>NC_135331.1:1294257-1894257 GCF_023851605.1 Tamandua tetradactyla | reverse complement strand
GCAGGGCTCAGATGAAAGGAAGCATCATTTATAAGTTCCTCAGCCCAGGGAAGTGGTAACTATAGAGGCTTTTCACCATTTCTTCCTGTGAGGACGCAGTTTAGTTTAATAAAGAGAGATAGATTCAGACAGCCAGTATGTCCATACATCCTATTTATTCAGTTTTCATGTAATAGTCATGAACTTTCCCTCAGGTTTTATTCAGAATTGAAACTGGTCATCTAATATTTGAAAAATTAAGTGCCTAGGTTCTATGTGTTTTTATTGACTGTGTAATAGAGTAAATTATTTTAAATAATATTTTTACTTCTTAAATTTTTTTTGTTTTAGAATAGATTTAGATTTACTTGTTTATTTTATATCAAAATACATACTATCCAATAAAATTTATATTTACTCATTGCTGATAAGTGCAGAAAGCAAAATCTTACTTCTTAGTTTTTTATAACTTTCAGCTAAAAGAAAATATATAAATTAATAATTGTCTGTATATGATTTCTATTATGATGGTAGGTTACCAGTTTTACCTTATCTGACAATTAAAGTATTCTTCTGTGTGAACAGAGTTGAATATTTTTGTAAATCTTAAAACTTTTTTTTTATATCAGTGGCCCAGGTAGTATCCATGTGTTTACAAAAATGTTGATTTTGGTTAAATTAACCAAGATTACTAAATAAGTTAAAACTTTGGTGTTTGATTTTATAGTTGTTTAGAGTATCAAGGCAAAGTGCAACTTGATTATAAAATAAAAATATTTCAAAGTATTTAGTCACCATGGAGTATTGCCTTGAAAGTCAGTATATGATGGCTGTACTCGTTAATACAGAATCATCTGTTTGAGCTCAGTAACCTGAGGTAGTTTTAAAGAGTCCGCAGTAGGAGACATAACTGCAAGGCCGGGTACCCTGCAGCATCTGAGTTCTGAGGACAGTAAAAAGCTTACTGTTGTTTCCCTGCCTTAACTTTTTCTTGTAGAATACTGCCTTGGCTTTTGTTTATGAGATTGCAGTTGTTCCATTTCGTAGCAGTCCACTTTTTTCTAAGCTGGTTGAAGATCTAGTTTTTCAATTCAAGTTTTTCCAGGACTGGATTTTAAATGCAGCTGCTCTAAAGTGGGATGGATTTGTCTTCTCAGAAACATAAGTTGTTGAAGTATAAAAGATAATTGAATTTTAACCAAAATATTTAAGTTGCTAATGATATTGTGATAATTTTTTTCTTTAGCTATCTGTCTTTTCAGATAGAATAACCCTTCACAGACCTAATGTCTGCCTAGGACATGTCAGACCTGTTCCTGGGCCTGAGACAACTTAATTGTTTTAGAATGACCACTGCCAGTGTACAGTAAAGTGCCTTATTTTTTAATAATTCTAATTGTGATTGGATACTACAAATGAAATACATATATATATATTTATATACAATACATTAAATTAATAAAAATTCTATATAAAGCAGAAGATTAAGATTTTAGAAAGTCCTATTATAGCATGATGAGCTTTCATTTTTATATATAACATATATAAGGTCAAGCCCCATTTATTCAGTATGTCTGAGTTATAATTAATTATAGATCCCATAGACTAATTACTCATAGAAGAATCTTTACTTTTGGAAAATACATTGCTTCTCAAAAAGCACAGTGATTATGACAAGGTAGCATTAGTGTCTTTTAAATCAGCATTAACTTCAAAGTATAAGATTTGTTCTCTCTTGTGTTTTCTATTTTCATTTGTATTTGTGTATCACATTAGGTTCTCTACCGTCATAGAATGAATTGTTTTAAGAAATTCTTATTCAGTTTAATTACCACCTAAAATTAAAACTCATTCTTAATAGCTTAGATACTTCTAGCCTGAATTTTTGTGAACCACGTTCCAGCTGAGTTAACTTGTGACACTTTGGTAAGATTACCGTCGGTGGCAGGCTTGATTGCTGGGTCTGGGTTAAGAGGTGCCCACCTCTGTCGCCATGACAGCCTCCCCTGGGGCAGGGGCTCCATGCAGGCCCTGAGCCACCTGGTGTTAAGCAGAGGTCGCACCCTGAGACCTCTGTGAAGATGTGTTCCTTCGGAAGAATTAGCTCCCCAAGAACTTTGACTTTGGGGTAGGAGAGTGGAAGCAGTGGTTAATACGACCTTTTATTAATAGATTTGACATCTGTAGAGAATTTAAGCAGGCAAAATCCGGATCATATTTTAGTTTGAAATTTGTGGTTTGCTACTGTCCTTCTTTTCCTGTAACAAACAGCAGAGCAAACCAATAAAAGTAATTAATTTATCTCCCAGTCTTGCTCCTTAAAGGAGGGGATGAAGCATTAAGTGTCCTACTTGGCAACGATTAAAATGCTAATGTGGGGGGTGGAGTGCTAATGTGAGGACAGTTGTTTTATCTTTGTGAAATAAATAAGCAAAACCCAGATAAAATAGCAGGGTGTGCTTCTGTATTTAACAGTATAAGAGAGAGAGAGAAGCTGCAAAAGTCAGCACCTTGTTTAGGAAACCAAGAGTTTATAGATAAAATCTGGAGCGTCTTGGTTCTTAAAGCTGGCAGTCACCCAGACGCTTGCTGCCGCCGCTTCCTTGAAGGCCTGTGGATGGTGCCGTGGATGGAGGAGGTGGATTAGAGGACATGTTAAATGTTGGGGGAAAGAAGTAATTTACAACTGTGATCACTGTCATTTAGATAAAACTTCTGGAATTTTATCATTAAAGTCTTATTCCTTCATTTGAAAACAAACCGTTAAGATTATTCAGGAGAAAAAAATATATCTGAGTGGCATTATGCTCAAAAAATTTTATTTGAAACTATTTCATCTTCTTTAAAAAGCCCACTGTCACATTGCAGAGATAATTTTCTTATAAACTGGATTCCAGCGTCTTAGACACCTTGTGGTGGCAGTATTAAAAGCCTAATTAACAGAATAAAAGGCCTTTAAGTTTCTTTAGTTAAAATAAACCTTTAAGACTTATCTGGTGTAGTTTACTGACCCAATTCTGAGATGGGCTTTTTTCTCAGATAACTTGAAATCCGATATTAACAGCCACTTCACTTTAAAGAAATAGAATACTAATAGCCACTCTAAAATGGCATTGTATTTTGGAGTTAAGAGTTTGCGGGCATTAGAAACTAGGTTATTTTTCCTAATAATTGAGTTTTGGGTAGAGTTCGACATTTAAGCTTTCAGTAAGGTATGACAGCTTTGATTTAAGTGCAGAGCTTTGTCAGGATTTAGTTAACCCCGAGCAGCCCGTTTTATTCTGAATGTGAAGTGTGTGCCTCCATATCACAGACCCACAGCCTCCACAGGGACCCTGAGCACGGAGCCTTGTCAGAGCAGCTCGGCACTGGCAGCAGCAGCACAGCAAGAGAATTATCAGGCAGCCTCGACCACGAAAAGATTTGACTCCTGGAGCTCTTTTGAGGGAAAACCTGGTAAAATGTCAAGGTGTCTAACTGACCTCACCTTTGTAATCTGTTTTCTTTCTTAGGAAAGGTCTGGGGGTGGGGTGGGGTGAAAACCCAAACCATTTTGTAAGTTTAAAAGCAGTTAAACTAGAGGATACCCTAAAACTGGTTCTGGTCTGTCCTGGAGCAGGTTCATTCATGGCTATCGCATTTTTTCAAGAATGACTCAAGGCTTTCTCTCCGACACAAGAGGGTGGAATGCGATTGATCATAAACTGATCTTTGGAACAGCATGTGTTGGGTTTTTTTGTTGTTTTTTTTTATTGTAATTAAATGATTCAATGTAGAATTTTTTTAATGGCAAAATCAGACTACTCTTGTATTGTTTTTGAGTGGGTTGTCATGGAGACAAAAGGGAAAAAATGTGTTTTTCCAGATTTCTGCGTATTTCAGGTCTTCCTGAAACAGGAATATTTCTAAATGAACAGAAACTAAGATAAAACCCCTAACCCCTCCCTTTTAAGGGGACTACAGTAAGGACCCAAATGGGTGAGGGCCTCAGGCTGGAGTTCTGGATACTCATTACTCATGGGTCTCTGTTGCCTCATATGGATTTTGTCATTGCATGGATAGATTGTTTCGGGGAGCACATGAAAAGTAAAAATTAAATATTAATGGATGGTTTTGTGTCCGTAAAACCTCATAAACTATAACTACTTAGCCCAGATTATCATGAGAATGCCATATTCAGAATTGGATTGAAAATTTTAGGCTTCATGCCAATATCTCTACAGCCAATTCTTGATTACCCATACTAGTAAGCCACAAGATGAGAGTATAAACAAAATAAGTTTCCTGGTATTCCTCTGACTTCATTACTTTTTCATTTCTTCCCCAACTAAAGCTATTGCCTGTATGCAGAACAAGTAGAAACAACTCCCTTGAATTTCATTGCCTTTCCTTATCTAGTTTTGAGAGCTAAAAATTTTAGGGGCTAAAAAGGGCAAAAGCAAAAAGAGAGACAGCAGACCTATAATCAGACCTCACATAATTGAGAATTGGTTGGTGTTGGCCATTTGAACTAGCAACATATAGCCTCTCTCCTCCAGCAGAGATAACAGCTTAGCCTTGGCTGGTAGGAGTTTGGGAATGGGAGAGAAGACACGTGCTTCTAGGGCTGCATTCAGCACTGTGTCAGCAGAGCCGCGAGGCCTGGTCTGCACGACCTTGAGTCTGCTGCGTCCTGCAGATTCACATGGCGGCTGATCTTTGCCTCAGCAGCAGGAAGAGTGACCTGCAGGGCCCACAACTGACACTGAAACACCCGTTCTTCTTCCCTCCAGGTCGCGGTCCCGGTCCCCTCGGAGAAGAGTGCACTCCCCTGAGAGGCGGAGGGAGGAGAGAACCGTCCCCACTGCCTACCGCCGGAGCAACAGCCCTGGGGCCAGCCGGAAGCGGACCCGTTCTCGGTATGTGGGTGTGCTGGTCTGCCGGGTGTCCCATGTGGAAAGGAGTGTGGAGACTTAAGATACAAGGCATGGCTGTAGGTGGTTATAGGGAAGAGAGTTGAGTTGGCAAGCACAGCTCCTTCGTTAGTGTTTTTACTACTTTTAAAGCTTAAACAGTGGAGGGAACTGGCCACATGGGCCCTGCAGTGCTGGACCAGGTGGACTTTGCTGGGGAGAGGGTTTCTCCTGCCATCTGGCTAGCAGGTGTCTGCTGCCCAGGGTCAGTCCTCAGGGCGATTGTTTTGCCTGCTCTCGTGCAGCAGCCTGGCTCGAGATCATATTTTCCCATCAGCACCCATCCTGAAATCTTGCTGCCACTGCTGGGTCCATATCCACAGCTACTTGATCCTTTGTGACTGTTGTTGTGCCTGTTGTACCTAAAGAGAAAGGGCATATCGGGATAAGTGAAAAGGGAAACTCAACATTTCAAGTCTCAAAGCACTCCCTGATCTCAAATAAGTAGAGTTGCTGTTCTTGCCTGTGTGGCCCGTGTCTCCCAGCCACTACCTTAGCTACTGGGAGGGTACCCGGTCCTTCAGGGGCCTGCAGAGTAAGGGACAGTGCCAGTTCTCTGGGCCTCGTGACTGCTAATAGGTGCCTGTCTTAGCTGTGAGAGGCGAGTATGTGCGGTGAGCTTCTGTTCGCCTTCAAGCAGAACGCCCAGCACTTACGCAAGTCTTAACCTCTCGTATCCCAGGGCCACGCCCTCCACCATACGTGTGGTTGCCCCACACAGCACTCCCCGTGAGAGGGCCACCAAGTGCCCTAGGTGGGCTCAGCTGTCACAGGAATGGCTTGGGACTCTCACTGGCGTCAGCTCTAACCTCAGAAACCAATTCCAGGCACATTCTGCCACACTGGGTCCTGCTGTGACTACCACCACCCCCTGGCCAGGGAACCCAGTGGTGGGCAGCTGCTTCTGTTCATGCCACCAACAGCACTGCCCTGTTCCCGCCCGCCTTTGCTGGCAGTGCCCCCAGCCCAGCAGATCCTGGCTCTCAGCCTCTGCTCAGAGGAGCTCCCCGAGAGGATGCAGTGCTGCTCATTCTCTCAGCGCACATGCGGACTTCCCGGAGAGCAGTGGTCGTGTCCTTATTTTTGTGTCCCCACACACACACGGGCACTAACAGTAGATGAGCTTTGTCATCAGGTGACTGAGATGCTCAAAGATGCCAGTGCACATCTGTTGTCTCAGAGTCCCTAACCCTATGCTCCTGTGAATGGAAGGTTCTGTACACCCAGGGTTGCCGACCCCTCGGAGGACAGGCCCTGAGTGACAGGTGTGAAGGGCATACTTGGGCTGCTCGGGACTGGTGCACACAGCAGTGCACAGTCCCCCCGCTCTGTGAGGGACTCCCCGCTGACCAGCAGCTGCAGAAGCGGCTCCCTCCTCCTGGGAAATGCACCTCAAGGAACACTTCCTAGAAGATAATTCTGAAGGAAAAACTTTGCTATAGTCTGGCTAGTGAAGTGATCATTCCCACTAGTTAGTAACGTGTGCCTCTCTTCTTGAAACAGCAAAATCAGCAAAGGAACTGTAAAGCTGATAGATTTCAGCTAAGGTTTCATGCGCTGTGCTCTCTGTTTCTAAATAGCATTTCGTGCCTTAGTAATCCCACACTAGGCATATGTGACTCTTCCATTATCATGTGATAAAAATAGAAATCCATTTTAGATTCTACTCATTAATCAAGTAATCATTTAACTTTTGAAATTCATCACCACTTTTGATATATGTAAAGGGCAAATTAAATTATCCCTTAAATTATCCTAAAATTATCCTCTGAAGCAAAAGTTCTCTCCTAACAGAAAAGATTTTTCTCTGCCCTCAAATTAACCTCTGCATTAAGCAAGACATGGCTGAAAATCTTAACTGACAGGGAAGTTAAAATAAAAAAACCAGTACAGTGAACACCTATACTACCTGTAATCCTTTATCTCAGTTCAACAAGTGTGAGCATTTGGCCACGTGTGCTTTCTCTCTCTCTCTCTAAATACATAGCTTGTTATACTTTACCTTTTCAGAAGCATTTGAGAGTGAATTGCAGATATCCACAAAAATCTATATTCACTTTTATTTGAAAGTATGTCCTTTTCTTTTTTTTAACTTTTTTTATTAATTAAAAAAAATTAACAAACAAAACATTAAGATATTCCATTCTACATATAAATCAGTAATTCTTAATATCATCACATAGTTGCATATTCATCATTTCTTAGAACATATGCATCGATTTAGAAAAAGAAATAAAAAGACAACAGAAAAAGAAATAAAACGATAATAGAGAAAAAAAAGATTACACATACCATACCCCTTACCCCTCGCTTTCATTTACCACCAGCATTTCAAACTAAATTTATTTTAACATTTGTTCCCCTCGATTATTTATTTTTATTCCATATGTTCTACTCTTCTGTTGATATAGTAGCTAAAAGGAGCATCAGACGCAAGGTTTTCACCTTCACAGAGTCTCATTGTGAAAGCTGTATCATTATTCAATCATCATCAAGAAACATGGCTACTGGAACACAGCTCTACATTTTCAGGCAGTTCCCTCCAGCCTCTCCACTACATCTTGAACAACAAGGTGATATCTACTTAATGCATAAGAATAACCTCCAGGATAACCTCTCAACTCTGTTTGGAATCTCTCAGCCACTGACAGTCTCATGTCACTCTTCCCCCTTTGGTCGAGAAGGTTCTCTCAATCCCTTGATGTTAATTCTCAGCTCATTCTAGGGTTTTTCTCAGTCCCTTGATGCTGAGTCTCAGCTCATTCCAGGATCTTTGTCCCACGTTGCCAGGAAGGTCCACACCCCTGGGAGTCATGTCCGACGCAGAGAGGGGGAGGGTGGTGAGACTGCTCGTCATGTTGGCTAGAGGGAGAGGCCACATCTGAGCAACAAAAGAGGCTCTCTTGGGGGTGACTCTTAGGCCTAATTTTAAGTAGGCTTGACCTATCCTTTGTGGGGTTAAGTTTCCTATGAACAAACCCCAAGACTGGGGGCTCAGCCTATAGCTTTGGTCGTCCACACTGAGTATGTCCTTTCTTTTTTGTTCTTTGTTTTTGTTTTTTCCTGGATACAAGATCTAATCGAAGATGACACATTTAGTTATCATGTCTCTAGTTTCCATTCATCTCAGACAGCGCTTCTTTCCTTACTTTAACACTTTTCAAAGCGTCCAGGCATGTTGTATTATGGAGTGCCTCCACCCCGATTTGTCTCCTACCGTCCTCATGGTTCAGTTCGTGTGGAGTATTTTTGGCAATACTGCTAAACAAGTGGAGACATACAGACATCCCTCAGGAGCCCCACTGTGGGTGACGGCTGAGGTGGTACCCACTGCCTAGTGGCCCCTTTCCTTTTTGTCTGATGAACACTCTGTGGGGTGGCACATTGAGACCTGTGGGCACCGGTGCCCTGGCAGCTTCCTGCTCAGCTGCTTCAGCCTCCGGGGATGCACCTTGCCTGAGTCAGCTGTTTGCCCCAAGAGATTTGTTAATTCTGTAATTCGTCCTCTCTATGAAGAGTTTTCCTTCTCTGCTCTTTGTTTTACTATCACTCTTGAACTTTTGGTAGCTTTGTTTTTCATTTGTTGTGCAGTAATTCATTGCCGTCATTATTCTGTGTGGTGGTGTTATCTCAGAATTGGCTAGTGGGAGCCCTTTCAAGCCAGTTCTTGTGTTCTTTTGACAACTCTCATCATTCTTTGAGTACTTTTTGCTTTCTGGCACAGCAGGATATCCCAGGCTTACCTTGTACTTTGCCTGCTCCATCCCTGGGGTCACCATTTCTCCAAGGGATGCTGGCCATCTTTTTAATGAGTATTTGGAAATCCAGATCGAGGTATATTGAGTTTTGTTTTAAGTAAAATTTATTTAAATATAATGAAAAGTACAGTGTGGGAAGATATAAAACTACAGCATTCACAAAAAGTATTTTGAATATACACAAAAAAGTTTTTTCCTCAAGAATGTCTGACCACCTTCCTGGCTACATGGAATAGAAATCCTGGAATGAGCTGAGACTCAGCATCAAGAGATTGAGAAAACCTCTAGAATGAGCTGAGACTCAGCATCCAGGGATTGAGAAAACCTTCTTGACCACAAGGGGGAAGAGTGAAATGAGACAAAGTATCAATGGCTGAGAGACTCCAAACAGAGTCGAAAGGTTATCCTGGAGGTTATTCCTACGAATTAAGTAGATATCACCTTGTTGTTCAAGATGTAGTGGAGAGGCTGGAGGGAACTGCCTGAAAATGTAGAGCTGTGTTCCAGTAGCCATGTTTCTTGATGATGATTGTACAATGAAATAGCTTTCGCAGTGTGACTGTGTGATTGTGAAAACCTTGTGTCTGATGCTCCTTTTAACTACCTTATCAACAGACGAGTAGAACATATGGAATAAAAATAAATAATAGGGGGAACAAATGTTAAAATAAATTTAGTTTGAAATGCTAGTGATCAATGAAGGCGAGGGGTAAGGGGTATGATAGGTATAATTTTTTTTTTCTTTCCTGTGTTCGTTTTATTTCTTTTTCTATTGTCTTTGTTTCTTTTTCTGAATTAATGCAAATGTTCTAAGAAATGATGAATATGCAACTAGGTGATGATATTGTGAATTACTGATTATGTATGTTGTTTTATTTTGTTTCTTATTTTTTTAATTAATAAAATTTTTTAAAAAATTTTAAATGATGGAAAAAAATACACAACTCAGTGCTAGTAAGAAAACTGATGTGGTTGCATTAATATGAGACAATATAAACTTAAAGAAGTGTTACTAGACATAAAGAGGGATGTTTCATTATGACAGAAGTATTCATCATGAGGATGTAACAGTTCTAAAAATGTGTGCACTGGATAAAAGAGCTTTGAAATACTGGAAGTGAAAACTTACACAACTAAAGGGACAGGTACACTAGTGGACCACAAAACAGTAAGGATAATACAAAAATTTTGAATACCACCATTAACCAGTTTAACCTTACCTACTTGACACTACCACCAACAAATGAAGACCATAAAATTCTGTTCAGATGCATGTGGGACATTCACCAAGATATTAGGTTGTGCCATTAAATCAGTAGGCTTCAAGAATCCATAACAAAAAATATACTATGAAAAATCCCCAAATATTTGGACGTTTGACGACACATTTTAAATTACTCATAGCACTTAGCCTACCTATTGGTATGCCTAAGAGTCACCTCTGGAGGGCTTCTTTTATTGCTCAGATGTAGCCTCTCTCTCTAAGCCCAACTCTGCAAGTGAAACCCTTGCCCTCCCCCCTACATGGGACATGACATCCAGGGATGAAGGTCTTCCTGGCGGCACTGGAGATGACCCCCAGTGATGAGCCTGGCCCTGGCACCATGAGATTGACAGTGCCGTCCTAACCAAAAAGGGGAAAAGAAGTGTAACAAATAAGGTATCAGTGGCTGAGAGAGTTCAAATAGAGTTGAGAGACTACACTGGAGCTTATGCAAGCTTCAGTTAGACATCGCTGTCTAGCACAACTTGCCAACCCCAACCAGAGCCATTCCTGCCAATCCTAAAGAGTATCTAGGGCACTATGTAAGATTCTGCGAAGTTTCCATGCACTAGGGTAACTCCAAAACCTAAAACCACCAGATGGGTCCCTGGACCAGATGAGTCCTGAAATGCAGAGGGCCCAGCCTTTCCAGACATCAGCTAGTTCCATCCCTTTATCCCATATTATCGACAGCCCCTTCCAACATGAAAAGGTTAGACTGGGCAAAACCCAAATGCCCCTGAAGAGTGGGAGAAAGATCAAAGTTGATGATGGAGTTATACAGAGAATGTCGGGTTTAACAAATGAGTATGAGTGCTGAATCTTTACACTGATATTTTTTTTAGCCTCCAGTACTTTAGAGCAGCTAGAAATTAAAACCTAAAATTGTGGAGTTGTAACCCATACCAAACTCTGAAATCTATACTACAATTAATTGTTGTGTTATACTTTGAAATTTATTGCTTTTGTGTATATATGTCATTTAAATAGAAGAAGTATAACAGATATTATGTAACAAATGAGTATGACTGCTGAATCATTATACTGATACTTCTGTTGGTCACCAGTGTCTTGGAACAGCTAGAGGAAAAAATGAAAAATCGTGGAACAGGAACCCAAACCAAACTTTAAAATCTGTTCTGTAACTACTTGTTAAAATGCACTTGGAAATTTATTGCTTTTTGTATTTATATTTCACAATTTAAAAAAGATTGAATAAAAAATAAATTACTCATAGCTGAAAAAACAAAAAAAATCACAGCGGAAAACAGAAAATATATATAATAAATATATATGGATGATAATGATAAGGTAACACCAAAAGTTGTAGTATATATCAAAGTAAGTTCTTAGAAGGAAATTGATAGCTTTAAGTATTGATATTAGAAAAAAAGAAAGGCCTAAAAACGATATCCTTAAGATTGAAGCTAGAAAAAGAACATATTAAACCCAGAGTAAGTAGAAGCTCAAAACAGTAAAGGTGTAAGACCAGAAACCAACAAAATAGAAAACAGACCAGCAGAGGAAATAAAGGCAAAAGAACGTTCTTCAAACATGATTTTAAGATTTGGTAAATCTTTAGTTAACATGATCAAAAATGAAAGACCCTACAGATTTTAAAAGGATAAGAAATAAATCTTATACTAGGCAGTTTGACAACTTAGATGAAATAGACGTATTGTTTGAAAGAAGCAAGTTACCAAATAGTCACCAGAAGAAATAGAAAATCTGAATCGCTCCATATCTGTTAAAGAAATTGAAACCATTCAGACCCAGATGGCTTCACCAGAAAATTTTTAACATTCAGGGAAGAAAAGAATACCAATTTTATAGACACTGTTTAAAGGAAACAGAGGTTATGCTTCACAGCTCATTTATGAGCCCATGCTAACTCTGACACAAAAAGCAGACAAGGGCTGGGTGTACACGCCTGCGTCTGTGTCGCTTTAGTTTCCTCGGCCGCCCCAACACATGCCATGCACAGGGCCTCATCCAGTGGGAATTGAGCGGCTCACGGTTTTAGGGCTGGTAGAATGTCCGAAGGAAGGCATCATGGATGGCCAGCAGTCTCTGGTCCTTTGCTTGTCACACGGCAGCCTCTCCTGGCCTTTCCTTTCTTGTCTGGATTCCCTGGAGTGTCACCTTCTTGCTTCCTGTGGCTTCTCTCTCCGTGTAAATATCATTTCACTCATAAGTGACCCCTCTATTCTAAGTGAGTGGACCACACTTGAACTGAAATAGCCTCTTCAAAAGGTCCTACTTCCTGCGGGTTCACATGCACAGGGCAGAGTAAGATGTTTTTCTGGGGCACATACAGCTCCAGACCACCACGTGTGTATTTACAAACTAATACTCTCAAGAATATAGATGCAAAAAGCCTTAACAAAATATAAACAGATTGAACCCAGCAGTCTATCAAAAGGCTAATACCCCACCACCAAGTGGAGTTTATCCCAGAAATGCAAAGTTGGTTCAACTTTCCAAAGTCAGTCAGTGTGGAATTGTGCAGCCACTGGTGGGAAACAGTTTGGCAGTTTCAGGCTACTTCTCAGCCCAGCAGTTCTGCTCCTAGGTATTGACTCAGTATAAAGTAAACATTTGACCTCTCAAATGTCTGTCAGCAAAAGAACAAATGAACAAATCATGGGTTATACAAACAACAGAATACTGCTCATCAATAAAAGGAAACCCATTAGTGATACTTACAGCATTATAAGTGAACCAGGGAGCATTTTCCTGAGCAAAAGAAGCTAGACAAAATCAGTACCTGCAGTGTGATTTCATTTCTGCGCTGGGTTGATGTGTGCGGTAGGAGATCAGAACCATGTTTACCTCTGGAGAGTGGGGAAGAGGGCACAGACCCACTGACAGCACTGCTGTGCCTGAGCCATGGGGGCTCTGTGATGTGATTGGGGCCTGAGTTTGGGGTATATGCACTTGTCAAAATTCACCAGAGCACTTCAGATCTTTGTGTTTCACTTTCTGTGAAGTCTTCCTCGGCTTTTAAGTAATGGCTGAATAAGTCAGGCCTTCAGGATAGTCTTGGAAAGTCTTCTCACATGGGATTAGGCATAGTAAAATTGTACATTGTTTTACATTAGGTATTGGTAACCTATCTTTAATTCATGTGTGTAGGTAGCCACATAAACTTAGCCAGGTTTTGTGTAGATCATGGTGGACTGATGTGACATGCTACTAAATATTTTTTATTTGCTGGCTCCTTTAATGTATAGTATATGATTATAGTCTTCAACATTGCACAAAACTTCACAGTTTAGAAAATGGCCCTCCTGTACCCAGTTTCTGTGGCTGTGTATCTCCTACTGAGGAGAAGAGTGACAGTGCCATTTGTTAGCCACTTTTCATACTTGCCAGCACGTCGGGCAGGCCCCCTCAACAGGGGCAGACAGCCTGTGTGCAGCCTGCCTTGCCAGTGCCCTCACTTCTGGCAGCTGAACTTAACACTGGCAAGCCTCTGCTCATCTGTAATGCACTACAGCTGGAAAGCTCTGCCACGCTGATGCATCCGTCTCTTTATTGTTGCCAGTGGAATAATTCACCTTGTACAGAACAGTGCCAGGGCTGGACTGAGCAGCCAGGCCCCAGACCCAGTGATGCTGTGCCATCCGCTCATGGGCTCACTTGCACAGGCAGTGAGCACGCGGTGGTCAGGAGGGGACCCTGGGTTTGCATCTGAAGGAGGCAGCCCTGAGAAACTCAGGGGAAAGGGCACCAGTTGGCACAGGGGCTCAGATGGGGAAGAAGCCCCACGAGGCTGGAGGCCAGCATTGCCGCCTTATTCCATCGTGAAAGGGGGAGGAAGTAGCCTCTGAGTTTGCTGTCATCAATGCAGTTATGGCCACACTGGAGAGACTGGGGGCACTGCCATGTTCTGGGAGACAGAGGGGGCAGGTTTGGGCTTAGGCTGTGGCACTGAAGACGGTCACATTTGGGGGAGGTTGGGCTGAGAGGATTTGCTGCTATTGAAATAAAGTACAAAACCAGGCCCAACAAATCCACAGACCCACTCTCACCCCCAGTGTATTGTGAAGCTTCCTCTCTTCCTGGTGCCTGTCACAGGCTCGAGCCAGGGCCGGGGCAGTCTGGGGAGCCATGGGGCTGCTTCCTTCGAGCTTAGACAGGAACTGCTGCCCTGAGTCACTGGCAGTCGGTGGGGCAATGGGGTATCAGCCCTCATCCCCTCCCCAGTGGGGGCAGGCCAGCTCTCCCAGCAGCAGTGGGGTGCTATTTGGGCTCCCCTTGCCTTCCAGGGAGCACGTGGCCCTGCCTGCGGCCCTTGGCCCCCATCACTGTGCTTAGGTGGCAGCCCCCGCGGTGGAGGAGAGTGGGCCCTGCGCTCTCAGCCATTTTTTTCCATGCCTAAGGCCACCCCACACTCTGCTGGGCTGGGCTTCTCAGGAAAGCAGGCCAAGCCCACGCACTTCCTTCTTCATCTCCTGTGGAGCTGTTTGGCTCCAGCCCACGCTGCAGCTGACATTTCGGCCGATGGAGTGCTTTGCTTCCGGTGGTTGGAGAGATGTTTTCAGCGTGCTGTGGAGGCAAGTGGTGCTGTCTCTGGGGCTGGTTGGAATCCAGTTTCTCAGTGCAGCTCCCAAACGACCCTCACTGGGTTTCCCACACTTCTGTGGAGGTGGTGCCTCCAGCGGGCAGCTCTCCTCCTGTGCCGTGTCCTGTGGTCTGTGAGCAGTCTCAGCTGTCCCCTTCAGACCGCCCCCCCATCACCCTCCACACTCGCACACGACTTTGTACCGTTCTGCCTGCGACTTCTCTGGTACTGACTCTGCCTTTTGGTAAATCCTGAGCAGCTATACACACCTCGAAGTGAAAGAACAGATGCAGATTTTACATTTTCCTTTCAAAACAGCAGCTCAGCTGTTTTTTTCAGATAAAGTTTGGCTTTTGATGACTCATTTCTGGGTTATTCAAGGTCCATTAACCTTCCAGAAGTAAAACTGGGAGCTGCTCTAAGTACTTACCAGGTACTCTTAAATCCAATAGTAAAGGAGTTTTTTCCACTGACCAAAAGTTTGGAGACATTCATTTTAGCGTGTGTTGGTCTCCTGCTCCAGACTCAGCCCTGGCAGGTCTGGAAGCACGGAGAGGCTTCTCTGGCCCACACCCTCGACAGGCACGCAGGCCCGTGCTGAGGCCCACAGCCTGGGCTCTGTGCACAGTGCTTGCAGGAGAGCGGGGAAGAGGTGCCAGGGCCCAGGGTGGAAATGGAGTGATCAGTGCAGGAAGCCAAAGAAGCAAGTTGTCCAGACGAGAGGGAAGGATGGTCTAGAATGATCCACAGGCGTGGGTTGGAAAGGAAAAAGCAGAACTGAGAGCCGTTTTGGAGGTCGATTCAGCAGACTCTGGTGGCTTGTCCCGGGCAGGGAGTGGAGGACAGGGACGATGAGAAGTGTCGTGTGGGGCGGCCTGATGGCCCCGGGCACCATGGGGAACCAGGCCTGTCCCCCCTTCCCAGACTTCGGTGTATGTAGTACTTGATTCCAATAATGTTCCATTCTCTTTTGAGAAATTCTCGTTAAATCCCCATAAATGAAAGGGCAGTATAAAGCTGCATTTGGTTGGTCATCCAGTGCATCTTCAATGCAGGTGAAGTACTGTTTTAAGCACCGTAAGCATTTTATTTGAAGTGCTTAAATGAAGTGTAGACAGGGACAAAAGCATCTTTCCATGGAGAAAACTTCATTTTACCTCCAAATGACTTTTAAACCTATCAGTTGTTTTGCTAAAATCCAGCAATTGCTGGTTAAATAAAATAGATATAGCTTTAAAAAGAAAGTAGTGCATTTACTGAGGTGAAATCATTGATTTGTCAGCTGAAAAACATTTATCTAAAAAATACTTGAAACCCCAAACTTACTCATTAATGCTCTGTGTTCTGTCTCTGAATCTAACTCAGGTTTCTCCTAAAAATGCTTTCCTTTCAGAAGTCCCCATGAGAAGAAAAAGAAAAGACGGTCAAGGTCCCGGACCAAGTCCAAAGCCCGCTCCCAGTCAGCGTCCCCCAGCAAGCCGTCCACACACCGGCACTCGGGCCACTCGGCCAGCATCTCTCCCGTGGAGAGTCGGGGCTCCAGCCAGGAGCGCTCCAGGTAACAGCCCCCTTCTCGGCCCCCCTATTCCCGAGGAGTGCCTCGCTCCTGCGTCTGTGCAGGGGAAAGGGGTGTGCCAGGAAACGGGTGCTCCAGTGAGCCCCCGGGTGAAAACTGGAAATGGTCAAGCCAGAATTGCTGGGACGTGGGCCCTTGATTGCTCAGAACCCAAAATCTGCCTCTTCTGCTCCCTGCATGTGCCTACCTCCCACCAACTTTCCTTGGGCCGAGGAGGCCAGGAGCTGGCTGGGGCAGGTCTCGGCTCCTCCTGTCCGAGTGCCTGGGCGGCACATGCTGTGAGGTGGCTGCCGCCCTGACGCGTGGCTGGACGTCCAGTCCTTGTGTTCACAGAAGTGCTGACCTCAGACGCCAAGCGGAGGGTGGCCCCCTAGTCATCCGCTGGGAAATAGTCTGTAGTGGGATTGCAGCCGGGCCCAAAGCCCACCTCAGCGGGCCAGGCCAGGCATCCCCTTCGGTCACATCCACCAGCCCCAGGCCACGGGATTTTAAAGTACCTCAGACAGCTTTAAGAATATCTTAACCTTTAAAACCTCTCTTTATTTCCATTAGGGGAGTTTCTCAGGAAAAAGACGGTCAGATCTCTTCAGCTATTGTTTCTTCCGTGCAAAGCAAAATAACGCAGGTAAAATCGGATGCTCTCGCTTTCCTTTTCCAGAGGGGCCCTCATTCGCAAGGTGGGCTTCCTCTTCCACTAACTTCCATGTCCTCTTGGTACTGACGGGGTATGTGGGGTGTGGCTGAAAGGAGGTTCCGGGGACAGGACCGTCTGGCCCCCACACTGCTGTGGCAGGCGGCCTGGTCCCACAGAGTAGGTGTACCTGGCCCCGGGCTCTTCCTCCAGCCCTGCCTTGGTGAGGCCCACCAGTGGGGGTTTGGCCCAGCAGTGGGGGTTTCAGAAGGACTTGTAGAAGTGGCTGTGGCCTCAGGGAACCGCCACACCTCACGTTCTCCCTCGTGTTCCTTTGTTTGGTATAAGAGAGGAACTGCCTTGCCCCATGGGTTGTCTGGCCCGCACGTGTTGGTGGGAAGCTCATCAGGGTCCCTCTGTCTCACTGCGCACAGGACCTGATGGCCAAAGTCAGAGCCATGCTCGCCGCCTCCAAAAACCTGCACAGCAGCACCTCCTGAGGTGCCCAGGGGACCACCTCCCGCCCCCCCACCACAGCGGTCACGGGGGCTGTATGTGAGACCCCAGAAATGGGAAGCTCTGAAAAGCCTGTTCCTGCCCACGCCCGTCGCACAGCACTGTCCAGATTTTCCACCCTGGGACTCCCTTGGACACTTGGTGGGTTTTGTAAATTAATTTTTGATGACATTTCGGTTTAAGATTTTTGACCAGCAGTCTCTTACCTGTATATTTGTAAATAGTATCATGTTTCTGTGAAAGTGTATTATCAAATAAAATGGGAGGAAAACACCTTTTCTAGCTAGCAATCCCGGGGTGGTCTCTTCCTTGTCTGGCTTGTGACTTTCTTGCTCCCGTGGACACCTGGCTGCGTGGGGCCGTGGTGGGCAGCAGCCACCCCGCCGTCCTCTGGACTTGCCTCCTGCTATCCCCGCCTCCTGTTATCCCAGCCACTGGTTCTCGGGCTCTACTGAGGCAGAGCTTGGGGGATGAGCTCCCCGCTGCCCCTTACAGCCCCTGGGAGAGCGGTGGGGAGAGCGCCACGCATCCTTGAGCTGCTCCCATTGTATTGAGGTATTTAAGGTGGTTTTCTTTCTTTTGTATTCAGAAATCTCAACTAATACATGCCTGAAAGCCACTCCCAGGTGCCACACTAACTAAAATGCCACTGGAGCTCTGCCCAGCTCCGCCCTGATGACTTGCCTGATGCTAGAATTGCCCTCAAGATGCGTTCTGATCCCTACAGGCTGTTGAAAGTGTGTTGTGCTGCTTGGATTCCAGGCCACAGAAATAGTCATTTTGCAGTTCCCGGCGGCACAGGTCAAAAGAGAAGATGCCACCTCTGCACTGGTGGGTTTTACTTGAAACACCAAAATGAAGTCTTGCTGGCTCATTCCTGGTCCAAAGTTGAGATCAGTGCTTTCATCCTCATAGTAGAAAGTTCTTCTGTGTCTCTAACTTAAATCCCTATGCTGCTAACATCATATTTCATTTTAACTTCTGCCACGCCACCAAATCAAAAACTGAAATTTATCATTTGTTTTTCTTTTTTTAAAGTAATATCCTCCCCTGAGCCCACTTCTCTTGGTGGGAAACACAGGGCCTGGTGCTGGCAGCAGTTGCAGGTAACAGATGGGGTGGGAGGGCACCTGGGGGGCCTGGGGAGGAGGTGCCATGTACCCTCCCCACCCCACCCCCTGCAGGCAGCCCTCCCCAGGGAGGTCCCTGCTTGCTTTTCTGCTCCTCAGCCTATCGGCCCTCCCTCCGCCAGGGTCCTCCCAGCCCCAAGTGACCCCGCTGCCACGTGGTAGGGGGAATCTCCAGGCCTGGCACAGGGCCAGGAGGTACAGGTATTTTAAATTTGGAGAATAAAAAACTGCCTTCTAGAAGTAGCATACTTTCAGACATTTTTATTATGTTTGCCAGATCAGAAAACTGCGGGTTCTTCCATTTTAACTTAACATAGGGCAGGGTGGGACAGCGTCTCTTTATTAAGCACCTCAGGGTCCACCCCCCACCTTGGCCTGCTGAGAGCCGGCTTGGGGCTGCGTGAATGCTGAACTCTGAGCTCGCTGCAGGGTCAGGAACTTGGCCCTTCCTCTCTTGTTTCTTCTGTTGATACTTTTGTCCCAGCTTATCACTTCTCATTGACTTTGTTTATAGTTGTTTCTGACGTTGAAAATTTATTTCTGTGGCCGTCATTCGGTTTTATTGTGGATTTTGTATCCTGTTTAGGCTGGACTTGTGTATTGTGAAATAGATTAATTCCTTCTTTCTCCCTCATTTATTTTTATGCTTTTGCTACATGCAGTGCCACCACTTGCTGTCCCGTTCTTTCCATGTTGAGGAACTGGGGTTCCAAGCGGAAATAAGGGTCCAGATGAGGAACGATAAGTATTTGGGACCGATGCTGAGCAGAATGATACTTTGTTGCATGCCTGTCTATTCTTGGGCCTATCCACTGGCTCCTGCAACCAAAAGGCAGCAAGTGTTCCATGAGGAGGGCAGCCCAGCGGGTTACTTCACGGGGCCGCTCTCGGAATGACATGTGCAAAGTTCTTTGGGGAGTCCACTGGGTACTGTGTAGTGTGACGTTCTTGTTCAAAGCGAAAACGCCAGGATGCTGGTGATGTGGGCATTGTCCAGGAGGATGGCCGGGTGCTCTCCAGGCCGTCCAAAGCCCCTGCACCCTGAGAAAACCACGTTGTGGGTTTGTGTTTGGGGGTCACAAAGCCTTCATAACCAGCATGCTTGTGACAGGAGACGAGGACGCCCTAGGCCACTGCCTCTCAGGCTGCACTGAGCCCTAGCGCCCTACAGATGGGAGCAGGCTTGGGGGGCAGGGAGGTGCCTGGTGCTGGAAGGTGACCGTCTTCAGAACAGCCCTCTCCTGTACCGCCCCCACATCCCAGCAGCACCTGCTTCTCACAGCCCCTGTCGTATGCCGGCCTGACACCGCCACTGACCACCATGTGCCCACAGCTACCTGTGTCTGTTGGGGATGTGCGCAGGATACCCAGGGTGGTTTCCAGGGCGACGTGCCGCTCCCACCGTCTTGGCTGATGCTGCCTTGTAGGTTTTGTCCAAGATGCCCCATTCCCTGTAAAGATCCTTTCCACGTGATGAATGCGCAGTCGTTTGGGTCATTCCTAAAGCTCTTAAAATGTGCTCATAAAATTGTTCTCCAAAACCATGTTCACCAGTTTTAGCAATACTGGCTGCTTGTCAGAAATCATTAGCTTTGCTGTCATTTTGGTGCCTGTGAATGATGTGTGGCTCAGGCTGGCCTGGCCTGTGACCTGTGTCCAGACTGTCCAGCTCCCCATGGCCTGACGAGCTGAGGGGCCCCACTGCTTTTCAGGCCATGGTCAGGCCAGGTCTCTCCACGGCCTGCAGAGAGGCAGGGAGGGCAGGGTGGCATGCTGGTGCTGGGAGGTGCCACCCCAAACAAGGGGAGTGTCTGGAAATAAAGCATTGGGTGCTGTCCCCGTCTTGCTAAGAACAGATTGAAAACTCCAACCCAAGGGCCAACTCCAGTGGATACCCAGGACGAACTTTGGGTATTTACTTGATCCAAATAAGTAATTCATTCGCCTTTAAATATTTGTCTTCTGTAAATATCATGAATACTTTCAAGTCTCTTTTTCAAAAACAAGCAAATACAAAAATACATTCCTACCCCCAACACATGCACACTTTCTCTTACACACAGAGTGGCTGCTGTGGGCCTGCTTACACTGCTGATTCAGACACCGCTTGTCTCGGAGTTGTTTCCCCATCTGTCCATAGAGAGCTCCCTTATTTTTTTTTTTTCCTTTTTTTTAATTAATTTTAAATTTAAAAAATATGACAAAGAAACACAAACATTAATATATAATCATTCCGTTGTACATATATAATCAGTAATTCACAACATCATCACATAGTTGCATACCTTATTCTCTTTTTTATAGATCTTCTTATTTACAGAAAAATTACACGGGGTGCGGAGAACTCCTAGGTGTCCCACCCAGCCCCCCACGTGGATGTCCTGCGTTAGTGGGCCCAGCTTTACCCCAGTGCCCCTACCTGCCCTGCGTCCCCCTCCTGTCCTTGGGCCCTGTGCAGGATGCCCTGGGCTTGGCAGTGCCAGCCTCTCCTCGTCCCCTTGGCAGTTGGGACAAGGTGGGTCAGGATCTCTCAGCTGGGCCTGGCGGATGATTTTCTCATGGGTCCAGGGTCCCAGAGGTCAAGTTCAGGGGCTATGCAGGTGGCAGGGTGGGTGGCTGGGGGCGGGTGCCTGGCCAGTGTCAGGCTGCTCCAGTGCAGGTGCCTCTGCCCCTTGCCATGCCATCCTCTGTGGAGAAAGGCACTCTGCACGCACCCACGAGTGGGGAGTTATCTCCACCTCCTTTTGAGGGGCTTTGTATAATTTGGGGGGGATTCTCCTGCACAGGAAATTGGTCTCTTTGCCATTTATTTCTTTATTCAATCATGGAGACTCGTGGGCATTTATCTTGTACTTTGGGTTATACATCTGCGTCCCTTCGCCCTGTCCGTGTCACTGGGTTTTCAGAGAATTTCTTGACTTCCTGAAACTACAAGATGCTCCAGGCTTAGCTCATATATTTCTCGTCCCATTCTGAGAATCAACCATTTCTCCAAGTGGCCCTGGTTCCTTCCAGTGGATACTGGTGCTAGAAGCCAGTTTCGGGGTGCTCAGGGTGCTGGTGTCTGCTGGGGTACTCCTAGGCCCGCTGAGCAGACAGAGCCAGAGTTCAGGCTGCTCAGACCTGTGCGTCTGCACCGTCAGCAGATGCCCCCGTAGTGACCACCGGGTATAAGGTAAGTGAACTCGGCTGTGTTCACACTGGTGTCTTCAGCTCCAATCCATCGCTCAGGGCTGTCTTGGGGCTCACCCGCACTCACCTGCAACCCTGGGCATCAGTTTTTAGTTCGTTACTGCTGGACTTCACATCTGAGGTCTGTTCCTTAAGCTTGTGTCCAGCTAGTGTTGTGGCAGCTTTCCTTAAATGCCAGGAGCTCTTTGCAGTGTGACTGTGTGATTGTGAAAATCTTCTATGGTATGGACAGATAAATAAAAAATATGGATAAAAGATAAATAATAGGGGGAACAAATGTTAAAATGCAATGAGTAGATTGAAATACTAATGATCAATGAAAGGGAGTAGTAAGGGGTTATTGGGTAGATGGAAATAGTAGTGGTCAGTAAGAGGGAGGGGTAAGGGGTATGGTATGTGTGAGTTTTTTCTTTTTATTTCTTTTTCTGGGGTGCTGCAAATGTTCTAAGAAGAAATGTTCATGGTAATGAATATACAACTATGTGATGATATTGTGAGCCACTGATTATACACAAACTATGAAATGTTCCTATGTTAAGAATGTTTGTGTTTAAATATTGTTTTGTCAGTTAAAGAAAAAAAAATTGCCAGGAGCTCAATTTTTTTTTTAAGGAGAAAGTGAGGAAGAAAACACCTGTGCCTGTGTTGGCAAGTACTCTCGTTCAGGGCTGAGCCTTAGAATGAGTTTAGAGAAGCGTTCCAGGTCAGGGTAGGGGCCTCCTGGGTCTTTCCTCTTACCTTGTGCCTGCCCAGGTGGCCCTAGGAATTCCCCCATTTACGGGGGTAGCCATGGCCCCTCCCCCAGGAAGCAGTGTCCTCCTGTCCTGGCATGCACTGGTCCCACAGCCAGACCCCCCTTGGCCCAGGCAGCACGACCTGCCTCTCTCTCCCAGTGATGGGTAGAGAGCTCAGTGAGCCGCCTTGTACACGCAGGGCAGGTTCTGGGAGAGCGAGTCCCTCAGGCCACCCCAGAGAGGCTGGGCCAGATGTGGGAGCTCCCATGTGTGCAGCCCCTCTGCTGCCTCCGGACCGGGACCCACACTGGGGGTGCAGACTGGCTCCCGGCCAAGTGGGGGGTTGGGGGAGGGCACAGCGGGAGATTCCAGTCCTTTTTCTGGATTCAGTGCTTGTCCTGTTACTTGAGACCTTTCCCTGTTTCCTGGAGCTTTGGGAACGCCAGGTTGTTCAAAGCTGCGGTTGGGGGCAGAGCGTTGGGCACCTAACCCTGTGCTGGTTCCTCTCTTGTCCTCTAAGGCCCCTCGGCAGCCCTCTGCTTGGCCTCTGCCAGGTGCCCCCAGACTCCCCGGGTTGCTGGGAATGTCCCCTTCCTTGCCCGCCCCAAGCCCCCCAGTACACTGGGTGACGTGCGGAGGTGGGCGGGCTCGTGGGGAACTGGGCGGGGCGGTGGGGAGCTGGGCGGGGTCTTGCGGAGCGGGACAGGGCGGTGGAGAGCTGCCCACGCCCGCGCGGGCCCCCAGGCCCTCCCGCCAGGTGGCCCTGAGAGCAGAGCCCTGAGAGCAGAGCCGCCGCCCTTGGGGAGTGCGGTCCTGGGGGACCGAGGCGGACGAGCCCGCGATCGGAAGCGCGCTTCAGCATCTGCGCACTTCCCACGGCGCGCCCTGGACGCGCTGGCTCGCGGGCCCAAGGGGATGGCAGTGCTGGGCCGTCTGCGTGCACCCGGGGCGCCCCCAAAGCGCCGCCTAAAGCCTCCGCCCTCCGTCTGGCCGCGCAGCCCTAATGGCCCCGTTGAGTAATTACCGAGGCCAAATTAAAGCAGCTTCGCACGTGTCTGAAGCCAGTCGGGTCGTCTGGTGATGGTGATGGAAAGCCAGGGCCATCGGTGCAGTCCGGGGGGGCGCGGCCTTCTAGGAGGGGGCAGGGGTATGGGAGGGGCATGGCCCACCACCCCTTCGCGGGGAAACCCTACCTCCAGCCGCCCTGGGCCTCAGGCCACTATCCTGCCTTAAGCCCTGGCACGTGACCGAGAGCCCCCCTCAAATGGGGACCCCGGCCCCACAGGGCAAAGATGGAGGGGGTGGGGAGCGTCTACTCGCACGCTTGGCAGGTGTGCAGTGGTGATTCCTGCCTGGGGGTCCCACTTTCCCCAGCCCAGCTCCAGGCTTCCACCTAAGTCGGCCAGAGCAGGCGAGTTGCTGGCCAATGCCTTATTGACTCCAGTAGCAGAGGGAGCAGCAGCTAGGGCTGTGCGGTGCAGACCTGCATAATGCTCCAGTCAGCTCCTGACAAGTAGGGAAACTGAGGCCCAGAGGTGGGAAGAGGTTTGAGCCAGGTGAAAAGAGTTTTTGAGACCTCAACCTCAGGTAAGACTGTTCCCCTCCTGGCTCACTTCCCATTTGCAGGGACTTGAGTCCCATTCGCAGGGGGTAGGAGGTAGAGGATGGCTACGTTTCTGAAACCTAAACCACCCTAAGGACCACTCCAGGCAATGTGTGTGAGGTGCCTGGATGAAAGGGACATCACACAGAGCTGCTACCCCTAATATGTAAAAAGCTTCTAGAAATCAGTAAGAAAAAGACTGATAATTCAATAGAAGGATGAAAACAATGTATAGAATGTTTCTTAAAATTTCAGTTTTTTAAATAACAACTTTGGGGTGTAATTCATATACCATACAATTCAAAGTGCGCATTTCAAGTGTTCTTAGTATATTCATAGAATTGTGCAACCATCACTATAATCTATTTTAGGACATTTTCCTCACCCAAAGAGAAGCCCTGGGTGCATTAGCAGTCGCTCCTCATTTCCTCCCAGTTTCCCCAGCCCAAGGCAAACACTGGTCCTTCTGTCTCTGTGGATCAGCCTACACCAGACATTCTGTATAAATGGAGACCTACAATATGTGGTTCTGTTTCTGGCTTCTTTAAATTAGCATAATGTTTTTAGGGCCCCTCCATGTTGTAGCCTGTGTCATCACTGTATTCTTTCATTGCCTAATAATATTTCATTGTGTTCACATGGGTTATCGTGAATAACTTTGCTATGAACATTCATGCACCAGTCTTATTGTGGACATGTATTTCCATTTCTCTTGGGTTTATGCTGACGTGTGGAATTGCTGGGTCATGTAGTAATTAACTTTTGAGGAACTTGAAACTTTTTCCAAAGTGAGAGCACCATTTCCAGTGCCCCGTGTCCTCCCCCGCACTTGCTGTGAGCTGTCTCCTAGCCACCTGGGGGTGGGGGGCCCATGGGCCAGTGGCATTTCCCTAATGGCTAATGGTGTTGAGCGCCTTTCCGTGTGCTTATTGGTCCTTTGTGCATCTTCTTTGGAGAAGGGCCTGGCTGTGTCTTTGTCTACTTTAAACCAGGTGTTTATCTTTCTATTATTGAGCTGTTGGAGTTCTTTGTACATTCTGGGTATTAAATCCTTATCAGATAGACAGTTTCCAACTATTTCCTCCCATTTTGTGGTTGTCTTTTCACTTTCTCGATAACGTTCTCTTTTTTAAATATTTTTGTTAAAATCTTCATACACATACATTCCACGCATGGTGTACAGTCAGTGGCTCACAGTATCGCCGCCTGCAGGGATCCATCCCGGGCCCGGGCCTGGGACCTGGGTGACCTGCGGGCCTCAGCCGCCCACGCCCTGCACACGTCCCCCACCCCATTTCACTGCCTCCCCTCCTCCCGCCTCGACCCCTGGGAGCGCAGGATCCAGAGAGGTACTGTCTGTCTGTCTGTCTGTCTGTCCGTCCCCTGCTACACCGCAGTGCCCAGATCTGGACATCAACTTATACCAGGGAACGGAGACACGCTGAGGAGGGGAGGCCCGGACCCCTCCTGCCCGCCCTATCGGTCTTGGGCTGGGTCTGCAGGAGAGGGGGCAGGCTCCCAGGGAGATTCTCACCAGCCCCGGGACGGCGTCCTGGAGGAAGAGTGGGTCACCGCCCAGCAGGGCTCAGATGCGCCCCTCAGGTGGTATCTCGAGGCTGCCTAGGGGCAGAGGGAGCCAGTGTGTGCACGAGGGTCGAGGCCAGGCTCCTAAAGGTCAGGGGGTCCCAGAGGATGCTGCGAGTGTGGACCGGGGCCCCCACATGCTGCTACCCTGAGACCAGCCCCGCGTCAGTGAGGGGTGTTTCCTCCAGGCCTTCTCTGCCTCTACAGACACACACATGCACACTTGCACACCCATATGCATGTCCACACAATGCTCACACGCACACACACCCACAGGCACTCACACATGCATGCGCGTGGCCCTGCAAAGAAAGCTGCAAGCTGGAGAGAGCCTGTCTTCCTAACAGCTCAAGCCAAAGGCCCAAGGCTGCCTCTGAACAGGTGTGTGGGTCCTGTGTCTGTCCCTGAACCCATCTTGTGGCTGGGGATGGGGGGCGGGGGGGGGAATAAGCTGACTGGCCCAGTCAAGGGGGCAGGGGCAGCCTCCAAGTCCACCTGGGCTGACGGTAGGGAAGGGGGATCTTCTAAGGGAAATTGGATCTTCTAAGGGAAATTGGAGGAGCTGGCACCAGACTAGGGAGAGTGGATGGCAGGCAAGGCTGGATCAAGGAGCTCAGACAGCAGATGTTTATAGTGGAAATGGAACTACCTAGCGACTGTTTAGTGGGGTTCTTTTCTCCTGCCTTTTATTTCTCATAACTTTTTTTTTTCAGTCAACTTGTCTAAGCACCTCATTGGCAAGGGTGGGTCTAATGCATTCTGCCTTCTCTACAATGTTTCATCTTTAGGGCATATCCCAGTGGTCCAGAGCAGCTACCAGCTCACATGGCTCCTTTGCAGGTCTTTGAAAGGGGCCTGTCCTCCAGCACAAGGTGGCCCTGCTGTGGGGCACACAGCTCAGGCACATGCAGCTGGTGCGTCCAGCCCCCACTGCCCCGGCCGCATGTGCACCTGGCCGCACCGGCCTCTAGGAATTAGGTGGTTTCTGGCTTTTTGCTATTACAGATCCTGCTGCAACAAGCATCCTTGCACAGGGACCCTTCTTATTCCAGATAAGTGTTTCCTAGGGTCAACACCGAGAATACTGGACGATAGAAAATATACTTGAAAACTCCCAGATTAAAAAATAGGCAAAGCAAAGTCCCCTCGGACTAGTAAGAAAGGAGGAAAATTCAACTTCCCCAAGTGGAGGATTTGTGGCAGACAACCAAAGCAATAGGCTGATCCCCCAATCTTGGGGTTTGTTCATATGAAACTTAAACCCACAAAGGATAGGTCAAGCCTACTTAAAATTAGGCCTAAGAGTGGGCCACAGTGGCTCAGCAGGTAGGAATGCTTCCCTGCGATGCCAGAGGACCCGGGTTCGATTCCCAGTGCCTGCCCATGTTAAAAAAAAAAAATTAGGCCTAAGAGTCACCCCCAAGAGAACCTCTTTTGTTGCTCAGATGTGGCCTCTCTCTCCAGCCAACATGACAAGGAAACTCACTGCTCTCCCCCTCTCTATGTGGGACATGACTCCCAGGGGCGTGGACCTTCCTGGCAACATGGGACAGAAATCCTAGAATGAGCTGGGACTCAGCATCAAGGGATTGAGAAAGCCTTCTTGACCAAAAGGGGGAAGAGTGAAATGAGACAAAATAAAGTGTCAATGGCTGAGATTCCAAACAGAGTCGAGAGGTTATCCTGGAGGTTATTCTTACGCATTAAGTAGATGTCACCTTGTTAGTCAGTAATGGAGAGGCTGGACGGAACTGCCTGAAAATGTAGAGCTGTGTTCCAGCAGCCATGTTTCTTGAAGATGATTGTATAATGATACAGCTTTCACAATGTGACTGTGTGATTGTGAAAACCTTGTGTCTGATGCTCCTTTTATCTACCTTATCAACAGACGAGTAAAACATATGGAATAAGAATAAATAATAGGGGGAACAAATGTTAAAATAAATTTAGTACATTGAAATGCTAGTGATCAATGAAAGGGAGGGGTAAGGGGTATGGTATGTATGAATTTTTTTCTGTTGTCTTTTTATTTCTTTTTCTGAATTGATGCAAATGTTCTAAGAAATTATGATGATGAATATGCAACTATGTGATGATATTGTGAATTACTGATTGTATTTGTAGAATGGAATGATCATATGTTACGAATGACTGTGTTTGTTGTTATATATTTTTTTAATTAAAAAATTAATTTAAAAAAAATGGGCAAAGGACTTGAATAGACTTTTCAGCAAAGAAGACCAACAGATGGCCAGTATGTACGAGGAAACATGCCTCACATCATTAGCCATCAGGGAAATGCAAGTCAAAAGCGCAATGAGCTACCCCTTCACACCACACGGATGGCTGTTATCTTTTTAAAATGGAGAATAAAATGTTGGCAAGGATGCAGAGAAAAAGGAACCCTGCACATCGCTGCTGGGGAGGTAAATGGTGCAGCTGCAGTAGAAAATGGTCTGGGATGCTCGGGAAGCTGGAGACAGAATTCCCATGCAGCCCGGCAACCGCAATCTAGGTGTTTCCTCAGAAGAATGGAAACCGGGGGCTGGAGTAGACACTTGTGCAGCAGTGTTCATCGGGCTGATTCACAGGCTGATTTTCGCAAGAGAACATGGCCAAGTGCCATCGACAGCCGAGTGGGTAGCAACGTGCGATGTACGCGTACGACGGCTGTAAAAAAGAATGGGGTTTGGTCTGTGCTACAATGTGGATGACATGTTGAGGGAAGGATGCCAGGCAGGAAAGGACACATGTCCTGCGACCTCACTTACGTGAGCTGTCTAGAGTAAGCAGATTCCCAGGACAAAGTGGGTGGATACCCAGGGCTGGGTGGTGCCGTGGCTGCTCAGCGGGGCAGAGCTTGGGGTTTTGGTGACGGACAACTGTGATGGCACCACTTCGTGAAGCTTGTAAACACCACGGAATTACCCAGGTGCACATGGTTAAAATGGTAATGTCTCTGTTGTACATTCGTTACCACAATTTAAAAGATATCCAACAGTGTAATAATAGCCGCCACCCCGAGGCCATACAGGGGGCTGCACCAGGTGCTACCCACCAGCTGCGCCAGGTCCCCTGCACTCTTGCTGTCCTCCGGGCATGATGTCGCCACACTGGTAGATGCTGCCAATCTGATGGTGGGGGTGGGGATTGGGGTCTTGCTGCTGCTTGAATTTGGGGGGGGGGGGCAGGTGTGAAGGGAACATGGTGGCCGTGGCGCTCACAGCCCCCGCCATGGAGCCATGTGTCTCCTAACACTCCCTGCTAATGCAGCCCCCTTGCAGGTCCCTGCCCTGGCCACCTGCCTCAGCTAACCAGTTGGGTCATAATCGAGGCCTGTTCATAAGGCCCTTTCCTATGCACACCTGTGCGAGTTTGAAACTATTATGTACCTCCATGGAGATGTGACACACCCAGCTGTGGATGTGACCTTCTGACTAGATGGAGATGTGACACCATCCATTGTAGGTGAGTCTTGATTAGTTTACTGAAGTCCCATAAAAGGAAACATTTTTCGAGAGAGGAGAGCTAACAGGAACTTAAGAGCAGAGCTGACACAGAAGCCAACACTTGGAGAACAGAGACACAGATGTTTGAGATGCTTGGAGCCCAGCAGACATTGCCATGAGATGCTAAGCAAGCCAGAACCTGGAGAGAGCCAAGGGAAGCCAAGAGAGGAAAGCCAGCCCTGGAGAAGCAAATGAGGAACCCCCACAGGGACAGAGGCTGAAAGCAGTGGATCCCTGGAGCAAGGGACCAGCAGATGCCAGCCACGGGACTGGCCAGTTGACAGAGCATTCCTGACCCATCAGCCTTCCTTGAATTAAGGTATCTCTGCCTGGATGCTGTAGACTGGACATTTTTATAGGCTTAGGACTGTAAACTTGCAACTTATTAAATTCTCTTTAGAAAAGGTATTCCAATTCTGACATGCTGCATTCCGGCAGCTTGCAAGTTAACACAGCACCCTGCCACTGCAGCCAAGGCTTGGCAAACCATTCTCCCGGAAAGTCACTTGCCAGCCCCAGGCTGGTACTGGCTCCACAGCATCTGCTGCAGCCCTCAGTCAGTGTTCCTTTCTCCGTCCTCAAATGCAGTCAGGCTACACAAAGGGGGTGCCTGCCGCATCACACCTTCTGAGCCCCCTGATACAGCCTCGCCTGTCATCCACCCACTTGCCCTTACTCTGATGGCAACTCCTTTAACTTCCTTTAGAAAACCCGCCCCCTCTTCCACCATCAGCCCATGGAATTTGGCTTATGTCCACCCTCCTGGCCACATGACTGGCTCAAGGGTGACATGTGGCCCAGGACATCCAGAGGGAGACTCCGAGTCTCTGGGCCAGGTTTGCAATCTGGAAGGAGTCAGCTGTAACTGCACTGGGCTCCCTTTGCTGCCATTGGGAGAAATCCTGCCTGAGGATGAAGCCCTTGCTTCGTGGATGGACAGAGAGAATCTGCGTCCTGATCGTACTGTGTACGATAACTTAACCCAGCCTTGCCTGAAGCCAGTGAACTTGGGGACATTCTAGCCTAATTAGCTAAGATATTTCCTTTCCTGGGTTGTGACCAATTTGTCCCGCAGCACTTGATTGAGACGGGGTATGAGCCAGCCTTGGGTCTCTCTGTGCCAGGGTCCTCAGGGCGGGCCGTGTCCTTTGCTGCATACCTGATCCTAGGAAGCAGGAGCTATATTACTTTTCCTTTTTCTTTAAATGCAATTTCATTGAGATATATTCACATTCCAAATAATCCGTCCAAAGTACATGATCAGGGGCTCACAGTATCATCGTGTAGTTGTGTGCCCGTCACCACAATCAATTTTAGAACATTTTCATTACTCCAAGAATGTTCTATAAAAATTTAAAAGAAAGCAGGCAACGGTGGCTCAGTGGTAGAATTCTCACCTGCTGTGCCAGAGACCTGGGTTCGATGCCCGGTGCCTGGCCATGCAAAAAAAAAAAAACATTTAAAAGAACACCCAAAACATCCGATGCCCTTTAACCTCATTATTTATTTATTTTTGTCTTTACTTTCTTACTCATCTGTCCATACACTGGATAAAGGCAGTGTCAGCCACAAGGTTTTCACAATCACGTGGTCTCACACCTTAAAAGCTCTGTAGTTAGACAACCATCTTCAAGGATCCAGCCTACTGGATTACAGTTCAACAGTTTCAGATGTTTTCTTCTAACATTTCTAGTACACTAGAAGTAGAAAAGGGACATCTATGTAATGCATAAGAATAACCTCCAGGATAACATCTGGACTTCATTTGAAATCTCTCGGCCACTGAATCTTTATTTTGTCTCCTCTCTCTATTCCCCTTTTGGTCAAAAACAGGCTTTCTCAATCCCTTGGTGCCAAGTCACAGCAAATCCTGGAAGTCCTGCCCCACACTGCCAGGGAGATTTACACCCCTGGGAGTCATGTCCCACGTAGGGGCGAGGGCGCTGGGTTCACCTGCCAAGTTGGCTTAGAGAGAGGCCACATCTGAGCAACAAGAGAGGGTCTCTGGGGGTGACTCTCAGGCATCATTTTAAGTAGGCTTAGCCTGTGCTTTGCAGGAATAGGCTTCATAGGGGTGAACCCCAAGATCGAGGGCTCAGTGCAGTATTACTTGATGTTCCAGAAGCATCCACGGATGCCTGGAGAGTAACACGCCAGGACCGAAGGGGCCGCAGTTGGGGGTAGAAAGTGGGGAAGGGGCTCTGCACAGGGCCTCGTAGGCGCCTCAGGGTCATGCTCCCCTGGGAGGGCATGGAAGTGCTGGGCCCCCTTTACCCTGTCTATGCAGGGGGCCCCCAACCCTCTGAAAGCCACCGGGACCCCGGGAGTGAGGGGGCTGAGAAGAAGGGGCCCGACCCCAACAGAGAGAAATCACATAGGGGTGGGGGAGGTGGAGGGCTTGCCTTTGAAGCCTCTCCCCTGAGACGCTTCGACCCCGCCTCCAGCTGAATCCACCAGCACCTCAGGGCTAGAGTTCCGGAGGAGTTTCATTGCAACCTCAGTTTCCCCGTCCCAAAAGGCGCAAGAATTAGGTGAGATCAGGTACGCGACACGCTGAGCGCTCGCCGGGCGCTGCAGGCGTCCGCTGTTCACATCCCCCTCCCCAAACCTACAGCCCCGGCCCCTCGGACCCCCACTGCCTGCCCCGTGCTCGGCGCCCCACCACAGCCCCCAGTTCCCACAGGCCCTCCCCGGCCCTCCTTCTCCCTCCGCCGCCCTCCCCCGCCGGCCCCCGCCCGCCCCCACGCTCCCCCACCGCGGCCTTCGGGCTCCTCCTAGCGTCGGCCGGGCGCCCTGCAGGCTGCCAGGTCCAGGGGCCCCAGCAGCGACCGGGAATGCGGACCTCCGGCGCCAGGAGCCCGCCGATGGACGCGTGCGGCCGGGAGTCCGGCGTCCGCTCCCGCGGCCTGCCCGCCCCTTTGCCGCCCGCGCAGCCCGTCGGCCACGCGACAACCGCGCGGGCACTTTAAGAGGCGGGCCCGCCCGGGCTTCATTAGCATACATTAGCGTGGCCCCACCCCCGGCACTGGGAGGCGAGCGCGGCGCGCGCGGGGTTCAGTCCGCGGGGAGCGGCGGGGGCTGCGGGCCTGGCGGCGGTGCCCACCGTATCCTCCGGGGCTCGAGGCGCGTGGGGGGCTCGGGGCGTAGGGGGCGCGCGAACCCTGCGAGACAGCGCCGGGACGGGCCGGCGGGCGGGCGGCGCGGCAGCGGAGAGCGGGATGGGGCCGGGCCCGCCGCCCCCGCCGCCCCCGCCGCGCCCCGGGCCCCCGCTCCCGCCGCTGCTGCTCCTACTCGCACTGGCGGCCCGGGGAGGTTGCGCTGCGCCCACACCCCGCGCCGAGGACCTCAGCCTGGGAGTGGTGAGTGCGGAGCCGAGGCGCGCGAGGGGTCAAGAGCGAGCCCCCACCCGGGGAGGACCCGGGGGTGGGTGCCCGCGGGCCGAGCCGACCGTACCAGTGCGTGTCGGCGTCGTGCGCTCCGCGGTCGCGCGGGCCTAGTGAGCCCGGTGGTCCTGGCCCCATTTCCGCGGCAGGAAGACTGAGGCCGGGAAGGCGGGCCAAGTGGTGGGCGCCGGCGTCCCCGGGTCTGGGAATGGGGCGCCGGGGACCTCCCGGGTTCCGTGTGCTCGGAACGCGCCACAGCCGCGGGAGCCCGCGAGGCGGGTGGCAGGGAGAGAGGGCAGCTGGCGCCCGTCACCGGCCTGGAGCAGCCTGGAAGGAAGAACCGCTGGCGGCCGAGGACAGCCGTCGCCGCGAGCCCCTAGTGCGCTCCTGGTGGGAGTGGCGGGAGTCGCACCGGAACCTAGGACCGGGGTGCGGAGTGCAATGGGTCCCCAAAAGCCGGTGGCGCCCGAGTCTGCTCCGTTCACGGCGCTGGGGATCTAGCGTGCCGGGTCCCAGTCTCCCGTCGGGCGCGGGTCTCTGCCCAGATGTGAGCCAGCGGCGACCCCCGTCCAGGACTCGAGCGCGCCCCGCCGACTGCCCCCGCGCCCCCCAACCCGCGCGCTCCCACCCAGTGACCCGCTGTCCCACAGGCTTGGAAACCCTGGTAGGGGGCAGCGCAGTGGCCTCTCCACTCCCCTCCTCCCTGCAGCTCCCAGGCTTGGGACCCTCTCCTCTGGACCCGAGATTTAGATCTGACCGTATGAGAGGCCCGGCGGGGGTGCCGAGGGGCCGCTGGAGGAGGTCGCGTCCTTATGGGGCTCTGCCCCTCCTGCTTCCCCTCGCTCCAGGGGTCGGCCACGGGCCCCACATCCCGGGAAGCTCCAGGCACGCCCCCTCCCAGTGCCTTTGGCATTTGGAGGCCACCAGTCCTCCAGGTCCAAGTGAGTTGTGTGGCCGTGGAATTTCAGGCGGGGGAAGGGCAGGTATTGGGGGGAGGTCTCCCCGGGACACCCGCCACCGCCTGCCGAGGCTCGCAGCCTCCGGGAGGGGCGGACACGACCCGCCCGCCGCCCGCATCAGCTGGTGCCGCTCCCTGCCCCCCCTTTCTCCCAGCCACGCTGCCTCTGCGCCTCCGCCGCGCCCCCTGGGGGTGGGGTGTCCTGGGTCACGTGTTGGTGCGCACGCGCTGGGCATGGGGTGTGCCCACAGAAGGGTCCAGGCCCCTTTCCGCTCCAAGGGTGCCAGCCAAGGCGCCCAGGCTGGAAGCGCGAGTGGGAGTCCTGCAGGCAACCGGGAGATGGAGCCGTGGGCCTGGACCCCTCCCATCTCCAGCCCTGGCCGCTTTCGGGCGCTGAGTCCTTTCCAAGTTCCTCGCGCGCCGCGGGGGGTGGAGAGCGGGCAGCCCCCGGCGCACACCTGCGGACTCTCCCTCCCCCGGGGTACTGGGCGCCGGGGCACTGGGGGGCGCTGGGGGCACGCACCGAGTAGTGAACTTGGCCCGGCCGGGTCGGGTGGGCAGCGCCCGGGAACCTCCCGGTAGGGGGGTGGGCGGGGACCTCCGCTTGGTGGGGTCTGTCCGCGCGCTCCACTGGTGGGCGAAGGGCGGCCTCTGGTGGCCGCGGCGGGGAATGGCGCTTCAGGGCGGCCGGCCTAGAAGGACAAGAAGGGTCTGCGACAGTCTTGCATTTGGGAGGCATGGGGGAGCTCCTTCACCAGTCCCCCAAGCCACTCCTCTGGGGTCCCACTGGCCCTGTGCATACGTAGAAAGCCCACCCAGCGTCTTCCCGTGCCGCCTGTGGGGAGGGGGTGGGGGTGATAGTGACCGGTCGGGAGAAGGGCGCTTGTTCCCCCCGGGTTGGAGGCTGAGCCCTGGACGCACATCCTCCAGGGCCTGCATGTTCAGCGGTTGAACCCATGGCAGATGGCGGCCCGGAGGGCCAGGGTCCCCCCACCCTACCCCCCACTGCCCCCCCCAGCCCCACCCCTGTGCTACCGGAGGCCCCTCTAGAGCCCCTGTGGCCTGCAGGGGCCCCGCGTCCCTTAGGCTTACGAGGAAGCCGCCTTGGCACCCCACGCTGCACCCACGCCCCGTGTTGTGGGCGTCCCACGTCCGGACACCCGGCCCTCTTCAGCCCTGTCCCCTCGCTGTCCCCTCGCCCGTCTCTGGCCCGGGCCAGGCGGTAGGTCCCTGGGGTTCTGCTGCCCCAGCAGCACTGCCGGAGCCACCTAGGGGGGAGGGCACTGGGCAGGAGCGGGTGGCGCAGGTGGACGGCCACTGCCCAAGTGTCCTCTGAGGTTTCTGCTGCTGCCACAAAGTGCACTGCTCGCCCTCGCCTCCCCCCCAATGTGTGGCCGCCCTGCTGGCCCTGGCACCCTGTCCAGGGAAGGGCTGGGCCCTGGCACAGGGCCGGTGTCTTTTTGTGGGTGGCGGGGGCGGGCAGGGCTCAGGGGCTGACCAGGAGGCTCAGAGGAGCCGGGTGGTGCAGGGGAGTGTTCACGGGCAGCAGGGTGACATGCCCTCAGCTACAGGCTCGGGTCCACCCCACCATGTCCCACACCCAGTGTGGAGCTGGAAGTATCCCTCCACCCGAATGTCCTGGATACTCCACCCGAAACCAGAGCAGGGAGCCCAGTCCTGGGGCAGGGGCGCCCCAAGCGGGTTCCAGGAAGTGGCAGGGTCTGGGTGTCCTGGTCGTGGAGGGACGCCGGTCTCCTCAAACGAGGCCCCTTGACGCTAAGCAGGAGTCTGGGCCACCGTGTCTCAGCCCCTGTCCAACCTGACGCCCCTCGAGCCTCAGTCTCCTCGCCTGTAAGACGGGCACACAGGGCCGAGGCGCACATCTGCTGGTCCAGCAGACAGCAAGACAGACGGACGGTAAGCCAGATGTCCTGTAAGCTGCTGGCCTGGCCCCGTTCCGAGGTGGGATGGATCCTCGGACTCAGCAAGTGATCTCAGGGCGGTGCTTCCTCAGGAATTTCCAGGTGCTTCTTGAGCGTTGGTGATTTTTGCCTTTTCCTGACCCATGGGTTAAAGCTGGTGGTGAGACACTGCCGGCCCTGGGTGGGGTCCGTGCCGGCCAGATCAGCGCTCTGTCCGTTAGCCTGGCGCCTGCTGTGGGTCGAGCTGGTGTGTGTGTGGGGGGGGGGTGTCAGGGTTCCTGCAGCTCTTGGAAGGGTCAGGTTGTCTGCTCCAGGGGGGCAAGGGGCAGGGCTGGCCCGGGCACTCGCACCTCGAGTCCTGTCCCAGCCCTTAGCAGGGCGCAGGGGCTGCACACGCCCCCCCCCACCCACCCACCACCAACCCCATCGCTTCCTTTCTGCTTGCTACACACGTTTGTTCCTGCCCCAGGGCCTTTGCACTGCGGGACCCACAGCCAGGAGCGCTCTCCGCATGGGTTGTCACTTGCTGCTCCTTCTCATTGTTCAAGTCTCAGCCCAAACGTGACCCCCAAGGACGACTTCCCTGACCGTTTAAGGAGCTCCTCCCTCCCTCTGTGTCTGTCCACAGCAGGCGCAGGCTGGCCCTGCCCCTCATGGCTGAGAGGTGTCCCAGCCTCTCCGTGTTCTCCTGTGTAGAATTGTCGGCAGAGGGGGTGCTGCACTTGCCCCCTTCCCCAGGCCAGAGCCCCCAGCCCAAGGCCACGGGGGCCATGAGGATGGCAGGAGGGCGGAAGGGGCTCCACCGGCATGAGCTGCCGAGTCACTTAAGCCATCCCTGTGTGCACGCACCCTTCCCGATGCTTGTCCTCTGCCTCCCCCATGACGGCTGTCCCTCCCTGACAGGACTGGGGGGGCGGTGTCTCCCCGGGCTCGGGGTCTCCCCAGTGCACTCACGGAGATTTGTTGGATGGATTGACAGCAGGACAGACACATAGGCTGTCCGGGACCTGGGAGCCTCCCCTGGGGAAGATGCTGGAGTGTGGGGATCACCCAGCTGTGGGTGCACCCCGATAAAGACGGGCAGGAGGCCCCGCCCCAGCCCACTTCCCACTTCAGGGTGTCTGGGGGCCGTGGGGGAGCTGTCAAGGATGGACCTGGGTGGGTCCCAGAATGTCAGGGTCCAGCTGGGCTGACTGGGACCGACGAGGGGGTGGGGGCGGTAGCACCTGTGCAGAACCTCCCCTGGCCGGGGGCGGGAGCCCGGGAGCAGCACAGCCTGGACTCCGCGGGCCTCTGGCCCCGGGTACAAGCGCCGCAGCCTCCTCCGGGAACGGGGCGCCCGGGCCCTGCTCTCCAACCCCCAGGGCTGGCCGAGGGTCAGGACGCGGGTGGGAGCAGGGGCAGAGGGTGCCGCCGGGGGCCCCCCATCCCTTCAGCGCGTCCCACCCGGCCGCGCTGTGCAGCTGCCGGGGCGGCAGGAGGAGCCGCACAGTGAGTGCGCGCGGCCCGCCTTCTGGAAGGCTCCACACGGGGGCCGGGCACTGCGCTGCCCGGAGCGGCCCAAACGCCGCTGACTTGAACTTCCTGGTCTGTAAATGATACCTCGTTAGCGCCGCGACACAACAACTGTGCATCCCACGGGATGCTGCTGAAGTGTGCAGAGAACCAGCCGGGGCCAGGCTGGAGCGCGGGGCGCTGCGGGCGAGGGGCGAGAGGGGCCCCGCGGTCAGCACCCCGCCCTGGGCCTCGGTTTCCCCGGCGCTCCCGGCAGCATAAACGCGAGCGGCGCTGGCACCTGCTCGGCCTGGGGGGCGCCTCTCCCTCGCGCCCCCTCCCCAGTGGCCTTCTGGAAGGTTCGCCCGTCGCCGCGCTGCCGCAGCGCCCGCCCTCCGCGCCCGCCGCAGCCTCCGTTGCCCTGGAGACGGCGGTCGCCGTGACGACGCGGAGGGGCCGGGCTGCGGGGGGCGCAGGCGGATCAGGACCGGGGACGCAGCGAAAGATAAACTTGGGGGGCTCCGGGCGCCCACAGACCCCGAAGGGGAGCTCCCAGCAGCCCCCGGACCCGCCAGGGCTTTGCGCGGTGCCCGCACCGCACCCCGGATTTCTCCCTGGCAAGCCGGAGCGTCGCTCCCCTGCCCCAGGACCCCCCAGAAGCCCTCAGCCTCTGGCGGGGAAGCCCGGCCGGGAGGGGCGCCGGGGGTCACGGGAAGTGGCCCGGGAGGTGGGTCTGCCGCGCGGCTGGGAACCCCGGGCCAGGCAGGGGGCCCCCCCACCACCGAAGGGGTCCGCTGGGGGTCACGGGGCGGCGTGGCGGCCGCGGGTCCCCCTCAGTCCCGCCTCTGCAGCCTCCCGCGGGCGCTCGGCCTCGGCGGCGTGGAATGTCCCTTGGGGGTCCCGGGCACTGGTAGCAGAGGGGCTGCGGGGTGCCAGCACCTGTACAGACCCTCCCCTGGTGGGGGCGAGGGAGGGCAGCATCCTGCATCGTGCAGGGCCTGAGGTAACCCTGGCAGGCTTCCTGGAGGCAGGGACCCCGTGGTGCTGGACTCAAGGTTGTTGGATGCGGAAGCAGCAGGGCCATGTAGCGCAGCCAGCAACCTTAACCAAGGCCTGTCCTATGTGTGTGTTAGAAAAGAAAACAGGGAAATAAAAAATGTGAAGAGATTGCAAACTTTTCAAAACAGTGTGTGTGGCCAAAAAGACACGGATCTGGGGAGAGGGGGGAAAGTGGGGGGTGCCAGTGCTTGGGCTTAGGCAGTGCCTGGAACAGCCTTGGGAAGCGCTTGTCCAGTTCTTTTTTTTTTTTTTTTGCTTTTTTTTTTATTATTAATTAAAGAAAAAAAAAGAAATTAACCCAACATTAGAAATCATTCCATTCTACATATGCAATCAGTAATTCTTAACATCATCACATAGATGCATGATCATTGTTTCTTAATACCTTTGCATCGGTTTAGAAGAACTAGCAACACAACAGAAAAAGATATAGAATGTTAATATAGAGAAAAAAATAAAAGTAATAATAGTAAGGACAAAACAAAACAAAACAAAAACCTATAGCTCGGATGCAGCTTCATTCAGTGTTTTAACATGATTACTTTACAATTAGGTATTATTGTGCTGTCCATTTTTGAGTTTTTGTATCTCGTCCTGTTGCACAGTCTGTATCCCTTCAGGTCCAATTACCCATTGTCTTACCCTGTTTCTACCTCCTGCTGGACTCTGTTACCAATGACATATTCCAAGTTTATTCTCGAATGTCGGTTTGTCCAGTTCTTGTTGCAGATTGATGTGGGGGGTCCTTCGAAGGAGGGGGCCGGGGGCGGGGCCCAGAGGGGGGTGGAGCTGCCCAGTTGTGCCAGACCCCCTGGGAAGGAGCGGCCCCTGTCCTGCCTGGCCACTTGGGATGGGTCACAGCTGTGCACCCAGGAGCATATTTTCTCCAGCCCAGGAGGCACCCCTAGACCTGAGCAGCCGGCCAGGGCTCCCCAGTTCCACACACAGGCTCCTGGGGGACCCCTGTCTGGGCTGGTGGAGGGTCCAGGCCAGTAGGGGTGTGGGGGCAGTCTGAAGAAATAGGGGGGGAACCCCAGGAAGGACTCAGTGTTACTTGGGAAAGGGGGAGAGGTTTGGCTGTTTCTCCACAGGTTTATGTAAACCACCGCAGCCCTGGGGGGTTCTGGGACAGCAGGGCCCCTTCCCCTGCAGGGTGCCTGTGGGAGGTGCCCCCAGGTGGGAGGGGCTCACAGAAAATGCTCAGCAGGGGCTGCAAACTCAGCAGCTCATGGGGGGCAGGGCAGGGAATGTAAATGAATCCAGAGAGCTTATAAATGCCCACCAAAAAACTCGGTCTGTACGTTGGGCCCCGCAGGCACCCTGGGTAGAAGCCTCTCTTTGGAGCTGCTCTGGGATGGGGAGGGGACTCCAGCCCCAAGACGCTGCCCTCCACCACCCTTTGGGCTTCTGGGGCTGGCGAATGTGAGCCCTTGTGAGCTGACAGAGCTGTCCTAGTAGGGAGCTCGGGACTGACAGCAGGGATCCCCCTGGGACCAAGGGCCACCCCTGAGGATGGTTCAGGGACTGTGGCTTGGTGGCAGGGAACACCATCTATATCGAGGGTAAATTGTCACCCTCCATTCCTGCTTGCTGCTTGGGGCAGGGGAGGTGTGCCCCTGCCCCTGGGGTCCTTTTCCTCAGCTGTCCCGTGGAGATGCCACCTGGGCCCGCTCCCATCTTGCCAGCCACCCCATGAAGTAAGTGCATGTATTCATTTAGCCGCTGAGGACACAGCCCAGAGAGGTTGGGTGAGTTGCCCCAAGTTACACAGGAAGGAGGCGGCAGAGCAGGATTTGAACCCAGGTTGCCAAGCTCCAGAGTCTGTTCTGTGATTTACCACATGACACTGCCCTTCGGGAGCTGCTTGTGGCCCGAGTCCTAGAACTGGGGTCCGAGCCCACCACCCTCCTCGGTCCCTGAGACCCACGGGCTGTGCTTTCAAAGGGACACCCAAGTCTGCTCCTCCCACGGCAGCTCAGGAGCACTCAGCTCTGCCACGTTTCAGGACCTTTTTCATGTTTTCACTTCCTTCCTTCAGCGTCCCGTGGGCATTGCTGCCGTGGGGACAGTGAGAGGGGCAGGAGGGGGCAGTGGGGACGGGGCACACCCCCTGAGCGGTGGTGCAGGCTGTGCACTGCCCAAGCTCGGTCTGGCCAGGAGCCCCAGGTCCCTCTGCCAGCACTGGCTGTGGAGTGCCGTGGGCAACAGGGACGGGAGACCTGCTCCCCGTCGCAGGCCCCTCTGGCAGCCCAAGCACCCCACAGCCCCTCACTCTGCTCTCTGCCCCCAGGAGTGGCTGAGCAAGTTTGGCTACCTGCCCCCAGCAGACCCCGCGGCAGGGCAGCTGCAGACGCAAGAGGAGCTGGCCAAGGCCATCACTGCCATGCAGCGTTTCGGGGGCCTGGAGGCCACCGGGGTCCTGGGTCAGTTCTTAGGGGGACGGCGGGGAAAGGCTGCTGCCAGTCACCCAGCCCCGGCTCTGTTCCCCTCTCCAGGCTGGCAGGGAGGGTGGGTGGGCCAGCCGCCCCTGGGGTCCCATCAGCCCCTCCTCAGCTCTGGGCACAGCAGCTGGCCAGGCCCTCTGTGTCCCACTTGAGAGCAGGGTCTCAAATTCGGGTGTCCCCGGGGGCCAGTGGGGAGACGGCCCCTCTGAGGGGCGCCCTGCTGGGGCAGCCTCGTGCTTCCAGAGCCTTCACCTTTCGAGGGAAACCAGCAGCCTGGGCCTCACCTCACACTCCCTGCTGGTAAAATGCCGAACTCGGGCTGCAGTGTGGTAAAGACCCCTGCAGGGCTGGGCGCGCGGGGGGGTGCCGAGCCAGGTAAGGCTGGCCCGTGGGGGTGCTGCCCGCAGTGGGCCCCGCCCACCCCTCCGACCCGCCCCCTGACCCGCCCGGCCCCGCCCGCAGACGAGGCGACGCTGGCGCTCATGAAGACCCCGCGTTGCTCCCTCCCGGACCTCCCCGCGGCGGCTCGAAGGCGGCGCCAGGCCCCAGCCCCGGCCAAATGGACCAAGAGGAACTTGTCCTGGAGGTGAGTGGGCCGCGCCCAGTGGCCCCGCACCCTCCATCCCCGCGCCCGGTCGCAGGGGGTCCCCAGGGAGGCGCGCCATCCCAGCGGGAGGGGGAGCAGGTGGGGCCGGGTGCGCCCGCAGGCCAACGCGGCGTCACCCCCGGGGCCCGCATCGGTGTTCCCGGCCTGGAGCTGTCCCTGGTGACCGGGCCGGGTCCCGCCCCCTGCCACAGGGTCAGGACGTTCCCGCGGGACTCGCCGCTCGGCCGCGACACGGTGCGCGCGCTCATGCACTATGCCCTGCGCGTGTGGAGTGACATCGCCCCGCTGAACTTCCACGAGGTGGCAGCCAGCCCCGCCGACATCCAGATCGACTTCTCCAGGGCGCAGCACAACGACCGCTACCCCTTCGACGGCCCCGGTGGTACCGTGGCCCACGCCTTCTTCCCCGGGAACCACCACACTGCTGGGGACACCCACTTCGACGACGACGAGGCCTGGACCTTTCGCTCCTCGGGTATGTCTGGGGCCGACGCTGGGCCTGGGGGACTAGGGACGCCTGCAGACCCCGCGGTGTACAGGCAGCCACACCAACCCCTCAAGGACCAAGGCAGCCCCCTGCACCGCAGACCACAGCCACAGGCTTCCAGCCCCGCCACGTGGCCGGCTCACCACCTGAGGGTCACTCAGTGCCTCTCACTTAGGCTGTCCCCCTGCATCTGTGGTCAGCTGCGGTGCGCCCTGGCTGGGCTCTCTTGCTGTCCGTGACCAGCTGTGGCTGGCTGTGGCCCGTGGCCGGCTGTGGCCCGTGGCTGGCTGTGGCCCGTGGCCGGCTGTGGCCCGTGGCCGGCTGTGGTCTGTGTCAGTGTCTGGGACGACAGGGTGCTTCAACTCTGTACCACGTGTCATCGTCCAACAGGTCAGGACTTGCCCTTATCGTGGTCTTAGGGTCCAGAAGAGTGAGCGGAAGCTTTCCCGGCCTCCAGAGGCCTTGAGGCATCGTCATTTCTGATGCCCCTTGTTGACTAAAGCAGGGCACGGGCCCCCCTGGTCCAAGGGCCTGGGTGGGGGGAGTTACAAAGTCACAGGCACAGACCATGGGTACAGGGAAGGGACACAGACTCTTCTGGCTCCATCAAGGCTCTGCTGCCCAGGGCCCTGCAGCCCTCAGGGTGCCCATGTCACCCTGGACAGCCCACCCCAGGCCGTAGAGGTCACATGACGTCTAGGTGCCCCATAGTTCCCCACACTGAAGGGACCCCAGGCCTGTCCTACGGAAGTGTCTGAGGGTCCAGGCAAACACCCTGGGGTTGGGAATCCCGCATAGATCCTGTTGGGGTCCCCTATGCCAGTAGAGCCTCCATATTTACTAGCTGGGCCTGTAGCAAAAAAGCCATCATCCCCCTAAGTATTATCTGTGCCAGGGGAGCGTGCCAGGGCCGAGCACCCCTTCCAGATCCCAGACAGACTCCCAGGCACCTCCCAGCTCACTCAACCGCCTGGCCAGGACCGGCGCGTCTCTGGCCGCAGCCCAGAGGCACAGCACCGGCCACACCGTGTCCCCTGGCCTCACCACCTCCCTGCACACCCTGTCCACCCTCCCCCGGCTTATCCACACCCCTCACAGCCAGGACCCCAGAATGGGTGGGGTCACCAGCCAGGGCTCACACCGGCCCTTCTGCCCCCAGATGCCCAGGGAATGGACCTGTTCGCAGTGGCCGTCCATGAGTTTGGTCATGCCATCGGGCTGAGCCATGTCGCGGCCCCACAGTCCATCATGCAGCCGTACTACCAGGGCCCGGTGGATGACCCGCTGCGCTATGGGCTCCCCTACGAGGACAGGGTGCGCGTCTGGCAGCTGTACGGTGAGTCACGGATCCCCGAGGAAGGGCCCAGAGCCCCAGGTCCCCCAGGGCCGTCAGCCCCATGCACGACACACACGGCTCAGCCGACGGGCCCTGGTTCCAGTTGGGGGTTCCATGTGGGCCGGGCGGCGCCTTGGGGCTCGATGCCATGCTCTTCGCCCCCACAGGCGTGCGGGAGTCCGTGTCCCCCACCGCCCAGCCCGAGGACCCGCCTCTCCTGCCAGATCCCCCGGACAACCGATCCAGCATCCAGTAAGCCAAGTGCCCCATGTCCCCACACGGCCTGTCCAGGCAAACATTTGCCCCAGACAGTGGCTCTGTCCTGGGAGTTTCATTAAACTCCTCCAAACAGTAGGGCTGATAGCAGCCAGGCAGACAATGCAGAGACGAGCGGGCTGCTGGCTTGACCTTCTCTCACCCCTTGTCACAGTCACCTCTTGCTGCGTAACAAGCGCCCCAGCCCGGTGGCACAAAACCGCCACTGTTTGATTAAGCTCAAGGGTTCTGTGGGTCAGAAACTCAGACTGGGGCCCCCGGGGATGGCTGGCTGGCTCCATGGGGGTGGGGGTGTGTCTGCAAGGCATGGCCCAAAAGGCTGGGGCTGGATGGGCCACCAGAACCACTGCCCACAGCCTGTCCCTGGGGGCTCTGTGTTGTCCAGCACAGCTGCTGGACTCTGAGAGGAGTGTCCCAGGAGCTGGCATCTCCAGGACCGCTCGGTGCTGCCCAGCCCCTCTGGCCCTCCTCGGGAGCCCACACGCTACTGCAGCCGGCCCAGCTTCCAGGGAGGGACCCAGACCCTTCCCACTGGAGGAATTTGCAGCCCTAGTGTTTTTTGGGGGGGGGTTTCTGGCATGGGAAGGCTCTGGGAACTGAACCCCTGTCTCCAGCATGGCAGGCAAGAACTCTGCCACTGAGCCACCGTTGCCTGCCCTGCAGCCCTATTTTTAAACCGAGGTCCCCTGTCTGTTGCCCCACCCCCACACCTGGCATTGACGACCTGGGGCGTGTCCCTGCCACCTTTCGGGCACACGCAAACACACGTGCACATATTCAAGGCGAAGTTTTTGTTTGTTTCAGCAGTAGGTTGGATATGTGCTTTTTTGCTTTGCTATGTGCCTTATGAATTTATATTGAAGTCAAAAGATAGTGCTGTTAATTTTACTTCTTACCTGAACAGGTAACCCATGCCAGTGGCACAAAATTCAAAAGGTGCAAAAAGCACGTGCAGTAGCCTTTAGCTCTGGTCTGCACGGACCCAGCACCCAGCTCCCCATGGGTGGGGACCTGTGCCCGCCCTGTTTCCAGGGAGTGGCACCGCCGTAACCCGCCCTGACCCTGCTTCTGGCACTTACTTGGGCATTGGGACAGCGCCCTCTGGCCCTGTGTGAGAGCCCCGTGGCAGTGTCCTGTACTCTGGGAGGTCCCTACTGGCAGACATTTAGCTGTTGCAGACCATTTGCCGTGGCAGACCACATGGCGGTGGACGTGCCGTCTGCACGGTGGGCTTCTAGAATCGGAATCGGGGCCCCCAGCATGTGCTCTGAGCATTTGCAACAGACGGTGCCTGCTGGCCTTCTTAGCTGTTACCCCAGTTTCCGTTCTCACCAGCAGCCTACAGGGTCACCCCTGACGCTGGGCTTATACATCTGTGTCGTGGGGCGCCCGTTTTCATTTGCCTCCTCTTTGTGCGCCTCACACCGTGGCATCCCTGAATCCACCCCTCACTGCCTGTTGCACATCCCAGAGCCTGCAGCGGCGACGTGGGGGCCCACCGCAGAGGGGTGTTGCTGTGGCTTGGCCTCCGGCTCAGCTGCCGGCAGCAAGGGCGGGGTGGGGCCCTCCCTGCCTGCAGCCCCCACCCGGCTCTCTCCGCAGGGGCCCGGCCGTGCCTCATAGGTGCGATGCACACTTCGACGCCGTGGCCCAGATCCGCGGGGAAGCCTTCTTCTTCAAAGGTGAGGCCCAACTGCCCACGCTGGGGGCGCTGGGGGTGGGCTGGGGGCACCGGGGGCCCTGCCTGCAGCCCGGCCCGGCCCTCTGTCCCCCAGGCAAGTACTTCTGGCGGCTGACCCGGGACCGCCACCTGGTGTCGCTGCAGCCAGCGCACGTGCACCGCTTCTGGCGCGGCCTTCCACCGCACCTGGACAGCGTGGATGCCGTGTACGAGCGCCCCAGCGACCACAAGATCGTCTTCTTCAAAGGTGGGCGGTGCCACCCTGCCGGCCTCCACCCACCCGGCTCCCCGGGCCCGCTGATACTTGCTGCCCGTGCCAGCGCGGCCCCCTGGCGCACCCAGGCCTGTCCTACACAGCCGCTACCCGCTCATGCCTTGGCCACCCAGACCGGGTGCCTGCTCGGGGCTGGTGCCCCCATGGCTACGCGTTGGCACAGCCAAGGACAACCTGCCCTCGTCCTGGGGCGGGGGAAGGCGGCCTGCCCCCGGGCAACCGGGAGGCTGACTCCAGGCTGGTGGTGGGCTGCTGGGCGCACATGCCACCAGCGTGGGGGCTGAAGGCAGCAGGAGTGTCCCCCAGTGCCCGGCCAGACCCAAAGCCAGGGCGCCTCCTCCCGCCCCCAGCCCTGCCCCTTGCTGGAGTCCACACTGCCCACCCCATAGCGGGATGCTGGGCATCGGGCAGGAGCCCAGGCTCATCGAGATGGACCCAGCTCCCCAAATTCCCTCTGCAGTGCCTCTGTTCACATCCTCGGGCTCTGGGGGCACTCTTCACCCCAGTACTGCAGGTGTTTCCACAAAACCAGGCCATGCTCCCCTGAGTCGAGTATTCCCATCAGTCCATACGCGCCACTCCGCCCTCGGTCCCAATGTGACACCATCCGAGCCCTTGTGACCCAGGTAACGCCAGCAGGTGACTGCTCTGCTCTGAAGCTGCATATGCAGCCCGTGGAAGCTGCCACGCCGGCCCCGGCAGGTCCTCGTGCCTCAGTTTCCCCCTGCAGGCCCAGCTCCAGGAGAGGCATGGCTTGCATTCTTCCAGTGACTTAGCAGAAGGGGGGTGTGTAACCCCGCGGGGGAACTGCCCCCCGCCCCAGGCGTCTGTGCTGGGCGCCTGCTGCAGCTTCGCCCCAGCTGCAGCCCCGCGTGGGCCTTTTTGTGCTTGGTGGAGTCGTTTCCTGTCACTGCCAAGAGCCTCCTCGACTCCAGCCTGTCACCATGAAAACTGTCTCATTTGCTGAGAAATCCGGGGTGCCCTGGCCTCCTCCCCGCTGCGGGGACCCCCGTGCTGGCACCCCAGCGCAGCCGGGATGGCCCCCCTCGCCGGCCCTCCCTGGTCTCAGACGTTCACCAGCCTCGGGGCCGCCTTGGAGACCGCCCGGCGCTGCACACCACCCTCTGAAGTTTGTCAGGAGCGTCGCAGGCAGATGCCACACCCATCAGGGACCTGTGCCAATTAGGGGCTCCCGGGACGAGGGAGCTGGCTTGGCCCGCCGAAGTGCTCGCAGGCGCCCAGGACGAAAACCAAAGCGGGTCGCCGCGTCTGTCCCGGGATGGCCCCTGCCCACCTGGTGGCCTGCGCGCCCCTGTGCCGTGTCCCTGCCGCGCGTCTCAGTGGCCTCCGCCCCTGTCAACCACTGGCGGACGTGCCGACCCGCTTCCCCGCCGTCTTGAGTAGGGGACTTGCTCTTCCCTTACTTAGTGTTGCGGCAGCACCTCCACCTGTCCCCCGGGGCCGTGCGTCCTGAAGGCAGACGGGCTCCCCTGTCCCCGGCCCGTCCAGGGCCTCTGTTCACCAGGCCCCTCCCTAATGGGATCTTCTGGACGCCATGTCCCAGACGGTGCCTGCGGTCCACGTGTCTCTCTGAGGGTCACCCCTGAACCCCCAGCAGGGACCCGGCTCGGAAGCTGGCGGGTGCGCGGCGCCGTAACTGCGCGGTCGTCACCCTGTCACCCCAGACGGTGCCCTCGCTGCCCGATAATCTGTCGGGCTTAAGAGTCTGGGCTCACGTCAGAGTCTTGGTTCACGCAGCTCCGCCAGCAGCCCGGCGGGGGCGGGGCGGGCCGCGGGGATGGGGCGGGGACGGGGGAGCGGCCACAGGCGGCTGAGCGCAGCCCCCTCCCGCTCCCAGGGGACAGGTACTGGGTGTTCCGAGACAACAACGTGGAGGAGGGGTACCCGCGGCCCATCTCGGACTTCAGCCTCCCGCCGGGCGGGGTGGACGCCGCCTTCTCCTGGGCTCATGACGACAAGACGTACTTTTTCAAGGAGCGGCTGTACTGGCGCTACGACGACCGCACGCGGCGCATGGACCCCGGCTACCCTGCCCAGAGCCCCCTGTGGAGGGGCGTCCCCAGCACCCTGGACGACGCCATGTGCTGGGCCGACGGTGGGTGCCGGGCGGGCCTGGGTCTCCTCCGCGGGGGGGCGGCCCTCGGCGCGCACAGGTGGGGAAAATGCGGGCCACGCCCCTTCCCATCGCCCCACCCCCTTAGCGTGGCCCCGCCTCTCCCCTCCCCTCTCTGCCGTGGGCCCGGGCCTCAGCCCCTCCCCTCCCCTCCCCTCCCCCCAGGGGCCTCCTATTTCTTCCGCGGCGCCGAGTACTGGAAGGTGCTGGACAGCGAGCTGGAAGCGGCGCCCGGGTACCCGCAGCCCACGGCGCGGGACTGGCTGGTGTGCGGGGACGGCCCCGCGGGGACGGGCGCGGACACCGAGGACGGGGCTCAGGCCCAGGCGGGCGGGCGCGGCTACGAGGTGTGCTCCTGCACGGCGCTCGCCGCCCCTGCGCCCCGCGCCCCCGGCCCGCTGATGGCCGCCATGCGGCTGCTGCCGCCTGGCTTCCTGTGGATAGCGGCCCGGAGCCTGGCACCCTGACCGCCGGGGTCACGCAGGGCGAGGACACGGCCCCCAGCGCCCTCCGGGCCGCTCTGATACTCGCGGGGAGAAGCGCCGCCTGCGCCCGGGCAGCTGCACCCCGCGCCTCCCTCCCCACCGCGGGCGGCTCGGGTTGCGGGGATGCCCGGGCCGGGGCGCCTCGAGCCGTGTCCTGCGTGGCGGCGGCCGGGTCCCTGGGGCCCTCCGGAGGGGCAGAGGGCGCGGTGCGGTGCGGACATTAAAGACGGCCTTCATGCCCTCCCCGCGTCTCGCCTGCTGCCCCCCGCCCACCCGGGGCTGTGTCCTGTCCCCAGGGGTCCTGGCTGCCCGCCCGGGGCAGCCCCCACGCACTCGGGCCCCCCGAGGAGAGCCACAGCTGGCAGACCCGTGACGCCGGCCAGATCCACTGCACCTCCTCTTCTTCCTGCTCCTCTCCCCATCCCCTCGTCCCCTCCTCCTACGTCTCTGGAGGACTCCATCTCCGGGGCGCCCCTCGTGCCCCCCACACTGTCCTCGAACCTGCAGCGTGTCTCGGGTTGCCGTGGGGAGCCAGGTTGTGGGGGCGGCTCGCTGGAACCCCGCCTCCCTCACCCTGTGGAAGTCCTGCTGCCGTGGGCGGGTGGGGCCATGCCCTGGCAGGCCTCCATGTGCTGCTCCCCCTCCACCCGGGGAGGTAGGAAGTGGGGGTGTCCCTGCCGCCCTCCTCCCAGAAGCCCCTGAGCCGCCTCCCACCACCTGGTCGCCGATGAGAGAGGGACTCCTGTGTGCCCGGGGTCGTGGGGCAGAGGCCTTCCCCTGGAGGGTGACCCGGGCGTTGGGGTGTGCCCACAACTCCGGCCCTGCCCCCCCAAGTCGTAGGCATGTGCAGTCCACCTGGGTGGGCACCCTCACTTAGACCAGTCGGCAGCTCTCCCGGGAAATAGGGCTCAGGCCAAGGAGAGCGCCAGGCACCGAGTGAGGAAACTCTGGGCTTCCAGCAAATTCTGGATGCACTGTGAGGTGGGTGGGACGGGGCTGCCTGCGGACAGGGCTCTTGAAAGTTGTTGAGGGTCCTGCTGGCACCAGTCCCCCGAGACCCGTGTTGACCCCACTGCCACTTTCTGGGGCTGCTCCAGGAAGGCTTCTGGGGGGCGGCGGAAGGAGGGGTACAAAGGGAGAGGCCCCTGCCAGGGGCTCCTCAGGATTGGCCAGGGCTGGGCAGGGTCTGCAGGCTCTGGGGTGCTGGACGCCTGAGGGAAGGTGACCAGCTCACATGGTGGAGGGGTGAGTGCCCCTGAACCTCTAGAGCCACCAGGAAAAGTCAAGTGCAATGTGGAGGGCGGAGAACCTCACTGTGAGGACGTGAAGGGCAGTGTCAGGGAGTGGGCAGGGCTTGTGGCTCCATCCCTGTGGCCTCTTCCTGGGGTCCTGGGCTTGCAGATCCTCTCCGTCCCTGCCTCCGCCGCCCGCTGGCCCTGCCCTGCACATCTGTGTGAGCAGCTGGGCATTGGGTCAGGACCACTGTCCTGTCCTTTTAGCGTATCATATTTGCCAGGGCCCCATTTCCAAGGATGGTCCCAGTCTGAGGTCCCAGATGATTCTGGGGGATACCGCTCACCCTGATATTAGCTTTGTGAGGTCAACCTTTAAGCTCCCCTCTGACACCTGGGGGTAGCGCACAGAGGGGAGGAGGGGCTGTCTCGTGGCTTCCAAACGAGGACTGCCGTGGGGTGCACTCCAGCTGTGCCTTGGGCAGGGTCCCCTGCGGGCACGGAGGTGGAGCCACGGCTGCCCTCCTTGTGTGCAACGGAAGGGACTGAGGGGCGGGAGCCACTCCCCCAAGTTGGTGTCCCCAGGGCAGCGTGCACCGGGGCCCAGAAGCCCGGACAAGCCCATATGGTGTCCTGTGTGACCTGCCCTGGTTCCCGGCCACGTGAGCCTCTCAAGTGCGGACTAGCCTCGTGTCTGCAGCCAAGGCGCATTGGTAGAGAGCCTGGGGCCCGAGTGGACAGCAGGCAGGGACCTGGGCTGCCCACCGCATGCGGTCTGGGAGTGACCCCGCCCTCACCCCCAGCCCCAGCTGCCATCTTCTCTCCGGAACATCCCAGCAGCCTGGCATAGGTCTCCCGGCTCCCTCTCTCCCGATCATCTGCTCCCAGCACAGCAGCCGGAGCCCCCCTGCTCCGACCCCCGGACGGCCCCGGTAAGAACTTTCCTTCCCACAACGCCCCCTCGCACCCCCACTCCTGCCCCAGTGCCTTTGCACACACGGGTCCCCTCAGACCTGCCCTCTCGGTGGCACCGCCCTGACCCCCGCCTAAAATTACAGCCCCTCCCCAGGAGCATCCCGGCCGCCGGCCCTGCCTGGGCTCCCGGCTTGCGCTGCAGCCTGAACTTGCGGACGTTCAGCTTTCGCGTTGTGTTCTCTCCCCGCCCTGGGGCATCGCCCGGCAGGTGAGGGGCTTGTCGTGGCCTGTTTGGCGTCGTGGTCCTGGTCTCTGTCAGTTCTCGTCGAGTGAACAAACGCGTGACGGAGGGACACAGCCCTCAGCCGGGCTCAGGCAGAGGCCTTCTGCCCCGGGCCGTGTCTTCCACCTTACCCGAGAGCCAGCCACGGGGAGGCTGCCGTGTGGCGTGGGAAGAGCAGGGCGCTCTTGAGAAGGGAAGGAGGCATTCCTGCTCTGTTCCCCGAGCCTGCGGGTGTCGGGGGGGCCTCCCCACAGACCTGCTCAGATGGGCCCCCAGCTCCAGGCGGAATCAGCTGGACCCCCCACCTGTGTCTTCCTGTCTCCTGGGCACCTCTCAGGAGTCCCGGTGCCCGGGCCCCAGCCCAGAGATTCTGACCTGGTGCCTCTCGCTGGGCTTGGGCATCAACATTGAACTCTGGTCACAAGGCTGAGGGTGGATGTTGAGAACCCATGTGCTTGGCATGAGCAGCTGGGAGTGGCTGGGAGTAGCTAGGAGTAGCCAGGAGTGGACTGGAGCAGCTGAGAGCAGCCAGGCGTAGCTGGGGTGGCTGGGAGTAGCTGGGGTGGCTGGGAGTAGCTGGGATGGCTGGGAGCAGCTGGGCCTGAAGTTCCCAGGGCCAGGCCTAAAAGGCCCAGTTCGGAGGAGCGCGGTCGGGGCCAGCAGATTTTGTGATCCATCGGCTGCTTGCGCCAGGCCAGTCTGGCTCTGTGCTATGTACAGAGGCGCGACCAGGTGGCCGCGAAGGGAAGGTGCTTGCCATTGGGCCTGTGTAGATAGTGTTTGGGCCTGGGGTGGACACGGGTCCATCTGCTTATCATGGCACCCGTTCTGCAAACACTCGGAAACACAAAGGTATCCTCAGGGTGGGGAATGGCGTGGGGTGCCAGGAGCTACAGCAGGCGAGCAGGGGAGGCAAGCAGCTGGCACGGCCGTGGCCACTGCGCTGACCCACGCGTGAGGAGAGGGTGGTGAGCTCCAACCTCGGTCCGGCCGGCCATGGAGAGCAGGACCGAGCCCCGGGGTCCACGCTGAGCAGGTGGGTGGGAGCTGGCCGGGGACTGTCCAGGGCCCACGCCGCGGCCAGGAGCACGTGAGCTGCCCTTGGGCAGGTTGCATCAGCCCAGCAGGCCGGCAGGGAGCCCTGGGCCACCAGCGTGGACCTGACGCGATCCCCTTGGGCCTGCAGCACTGCTCCAGCTGCGCGGGCGTTGGAAGAGCCTCGAGGCAAAGGGCAGGAGGTGCCTCGGCAGCCAGAGCCCGCAATACGGGGCGCCTGGAACCCACCCAGCACAGGCCCTAGGTGCACCCTGGCACGGAGCCCCTGGGTCCCAGCTGCCCAGAAGCGGGGCTTGCCTGTGATGCGTGGGGGATGGGGGTGGAGGGCAGCAGCCTCCGTAGGGAGAAGTGTTTGGTGGCGAGTATTGTGGTGGGTGAGTACAAGGCAGGGTGGGGCTCTGGTGAGGCAGTCAGGTCAGGCTTCTAGGAGGAGGTGGCATTCCAGGTGAGACCTGCAGGATGCACGAGAAGGAAGGCTTGGGCAGAATGTTTCAGGCTGAGGGAACAGCCCGTGCAGAGGCGGTGCTGGGAGACAAGGAGGCTAGGGTCACAGGGCTGCAGGAGGCGGGGCTGCGGCTCCCCCCAGGTTCAGGGAAGGGGCTTCTCACTGGGCCTCGCTGCCTTACAGGCAGAGGTGATGGGGGGCCCGCAGGAGGACGATGGGAGAGTGCTGGGGGGCAGCTCTAGCTGGAGAAGGGTACGGGAGACACAGCCGCCCCTTAGACAGACCCTCAGCTGCCCTGGGGAGGCACTGGGACGGAGACCAAGCAGCGTCCGACTGTGGGGTGGGGGCGAGGGTGCTGCGGCCTGCGGCGGGGGCCCTCCCTGGGCATCTGCGGTCAGCGGGACATAACACCCATTGACACTATGGGGTGAGTGCCAATCCTGAGAGAGCTCAGGGACTGTTTCCCTTTTACTTTGTATTTCACCTCTTGGTTTTAAAAGATTTTCTTCCATCTTATGATTTTATTTTGTTTTTTTTTATTGTGGTGAAATATGCATAACACGAGATTTACCCTTCGGAATGTTGTACGGCCACCCCCTCTGCCTAGTTCCAGAACATTCTCTACGCTGCAGAAGAGGGCCCCGGCCTCCCCCCTCGGCCTGTGTGCTCACCTGTTGTGGGCGTGTATATAAACGGAGGTGTCGGCTTTGCGGGATGAGCCCCTCTGGCCATGGTGGCATCGGGCGCGCACTTGTGGCAGCAGGGCTCTGCACTGCCCTCCCGCTGCGTGCCTCGGTCCCCGGGAGTGGTACCGCTGGGGACCCGCCTCGGGGAGCGGCTGTGCGGCCCGTTTCGAGCCTTCGAGAACAGGCCTGGGGTGCGGCTGCAGGTTGGTGGCCCGTGTGTGTGAGGGGCCCCGTCACCTGCCCAGCCTTGGGGACACGGGGGTGGGGCTCCACTGTGGTGCGATGGCTGGGCGTGGGCTGTGGTGGAGTGACTGGCCTGCCGACGGGACCCCGTCTCACCCGGACTTGCCCAGCGTCCGTCAGGCCCACCTGCCCTGTGGGAGGTCTCGGGGCTGGGGACGTGTTTGGGTCGCCCAGGCTGCCGGAGCCAGTGCCCCAGAAATGGAGCGGACTTCATGCCTGGATTTATCCGGTTAGAGGTGACTGGCGTAAGGCACGACAGGGGATCCCTTCCCGGAGGAACAGCCACTGGCTCTGTGTTCGCGCCACGTGGGAAGTCACCGCGGCTGCCGCTCTCTGGGTCCAGCCGGGCCGCAGCCCCTGCAGTCACTGTGGGCACCCAGGGGCCCCAGCCCCGCCTCCTGCAGCCCTATGACCCTAGCCTCCTTGTCCCTCAGTGCCAGGGGTGCCAGTGTCCTCTCCAGATGCCTCCTCCGAAAGGACCCCGGGGGTGGATTAAAGCCCCCCTGAATGGGTGGGGTCACATCTCATGGAAACCAACCACCGCAATGGTTCCTGCGTGATGTTGGGTTAGGAGTGGCTTTTCCGGGTCCAGGACGGATTCGAACCAGCACAGGACTCCAGGCCCAAAGGACAGGGTGACAGGACGTGACGCGCAGCAAGGTGGGCCCCCGCGTCCATGGCCAGGCCCCCGGGGGCGAGGGGGTGGCCACGCCTGGCCCTGCCTGGCCCTGCCCTGTGAACAGGACGTGTGCCGACTCGCTTCCCCAAGGCCCCCTCCCCACACAGCCGCAGAGGAGCTGCCGGAGCACCCTGGACAGTGCCCGGCTCGTAGCAGCCGCTTCCCCGGCACCGCGGGCCGCTCCAGCGCAGGAGGCGGCAGAGGGTGGCACTGCCCAGCACGGCCGGGGCATCACTGGGAAAAGCCAGGCACAGAGACAGGAACGACCGCCCGGATTCTCAGCCCTGCAGAGGGGCCAGGGAGCAGCGTCAGGTGCTCATTCTGCCTGCTAATAGCGGGGGGCCCAGGCAGGCGGGACACGGCGTCCAGAAGCAAACGCCCGAAGTGACCGTGTAGAGGGACTCTGGGGTCCCGATGCCTGCCGCCTCTCCCGCAGCCTCCTTTCCTATGGAAACACGAGAACTGTCCCTACACAATCACCCCATTGTTTATAAAGCTCAGAAGCAAGCAGAACTGCAGAAGGTGATGTGTCGTAAGTGCGTGTTTGCTGAGAGTGTTTGACAAAAGCCCCGAGTGCACTGGTTACACATCGGTCACGAGCAATCGAGCCATACTTAAGATTAGCACACTTCACTGCGTGTAAGTTTAAAAGTTAAAAATAAAGAAAAAAAAAAGGATAAACAGGAATTCCAGGTGCCAGTGGCCTCCAACGAGGCAGGCAGGTGGCAGGCCGGGGAGGGGCGTGGGGGCTGGCGCTCGTGGGGCTCTCCCAGCTGTTCTGTGCTCCCTGGTGTTTCGAGGCTGGTCCTAATTTTATGAGGCTTCGGGTAGGCGCTGCACGTATTACTTTCTGTGTATCAAATACTTAATGGAGAAAAAGGGTCCAAAGATAATTACGCAGACATGTAAGAATTTCCAACAGTAGGTGCTCTTTTTCTTTTATTCTCTCATATGGCAGTTCTTTGACTATTTTCATGAGCTTTTTCAAGCGTAGCGAAGTAAAGAAAATGGCCTAATGAGCAGCCATAGATCTGATGGTTGCTGATGTTTTGCCATGCAGCTTCATTCATTTTTGTCTCCTCCAGAGTAAGTGTAAGGCAGCGCGCAGGCCCCGTGATGCTGTGACCCTACACTGCAGCCTCGGAGAGCGAGAGGGCAGTTCTCCGTGGTGGCAGCATGGCCACCACACTTAGCAAAGACAATAGCAGCTCCCTAACGGCATCTTGTACCCGATCTGTACTGAAACGTGTCCACTTGTCCTCCCTGGATGTCCTCACAGTGAATTGGCTGAAGCAAGGATCAACCAGAACCACGCATCCCTTTTAACCTACGGTGTTCCCTCTGCTTCTCCCGCAACTGTGGTTTAGTCCCATGCTTGGTACTTCTAAATGGAGTAAAGCAGGCCGAGACCACGGGGAGCTGGGGTGGTCACGGCGTGCCTCTCCAAGGGGGGGATCGGGGTGAGTCCTGCATGACAGATGGAGCCAGCCACGAGGGCTCTAGGTGGGGGAGTGTCCCCACCAGGCAGGTGTGTGTGGGAGGAGGGGTGGCGGGGCAGTGAGCAAGCGGAAGTGCTGCGGGGAGCTGAGGCAGGGCAGCGAGCCAGATGGTGAGTGAGCGAAGGAAGGAATGGGCAGATGCAGCCGCGCGTTCCAGCCGAGTGACTCCAGGTACCCGCATCTGTGAGTCATCCTTGGAGCGCTTGCTACGTGCCGCCTGCCATCCCGAGCACGCTCAGCTGTCAGCTCGTGGGAGGTGCACGGCAGCCCCTTGGTTTCCATCCCTCAGCGTGGGCCAGGGGATGCTGCAGTAACAAAGACCCCCAAGACCTCAGGCCTTGAACAGCCCAGGCTTCTTTCTTGCAGGTGCTACCTGCCTGTCTTGGGGTTGCTGGGGGCTCTGCTGAGTCTTCTCTTGGGGTCAGGTGTGACAGGCCAGGAGTCCAGGCGGGGCCTAGGGGGTCACCCGGGGCATCTGCAGGCACCTGCCGACACTCACTGCCCCAAATGCCCTGCGTAGCCCTCACCAGCGGGGACAGGAAGGCCAGCCCTTCCTGTCCTGTCCTGTTCCATGGCCCCATCTGCTGACCAGGAAGCCACTGAAACAGAAGGAGGGTCAGTTTCCCAACCCTCCCCCGGGGGCACCATGCTTTGAGGACAGAGGCCCTGGCCGGCTGTGGACAGGTGCGGTTGGGAAACTGTAGGGAAACAGGTGGGGTGGGTGGGGCTCCCCGGGCCAGGGGCTCAGGAGACGGGAGCCTGCAGGGGATGCTGGGCCCTGGCCTGGGGAGGGTATGCCCCACAACCCCATCTTCTTCCGGAGAGGTGGGCTGCCCCCTCCACCCCCTGGCCCCCATGCTCTTCCCACTGTAGCCTGGGGTGCGGGGGCCCTCAGAGGCTCTGCTGGGGCCGCCTGGGGCACTGGGCAGCCCCCTCCTGCGGGGCAGAGCCCCCTCCCAGGCTCCAGCCCCAACAGGCCCCTGTGCTGCCCGCAGCTCGGCCCCTCTCCCCTTCATTTCGGTCCTGTGGGGCCACCCTATAGCCTGGAATTGTGTTTCCCTGGTGGGCTGGCTGCCACGGGGGGGCGGGGTTTTGGGGGGTGGATAAAGCCAAGGGCGCAGGGAGCAGGCAGGTGGCCAGCGTGTCCTGAGCGTGTCCCGTGCCAGGGTCTGGGGACTTGGTGGGGAACAAAGCAGCAAAGCCCCAGGTGGGGCTCACATCCCAGTGCAGAGACACTGGCCCAAGCTCAAGGGGTGCAGATGGGGAGCCGTGCTCCCGAGAGAAGGCAGGCAGGCGGGGTCCCCAGGCACTAAGCGGACATGGCAGCAGCTCTGCCCCCAGCTCCCGGGAGGCAGCGTTGTCACCTCAGGGTCAGCCCCTCTCCCAGGGAGGCTGCTCTGATCATAAAGCACGCTGCCTTTCCTTATCACCACCCAACTTGTCTGACTCAGTTAAGTTTTTGAAGTTTTACCAAGGGACAATTTACGTGCCATACAATCTGACAAAGCGTGCCACTCGATGACACTTAGCAAATGTGTAAGGTTGTGCAACCGTGGCCGCAGCCAGTGTGGGGAGAGGCTCCGCGGTGACCTCCCGCCCGCCCCTGCTCCCTGCCTGGCAGCCACCGCCTGCCTCCTCCCCATGGGTCCTGCTGGAGGTCCCGGGAACGGGGGCCACAGCCTGGCGCCTTCTGCCCTTGTGCCTGGCTTCTTCTTTTCCTCTCAGGTCCGTTTTTAGGTAGCTCTAATCCACCGTAGGCGAAGTGGACTGTTCAGTCTCAGTTCACGGTCCGCTCTCCTCGTGGGCCCCTGCCTGGGTTACCCTATTACAATATGATGGAAATCTGCCCTCCAAGTTGAGAAGGAGAATATTCACCCTGCCTCAGCTCCCGGGCCCTGTGCCGCCAGGGTGACCGCTCTCCTGAGTTTTGTGTGTCGTCCCCTTGCCTTTGTCACACTATAGTTCTGTCACATGGAGAGAAAACCACGCATGTTTATCTGACATGCATCGTGTGTACCGTTTTCAGACTTTGTGCAAAGGGCATCACCATCTACACTGCCGTTGGGGTCCTTTTCTCCCCACTCGGTGTTGTGTTCCTCAGAATCGTCCTTGTCGTCTCAGGGAGTCGTGGGCCTTTCTTTTTCACTGCCGTCTAGAATTCCATGGTGGAAACTATTATGACTGAGCTTTGGGTTGTTCCCGCTTTTTTACTCTTATAAACTTGCTGTTGTGAACATCATAAATTATTCTCTGTGAGTGTAATGTGTGTGTACACACATTTTGATAATTCTGTCACTCTTTATATAGAAAATTGTGCAAAAGCTGCTTCTTTTTCTCTAATATCCATTTTCCAGTTCCCGCTTTCATCTGACTGTGTGACTACCCAGCATCAAAACTACATTTCCCAGCCTCTCTTGCATCTGGAACATGACTAAGTTCTAGTCAATGGGGTAAAAGCAAGTGACAGACGCAGCTTTGGGGAGGTGAGCTTAAAGGAAGGGGAGTGCCCTTTGCCGTCACATTCATCCTTCTCTTGGCTGGAATGCAGACATGATGGTCGGAACTGGGACAGCCACTGTGAGCACTGAGGTGGAAACCACATGTTATGGGTGGAGGAGCAACACCATACAAAGATCCTGGGTTCCTCATGACCCTGGAGCCTTTACCTGCCCTGCAGGGGTTGGGTAGCCGGGCCTCAGTCATCTGTAGGGTCTCTCCCAGTCCCTGAAACAGGGAGGCAGGGGCCTCCCAGGGGCTTCAACAGGAAATAGAGAATGAGTTCTCCAGAGCAAGAGGTTCCAAGGCACCTCAAGGTGGAAGGCGGGAGTCTAGACAGGCCAGCACAGACCTGCTGATTCATTCACTCATTCATTCATTCAGCTATGATGGATTGAGGCTCTGTTAAGCATCAGGTGCTATTTTAGGTAAATAATGATCTGAAATTCCCAGGCTCAGGAGGCTTACACAGTTGTGGAGAGAGCTGGAAAGGAAATCAGCAGACAAGGACAGCGTCAACAGTAAGTTGTGAAGAAGTGAGAACTAGGGCATGTGCTGCTGAGTGGCTCTTAACCTTTGGGGGTCACTGGAGAGGCTTAATTGAAGGAAATGGAAACGCCCGTTGGAGGTGGCTGAAAGGAAACATGCCATTGCTTCCTCATCCAAGGTCACAGAGCCTCTGGGTGCTTTCCTAGTCCGCGGACTCGTTGGAGAGCGGCTGGGAGAGGGAGGGTCTGCTTTAGGTGGGACATGGCAGGCGGGACGGAAGCCAGCGTGTCCACCTGGGCATAGTCGTGCGAGCACCTGTGGCTGCGGTGGGGACAACGGACAAGGAAGACACAGGTGGACCCTTTGTGACGGCACCACGGGCACAAGCAGTGAAGACACAAATAGACAAATCGCACTTTGTCAGAGTTAAAATCTTGTGCAAGCGGGGTGGGGGATGGGGTGTTGATGCTTAAGCGGCCCTGAGTTTCTGCTGGGGGGACTGGGCGGTCTAGTGAGGGGGGCACAGTGTGAATGTAATTAACACGCTGAGCCCCATGCTGGAAAGCAGTGAAAATAGGAAACTTCAGGTTGTATGTATAATCATTGCAATGAAAAATTTTTTAAAAATCTGGTGTGAGGGCACTCTCCAGATTGTGCAAAGGTGACGCGGTGCGCGGCGGGGGCAGCCCCTTGCACACCTGGCGACGCTGTGCCACGCAGCCTGGGGGCTGCTCCTGGCCTCCGCCCACAGGGATGGGACTCCCCGACCTCCGGGACAGGCTGAGGGTCCCCCAGGGGCCCCGCCGAAGCCCGTGGGGCCAGGGCAGCCACGTGCGCAGGATTGTTGCCCTTTGGAGAGCAGTGCCCAGGGCCTACAGGGTGGGCCTGGTGCTGGGTCCAAGAGCGCGGAGATCACATAGGCTCAGGAAGGAGTTAGGGCCACTGCCAGGGGCAGGCTGAGAGTAAAGAAGGAGCCAGGAGGAAGGGTGAGGAGTCCTCCCTTGTTTGGGGCCGTGGGGGCGCTGATACACTTATTTTCTTTTTTCAGTTTGGATTTTTGCGCACAGGCTGCCCAGGCCAGAGGGTGGGGGCGGGGTGGGGGAGGAGGAGGGAGCGGTGGGGGGACTCGCGGGGTGGGGGTGGGGCGGGGGCGCGGCGGGCAGGCACGGTCCCCCGCTGCAGGCTCCGCGCCCGGGACCAGCTCGTCCGTGCGCAGGCCCACCGTGAGTCACTTTAAAGTGGCGTCTGGTCACTCGCAAGGTTGCGCCACCGCCGCAGACGCTGTCGGCGCTCGGAGAGCCGCGCCCCGCGCTCGGGGCCTCTGGCGTCCCGCCCCCCCTGCCCGAGGTGTCGTGGCTGCGGCGTGTTGACGGCGACCCGGCAGCAGAACGCCGAGACGCCCGCAACCTCGCGTAGCCCCTGCGCGCGGCCCAGGCCGAGCCCCGCTTGCCCGTCCCCGTGCTGGGGTGCAGGCGCAGGGGCGCGGCCGGGGCCCCCAGGAGGACGGGCCCCGCGGGGCGAGGGAGGGTCCTGCCGCCTGGGAACGCCACCCCCGACCCCCGGGGTCCCGGGCCCTGCCCACCCCGCCCTCCTCCTGCGCCTCGGGACACCCCCCAGCCCGCGGCGTCCCCAGAGGGACGGGGACCCCTCCCTCCCGCCCCCGCCCGTTCTGTTCTAACAGATCCGGGAAGCTGCTGATCCCCGCCGAGAGGCTCTGCCCGGTCCCGGGAGCAGATGAGGGGCGGGGACAGCCGCAGCTGCCCCAACGGTGGGAGCGAGGGGTCGGCGCCTCGTGGGGGGAATTAGGCTGTTGTCCGGCCCCCGACAGGGCTGGGCGGGTGGGGGGTGCTCCCCTTCCCGGGAGGGGGGTCCTGGAAGCAGCCCCACCCTGACCCGGACTGAGGGGTCGCAGGGAGGAGCCACGACAGCACCCATGTCCATGGCCGCTGTTGGGAAAACTACCCAAAACGTGAATTTCTGGGTGTGCCTGATTCCATGGTGGGTGGACGCGAACGTGCCCCCCACCGATGACGTCATCCCCGGGGGCGGCGGGGGCAGACTTTGTGCAGACGGTGAGACGGTAGATATTGATGGTTCCCTGTCGCAGCCCCTCAGCTCTCTGGAGCTGGGCAAGCCCAGCAGCCGATGAGTATGGCTGGGTTCCCATAAAACCTTATTTACAGAAACAGGAGGAGGGTCGGACTCCCCCGGGCAAGGAGCTTGCTCCTTATCTTATCTTATCTCGGGTCCACACCTGTATTGGTCTCTCTGCTGACTATTGACCTATAGATCCTCCAAGCTAATGTCTAGAGTTTCTGTCTAATGTTTATGGTGGCAACACAGATGCAACCTAAAATTTCCCCCCTAGCCACTTTCAAACCTGCGTTTCAGTGAGGCTAGTTACATCTGCAGTATTGTGCCACCTTCTCCCGTCCACCAGCAAAACAGCAACTCTGTGCCAATTAACCATCCACCCCGGCCCCCGGCCCCTGGACACCTGTGTTCTAGTTTCTGCCCCTGAGGCTGCCTATCCCAGCTATTTCGCATCACTGGCCCCTTACACTGTATTCTGTGTCTCTCACTCGGCATGATGTCTTCAGGGTCAGTCCATGTGGCCACAAGCGTCAGAACTTTGTTCCTTTTCTCGGCTGAGTGACATTCCATTGTGTGTGTATACCTCACTCTGTCTGCTGTGGGCACCAGCGTCCACATGTCTGTGCAAGTCCCTGCTTTCCATTCTAGAAGTGGGGTGACTGGCACAAACGGCAAGGCGACGTCTAGCTTTCTGGGGAGCTGCCCTGCTGCTTCCCCAGCGGCTGCACAATTAGAGGTGCCCACCCAGACAACCTGGGTGCCGCCTGTAGGGCCCGGGTGCTGCCCGCACGGCCTGGGTGCCGCTTGCCCTGCCAAGCCCCCGCTGGCAGACCTGCCATTTCCTGGGGAACCATCGGGTTCCCTCGTGAGTGAGCCAGGTCAACCTCTGGCCATGTCCTTTCCATGCTCATGTGACAGCTCTGCTTTTAACCCCTCGGAAGTTAGGTGTTGACACATTTAGGTCCTGGAGTGTGAGAATGTGTGAGGCCCAGCAGGGTCCCTGTGGCGTCTACGGCAGGCAGAGTGGCAGAGTGCCAGGTCTCAGCCCAGGGCACCTGAGCGGCCCGGCCCCGTGGGACAGGTCACTGCCCCCCATGCTCCCTGGGGAGGGAGGAGCCTCAGGAAGGTGGGGGGACTTCTGTGCAAAGGGGAGGGCTGGGGGCAGGATGCTTCTCCTCACCCGACTCCTTCCAGCAGGGCCTTGGGCCAAGTGTGGGGGTTGGGGGTCCAGGAGGCGGGGTGTCCTGGAGACAGCAGGTGCTCAGGGCAGAGGCCAGGCCTGAACCCAGAGCTGCACTTCTCAGCTGCCAGAGGCCCTCGACAAGTCCCTCGTCTCTCGGGTCCCAGCATCTTCCTCTCAGAGGCCATCGGAGCCCAGCTCCTGGGTGGACGTGGGCAGAGGTGTCACTCCCCCCACCACCACATAGGAACAGGCCTGGGCACGCCCGGCCCCTGCCCCTTCCTCCCTCTGTGAGCAGTGGCCTGTCAGCCGACCCCGCCCATGGCCTCCTGTCTTCCCGAGCTGAGGAGGAACCGGGACCCAGTCCCTGCCGCCCTGCTCCCCTGGTGGCCCCTACTCTTCTCAGCACCTTCCTCAGTTGTGACGCCATGACTGATTAAGCAGTGAGTGTCCATCCAGCTGCCCCTGCCCCTGACCATAACCCCCGGGGCAGGCAGGGAGGGGCTGTCCCCTTTCTCATGGCGTGACTCCCGTCCCAGCTCTGGGGAGCAGGCACTCAGGGGGCCTTATCACATGCATGCTCAGGGAACACATGGGCAGGGGAGTGTGGTGGACATCTGTCCCTTGCGGTTGCTGTGCCCTCTTTCCCCAGTCCGGGGGAGGGGAGCCAGGGCAGGGCTGTGTGGGGTTCCCCTCAGGGCAGCCAAAGTTCCCCTGTGGACAGTGTGCAGGGCCTGCCCTGTGGGGTCAGAGCTGCGTATTCCCTGCAGGAGGGCACAATGCTCCAGGATGCCCGCTGAAGGCCGGGTGGGGAGGGCGAGGATGGTTTAGAATCAGGGGGTTGGAAAGCAATACTCACACGGTAAAAGCAACTCAGGCTGCCACACTGGGCTGTGCATGGAGCAGGGGCCAGTCCCATCCTTCCTCTCCCTGAGTAACCTTTGTGCATACTTTCTTGTCTCTGGTAATTTGCCACTTACGCTTGCTGCTGTGTGACTTTGGGCATGTTCCCTAACTTCTCTGAGCCTCAATGTTCCCATCTGCAGTATGGGAATACACAAGCACTTACTTCCTATGTAGGGAACACTGCGTGGCATATGGTGAGCAGTGGGTTAGCTGCTATTATGATTGTGAATTATCACTGATGCCTGCAGGTACCCTGTGCACGCAGACCCTTTGTAAAATTACAAGCAGTAGCACAGAACAAACACTCTCCTAAATCTTGCTTGCACTTAAATTATAAACCTTGGAGAACTTTACAGCTGAGCACGTCTGTATGTCACTCAGCATGAAATATGTGGTATAACAGCTGTGTATTATTGCTTGTGCACCATCACTGATTTAACTTTCCTGAGTAAAAGTTATGGGCTGTTTCTTGGGTTTTATCTTTAAGGCGGGCAACTTGGCATTAGGGATCGCGTTTCAAATGGACAGCCTGTCAGGCCACCTCCTTTTCCCAGGAATTAATTCCATATAGTCCCGGCCCTCGGGGCCTGCTTAGATGAGGACACAAGGCAGGTCTGCCGCGGGAGAAGGCCCCGGGGCTGGGGAGGGGTGTGCACGCGCTAGGGCTCACGCTCTGCCCGCGCCCCGGCCTGCGCCCGGGGGGTGTGCCCGCCTCTGTCCCCGCCCTTCGCGGCCCGCCCCGGAGGACTCCGCCCACCACGGCCCCGCCCCCCGCCAGGCCTCGTCGGCCTTATCCGCTCTCGCCAGGCGCGCCCCTATCAGGCCCCTCCCCGCCAGGCGCCGCAGGCCGCCTCCCCCCCTCGGGCCCCGCCCCTCAGGCCCCGCCCGCGGGGGTCGGGCGCGCAGTGCGGCTGCGCGGGCGTCTGGGGCTCCGAGGCCGTGGCGCCGCGGCTCTTTTGTTTCCCGGCCGTGGTCCGAGTCGGAGTCGGAGTTGCAGTCGCGTCCGCACCCGACCACGAGCTGAGTCGGGACCAGCCGCGCCGGGCCAAGGGCCCCGGAGCCGGACGCGACACCGCGAGCCCAGGCCAGGCCGCGCGGCCCCCTCCGCCGACCCCGGCGCGGTGGTCGCGGCCCCCGGTCCCCCGTCCCCGGGACCCCGCGGCTTCCGGACCCCACCGACGTCCCGCCGGGGCCCGACGCCCGGCCTGGGCCTGCCCCATGGGACGCGGCCCACCACGGCCGCCCCGCTAGCAGGCCCGGGCCGGGGCCCCGACGATGCGCGCGGCCCGCGCCTGAACCCCGCCGCCCCGGGCTCGGCCCGCGCCCCGGACCCCGACCGTGGCGGCATGGAGGCCGTGGGCAAGTTCGAGTTCTCCCGCAAGGACCTGATCGGGCACGGCGCCTTCGCCGTGGTCTTCAAGGGGCGCCACCGAGAGGTGAGGCCGGGCCGCTGCCCGGGGTGCGGTGCGGTGCGGGGCGCGCGGCGCGGCCCTGAGCGCCGTCCGCGTTTGGCTTTCAGAAGCACGACCTGGAGGTCGCAGTGAAGTGCATTAACAAGAAGAACCTCGCCAAGTCGCAGACGCTGCTGGGGAAGGAAATCAAAATCCTCAAGGTGAGCCGGGGTCGGCGGGGCGCGAGGCGAGGCCCGCGGAGCCCCGCACCCCGCACCGAGCCCTCACCGCGCGGCCCTCTGTGCAGGAGCTGAAGCACGAGAACATCGTGGCGCTCTACGACTTCCAGGTGAGGCCCCGGCGCGGGCTTGCTGTCCCAGAGCCCCGGGGGTGGTGGTCCTAGGCCGGCGGCCACCCCCGTGGGTGGTGGGCTGCCTGGGGGAGGAGGTCGGCGGCCCGGCATGTCGACGGGGCTGTCCGCGCCCGCTCGGTTCCCAGGCCCAACCCCCAAGACCCCATCCAAGAAGCACTTTTGTGCCAGGGTTTGGCTCCCACTTGTTTTCAGAGTTTTCCCTCCCCTGCTGGGTCCGGCTGGCGGGTCACCCGGCTGTGGTGATCGAGGCAGCCGCGGGCCTCCCCCCACAAAGGAGAGGGAGATGGTGACTGACCCAGTGGCCCTGACCGGCAGCCCGTGTCCTCAGCATAGGCCCTGAGCGGCCTGCCGGCCTGGCCCACCTGTCTGGGCAGGCCGTTTGTTTGTTGACAGGGCCGCTGCCGCCGGCATTGGCCACCGTCCCCCTGCGTCAGCCTGGGGGGAGGGGCCACCGGAGGTTCCTTCTGGCTTGAGCGGGGGCCAGGCCTGCCGCCCAGGCCAGGGTCAGGGGCTGCTGGGGAGGCCACCTCGACCGGGCTGGCCCCCTGCTGCTCCCCGGACCCTGAGCCCACCGGCATGGCTCCACCTGGCCAGGGCTTGGGGACCCCAGTTCCAGCTTGGGGACTGGCATCTGAGGTGGCAGATCTGCGGGCTGAAGTGCTGACTAATGGTTTTGCAACCTGTTTATTGAGGCCACGGGACCAACCCTGGCGGAGGGGAAGCTCCTGCCGGCCGGGCTGTCTGTGTTTTGGTGGCCTCTTGCCTCCTCCCCTTCTTCCTGCAACTCGCTCCCACAAGGGGCTTTGCGGGGGCCTTGGAGGCTGTGGCGTGGCATGGCAGAAGGTGATGTGCCGTGTCTGGAGGGTGTGGGGGCCCCAGGCCAGTGTGACAGCAGGTACCTGGAAACCCGGGCAGGGAGACAAGGTGTTCCTTCCGCTCCCGCTCTTCCTCTTCCCTCCCCCCTTGCCGTCCCCTGTTTTTCCTGATTTTGACACTTATTGCTGAGACTGCCCTGGGTACCCTGGTTCTGTCCTCAGCTTCCTGCAGCCTGCATGTCAGGCATGCACTGCGTTGTGGCCTCTCCCAGGTTGGGGACCAGGAACAAGCACACGGTGGGGCCGTCACACACCTCGGAGCTGTGGCCCCGTCTGCCCCCACAAAGGGGACATGCCTGGCCTCTCCCCCAGTCCCTCATCCCAGCCGGCCCTGGGTCGCGCGTCCTTGCCCACTTCCTCCAGCAGTGGCAGCTCTGTGGCTTCCTTCTCTTAGGGCTCCGCTTAGGAGTGGCGGCCGGGAGCTGGGCTCACCCCTCCCGTTTGTCCGAGACGCGGGCACGAGCTGGTGTGAAGTGACTTCCCCACAGCGAGGCGCGGGTGCGGTGGGGGTTGGCCTCTACCGGCTGCCCCTGTCCCCCTTCGTTCAGAGGCACCCAAGGTGGTGATTTCTGGATCTTTCCGGGTGTGTGTTTTTTACAAGACATGTATAGCCCCCGCCCTGTCGTTTGTGTGCACAGTCTACACATTTCGTTTTCATCACGGGGGCACACCTTGGAGAAGGCTCTGTGTTAGTACACCTCTGTCTCTCCATGGGAGGAGAACTGCAGCTCTTCCTTCCGGAAATACTGACTTTGCTGGCTCCTTAGAGGTGACCAACCCAGAGCCCCCCGTTCCGAGCCCAGGCCTGGTGCTGGTTACCTCAGGCCCAGCCCTGGCTCCCCCCGCCTGACTGGCTGAGTGTCCTTGGTGCCACCCGGGACTCCATGTCTACTGCCGCGGGCTGGTTGTGAGGACCGAGGAGGAGAAGCTCGGGGCCTGGGTGCAGAAAGCGCCATGAGCTGACTGTGGCCTGCCCGTGGCCTGCCCGTGGCCTGCCTGTGGCCTGCCTGTGGCCTGCCCGTGGCCTGCCCATGGCCTGCCCGTGGCCTGCTCGCGGACTGCTGCCCGGCGTTCCCAGGCCCGGAGGCCGGGAGCGGGCCTGGCGTGGGCTTGGGGAAGGCTGCCCTTGGATGTGGCTGCGCTGCGGGCCGGTGCGTGGCTGAGGGCTGCGGGCCTGCGCCTGGGCTAGCTGCCGTCACGGGGTCCCCGGGAGCACCGTCCTCACGGAGGTGCCAGCGGTGAGGGAGACGTGGCGTTGTGTGGGACTGGGAAGGGGTCTCCTGTTGTGGGCGCGCCTTCCTAGGGGGTGCTGGGCCTCGTCCCACTCAGCATGTGAGTGACCGGGTCCCACACGGCTCTGGCGTGTGACCGGGTCCCACACGCGTGTCACGGGGAAATGGCGGTCCTGGGCAGCCTGTGTCACGGGCTGCCAAGCCGACGGCTGAGTTGTAGGCGCAGGTGTGTCCCGTGGGCAGCCCTGGGCGGTGCCCTGCTCTCTGTGCAGAGCAGAGCAGCTCTGCTGGTCCTAGGTTTCTGAGGTTCCCCCCACATGCTGTCCTTTCTGCCCGGGTTGTCCCTGTGTGGGTGCCAGTGGGAAAGCCCGGGGGCTGGGCCTGTGGGTCCTCTTTTCTTAGCCCGTCAGGCCCGTGGGAAGGTCTCCCAGAGGGCACGGGGAAAGGCTCTGGTCTCCCTGTGTGTGCTGTGGGGTGCCTGGGCTTGTTGGCACCCTGGGAGGGCAGATTCCCAGGAGTCAGGTACCGGGCACCCTGGGAGGAGGGTGTGATGTCCCCAAGCCTTGGTGACGGACCCCTCCCGAGGCCAGCACGCCGTCCGGCCGGTTCCCTGGAGCTGGACACCTCTCTGGGCCCCGACGTGACCCCGCCCGAGGACTGCTGGCAGCCCCAGGTTCCCTGTGAGCTCAGGCTGGCGGAGACCCAGGGCGGGAGCGTTTCCTGCCCCAGCCCTTGGGAGCCACTGAAGACGCTGCCAGCCCGGCTTTGCCTGTACAGCCCCACGAGATGGGGAGACCTCACTGGCCTGGGACGGACTTATTGGGACTGCAGTAGAGTGGCCTGCGGCCAGCTCTGAAGCCCATGGGTACCAGGCTCTCTGTCCGGGTCCACAGTGGCTGCCTTGGTCTCAGGCATTGTGGAAGTTGCTGCCAAGTCCGTGGGTGTCTCCTTGGTTCTTATTTTCTTTACTTTTCAGTCTGGAATGTGATAATCATGCCCGAAGGGTAAAGCATAGGTTTCCAAATGCTTGTGACAGGGCCCTCTGGCTTTGATTGGCCCATCTCCCCTTTGCCCTTCTCTCAGGGGTCCCCAGCGAGGCTGGTCCCGAGGGCTGCAGTGTGGATACTTGTGTTCGAGCTGTGGGAAAGGGGCCTGTCCACGCCTGTGGCACTCGAATCAGTGCCTCTTGGTGGCAGTGTCGTGTCCTGTATGTGGGGGGGCGACGCCTTCCCATTGGTAGTTGCAGCGCACACAGCCCCTCGGGGCAGCCCTGCCAAGCGATGGGGGGTCTCAGTTGTGACCAGAGTTCTCAGTGTGCGTATCTGTCCATTTGTCCAAGTGTCCACCCACCATACTGTGGGGGTGTCCACGGTTTCACAGAATTATTGGGTCAGGCTCATCCCTCAGCTGGTTGGTGGTGCCGGGTTTGTGGCCTCATCCCCTTGCAGCCCCCAGACCAGGCCAGGCCCTGCTTTCCTGCTGTGGGCAGAGGGGACTGGAGAGGGCAGGCTGCTGAGGGAGGAGCGTGGGCCCTGGGTTCCCTTCCTGGATCTCTGGGGGCCTGCAGAAGAGCCCTGCCTCTGGGGCACGGTCAGTGCCTGCTCCTGTGGGTGGCCCATCCAGCAGGGTCGGCTAGGGCCGAGCCTAGGCCCAGGACCAGCAGCCTGGGCTGGTGGAGGGCGGGTGCGGGGAGGTGGCCTGGGCAGGGCGGGGCGGCCTCCTACGTGCCAGGGCACAGTGGCCCCTAACACCGCCAGCTGGGCGTGGGGGCTGACCCTGGTCACCCTGCTGCTGGTCCCCTGGGGCGTGCTGCTGAGGTCGTTGGGTTTTATTTTCCTTTTTTAGGTTCTTGTTCTGTCATCTGCATCTTCAGGGTCTGGGCTGGGTTAGAGCTGGGTTAGGCCCTGCTCTGTGGCGGCTAGCTCATGCTGCCCGTACGGGGTGCAACCCTGCGTCCAGAGCACACAGCTGTGGCAAATGGCTTTTGAAGTTACCCTGCCTTATGGAGTGGGGGCGCCCTGGGGTCTCTGCATGTATGGTCTGCCCCATGCACACTAGGGGTTCCTGCATGCCCCCTCTGCTACCTCACACAGCCTGGAGAGTCAGGACCCGTAGGCACAGAGGCTGTGGCTCCCGGTGTAGCAGGGGCTGCTGCGTGGGGGTGAGCCACACAGGGCCCTGCTCAGCAGCCTTCTTGTCCCCTACTCCTGGCTGCCCTGGGGCCAGCCTGCCACACCCAGCTTGTTTGTCCAGCTAAGTTCTGTAGGGGCCTAGCTAAGGGACAGACAGGTGGCATCCTGGGGCCTGTGTCCCAATAGATGGGTGGTAGGTGAGATTCTCAGGCTGCTGGGCAGTATTGTGGTGTGTGTCCATTCCTAGGAGGGAGCTGGGAACTGCTCCTGGTCCACCTGCTGCTGAGCTGGCATGAGAGCTGACACCCCTGTGGGCACGGGTGGGCCCTTCCCCCGATAGTGGGATGGGTGGTCTCCACTTCCCAGCAGGGCAGAGAGGGGAGCCCGCGGTAGGGCAGCAGGGCAGAGAGGGGAGCCCGCGGTAGGGCATCGGGAGGACCCTGGCAGCTGCATCGATGTCCCAGCAGGGCAGAGAGGGGAACCCGCGGTAGGGCATCGGGAGGACCCTGGCAGCTGCATTGATGTCCCAGCAGGGCAGAGAGGGGAGCCCGCGGTAGGGCATCGGGAGGACCCTGGCAGCCGCGTAGATGTCCCAGGCAGGGACGGTCGGGCAGGGTGCAGACGTCACTGCGTGGGATGGAGCCACCCTCTGGCCTCATTTTACTGAGAAAAAGCATTCAGTGGGGTGCTCAGGAGGCCTTACGTGTGTTCCGTGGCTGGAGTGTTGAGGTGGGGTAGGGGTGCCACAGGCCACCAGCTGTTCCCGTGTTACACGGGGATGGTAGTGGGGATGCAATGGGCTGAGCATGGGAGCAGGCCTGGCTGGGCGGGAGCAGGTGTTCGGAGGCCCTGGGACCTTCCACTCGCCCCACCTGTGGTCTGTCCACTACCGTCCCCTGGGACCATGCGCCTTCACTTGGGGACCGGCTCCTGGGGCCGTGTATCCAGCTTTCTTGGGGCTTGGACCGGGTGCTGCCACCTGCTGAATCACCCGCAGCTGGCTGACAGCTCAGCCCAGGCTGTGATGGAGACCTAGGCGGTGAGTTCCCCCGGGTCCCCTAGACCCAGCCATGCTCCCCCCAGGGGACCCTTCTGGCCTGTGGCTGCTGGTCCTTGGGCTGCAGCTTCCTGTCTGTCAGCTCACTGGCTCATCTGGAGGACAAAGGGACGTCGAGGTGGGGAGCCGGGTGGAAGCCCACCACTTCTCTGACCATCTCTCGTGTCTTTCAGGAAATGGCCAATTCCGTGTACCTGGTAATGGAGGTGAGTGCTGTGCGGGTGGGCAGGGCCAGGACCAGCACAGCAGGAGGCCTCTTGGGTGCCACCCAGCCCCGGGGCTTGTGTCTACCCACCGGGCGGCCTGGGCACTCATCTGCTGTACTTCGTACCCGCTGTCCGTCTGCTTGGGGTGAGGTGGGCCTGGGCCCGGGCCGGCTCTCCCTCACAGGCTTGTCTGTGCTCTCTTGCAGTACTGCAATGGGGGGGACCTGGCCGACTACCTGCACAGTGAGTGGACACGCCTGCCTGGGTGGGGCCTGCAGGAACTGGTACCTGTTCCCAGGGCTTCTGGGGAGCGTCCACCTACTCCCAGGACGCCCCCATCGCCTGCTCCCAGGGCTTCTGGCTTGGCCATGCTCCTTCGCGCCTGTTTGTGAACACTGGGTCTCTGCTGGCCCTGGTGCCTCTCAGGGTGGAGAGACGCGGGCTGTCGGGTGCTACGCGTCTGTCCCGCACCCACAGCTGTTCCTGAGTCTCTCTGTGCTGAGGCTGGAGCTGGCGTCAGGCCGGCTGGGCCTCTGCCCCATTGTGTATCTTCTGGTCAGCGAGGGGCCCCCCAGAAGGACAGGGGGCTGCAGATCCCCACAAACGGGGCTGGGCATGGGGGCACGGCTGCTTCTTGTAGTGGGGCAGGTGGGCTTTCTCGGGAAGGAGGCTGTGTGCCCCGCAGGCTGCCAACATGGGGATATGGCACCCCAGGCCAGGGCAGAGCTGGGAGGTCAGGGAGCCAGTGACATTAAAAGGTGGAGGGGAGAGACTGGAGGGCAGCGGGGAGGTGGAGAATCACGTGTTTGCCACATCCATGGGCCTCTCTCTGAGGGTTCTGGGCCCCCGACGTGTTCCAGTGCAGGGGCAGAGGCGTGGCTGGGGCTCTGGGGGTTCAGGGGTGACTGTCGGGCCATCAGGGAGAGCAGTCAGGACTTTCCCGGGGTGTTTGCGTGTCCACCTGTGTAGGGTCTCAGGCATTTTGTGGGGTTTTCCCTTGGGGTGTGGGGGGCAGTGTCCACCTGCCCCAGGATCTGTGACGGACCCTGCAGTGGGGGTGTCACCCATCTCTGAGGAGAACCTTGGCCCCCTGCCACCGTCTGGGGTCTGAGTGCGGGAAGCATCTCATCTTGCCTGTCCGTGAGCTGGTGGGGGTGGGGGTGGAGGTGCGAGCACTGCCCCTGGGGTTGGGGGCAACTGCCTCGGGTCTGGCTGGCCTCTGGTGGGCTCCGGGGTGACTCCAGGCTCCATGGGGAGTTGTGTGTCCCCTGCATGCATGTTGTGTGCACCTGTGTCTGCGTGGCTGGGGACCTTCCCTCCCAGGGCTCCCTTCACAGGGCCCTGGGCCCCCAGCAGGTCCTTCAGGGGTTGTCTCTTCTGTCCTTCCATTTTCCATTCGGTGGGCTCCCCATGGCCCGGGCCTCTCCCCAGGTGGGACCTGCCTTAGGGAAGAAACAGGTCATCTTGAGTTCACACACTCTTCTTTGGTCTTTCCATGGATCTGAGCATTGAGCTGCACTGCAGAGCAGACTTCTGCACCTGGGACTCTGACTGAGCACAGCTGTGGCATTGCCCTCGCCCTCGCCTTGAGGGACACAGTCTGGGGGCCGGAGAGGCCCCTGCCAGGGGTTGGAGGCTGCCTGAGCCAAGGCCCAAGGGGCAGCCCTGGGGGCCTGGGCACAGAGCTGCTGGTGGGCTCGTGGGTGCCATGCTCTGGGTAGAGGGCACCTGGGGGCCGCGCCCCGTGCTGAGCCCTGAGTGTGCTCCCCACGTCCCTGCAGCCATGCGCACACTGAGCGAAGACACCATCCGGCTCTTCCTGCGGCAGATGGCGGGGGCCATGCGGCTTCTGCACAGCAAGGGCGTCATCCACCGCGACCTCAAGCCCCAGAACATCCTGCTAACCAGCCCCGGTGGCCGCCGTGCCAGCCCCAACACCATCCGTGTCAAGATTGGTGAGGCGGGAGCCTGGGAGGCTGTGTGCAGTCCGGCCCCTTGGGGGTGCCAGGCCTCCCACTCCTGACAGCCCCTCTCCTCGCAGCCGACTTCGGATTCGCTCGCTACCTGCAGAGCAACACGATGGCAGCCACGCTGTGCGGCTCCCCCATGTACATGGTGCGTTTTGGGGACCCCGGTGGGCTGGGCCTGACCCCTCCAGGTGCAGGTGCCCCCTCCCCATCCTCAGCTTCCCAGAGCTCCCGAATATAGTCCCCTGTCCGTGGCCTGCCCTGGGTGGCTATTACCAGTGGCACAGTTGGGTGGTTGTGTGCTTTTCTCTGTGCCCATGTCAGTGGGTGGTGCCTGGCTGGCGTCTGCCCCCAATGGCTGGTGCTCAATGGGTCGCTGCGCCCAGTCGGTGCTGTGCTGTCCTGCTGTGCTGACGGGCTCCCCTGACCCTCAGGCCCCTGAGGTCATCATGTCGCAGCACTACGACGGGAAGGCGGACCTGTGGAGCGTCGGCACCATCGTGTACCAGTGCCTGACGGGGAAGGCTCCCTTCCAGGTGAGCTCCAGCAGCTGTCCTGGGTGGGAGCAGGTCTGGGTGACGGGACAGGGAGCCCCGATCAGGGTGCCCTGCAGCCAGTATGCACATGTGCTTCACTGAACAGGGCATGGAAGCTGGGCTAATGTTCTGGAGAGGGCGGGTGGGGGCCAGGCTCCACAGTGGGTGCAGGCTTGTCCAGTTGTCCCAGAGCAGCACAGGGACGCGGGCATGGCACTAGCTGTGGACACTGAGGCCGTTGTCCCCTCAGGCCAGCAGCCCCCAGGACCTCCGCCTGTACTACGAGAAGAACAAGACGCTGGTCCCCACGTAAGGCCCCCGTGCGCCTGGCTGCCCCCATCCCACCCCGTACCTGTTCGGGGCCAGGGGCAGACCTGGGAACTGCTTCTGCCAAGCTCTGTCCCCTGGGCCCTGGGGTCAGGCCAGGCCCCCCGTAAGCCTTGTCATGCTCACCCCCTTTCTCCCCAGCATTCCCCGGGAGACCTCGGCCCCGCTGAGGCAGCTGCTCCTTTCCCTGCTCCAGCGGAACCCCAAGGATCGCATGGACTTCGGTGAGCCTCCTGGCAGGGGGTTCGGAAGGGGCCCTTGTTTGAGTGGCGCCCCCTAGCTGTCTGCCCCGGAGGGTGTGGGCTCGCTCTGGGCCAAGTGCTCGCCATTGTCCCTGCCCCCGGCCTCCCCAGCTGGGAGCTGCTCACCCAGGTCACCTGCCAGCCCCATTGCTGCTGTCCCAGGCAGGGGGTGCCCCAGCAGCTCAGGTTGCAGAGCCCCAGCTGTGCACTGGGAACGCAGGCCTGCTCGGGACGGGCTCAGGACCACCGTCACCAGGGCCTGGGCGGGCCCAAGGGCATCACTCTTCCCTGGGGGCTCTGTCCCTGGCCTGACTGATGGGGGCTGAGAGAGATGCCCAAGCTGGAGCCCAGTCCCTGGGGAAATCTGGAGGAGCCTGTCCTTCACCCCAGAACCTCCTCATCTCCCCAACCTATGGGGTTGGACCCTCGGCTCTTCCTGACGCCCCCTCCTTCCCTTGCAGATGAGTTTTTCCGCCACCCATTCCTTGACGCCAGCTCCTCAGTCAAGAAGTGTGAGTTCTTGGGGTCAGGGACCAGGTCGGGCCCTTGTGTTGGGTGTTGCCGGAGGGCATTCTCTAGCCTCCGTCCCAGGAGGTGGTGGTGCTTGGTGCCACCCTGTGGCCAGGGGGTATCGGGGAATATGTGCTTCCCAGGGATAGAGGTGACCCTGGGGCAGGCAGGTGCTATCACCACGGTGACAGGTCTCGGTCCGGGACTCCCAGGGCTCTCCAGGCAGTGCTGGGCTGGTGTCTCCCTTCCTGCCCCTGGATTGGCTCGGTCTTGGACGAGTGTCCCAAGCCAGTTGGTCCCCAGCACACACTTTTGGGGACGGACAGAGTCTGGGAGGCGTGCAGACTAACCATGCCCCTCGTGCCAGCCCCCCCAGTGCCCGTGCCCTCCTACCCGAGCTCGGGATCCGGCAGCAGCTCCAGCAGCAGCTCCACGTCACACCTGGCCTCCCCGCCGGTGAGCTCCTGGGGGACCCGGGTCTGGAGCGCATGGGCTCAGCGCTGGGGACTCTGGGTGGGAGCGCGGCCGTGGCTGCAGATGCCCGGGTCCCCATGCCCTTTCCTTCTTCCTCTTTTACCACACAACCCACGTGCAGACACCTCCTGGGCACCAGGAGCAGACGAAAGCCCCTTCTGGCAGCTTTGTCCCCTGCTGCTCCGCCTCCCTGGAGCTTCTGGAACAGCGGCCAGAGTCCTGTCCACACCGTTGGGTCCCCAGTGCAGATTTAGGGGGTGTGGGGTGCAGGTGGCTGGCACTGCTGTCACCAGTGTCTGCCCCCTACTCAGGGGCACTTGTTGGGCGGTGATGCCTGGGGCCCTGCCCTAGACATGCCCTCTGCCCTTGGACCCCATTGGCAGACGTGCATGCAGCAGCTCCCCTCGCATGGGGTGGGGGACACAGCCTCTAGGTGCAGCCAGAGCACATGGCCACCCCGTGTGCACCTGCCAATCCTGGGTGCCAGGACATTCCGAAAAGTGAGATGGAGTGATTTGGGAGTGTGGAAGCAAACGGCTGCTCTCCCCAGTGGCTTTGGGTAGGATGTGCTAGACCACGTGCTCCCGGCCAGGCCGGGACCAGTGACTTTGGTTGTAGCGTTCTAGAGCGTAGAGAGGAAAGAGTGTTGCATGGGAAGTCACATACTGAGCTGCCTTTTTGTGCAATGCCTGCCAGACTTCCCTGGGCCTTGGGGGTTGCGTTTTATGGAGTGTCTGGGAAAAAGCTGACTGCCCTCCTGGTTGGGCCTGCAGTGGGGCCTGTGACCCGAGCACAGTTTAGCAGTGCCCTTGCCCTGGCTTACCTGCCAGTTCTTCCGCCCCCAGTCTCTGGGGGAGATGCCGCAGCAGCTACAGAAAACGCTGACCTGTCCGGCCGACACGGTGGGCTTCCTGCATGGCTCCAGGGACTCCGGCGGCAGCAGCAAGGACTCATCCTGTGACACTGATGATTTTGTCATGGTCCCGGCCCAGTTTCCAGGTGGGGGTCGAGGGGCAGTGGAGGGGCCTTGGTGGCGGGGCATGGTGGTCAGTTTGGGCTCCTGGGAGCTTCCGAGGCCAGCTCAGCTTGAGGCCACAGGACCTTCCGTGCCACCCCTCACTGGGCTCCCATCCTTGCCCAGGCTCAGCCAGCCCCCGGTGCTCTGGGCGGGTGCTGCGGGCACCTCTCCCTGCTGGGTTCCCTGGTGCTTATGGGTTGGCAGGGTGAAAGCTTCCTGACCTGATCAGTGCACCGAAGGCTCCCAGCGAAGTCCCCGTGGCCAGGGAGCGTGCAGGAGCCCCAGGCTGGCTCAGGGCCATGGCTTACTCCGTGTCTTTCTAGCAGAAGCTCCCATTTGGGGCAGGGTCATCCAGTCGGGGACCTCGGGGACTCGCCCGGACCTTGCTGTGTCCTGCCCCAGGCCTCTGGAAATGGCGAGGACTCATGTGCGACCCCTGGGAGTTTACAAGAGGCTCAGTCCTGGGTGTGGGGGAGGCCAGGCCATGTCACCTGGTGGTGGGGGAGCCTGGGGTCCCTGGAAAGCATTTGAGTCCCTCTTGAGCCATGCACACCTGAGCAAGCTACTTCTCCAGGGCCTTCAGTGGGGGTGCAGGGGGCGTTTGCCCAAGAAGAGTGCCTGAGAGAGACCTTGCAGTCTCTCTGGGGGGCTGGGGAAATGGGCCTGGCTCAGGGATGCCACAGCCTGGGCCCTTAGGTTACTCCCTGCCCTAGGGTGACAGCCAGGGCTGGGCGGGTGCTCCATGGACAACAGTGCCCGAGCTGTGGGGCCCTGTCCTGGCGCCAGGCCCTCTCCCCACTCTCACAAGGTGCCACTTGCTGCCGTGAGAGCCCTGCACGGAGCCCCCACCCTGCCCTTCTGAGGCAGGGGTCTGTGTGGAGGGGATTCCACAGCCCAGCCTCCCCTGTCTGCACTGCAGGTGACCTGGTGGCCGAGGCAGCCGGGGCCAAGCCCCCGCCCGACAGCCTAATGTGCAGTGGGTAAGGCCCTGCCCATGACGCGGGGGGAGGTTTGGTCTGCACGTCTTGGTCTCAGTTTCACTCCTGTGCCCACCTCAGGATGGGACTCTGGGCCTGGAGGTTTCGGGGGTTAGTGTCTGCCACACAAGACCTTAGCAGGGTGCCGTGCCTGTCCCCTTTCCTCCAGGAGCTCCCTGGTGGCCTCCATGGGTCTGGAGAGCCGCGGCCGAACCCCTTCTCCATCCCCGCCCTGTAGCAGCTCCCCCAGCCCCTCCAGGTGAGCTGGGGCCCACAGAGCAGGACGTGGGCTTCTCCCGCTTTTTTGCACGTACCTCCCACCCTCTGGGCAAGTTGGGCTCTGCAGGGAGTAGCTGTGGGCAGAGATCCCTGTGTTTGGGTGGACACCAAACTCCAGCTGGGGGTCTAGCAGGTGATGTTAAATAACTAACAGGTGGAAGTGGAGAAGAACTATGCCAAGGCTGCTCCCTATCTTGGGCCCCCACCCTGGCCTGTCTTCCAACCCAAAGGCCGCAGTGTGCAGGGCTGGACAGGCTGGGCCTGGTTGGGGGCCTGGCACCGTGCCAGTATGTGAGTGAGGGCTGGAGGGCCGCTTGGGCCCAGAGCTCTCTGCTGTGTGCCTGGGTACAGCGGTGCCAAGTGGACCCTGCCACTCTCCTCCCGCAGCAGGTACGGCGGGTCCGCCCCCATCCCCGTCCCCACACAGGTACACAACTACCAGCGCATTGAGCAGAATCTCCAGGCACCCAGCTCGTGCCAGGCCCCGCGGTGAGTGCAGCCCCGGGGGCGTCCTCGGGCCATGATGAGAGTGGGCTCCGCGCGGTGCTCTGGCTGCCCTGTCATATCACTGGGGCCCCATCTCTACTTCATCACTGCACAGGGCGGGTGAGGGTGCCAGGGCTGCCTGCCCCCGGTGCTTGGTTCTGCTCCCGTGAGGGCTGCCTGGGCCTCACTCCCGCACTCACTGTCCCCACAGGTCCACTGTCGTCCGCCGGTCGGGCAGCTGCAGCCCCTTGGGCCTGGCACGGGCCAGCATATCCCCCCCGTCCCCTGCCGATCACGGAACCCTGGCCAGGAAGTTCTCCCTGGGTGGGGGCCGGCCATACACACCGTGCCCACAAGGTGAGCCCGCACTCCGGGGGGCCAGGATTGGGCTCGGGGGCCAGTCTCCAGCCCTGCCTCTGACCTTGCTGGCCCCTTTGCTCCCCTAAGTTGGAACCATCCCTGAGAGGCCAGGCTGCAGCGGGTTGCCCTCCCCCCAAGGTGCCGAGATGCGGGGCGGCGGTGGTGGCAAGTTCCCTCGTCCAGGTAGGTGCTCCCTGGCCCCTCGGCGTGGCCTGCGTGCAGCGCAGGCAGTGAGTCCTCCTGTGTTCCATGCCACCGCCTCCATGAGGACGCAAAGCTCTGAGGTCCCACGGGATGGTTTTGTAAAGCTCAAGTCCAGGCCGCTTGGCCAGCTGCAGCACTCATCCTGCCTCAGTGCACCGGGTAGCTTTCCTCTCCCTCGTGGATGGCCGCTGGGGGCTAGGGGGGCAGTGTGGGGAAGAGGGCGGCCTGTGCACTGGGGGTTGCTGTCCTGGCTGCCGGCCGTGTTTGTGGGTGGGGGGACCTGTGCCCTCACGTGCTGCGGGCATGTGACGAGGCACCCCCGTCTCAGGCTCCTCTGTGCCCGAGCACTCGCCCCGCGCTGCTGCCCTGGGCTGCCGCCTGCACAGCGCCCCCAACCTCTCCGACCTGCACGTCGTCCACCCCCAGCTGCCCAAGCCCCCCACGGACCCCCTGGGAGCCACGTTTGGCCCCCTGCAGGCCACACCCCCGCAGCCGGCCGCGGGCCTGCCATCCTGCCGGCCCCTGCGCGGCTCGCCCAAGCTGCCTGACCTCCTCCAGCGCAAGCCCCTGCCCCCCATCCTGGGCTCCCCCACCAAGGTAAGGATCTATGGCCAGGGACCGCGGACCGTGGGTACCGTCCCACCCTGACGCGGTTTTGGGGGAGGCTTGGGGTTGGCTCAGCGGAGGTGAGGTGGGCAAGAAGGGTGCTGGCCGCTTCTGCTGTCGGGTTTCTGTGGGGCTGGCGCAGGCCAGGGTGGCCAGGGTGTCCACAGCACTGGCCCTGCTCTTTCCAGGCCATCCCCGCCTTCGACTTCCCCAAGACCCCCAGCTCCCAGAACCTGCTGGCCCTCTTGGCCCGGCAGGGCGTGGTGGTGACACCGCCTCGGAACCGGACACTGCCGGACCTCACGGAAATGGCACCCTTTCAGGCGCCACAGCTGAGGCCCAGCCTGAGGCCCACTGAGGAGGCCAAGGGGCCCTTCGGCAGGTGAGTGGGCCGATCAGGTGGTAGGGCCACTGCCTTGGGGCAGCTCAGCCCCTGCCCCATTCTCTGCCCCTTCACCCCACTTTGCCACCCCAGTCCTCCCTCCTTCCCTCCTATAGCTCTCCCGTCAGTTCTCTCCTGAATCCTGAATCCTGAATCCTGAATCCTGAATCCCTTTCCCCAGCCTGGCCCCCAGCTCTCCCTCCCCCAACTCTCCTCGCTACTTCACCCCCACTCCCCCCCCCAGGTCTGCTTCAAGCTCTTGCCTCACCCTGCTTTGTCTCCCCAGCTCCCCTTCCCCCAGCTCCCCCTCCCCTTCAGCTCTCCCTCCCCCAGCTCCTCCTCCCTTCAGCGCCCCCCCAGCTCCTCCTCCCCAGCTGTGCCCCTCTTCCCGCAGGTCCCTCAGCACTGGCCGCCTCACTGACCTACTCCTCAAGGCTGCATTTGGGCCCCAGGCCCCTGACTCCGGCAGCACGGACAGCCTGCAGGAGAGGCCCATGGAGATTGGTGCGGGGGCATTGGGGACACAGGGTGGACTGTCTGGGGCTGCTTGGGAAGGCCCTCAGAGCTCACTTAGCTCCACCTCTTGCCCCCAGCACCCTCTGCTGGCTTCGGAGGAACCCTGCACCCTGGAGCCCACGCTGGGGGGTCCGGCAGCCCCTCCCCCGTGGTGTTCACTGTGGGCTCCCCGCCCAGCGGGACCACACCTCCTCAGGGCCCCCGCACCAGGATGTTCTCAGGTGAGGCTGCCTCGTGCTCTCAGCTGCCAGCGCCGTCCCCGGGCAGAGCAAGTCTGTCCCACAACCCAGAGGTCACCAACAGCACCCGCCAGCCCCAGGGACCAGCCTGGGAGAGGAACTGGTGGCCCTTGGGAAGCAGTGCTGTCTTTCTCTGTGGCACAGGCGACTTGCATGTGCCCCTCCTGGGTGGCGTATGGCCATGGCCCCTGACCTCTTCCCTCCCGAAGGCCGTGCCACGTTGGGGCTGTGCCTGATGCTGGACCCTGGCCAGGACGCCAGCTCTGTGCACATCTGCCGGGGAAGGGCTTAGTGCCTGACTTGGGGGGCCCCAGTTTGGGGTCCCCAGGCCAGGCACCTGGTCCTCAGGACTGCTCCAGTGTAGGGAGGGGTAGGCTAGGAGGTCTCGAGGTACATGGTCCCCTTTGTGGGGGGCAGTATGAGGGTCCAGCCTGCCTGGGGTGGCTGCTGCCACACTTTCTCCCACCTTTGGCCCCTCCCCCTGCCCAGTGCCACCCCCCCTCTCCCTGTGTGCCCCTGGCCCCCATCCCACCCACCGTCCCGTTCCCTTGCTCCTCTGTCTTGGCTCCCTTGCCGCCTGTGAGAGCGCACTTTTGGGAGCAACTTGTCCTCACAGGCTCCTGCTACCTACCCGTCCTTCCCTTGTACCCCAGCACAGCCTGCGAGTGCCAGTGGCCAATCAGCCACCCCTACTCTGGCCTCAAGCCCTGCCATCAGGAGGGCAGATAGGGTGTTGTGTGTCCCAGAGGAACTTGTGCCCAGCGGCCATGCTCTGCCCACATCGGGCTGGAGGTGTGGGTGTGGAGGTGCTGCTGTCAGGGCCGAGTGGGGGTCCGGGGGATCTGAGCCCTGAGTGTGCGCTCGGGCTGAGGGTAGGGCCTGCTGTCCTTATGGAGTGCCATGTGGGGAGGAGGCCGCTCACCCTGACCCCCGCAAGGGCCTGGCTGGCCGCCTCTGACCAGCCTGTCTCCACAGTGGGCTCCGCCAGCTCCCTGGGCTCGGCCGGCTCCTCCTCCGGCCGCCACCTGATGCTTGGGACCTGCAGTGAGGGCACCCCTGCCGAGCTCTCGGCCCCAGGACACTGTTGCAGCTTGGCCGACCCCACAGTCGCCAATCTGGAGGGGGCTGTGACCTTCGAGGCCCCTGACCTCCCTGAGGAGACCCTCATGGAGGTGAGGAGGCAGCCGGCTGCTGAGGCTGGTCCTCGGCTGGTCCTTGCAGGGCTCTTGCCCAGCTGCAGTGGGCAGGGAGGGAGGGCAGAGGAGCCTCTAGGCGCACGGCAGACCCCTGCGCCCAGCCTGACCCCTCAACCTGCAGCAAGAGCACACGGACATCCTGCACAGCCTCCGCTTCACGCTGGTCTTCGTCCAGCACGTCCTGGAGATTGCAGCCCTGAAGGGCCGCGCCAGCGAGACAGCGAGCGCCGGCAGCCCCGAGTACCCGCTACAGGAGAGCGTGGTGGCTGATCAGATCAGCCAGCTGAGCCGCGAATGGAGGTGCTGGCCGGGGCGGGGCCTTGTTGGGGGGCAGGGTCCAGAGCGGGGAGAGTGAGAGGTGGGCAGAGGTGAAGAGCCTGGGTCCTTGGCTGGTCCTGCCAATGCTCTGCTGCCCCTGCTGTCTAGCTTCGCAGAGCAGCTGGTGCTGTACCTCAAGGTGGCGGAGCTGCTCTCCGCAGGCCTGCAGACGGCCATCGGCCAGATTCGTGCCGGCAAGCTCTGCTTGTCTTCCACTGTGAAGCAGGGTGAGTGCGTGCAGCTGCCCACGCACCTGCCGGGAGGACAGGGGCAGAGGCTGTGGGGCAGAGAGGGGCCAGTATGAGGCTGGCACAGAGGGGCCAGGCGAGAACAGCAGCTGGGGGCTGGGGAAGGGCCAGTGTGCTCCCCCCTGCCAGTGGGCCCTGGGAGATGAGGCTCTGAGCTGAGGGACCCTTAATGTGTCCGCCAGAGCCTCAGCACTCACTCCACTCTGAGCTCAGCATGTAGGAGTGCATCCCCACCCGCTGCAGCCAGGTCCTGGCACCCACTTCCCCACTCCCAACCTCTGTGGGCAGCAGGGCTCTGGCCCCTCGTGACCTCTCTCCCTTGCCCCCACCCCCGCTGCAGTGGTGCGGAAGCTGAATGAGCTGTACAAGGCGAGCGTGGTGTCCTGCCAGGGCCTGAGCGTGCGGCTGCAGAGGTTCTTCGTGGACAAGCAGCGGCTCATGGACCGCATCCACAGCGTCACGGCCGAGAAGCTCATCTTCAACCACGCAGTGCAGATGGTGCGCAGCGGGCGCGGGCCGGCTCCTGGGCGCGGACAAGAGGGTCCCTTCCCAGGCTGCTCCTGCAGATGTTGGGAGCTGGGTGGCGCCTGCCAGCACGGGCCGTAGCCTATGGCCTCCTTGGCCTCCCCCTCCCTGAGCCTCAGACTTTTGTACTGCTGAGCCAGGCATCTGGTTTCCAAGTTGCTTTATGAAGCGGGCCAGCCTCCACGTGAGCCCTTCTGAGGCGGGAAGCTAGCAGGGGGTTGGTGCCTGGAGCTCGATTCAGAGCCGGCTGCACACCCCAGAGCTGGGAGCTGGCAGTACAGGGTGGCCGTGGGCTTCCTGCTCGGTGATCTCTTTCCACTGCTTCATCGGCGGGGCAGGTGAAGATGCCCATGTCCCAAGAGTCCGGGGTGTTCAGGGAAGGGTCCCGGGCGCATGAGCCCAGCTCCGCCCTTGTGCAGGTGCAGTCGGCCGCCCTGGATGAGATGTTCCGCCACCGGGAGGACTGCGTGCAGCGCTACCACCGGGCCCTGCTGCTCCTGGAGGGCCTGCAGCAGGTCCTGGCGGACCAGGCGGACGTGGAGAACATCGCCAGATGTGAGGGTGGCCTCGCGGGCGGCGGGCGGGCAGGTGGCGGCTGCTGTCCAAGCTAGGGCACCTGGCTCATGGCTGACCCTGTCGCCTCCGCAGGCAGGCTGTGCATCGAGCGGAGACTCTCAGCCCTGCTGACGGGCATCTGTGCGTGACGCTCAGGCCCCTGGCATTGGGCCAGACCCTCCTGCCGCACCCGTTGGGTCGTGTCAGCTGGACCTGTCTGCAGGAGCCTGCATCCTTGGCGCTGGCCACTGGTGCTGAGTGCCCTCACCCGCCCAGGTGCCCGGCGGGGTGCAGACCCTCTTCTCTCCTCCGGGGATGGACATGGGGTGCACCGTTAGAGCCCGTGGCCACAGCGGGAGAACCTCTCTCCTGGCCTGTCCCTTCAGGCCTCGCTGACAGCCTCCTGGGACCTCTGAACACCTCCCCTCTGGCTGCCTCCTTGGCAGGTGCGGGGCTGCCCTGTGGGGCCTCCTGACCACGTTGCTCACTCAAAGCCAAAGGGTGTTTTCTCAGTGGCCAGCTCTGGGAAGCCCGCTTCCTCCTGGCACCCACCTTTCTCAAGGAGCCCTCCCTCGCTGCCAGCCCTGGCCCGGGCATTGGAGGGGCCCTTTATGCAGACAGACCACAGGGTCCTGGGCTGCTGGCCATGCTGCCTTCCCTCCTGGTCATTGCACTACGAGGTGTGTGTACATATCCCTGTCCAGGTGTGTATAGGCGCATATGTATGTATATACCAGCCCTGTGAGCGTGTGCGAGTGTGAGCTGGACGTGTCTTGCGCTGTGATGCTTGGAAGGAGAGCAGCCCCTGGGGCCAGCAGGGTCCCTGCCAGCTGGGCCCTCTCTCCAAGAGGAAGGACACAGCTATTATTTAAATGTTCCTTTCAGGATGGAGAGAAAGTGTAAAGCAGCTTGCTTTTAAATCCCACAGCAGACGTTGCTGGCTTTCACACCGAGTGCGATGCGTGTCTGGTTTTCTGTGGCCCTCTCTTGCTCCTTAGAGGAAGACATGCAGGGGTCCGGGAGCACTGGCTGGTGTGTGGCTGGGGGTGTATGGGCTGGCAGCTGCATGGGTTTCTGTCTGTCTGTCTCCCCCTCACCCCCGGTGGCGTCAGCAGGATGGGGAGGGCCAGCAGGTCTCCTGAACACAGGGTGAGTCTGTTCATTTTGGGCAACTGAAAAGAAAATAGGCAAAACCCTCCCCATCCAGCTTTTCAGTCCATTTGCTCTAAAGCTGCACCGGTGGAGGCCTCGGTGGGGGCGCGGGGAGTGCAGGGCCCGGGCAGGACAGTTTCTCCCGGCTCCAGTGCTGCCTGCGTCTCCCGGAGGGGGTACCCAGGGGCCCATGGGCAGCTCCGAAGCCCCCCAGCAGGCCCCATGCTTGTTCTTAATACTTGAAGCGTTGCCACTGGGCTTGGAACTGTCAGAAGCTGGAACCCACGACTGGTTTTTCCTGGTCGTCGTGCTGTTGACTGTTTTTACTTTACTGCATGTCACGTGTTAAAGGAAAAGCAGCTTCCGCAGACCCCTGTATTTATTGCTTCGCGGGGGGCGTCCCTCTGCTCCACATCAGGAATGCTGCCGCCCTCGTCCTCAACCTGGCTCACGGCCCTGGGCTCTTTTAAAACGGATTTTGTGTGATTTCCCCTATTTTGCTTTAAATTGTGTAATACCAATTTAAGGAAATAAACTTTTGGAATTGTTGAGCTGTTGTTCCTGGCAGTTGGGGCCCTCCCCCGGCGCCTGTGGCCCTCACCCTGGGCAGGGCCTTGGCGCCGCTTGCCTCACGCCAGCGAGTCCCTCCCTTTGGGGCACCTGCCTTGGGTTTCTCCGGGTGCACCTGGGAGTGGGGGCGCGGGCAGGTGATTCTGTTTCGCCCTCTGCCTTCTGTAGCTGCCGCACCCACAGGGCCATTTCCGTCCCGGCCCACCCCATCCTCCGGCCTGGTCGTGGCAGGTCAGCGCCAGGGTGGCCTCACGCTTCCCTCGTGCCAGCACTGCTGCCCCTCTGCGAAGAGGCGTCTTCCCGCCTCCTGGTCCCCTTTCAGTCTGGTGGTCCATGTTGTTGGGTTTGTGGGGCTTGCGTTATTTAAACTGTTGTTTTTAACTTCAAAAGTGAACAGCTCATTAAATTAAAAAGGAAAAAAAAAGGCACCAGACTCTGTTAATAAAGGAAAGTTCATAGAAAGTTGCCTTTTGCAGGAAGTGGAAGGGACCTTGAAAGTTTGAGTGCCAGAAGGGGCCCTTTCTAAATTTAGCCTTCTGCAGTTGGGGAGAGGTTGCTTCCCTCCGGACGGGAAGCACCCAGCTCGCTGCCATGGGGGGCTGGGCCATGGCGCCTGTGTCCCGCACTGAGTGGCCTGGCAGGGAGTGGGGACCTGTCTGCCCACCGCGGCCAGAGGGACAGTGCCAGCCCAGAGAGGCTCTGGCCCTTCTTTTGTGTGACTTTCCATGTATGAAAATAAGGGCCAAAATAGGGGTCCGACAGTTAGGGCGTTTCAGAGTGCAGGGTTGTAAGTATGCTGTAAACAGTGTGGTCAGCTTGGCAGGTAGAGAGAAGGCACTTCCATGAGGCCGGACGCCGTCTGCTCTGCCCACTGCCTGTCCCCCGAGCCGAGCAGGGGACAGTGCTGAGGCCCGGGACACAGCCGCCCAGCAGGTGGCACGCTGGGCAACGCTGGTAATTTTTAATAGTCTTTTAGAGCAGTTCTGGGTTTACCAGAAAGAATTGCACAGAAAGCAGAGTGTGCCCCCAGCCCCAGCCCCATGGTGACGTGTTGTGCAGCTGCTGAGTCGGCACTGCCCCCGGCAGCCTGCCTCGGGACCTGTGCCTTGTGCGGGGCTGCGGCTTTGACAGGTGCCTGTCGGGGTCTCTCGCCGTCCTGCAGGGCGTTGCTCTGCCTGAACGTGCCTTGGGCCCACGGGTGAGGCCCCGCGTGGCTGGTCTCCTCACAGGACATGGGTGTGTGACCCCCTGCACAGCTGCACGCCCTGCCCCCCCCACACACATACTCCCACCTGTGCCCGCAGCGTGTCTCTAGTCTGTCCTTGCAGAAGTGTTATTTCTCCAGCTGCTGCTGGGGCAGGGCTGCTGGAGGCGGGTTCTCCATGGGCCAGGTGCCTGCTGTCCAGCCCGTCACCTTCCCTGGTGGCTCCGGGTCCTAGCCGTTAAACACACGGCCGCTGCCTACATCTGGGTGCAGGGCTTGTGTGAACCTGGGTTCTCACTTCTCCCGGATAAGTACCAAAGAGGGTAATTGCAGGGTTGCGTGGTGGTCGCGGGTCTGGTTTTATAAGCAAGGGGGCATCTTCCGCGTGGCTGCTCTAGTTGACATTTGGTGTTTTCAGGGTTTATGTTAAGCAGTTCATCCTGCAATAAACGTCTTTATCCTTCAGTGCTGTCATTCATGCGTTCACGCACCGCACAAATGCACACTGAGCACTTCCTGTGCACTGGGGTTGCTCCAGGTACCCGGTGGAGCAACACACATGAGTCCTGTGGGGCTGGCATCCTGCGTCCGGCCAGGGCAAATGGCCTGGTGACCGTCCCCATAGAAGCCACCCCGGGGACGCTGTGCCAGCCTGTGCACACACGGGGAAAGAACGTGGGGAAGAGGACACGGGCCTGCTCAACTTGGGGGCATTTGCCCCCAGCGGCCTGCAGCGTTGGCCCACCCTGCGCCCTCCGCAGCTGCTCTCGGCCCGGTCAGAAGGGCGGCTTGTCCTGCCGCCACCGCCCGCCCGGCTGCCCCGCTGCCCTGGGAAGCTGAGACCCTTCTCCCCTTTACGCCTCCCACGCCCCTCCCCTCCCAGACCCCCAGGGCGTGCCGAGTGACTCATGCCTGTCTCGGGTTCAGCTCTTGGTGGTTGGCGTGTGTTCTCGTGGAGAGAGGTTGTGAGCCGTGTGCCACTCGCTCCGCGGCCACCCTGCACGCCCGGACCTGGCGACTCCAGACGCTTCTGCCGCCCCTGCCCCCGGTCGCCACGCCCGGGACCCTCCCCTCAGGATGGGCTGGGGGCTGCCAGGACTGGCACAGCGGGCAGGCCGCCCATCCCGACATGGCTAGACGCGCTGTGGCTTCTCCCGCGTCCTCGTCAGTTGTGCTCTGTCCCACTCAGACACCCGCGGGGCGGGGACTGGGGACTTCCCTGCCAGCAGCCAACTAGGAGCCGAGACCCTCAGTCCGCGCAGGGCAGGCGGGCAGGAGGCAGCCGGCCCGAGGCCCAGGTCCCGCGGCAGCCGGGTGGAGAAGCGTGGCTTCCAGGTGGAGGGACTCCGCCTGCACATGGACCTTTGGGGCCGCAGGAGCTGGGGGGGACCTCCCTGCGGGGTGTGGGGACCCCAGGAGGCCCTGCCCACTGTGGGGACCAGGGGCCACACGGCCGTTTCTCGGGGAGCAGAAGCCCGGGCCCTGTGCCATGGGCCAAGGCTGTGCCCGGGGGACGCCGTGTTCCTGGGACCCCACGGGGTGTGCGCCTGCCGCTCCTGCCCGCAGCCCTCTTCTTCCTCCTCCTCTTCCCCCTCCTCCTCCTCTTCCTCCTCCTCCCCTTCCTCCTCCTCCTCCTCCTCCCCTTCCACCTCCTCCTCTTCCTCCTCCTCCTCCCCCTCCTCCTCCTCTTCCACCTCCTCCTCCTCCTCCTCCCCCTCCCCTTCCACCTCCTCCTCCTCCTCCTCCCCCTCCTTCTCCTCTTCCTCCTCCCCCTCCTTCTCCTCTTCCTCCTCCTCCTCCTTCTCCCCTTCCACCTCCTCCTCCTCCTTCTCCCCTTCCACCTCCTCCTCCTCCCCCTCCTTCTCCTCTTCCTCCTCCTTCTCCCCTTCCACCTCCTCCTCCTCCTTCTCCCCTTCCACCTCCTCCTCCTCCTCCTCCCCCTCCTTCTCCTCTTCCTCCTCCTTCTCCCCTTCCACCTCCTCCTCTTCCTCCTCCTCCTCTTCCTCCTCCTCCTCCCCCTCCTTCTCCTCCTCCTCCTCCCCTGTGTCTTTTCCTGGGGCGGGACCATCCCCTTCTGCCCGCCTGGCCTGTGCGGCCCTGGCCTGCGCCCCTGCAGCCCGCCCTGATGCATGCATCCACTATGGGGCCTGGCTGGGGGGAGGGCCAGGCCACGGGGCTGCAGGGTCAGCAGCCAACGGCGGATGGCCCTGCTGGCCTCAGCACACAGCCGCGACTAGCCCAGGTGGTGGAACCTTCTGGACAGCACGGGGTCCCAGTCAGCCCAGCGTGTCGTCCGTGCTCAGGTACGGCCCAGGTGGTGGTGACGGGGCGGCCGGCCTCCAGGCCCTGGTCCCAGTGGGCAAGGGGGAGGCGGGGGCAGGGAGGGGAGAGCATGACAGAAGGCGGCGGGGAGACTGTCCCTAGGGCACAAACTGAGGTCCCGGAACCAGAGCTGGAAGCCAGCTGGGGGGTCCCTGCAAGTGCGGCCTGAGCCCCGGAAGGCCGCCTGCCCCACGTGGCCTTTCCTCACTCCCACAACTGGCGTCCCCGGGGTCCGTGCACCCCCTTCCTGCTCCACACCCTCCAGGGCACCGAACCCCTCAGTCCAGAAAAGGCCCTTTCTATACTGAGCTAGAAAGACAGAGGTGGATGGTGGATGGGTGATAGAAAGAGAAAAGAAAAACAATTATATGGCTATTGTAAGCTTAAAATTATGTCAAAATAAAGTTATTTTGTTAAAAAACAAAGAAAGTAAAAGCCCTTTCCATGCCCGCCAGGCCCATCTGACCCCTGGTCTCCTGCCATGGCCCCCCCTGGGGACACGGTGGGCAGCTCCCCCCACACCCTCAACCCAAACACGCACGCACTTGACGCCTGGAGCCCGGCAGTGTGCCCCTCACATGGCACAGCGACCTCGAGGGGGAGCCCGTCGGGGCTAGCTGGGAGCCCAGTGTCCTCACGGGGTCCGCAGAAGAGGGCGCGAGGCCAGGGAAGGAGGGGAAGTGGGGAGCAGAGCCCAGCAGGCGGCGAAGGCTCTCCCCAGGGCCCGCGGTCTCTGAGGGCGGGCGCAGGCCCACCCAGTCTGCAGGCCCCTTACAAACCGTCCTCGGGATCCACGGCACGGGAGGCCGGGCCCGCACACCCCAGCCGGCAGGCACCTCCAGGCTCGGCAGAGGCAAAAGTAGTAGCTGCTGGGGTGTGCAAGGGTGGCTCAGTGGTACAATTCTCGCTTGCCATGCAGGAGACCCAGGTTCGATCCCCTGCCTGCACTTCCCCACAAAACAAACAAGCAAACGAAGATTCAATAAATGCTGTTGCAGTAATAGGATACTCACATGGAAAAATAAGGAAATGTGACCCGACCATACAGCATACTAAAAAAGTATCGGCTGTTTGCGAGGGGCAGGGGCACAGCTTGGATGTGCGGGCTGTGTCCCTACCCGACCCTGTCTGTGGGGACACCTGCGGGCGTGGGATGGGGCCCTGTCAGGAGGAGGGGCCTCAGCTGCAAATTGGGCACCAGGTGCCACCTCTCCCCTCCTGCCACCTGTCTTGGATCTCCAAGGAGCCTGCGGATTCTAAAGGAATGCCTTTCCAACACTAATGAAAGTATATTCATCAAGGGAAGAGGACTGACTGTATTTTATTTACAGTTTGCTAGCGTGATTTATACCTTTAAGCATTTGGGTGCTGGGACATGGAGTTCGACTTGTACCCTCTCCCTGGCCTCACCAGGGCGAGGCAGACCTGGCCCCAGCCTGGTGGACGCCTGTCCCCCACCCCAGTTCCACTCCTCCGCCTGCTTTGTTTCATGTGTGGCAGTTCTTTCACCAATTTATTAACTGTCTCTTCTCCTTCAAAGTAAGCCCCTGAAAGGCAGGGGGCTTTGTCCATTTTGCTTTCTGCTCTACTCCAAGCTTTGGGAAGGAGATGGAATGTCCCCAGTGCTCAAGGAATCTCTGCTGCATGGGTGAAGCGTGTCTAGGGAGCCCACAGCTGGCGCCGGCCTGGCTTCCACAGGCCCCTTGCCACTCTCCCCTGGCTTCCAGAGCCTCCTGCCCACTGCCCTGCCAGGTCCTCGCCTGTGGCCTGTGGTGCCACCGCGCATGTGGCAGCCTTCCAGTGTGGCCCGCAGGCCTGGGGCCGGCCTTTGTAAATGGAACTGGCTCCCAGATAGGACATAACAGACAACGGGGCAGACACGTGCAGACTGGCAAATGCCACTCGAGCAGAGGGGATGCTGTCCTCAACCAACGGATGCTGTCCCTGTCCTGCAGAAAGCCCTGGGCAGCGATCAGGACCCGCCTGCAAGTCTGAGGCTGGGAAGCGGACAGACACCAGCCCCTGCTCCTTCCAACACCACTGTCTCCATGGACACACAATGCCCCAACCCAGGTGGGCACGGGCAAGTGATAGGGGTTGGACTCTGCCCCCCAGGAATACATATCCAGGTCCCGAGCCCAGTCCTGTGAACGTGCCACAGTCTGGAAATGGGGTCTTCGAGGGTGTGCTGAGCTGAGATGAGGCTGCGCTGAGCCCAGGTGATGGGTGTCCTGATGAGGAGTCCTCTGGAGGTCCTGACGCTGCCCAGGGAGCGAGGCCGCGTAAAGACGCAGGATGCAGGGGGTGTGGCTACAGGCCCCAGAGTGGGGACCCCACCAGGCACCCCCAAAGCTGGGAGAGGCAGGAAGGCTGCACACCTCAGCCCCGTACCTCCAGCTTGAGTTCGGCTTCTGGCTGCCAGAACTGGGAGAGACGAGGCCTGTGGTGTTTTTTTTTTTTTTTTTTTTTTTTACATGGGCAGGCACCAGGAAGCAAACCCGGGTCCTTGGGCATGGCAGGCAAGCATTCTTACCTGCTGAGCCACTATGGCCCGCCCCCTGTGGTGTTTTAAGCCCCCCTGCTTTGTGGTTCTTGGATATGACGGTCCCAGGAAATGAAGACACAGCGTCCCCGATCCGCGTGGGACCCCAAGTCAGGTTCTCTGGACGCGCCCTGCCGAGGAGCGGGCCGTGTGTGCTGTGTGCGGCTGGCCCACTGGGTTCCTTTTGTCTCTGTAACCAGTGCGAGTTAGAGCCGGGCTGCAGCCCGGGGGGCATGGGCTGAAGGTGGCGGTCAGAGAAAAAGGAGGGCCCACCAGAGAGGAGCAGCTGCCACGGGGGCTGGCCCGGGGGCATGGCCAGCAGTGAAAGGTTTTCCCTGGTCTTGGGCAAAATGAGAAAAACAACAACAATCTAATGACATTTTCATGAGATAAAAAGCAGTCAGCTTAAAGGCCTGTCTTTTGGTTTTGCAAGTAGGGGCAGGGTTTGCTGTCTGGTTTGTTTTTCATACTATCCTTGCTTGAACGAATAAGAAGTTGACCAGAGGAGGTGAGCTGTGGCTTTCCGAGGAAAGCCTGGAGGAGCTGGGCAGCCCACCTGGGTTTGGGCGCAGCCTCTTCTGTTCCCCCACTGTGCTACCCTGTGTTAGTCACTAAGCCTCTCTGTGCTGCAGCTTCATCACTTACAAGATAGGGACGCTAAAGGTACCTTATTGAAGGCCCAATGAGGAGCAAGTTAGTTAAAATGTGTCCAGCGATGACAGCAGCACCTGCACATAGCAAGGACATTGGAAGTGTTCCAGCCTTATGGCCACTAGTTGGTGAAATAAAGCCCGAGGAGGCACAGCGCTCCACGCTGCCAAGCCAGGCCCTGGGGAGCGCAGAGACAGGCTGTGCGTTCCAAATACCCAGGCTGCGCGTTCCAAATACCCAGGCTGCGTGCTGTGTGGCTTACAGCAAGTGCCTTCACCTCTCTGTTCCTGTTTTCTCTTCGGGTATCCGGGGAAATGACGGAACTCGCTTCTTGGAGTGGGTGAAGTAGCAGCCATATGAATCCTCCCGGTTAGTTACTATTTGCTGGAAGGTTTCGCATAGACTGCGCTCACAGCCTAAATGTTCTGCGCGAGGTCTCGCTTTCTAACACCGGGGTGCCGGAGCCCGCTCTCTGCCCCAGCCGAGGCGCCCAGCTGGGCCCCAAGGGGCGCCCCTCTCTCTCCACCCCTGCCCCCGCCCCTCCTGCGCCTCCCGAGGAGGTTTGTCCCCGCCGGGCCGCCGTCCCACCGTCGCTCCGCTTCCGCCTTGGCCCACGTGGTCGCCGGCTCCGTCCGCGGTGCCGTGAGTGGGGTCGAGCGGGGGCCGGGGGGGGGGAGCAGGGCGCGGGGTCAGAGGTCAGCCGAGGGAGGGCGCGGGCTCGGCCTGGTGCTGCGGGTCCCCGGGAGGTGGGGGTCGAGCGCCCCGCGCCGCGCCTCTGCCTCTTGGCGTCCGGCGTGCCCCGGCCGTGCATGGGCGTCCTGCGGCTGGCGGCCCGGGCCCTGTGGGGAGCCTGCGGACCCCGGAGCCTGCGCCTGGGACCGCGCGGCCTCTGGTAATGACCCGCCGCGGCGCGGCTGCAGGGGGCAGGGCCGGCGCGGCGAGCCCGAGGCCCAGGGGCCCGTCCGGCGCCGCCTCACGCGTGCCCCCGCCCTTTCAGCTCGGCCCCCATGGCGGAGAGCCTGCAGGGCCCCTCACCTGGGAGGGCCGACGAGGGGCCGGCCGGGAAGGCCCGGGCAGCCTGGCAGGGTCGGGCCAGGATCTGGGAGCAGAGCGAGCCTCAGGGGAAGAAGCTCAAGTGCAGTGAGGAGAAGGAGCAGAGCCCCAAGCTGCCCAAGAGGAAGATTGTGCTGCTGCTGGCCTACTCCGGGAAGGGCTACCACGGGATGCAGGTGAGCGAGGCCACGGCCTGCACCTGGTGCCCGGCCTGGCCCCCGGAAGCCGGTCTCTGGGTCGGCTCTGACTTCCCTGGTGGCAGCCGTGTGGCCTCGGGCAGAGACCTGAGAGCGCCGGGCTTTCACAGGCCACCGGGAAACAGCAGCTCGGAACCGCAGAAGCTAGAGGATTTGTTCTCCAAGCGCTCTGACGGCACCACTGCCACGGTTGGGGGACAGGGAGGGGCACCCCATCCCCAGAGCCCGCGGCTGCACCAGGGATTAATAAACGATCTGAGGGTGATCCCGCGACCCTGTCACTGTCCTGTTCCACCCAAAGATTCAAAGGTTTTAGCACCCATTGGCGAGACCTGACTGTAACTGTTTTGTCCGCCTACTAGGTGACTTTGTAATTGTGTCATTCCTCCTCCACTGATAAGTGTGAAGACGTCCCCTGCACCCCCCACCCACCCTTTGTTCCCTGACATCACTTATCTTTGAAGGTGGTTTTTATTCAGAGTGTGATAATTCAATCCCGTCATGATTTTTCAGAGCCTCACGCCCTGTATCTGCCTGGTGGCAGACCCTTGGCGTGTCCCTGGCCTTTGTGTGCTCTCTTGTGTTCTAGCAAAGCAAGGGGTCATCTCTGCCTTAGCCCTGGATCTGGCCACTCTCCAAGGCCCTTCCCTCCTGGTCTAGAGTGGCGTCGAGGAGTCCAGGTCCGCGTGCCAGCTGTGTTCTCGGGCGGTGGATGTTACCTTCCGTGTGAGGTTGCGTCCAGGTGGCACCCCCATTCCTCACTGCTGCTGCCCCAAGGCCTCTCAGTCCCACACCCTCCTCCTACTGTGGGGCCTCAACACCCAACTAGCTTGTTTAATTTTGGCATTCTAAACTACTTACGACTTTGGTCCGCTGTCAGCACCGTTGTTTGTATCGAACAGGGGCAGATTGAGAGCTGGGGTTTCATCCCAGTCAGCCTGAGGCCAAGGCCTGCACCCCTCACCCTGCGCTGTGGTGCCTGCGGTTTTCTTTTGTACAGTTAGAGATGGTTCTAGAACCTGACGATGACAGGTGACTTACCTTGGGGTGCATTCATCCTAAGAGGCTGTGCAGGCTGGCCCCTGGGACAGAAGGATCCACAGAAAGCCTGGGATGCTGCCCCCAGCCCAGCCTGTGTGGGGTGCGGGTTCCTCCTTGGTGGAACTGAGGGTGGTCTGATGCGGTGAGGAGCTGCCCTGGCAGCCTTGCAGCTATGGATGCAGCAGGGTCCCGAGCTGGCTGTGTTGTTCTGATCTCGTGGTCCAGACCATCTGCTGCGTCCTGGCGTGCAAGTGGGGCACCTCCGGGTGCTGTGGCCTTACCTCGGGCGACTCTAGCAGGCCCATGCCCCAGCTGGAAGGATCACAGACTACTGGGGTGACAGGGTGGTGCCGTGCAGCCCGGGGCCCTCCTTTGTGGGCGGTGACCGAGGGGAAAGAGCTCTTCTCTCTTTTCAGAGGAACGTGGGGTCCTCGCAATTCAAGACAATTGAAGATGATTTAGTGTCTGCCCTTGTTCGGTCTGGCTGTATTCCCGAAAACCACGGCGAAGACATGAAAAAGATGTCCTTCCAGCGGTGTGCACGGACAGACAAGGTAGGCAGGCGGCCTCAGCCCTCCTGTGGGTGCTGGCTGCTGCTCCCCCAGCAGGCGCCCTGCCCCATTGCCCACTGTCAGGACAGGTGGGTCCGTAGGCAGTGAAACAGGGGAGAACTTACGGCTTCGGGTAACTGAGAGGTCCTGTGCATGGCCAGCTCAGGCATGGTCCCCGTGCTGAGCCTCTGCGGACTCTGTGCTGCTTGGCCTTTTCCTTTCCCCTCTGGTGGCTCTGCCTTGGGCCAACTCTACCGTCCCTCGGTCGTCCTCAGGCTTTGCCAACAGAAACCCGACTGTGTGGTCTTGTGAGTTTGCACAGTATTCCAGTAGCCACATTAAAAAGGGGGACGGAAACCCGTCAAATCAGTTCTGTTAGCTTTGGCACCCCAAGGTAGTATTAGCTCAACACGTAGTCAGTATTGAAAATTTTTACAGTGAGCTGTAGTTTGCATTTCTTTTATTTCTTGGTGCCCAGTCTTTGAACTTCAGGGAACATGCCACACGGCCTGCCCCTGGGCAAGCGTGCCCCGTGTCCTGTGTGTGTGGGCTGTGTGGCAGGAGAGCATCCACCCCCAGTTGGTGCTGGGCCCTTGGCTTTGCCCCTTCCCCCTCGTCCTGTGGTGGTACCCGCTGGCTGACCACGTGCCGTGTCCTGGGCCAGGGTCCATTGGGCTGGGGCGCTGGGAGCTGGTGTCAACAGCGGCGGGTCGGGGTGTGGGGGTTCCAGAAGCATCCGCAGGTCCCAGGCCCAAAGCCCTGGGTCCTCAGCCCAGCTGCCCTCTGGGTGGCTCAGCCCCCGCATCCCAGGGTGCTGGATAAAGAGACAGTTCTGCTGCTGCTAGCTTACAGCTTCATCTGCTTTTACTTCACCCATTTACACTTCTGGCCCCTGGTTTTCTATGCCGTAAGAAAAGCTGAAGTTTGCCTGAGGTAGGGAAGAGAGCATTTCGAAATGTGGTTCTTGGATTGATTTTCTTTCTATTGCCACTGTTATTTTTTCTTTCTTTATTATAAAAAATAACATATATACAAAAAAAGCAATAAATTTCCAAGTACATTTTAACAAGTAGTTATAGAACAGATTTTGAAGTTTGGTATGAGTTACAGTCCCACAATTTTTCATTTTTTCTTCTAGCTGCTCCGAGACACTGGAGACCAAAAGGAGTACCAATATAATGACTCAGCAGTCATGCTCATTTGTTAAATCCTATCTTCTCTGTTATACTCCTTCTCTTTAAATAACATACACACATAAAAGCAATAAATTTCAACGTACTTTGCAACAATTACTTGCAGAACAGATTTCAGAGTTTGGTATGTGTTACTATTCCACAATTTTAGGTTTTTACTTCTAGCTGCTCTAAGGTACTTGAGACTAAAAGAAATAGCATAATGATTCAGCAATCATACTCATCTGTTAAATCCTACCTTCTCTGTATAACTCCACTGTCACCTTTGATCTTTCTCCCACTCTTTAGGGGTGTTTGGGCTATGCCCATTCTGACTTTTTCGTGTTGGAAGGGGCTGTCAATAATATGGGATGGGGGGATGGAACTGTCTGATGTTCTGGAGAGGCTGGGCCCTCTGCATTTCAGGACTTAATCTGGACAAGGGACCCATCTGGAGATTGTAGTTTCTGGAAAGTTACCCTAGTGCATGGAACCCTTGTGGAATCTTATACATTGCCCTAGGTGTTCTTTAGGATTGGCAGGAATGGTCTTGGTTGGGGGTTGGTAAGTTATGATAGTAGCAATGTTTAGCTGAAGCTTGTGTAACCGTGACCTCCAGTATGGCCTCTTGACTCTATTTGAACTTTCTCAGCCACTGATACCTTATTTGTTATACTTCTTTCCCCCCTTTTGGTTAAGATGGAATTGTTGATCTCATGGTGCCAGGTCTGGATTCATCCCTGGGAGTCCTCTCCCACGGTGCCAGGGAGACTTTCACCCCTGGATGTCATGTCCCACGTAGGGGGTAGGGCAGTGATTTCACTTGCAGAGTTGGGCTTGGAGAGACTGAGGCCACGTCTGCGCGACAACAGAGGTCCTCCAGAAGTAACTCTTAGGCATGCCTATAGGTAGGCTAAGCTTCTCCGCTACCTGCATAAGCTTCACCAGAGCAAGCCTCGAGATCAAGGGTTTGACCTGTTGACTTGGGTGTCCCTAATGTTGGACACAGTATCAGGGATTTCCCTGGTGATAAAGTTTAATAGCCCTGCATTTTTGCTACCATCCCTCAAGGAACTTTGCCAATTCTTTTTGATTATCTGCTTAATACACTCTGGGATATACCCAGGCATTACGTTAAGCTATATTAAAGGCCCTCATTCTTACTCTGGACTCCCTGTGTTTGGATTGTTTAAATGAGCTATCCAGACAGGTTGAGTTAGATTAAGTGCTACAGAAAATTTAGGTTCTGGACAAAATAAAACTTTTTTCCTTTGGTCTCAAAGAGCAGGTCAAGTTCTAAAATACAATGTCTTCTTTTACCCTGTATTGTGAATTACCTTAATCCCAATCTGATTGCTTCATTCTTATCTCTGGATACCAGGTTATACCTTTATCGAAAGCCTCTCAAAATCCTGGAAATAACAATTACTGCTCTGGACTAAATGTGATGGCTATAAGAGCTTACAATCTAGGTCCCAGCTTTCTTATATCCCAGTTTTCTTATGCTACTGTTATTTGAGATGTTCCATTCTACTCTGTTTTCTTTTTTACAATTTGGGAAATTTAAAGAATCAGAAAATACCTGAGACTGATGTCAGCATACCCGTGCAGCCAGCCCTTCAGGTGAACAGGCATCATGTTTTGTACTCCTCCCCCCCAGATTTTGTTGTAATCGTAAAAGATATCCTACATGCCTTGAAGTCCCATTTGCTGCGAGTGCAGTTGCCCTCTAGCCTGTCCCAGGGCTGGTGCCAGGAGCTGCGTCCTTGCGGCAGCCTCCAGGACTGCCCTGCGCGTTTTTTGTTTACTTACATTTAGATGTTTTTAATTAGAGAAGTTGTAGGTCTGCAGGAACAGAACTCAGAAGCTGGGGGCCCACAGGAGCCTCTGCTCCTGGGCCTGAGAACCGCCGGGCCTCGTGGCGGCTCCAGCTGCACGTGTGACGTTGGGCCTCGCTTTGCATCTACAGTCCCGTGTGCTTGTTGTTTTTAGATTTTTATTCTAGTAAGTACATCCAGCCTAAGGTTTCCCTTTTAACCACATTCACATGCATGCTTCGGTGCTGTCAGTTGTGTCCCAGTGTGTGGCTGTCACCCGCGACCAGGACCAAAACTGTGTGCCTTGACGGTTTTGACCATTGAGATAAAAGGTGTCTTAAGGACACATCTTCCCCAGTTCCTGCTTCAGGTAGAAATTGTTTTGACATTTTCCACGTTGGTTTCTGTCCACCTCAGTCTCTTTAACTCTGACAGCAGCACACCAGTTTGATTTTCCTGCACCTTGTCGATGGGTGTGCACCCGGGGGCTCCCGACTTTTTATCGTAACCACACTGCTGGCATGAAAGCCTTGTTCTGTCTCCGTGTGCAATCTGGAGGTTTGTCTGGACCAGCGCTTTGCTGGCATGAAGCTCTGTGCTGTCTCCCATGTGCAATTTGGAGGTTTGTCTAGACCAGCGCTTTCCAGGACAGATATACCTCCAGCCAGAGGTATAATTTTTAACTTTCCAGTAACCACGGTGAAGAAAAATAAACAGACGAAATTAATTTCAAGAGTATATTTTATTTAACTTGATATATCCAAGAGATTCTTATTTCAGTATGTGATCAATGTGAAGGACTTGGTAATGAGGTAGTTTTTACTTTCTCTTTGTACTGAGTCTTTGAACTTGGCGTGAATTTTCCACCACGGCCTCCCTCAGTTTCAGTCCCTCTGCCCTGTGTGCCATTGCCTTGTGGGTAGATGCAGGTCTGGGGAGTCAGTGGAATTAGCTTGTGGAATGGTTCACCAACTTATCGTTTGTATATATATATTTTAAACAAATCCCTCCAGTTTCTTATTTTGAAAAATTGCAGATCTTCAGAAAGTATCACATAATGCAGTGAACACACATAGACGCTCTGCGGGAGTCCCCAGGGCTAACTTTTTGCCATGTTTTCTTTCTCTTTATTTATTTACCTTTCTTTGGGGAACTACAGGAGAATAAGTTGCAGAGCTCATCCCCTTTCACCCCAAAACGTTTCAGAAGCGCCCCGAGAGGAAATTCAGCGCCATTGTGGCCTGTGCCAGTGTGCTGGCTACACCGTGAGGCTGTTCTCTGCAGTAACGCAGTGTCCGAGCCAGCATTACAGTGGCATTTAGTTCTCGTGCCTCTTGAGTTTCTTTAATCGGAAACAGTCTTGCCTCCTCCTCGCCTTCCATGACGTTGACATGTGGGGCGCCTGGGCAGCAGTTTTGTGTGAGACCCTCCGTCAGGGTTTGCCGGGTTCTCTTGCACGACTGGCTTCAGCAGAATGCTACGGGCCACACACCAGTCCCTTTTCTTTGAATATATTTCCTAAGCCTTTGTAAAGATCGTGAATGTGATATGCAGAAAGGTGCATGCCACATAACGGTGAGGCGGGACTGGTGATTCTCCAGCGAGCACCCAGGTCATCTCCACTCAACCCAGAAGCCCCCTCGCCTACTGCATGTCCTCTTCCTCCCCAGAAATTACTACCATCTTGACTGGTATTGAGCTTTGCTTTAAAGAAGGAAAGGTAGACGGTATGGACAGTGAAATGTGCTACTTATAAGTGTACAGCTGGGTACATGGTTACCTCAGGTGGACCTGTGCTGCCAGCTCCCCCATCCCAAAAGCTCCTTCCTGGCCCACCCATTTTGCTACCCCTCTCTCTCCCAAAAGGGAACCACCACTGGGACCAGGTGGCAGTCTCTGCCTCGCTCTGCAGGCGTCCTCTGTGAGTAGCACCTGTTTCCCGTGTGCGTGTGCCCTGTTATCTGTGGTCCCTGGCCGCTTTCAGTGCTGCTGCAGTCCCTCCTGCGTGAGAGATGGTGGCGTTGCAGGGGTTCCTTCTGTCGGCAGTGCAGCGTTCTCACGGAGAGCGAGGACCCCCTTGCACATCCCTCTGCCCCATGCTGCTTTCTTCACAGGGCGTGTCTGCGGCTGGCCAGGTAGTGTCCCTGAAGGTGTGGCTAATTGACGACATTCTAGAAAAGATCAACAGCCACCTCCCGTCTCACATTCGGATCTTAGGTAAGCCTCTAAGTGCCTGTGGCCTGGAACCTGGCTGCACTCAGTCTTGCAGAGAGAGGAAAGTTGCACAATGCCTCTACCTGCTTTTAAGATGTGTCTTTCCGAGGAGATTAAGAGAACACCTCAGCTGGTTGGCAGTAGGTGGGTGTGGCTCTGAACCACCCTCTCATAAATAGTCCAGCTGCCTTTGAAACCCAAACAGTTGCAGTTAATAGAATTTAAAAGCTGCTGCCCAGTTATAGTGCCTTTTGCTACTTTGCTGCTCTGTTTTAAGCAGTCATTGGATATGAAAACCAAATTTTGATCACATTAAAACAGGCAGTTAATCATTTTTACAAAAGGGCTGATAAATGACTTTTTTAAAAGATAGGTCTTTTTTTTTTTTAATCTGGTCCATCTCTGCCTTTTAACTGACATGTGTAGGCCATTTATATTTAATGAGAATACTGACAGGGGTGGATATTTGTTTTCTCTTTGTTCTGTCTTTGTTCCCTTTTCGCACCTTGTAGATGAACGGATTTTTTTTTTCTTAAAAGTTTTAATATTTAGTGCTAGGGTAGTTCAATTTTCTAAATACTCTTTATATTTAGTTTTGTTTTTCTTTTACTTTTTTAAATTAATTTTTAAAAAAAATTACAGGAAAGAAACACAAACATTCTTAATATGTGATCATTCCATTCTACATATATAATCAGTAATTCACAATATCATCACATAGTTGCATATTGGATTTTTTTTTTATGAAACCATTTTATCACCTGATTGCTTACCAGCTGTATTTGTTGCGTTTTTTTAGTGCTTGCTTTGGGATTTTAAGCAAAGTTCAACTGCAAAGGCCCTACTGGTAAACATTGTAGGCTTTGTGAGCCACATATGGTCTCTGTACCACATTCTTTTTTGGTGTTTTTTTTTGTGCCTCTATTTTTTTAGATTTTTATTTTTATTTTAAATAAAGCCCTTAAATATGTAAAAGCTCATCTTAGCTCACAGGCCGCACACCTAGTGACCGTGGTTTTTTACTCTAGTTTGCCAATCCCTGGTGAAAGTGTACACTTCTGGTGGGATGCCCCACCTGATGTGCAAGCGCTGTAGCACTGCACACCATTTCCCCCCGGCCTGCGCCGTTGTCCTCTAGTTCACTGGTGCACGTGCTATATCCTCATAGTACCTTGTTCCTATAGTTGCTTGAAGCATCCTGTTTTTTTAAAATTTTTTTTGCATGAGCAGGCACTGGGAATTGAACCCGGGTCTCCAGCATGGCAGGTGAGAACTCTGCCACTGAGCCACAGCCGGTTCTTTTTTAAAACACTTTTTTATTGATAATTGACATGCAGTAGCTGCCTGTTGAAGCAGACAGAAAGTTCTGGGCTTTGTATCTGCCTGTGAGTCTGTCATCATGGTGCAGCTAGTGGCCTGGGCTGGGCACCCCCACCACCTTCCTAGGCAGCCCCTGAGCTGCTCCCATCACTACAGACTTTACTTGCTGTTTTTAGAGTTTTATGTAAATGGAATTTAAACATGTCCTCTTTTTTGTCTGCCTTATTTCACTCAGTGTCATTTTAAGACCTGTCCGTGTCGTAGTGTCTGTGCCGACAGTTTGTCCCCTTCTCTTGGTTGGGCATCCCCCAAGGGCTGGGACCACTGTTTATCCAGTTCTCTGTGGATGGACCTTGGGTGGTATCTACTTTCGGGCCATTATGGCTAAAGCTGCTTTGAATGGTCACGTACAGTCATAAATGGGGGTCTCAATGCAAAGTCACTGATCCTTACTGAGTATTTCGCCCGTCATTAAATTTACTTTTAATTCAGGATATTTTTATTATACAATGGTCGTCTCCACCTTTTGAGGCTAATCCCCTCAAAGTAAATCTTCTACATGTCATTGGTTCCTCTTATCATTCATTTCCCCAGGAAAAATGTTCATTCATTCCGTAAATTAATCTCCAGTTATGCCAAAACAATGCCATATCCCAAATGAATGGCAGAGTCTCTGTTGTCATTCTTACTATACTGTGATGCAGTGAGGCAGTTTCCCTAATTCAGAGCCCCGTAACAGCCTCGTCTGCTAGCACTTCGCAGCCTTTTCATGGCTGGTATGTCCCCGATGGCTGGGATTACGGCCACAGAGCCTGCAGATGACGCTGAGTATTTGTGAGTGATCCGAGGCCTAAAACAAACCCAAACCACCCAGAAATGAAACAGGACAGTAGAGACAAAAGTACAGAGCGTGTGCAGGAGGCCCTTGCAGCTGTGGACTAGTGGGCAGGTGGGTGGGCAGGTGGGGTGGGAGTTTGGCCACACTGTGTTCTTCATCCTGGCGTTGCATCTCTTGGTCAGAGGGTCAGGGAATTGGGCTGGAGCCTGGTGACCGGAAAACAGGGCTGGTTTCAGTCCCCCGCCTTCCGAAGCCAAGTTGTTAGCGCACAGCCCCTCTCGCCTGCACGCCCTGCAGGGAACTCGCCCAGCCTGTGGTGTCTCCAGGGCGGGAAGCTCTCAGCCGGTGGGGTCGCAGCTGTTCATAGTTGCTTTTTCTTTGGGGCGTTTTCTAGGCAGGCAGACATGCACGCAGGTCCAGCTTTGTTCTCTGCAGATGGAATGCGTTTCCATATAGCGCTCCACGTGGCCTGTCTATTTCTAACTTGTTCCTGCCGCAGCGTGGTGCCCTGTGCCCCCAGCGCCCCGATGTGCTGTCCGGAGCAGCAGGCCTTCCCCCGCTGCTGCCCTTGGGGTGGTTTCTGGCACTATTGCAGTTACAACCAGCCCTGCCCTCGTGGCTGCCCGGCCTGACCCTGGGTGCCGGACAGTCTCCTCCCGCCCTGAGCCGTCTCAGCAAGTCCGTGAGCCTGGTTGCCTGGGAAGTGCTGAGTTGTGAGATTCAGGGCCTCCTGGATTCGGAGTTGGATGCACAGAAGTCAGATGGGCGGGGCTTGGCTTGCTTCGGGAGAGCTTCCCCGAGGCTTCTGCCCACCTGCCCCTCCCCCCAGGGCTGAAGAGGGTCACGGGCGGCTTCAACTCCAAGAACAAGTGCGACGCCAGGACGTACTCCTACATGCTGCCCACGTTCGCCTTCGCGCACAAGGACCGGGACGTGCAGGACGAGACCTACCGCCTGAGCGAGGAGACGCTGCAGCGCGTGAACCAGCTCCTGGCCTGCTACAGGGGCAGCCACAACTTCCACAACTTCACCTCGCAGAAGGGGCCGCAGGAGCCGAGCGCGCGGCGCTACGTGCTGGACGCGCACTGCGAGCGGCCCTTCGTGCGGGGCGGCCTGGAGTTCGCCCTGATCAAGGTCACGGGTCAGAGCTTCATGACGCACCAGATCCGGAAGATGGTGGGCCTAGTGGTGGCCATCGCCAAGGGCTACGCGCCCGAGAATGCGCTGCAGCGCAGCTGGGGCCTCGAGAAGCTGGACGTGCCCAAGGCGCCGGGGCTGGGGCTGGTCCTGGAGCGTGTGCACTTTGAGAAGTACAACCAGCGCTTCGGGGGCGACGGGCTGCATGAGCCGCTGGACTGGTCTGAGGAGGAGGGCAAGATCGCAGCGTTCAAGGAGCGGCACATCTACCCCACCATCGTCAGCACTGAGCGGGACGAGCGCTCCATGGCGCAATGGCTCAGCACCCTGCCCGTCCACGACTTCAGCGCCACGGCTGGCGCCGACAACACGGTAGGGCCCCCGGGGACGTGGAGGTGGGTGGGGTAGCCAGTGGGGACGGGTGGAGACGGGGCGGGCAGGAGCGCGGGCACCCCTTCCCTGTGGAGGTGGCTGGCTCCCAGAGCCCACGGCAGGCCAGGTGGCACTCACACTCAGGCCTGACCCCGCCCAGGTCTCCCCCAGCCTGGCGCCCACCCAGTTGGGGCTCTGCCTGCTCACCTCCCTTGGATAGTGCTGGGGGTATGCACGGTAAGCCACGGGTTTGCCCTCCGAACCCGGGGCTGCCTGTAGGGTGAGGAGGAACTCAGGTCATGCCCCACCTGCCTCCTGGCCTGGCCTCCCCCGCGGAGTCTCGTTCTCCTGCAGTCGAGGGAGGCAGGTGAGGCCGGGCCCCCATGTTGAGGTCCCGCTCCGAGCCTCTTGTGGCAGCTCCAGGCAGCACATGAACTGACGCCCCAGGAGCGGCCGCCTGGTCAGACTGCAGGCTAGGAAAGCCAGACATCCACAGCGGGGACCGCTCCCTAGGAAGGGGACTGCCAGGCCTGGGGAAGGCCCCGTCCCCAACCTCTGTTTTCCTGTTTGCTTCTGTCCTGCAGGTCCCCAGCCCCCCAGAAGGCCGTGAGGAGGGGGAGGAGACACCGTGAGAGGCCAGGAGGCTCCTGCCCCAGGGTGCCCTGGGGCCAGCCCCAGAGTTGGTAGAAGCTGGGGTGCTACGGCAGCTGGTCCGCCCCCTGTGATGCGAGAGCCCAGGGCGCTGGGGACCGGCAGCCCCACGTGGGCCGGCTTTGCAACCTCAGGGTCTCGAGACTTGGTGTTATTTTGGGTTTTACCCCAGGAGCAATCTGCCTTAGATCTGTTCAGCTCATGCATTGGGCCCATACACCTCAGCACGGAAAAACAACCCTATTTTTTTAAAGAAGTAATTTTCTTATTAAAGAAGTATAAATTTTGTTTGCTTGATCCTCCTTTAACCTTTTCCTTGGCCTTTAGGCTTTGTTGATCTCTCCAATTCAGGAAGTGGAGGCGTAGGCCCTGGAGAAGGACGCAGCGCTCTCCCTCCCCTGCGGGCCTGCATGCACCGCAAGCTGTCGGGGCCCAGGCAGAGCTGCGCGCAGCCCACGGGGCCCTTAGTGGCCGAGGGTGGAAGCTAGAACTATGGGCAGCGTGCAGGGCGGCTCCCCAAGGTAATGTACAAAGCTCACAAGTGGCACAGACGCAGGAAGTTCTTTTTTTTTTTAAACTTTTTTTATTAATTAAAAAAAAATTAACAAAGAAAACATTTAGATATTCCATTCTACAACTACAATCAGTAATTCTTAATATCATCACATAGTTGCATATTCAGCATTTCTTAGTATATTTGCATCGATTTTAGAAAAAGAAATAAAAGGACAACAGAAAAAGAAATAAAATGATAAGAGAAAAAAAAACTATACGTACCATACCCCTTACCCCTCGCTTTCATTTACCACTATTTCAAACTGAATTTATTTTAACATTTGTTCCCCCTATTATTTATTTTTATTCCATATGTTCTACTCTTCTGTTGATAAAGTAGCTAAAAGGAGCATAAGACACAAAGTTTTCACATTCACAGAGTCTCATTGTGAAAGCTATATCATTGTTCAATCATCATCAAGAAACATGACTACTGGAACACAGCACTACATTTTCAGGCAGTTCCCTCCAGCCTCTCCATTACATCTTGAACAACAAGGTGATATCTACTTAATGCGTAAGAATAACCTCCAGGATAACCTCTCGACTCTGTTTGGAATCTCTCAGCCATTGACACTTTGTCTCATTTTACTCTTCCCCCTTTTGGTCGAGAAGGTTTTCTCGATCCCTGGATGTTAATTCTCAGCTCATTCTAGGGTTTTTCTCAGTCCTTTGATGCTGAGTCTCAGCTCATTCCAGGATCTTTGTCCCACGTTGCCAGGAAGGTCCACACCCCTGGGAGTCATGTCCCACGCAGAGAGGGGGAAGGTGGTGAGACTGCTCGTCATGTTGGCTGGAGAGAGAGGCCACATCTGAGCAACAAAAGAGGCTCTCTTGGGGGTGACTCTTAGGCCTAAATTTTAAGTCAACTTGACCTATCCTCTGTGGGGTTAAGTTTCATGTGAACAAACCCCAAGACTGGGGGCTCAGCCTATAGCTTTGGTTGTCCACACTGCTTGTGAGAATATCAAGAATTCAACTTGGGGAAGTTGAGTTTCTCCCCACTGTCACCATTCCCTGAAGGGGGCTTGCAAATACTTTTCCACTCACTGATCAAATCACTCTGGGATTCATCAGGGCATCACTCTGGACAAACCAACAAAATCTCATGTCCTACCTGAGATTCCAAGTACTTATGACATTCAATCAAACTATCTACATGAGTTATATTAGGAAATGCTCTAGTCAAAATCTAAATTTTGTAACACATAAACATTTTTTGCTTTAGTCTCACACATAAGGTGACATTTTAAAGTATTATCATCTATTTTCAGCACCCTGCAATAATGACATTCCTTTGTTCTTCCTCATGCCAAAACATTTTTAAAATTTGTACATTATACATTTCACTATTATTATACACTCTAGGCATTCCTAGATTATACCATCTCGATCTTTAACATTTATCTTTCTTTCTGATTTCATTTATGTCCCCAAAGGAAGTTCTTTTTAAACCTAACAGCAGAGGGTGGCAGTTCAGGGCTGGAAGGGTGACCCTGTACCGAGCTAGGTTGTGGCCTCTCCCTCCACGCTGCCTTTTCATCCTGGGTTTTGGCACCCCATGGTTACAGGGTGGCAGCCTCACCTCCTGCATTGTACCCACATTCTGGGCGGGAAGAAGGAAGCATCTGAATAGGCCCCTTTAGCAAGCGTTCCTGGAAGCGCCACCCAGCAGCTGCCAGAGCTGTCACATGGCCACCTCCAACTGCAAGGCCCGCTGGGAAATGTCTTCTAAAGCCTCAGTGCCCAGTGTCTCCCCGTCCTGTTAGCAAGGAAGAGGGGGACTGGGTAGTGGGTCGGTGGTGGGCAGGAGCTGTGGGGGTTCAGTGTGTGTGTGCAGTGTGTGTGCCTGTGCAGTGTGTGTGCCTGTGCAGTGTGTGCGTGCAAGCCTATGCAGTGTGTGTGTGCCTGTGCAGTGTGTGTGTGCCTGTTCAGTGTGTGTGCAGTGTGTGCATGTGCAGTGTGTGTGTGCGTGCGTGTGCGCATGTGTCAGCACTGTGGTTCGGCTGTGTGGACAACAGAGTGGGAGGGAATAAGGAGAACCAGGGAGATCAGAGACTGCTGGGGTAGGGGGCACTGTGGGGCTGGGGGCAGCCGGGCTGGGGGGAGGCAGGAGGGAGGCCAGCCCCTCGGGCCTCCAGGAGAGGCTGAACTGGGTCTCCGTGCTGGGAGCTCAGCTCACGAGGAGAGCTGTCAAGGCTTAAGCGTGTTGATTTTACCTCTGGCAGACGTTGCTTTTCAAATCACTTCCGGGCAGAAAGCACCCTGGGCGGCTGCTGGGGTGGTAGCTTCTCCCTGTGAAAGGCCTCACGGAGGGCAGGATTGTCTCCCGGTCGTGGTGTGAGGGTGCCAGGCACCCCAACTACATGATCACCCTCATGCACCCGACGTCATTACTTAAAAATAAGTAACGTGTACTTGGAGAAAAATAAAGTTCAAAAAAAAAGCAGCTGCCTTCCCCCCTCGCAGTGTGTCCAGAGGCCTCCACTCCTGCCCCACTCTTGGTGCTTCTTACGGAGTTCTGTGTGTCCGGAAGCATAGCTGCTGCCCTCTCAGACGCAGCCCTCGGCATTCCAGCCCCAGGTGCGGGAGGGCGAACCGGCCTCGACGCCGAGCCTGGGGGGCCGCCCACTGTGTGCAGCCGGGACAGGGGCCTCGGCTTCCCGGGCCTCGGACTGTGTGGTGCAGTGACTGCCCCATATCCGGCCCTGTTCCTGCGTGTGAGTGCTCGTGGGGTGTGGGCCCGGTGGCTCTAACGGCCCCCCCGGTTTTGAAGGCTGTGGTCCTCTATGGAGGTGGTTTGGGGAGTTTTCCTGCTAGTGGTTAATAAAGGTGCCCACATCCCTGCTCAGGCCGGGTCCTCTGGGGTGCCCAGAGTGGGGCAGGCAGCGGTCGAGGTGGGGTCTTAGTGTAAGTGTCCGCCCTGACGGTGGCCGCTGGCACAGGGAAGGCGTGTGTGGGACGTGGGGTCCCGGCCCGGGAAGCGTGGCACCTGGCGCACGCCACCTGCGCAGCCCTCCTGCTGCCCGCTCGCCTGCCTGCTCCCAGCCACCCCTGCCCGCCTGGGTCCTGGGTTGGCCAGCTTGCAAGGTGTGCGCCCAGACAATGAAGGTTTAGGGAAAAATGAACGAGTTTGCAGCTGCGTGCGCTGGAACCAAAGGAAGCAGGTCTCAACGGAAAACCGGTTCTGGAAACCACCCCCCTGGGTCTGCAATCACTCTAGGGGGAATTGGGGGCTCATAATATGGGCGGAGGCTGAAGGGCTGGTTCTGGCCAGGCCTCCTGGAAGGACTCCCAAAAGGATCCAGAACTGGCCGTGCACAGCCACGGCGCTTCCGGTGGCACCCCCATTCCTGGAGCTGGGTGGCAGCTGTCCTGAGCGTGGTGCTGCCTCGGCTGCAGGAAGGGGTGCGGCACTCAGGCCGGCAGGGACGCAGGGCGCCCGCAGGTACCAGCTCACTGCAGGCAGGTGGGGGCTCCTGCTTCTCAGAGGAGGCAGAGGAGCCTGTCCTGGCCGAGGCATGTCAGCCGGGGAAGAAGGTTTTAACACTGATGGTGCAGCCGCCGGCTAGCTAATTCCAGATGGACCCTAGACCTTTGCATGGGAGCAGACACTATGAACCGCTTCATGCAATCCCAGGAGAATATGGTCACACCCCCAGGGTAGGCAAAGACTTCTGAGGACACAGACATTGCTAAGTTACCTTCCTTCAGGATGAAAAGAAATCTCATCCAAAGAATTGAATCAACCTGTTCCCTCAGCATGTAGACCTCTGTGCGAGAGTGAAACCAGACGCTACCATATTGCTGTCATCCCTCGTCAGGACCAGCTGGGATGAGAGATGCCCATCTGTGCCAGAGTGTCCTGCCCGAGGGGACAGTGCTGCAGCCGCGGCTTTGCCCTGCACCCAGGGTCACGGCCTCTCACCCACTGACCCTACTTCCTGTCTCCTGGCTGCTTCGCCCTTACCTCCAGCTTCCATCCCGCGGGCCAGCCCCGCAAGGTGCAGCCATTAATCCCCACTGGCCCCCCCCCCCAACACACACACCCACTGCCCAGCGTGTTCTTCCCACCATGACACCTCGGCTCCCTCCTGGGGCCAGGGACCCACTTTCCATGCTCTCGCAGATGGCTGGGCCCCTGCTTTAGGGGGCAGAGGATCCCCCTACCGGACTTCCTGTGCCCGGCCCCCAGCTGCTCCTCCAGCTCTGCCCCGTCCCAGCGCTGCCAGCCCACCTGCCTGCCCCTGGGGCATGCACTCACGGGGTCCCTCTCTCAACTCTGATCTCCCTCTGCGGCCTCCTTCCCAGGCTTAAACATGCGAAATACCACCGTCTTTTACCCCTCCCCCAGCTGCCCCCTCTCTCCCCACTTTGTAGCCAGATGTTGTCTTTCCTCCCTCCTCCCCTTCTTTCCTTTACACACATTCTCGCTGTGCCGAGTGTGAGGGTATTTGCACCAACACTGCTGAGGAGCTGAACACGGGACTTCACAGTCTGCATCTTTTTGCCTTCCTTTTCTTGATGGAATTTTTTATTGATATACTTTATATAAAATCGACCAGTTTAAAAGGGTAAAATTCAGAAAATTGTGCAGCCATCACCATCATCTAATTCCAGAACATTTTCATTACTTCTAAAAGACACCCCATACCCACTAGCAGCTGCTTCCCAAGCCCCTCACCCCAGCCCCTGCTGCTGATGTACTTTCCTCTCTCTCTATGGCTCTGCCTATTTCGGCATTTCTTATAAATGGAATCACACACTAGATGGTCTCTTGTTTCTTGTGCTTAGCAAGCACATGCTGTGGTGTGCATCACAGCTTCATTCCTTTTCTATGGCCGAACAGCGTCTGAGTGTTTGGGTGTGTCACATGGTGTTAACTGTTCACATATCGATGGGGACGTTTTCACCCCTTGGTTACTGGTGGTTAAATGCTGCGAAATTCATGTGCAAATATCTGAACATCTGTTTTCAGTTCTTTTGAGTATATACTTAGGAGTAGAATTGCTGGGTCATGTGGTAACTCTGTTTAGTTTTTTGAGGAACTGTCAAACTGTTTTCCAAAGTGTCGGCACCATTTAAAAGTCAATACCTGTTATCTAACTTTTTTATTATAGTGGTCCTAATGGTGGGAAGTGGTGTCTGTGGTTTTGATTGGCATTTCCCTTTTCCCTAATGACTAATGACACTGAGCATCTTTTCATGTGCTTCTTGGACATTCGTGTATCTTTGAAGAAATGCCCATTCAAATCCATTGCTCATTTTATAACTGAATTTTTTAAAAAAATTATTGAGTTGTGTCCTTTATGTACACTGGACACTGTCCCTTATCAGATATGTGATTTGAAAATATTTTCTCCCAGTCTGTGTTGTCTTTTAATTTTGGTGATGCTGTTCTGTGAAGTACAGTTTTAAATCTCCATGGTGTCCAGTGTACATAACTTTTCCTTTGTTGCTTGTACTTTTGGTTTCATAGCTGGGCAACACTGCCTAATCCAAAGTCGTGAAGACTGACCACTCACTGTGCTTTCTTCTGAGAGTTTTATGGTTTTGGTTCTTATATTTAGGTATCTGACCCATTTTGAGTTCGTTTCTGTATGTGGTGTGAGGTTAGGAACCAACTTCATTCTTTTACGTGAGCTATCCAGTTCTCAGCACCGTGTGTTGAAAAGCCAAGTTGCTTTTGAAAGGTGTGGCTGGGTCTGCTTGCCTCCCCACCTCTTCATCTCTTCTTTGTTCCTCAACCCTCAGCCGTGAGCATCAGCCCCGCCACTTTGCTCACATGGCTTTGCAGGTCTGAAGCTTCCCAGATCCCGCAGACACTGGAAGAATACGTGTGCCCTCCTTCACGAGCCCTCTTGTCCTTTGATGTCCGTGAGCATCTCACAGGCCGTGCCAACCTCTAAATGTTGTAACACTTCACACCTTCACCGTACGCCTTCTTTCCTCCAAACATTTTTCCTAAGCAGCCATGGCACCTGATCCCACCTGTATGTCAAGCCTCACACATTATGTCCAGTGCCTCAGACTCTTTCCAATGGCCTATTTGATATCCCTTCTGGAATTTCAAACAGGCATGTCTAGCTCACATTTCTGAGACTGAACCCATACTTCTTCTTCGAAACCTCTGTATTTTTCCAGTTTTCCTCATTGGCCTTGTTGCTCAAAGCTGGAAACCTTGGGAGTGTTTCCTAACATGTCCTGCTGTTTCTAATAAACTCTCTTTCAAGTCCTCTTCTTTCTCTCCAGATCCCCAGAGGGCATTCCCATCTAAGCTCCCCATTTTCGTGGGTGTTAATGTGTTTGCTTGTGTTTTGCTGTCTCCTCCCCCAGAAGGTAAGCTCCTTGGGCCAGGGAACTTGTCACCCTTGCTCCCTTCTGAATCCCCTGTGCCCTGTACACCTCCAGGCATTTATTTGGCGGTCAGTAAATGCTTGAGGAATGAATGAATGGCCATCGCCACCTGTCTCAGTCTCCCGGGGCTGCTGTAACAGGTTCACAAAACAGCAGAAGCTTAATGCCTCCCAGCCCCGGAGGCCGGTGCGGGCAAGGCGGTGCCCCCTGCGAGACCCCCGTCGCGGGGCCTGCTGCCCCTGCCAGCTCTGCTGGCCCCGCGCGCTGGCGCTCCGGGCTCGCCGCTGCCTGCCTCCACCTCTGCCTCCGCCTTCACCGGGCCGTCCCCCCTCTCGCAAGGACACAGGCCACAGTGGGTTAAAAGCTCACCCTCGTACAGTACGACCGCATCTCAACTAAGTCCACCTGCAAAGACCCTACTTCCAAGTGAGGTGGCGCTCTGAGTACTGGGGAACCACCCGCCCGCAACAGCACCCCTGTACCCCAAGCGCCTGCGGGGTCCCCAGCTCACCTCTGCTTCTCGGGCCGGCGGGTCAACCTCGTTCCCCGGCCGACCCTCTCTCCCCTCCCGGGCCTCTCTACTCCTCTCACCCCCCGGCGCCCCCGCGGGGCGAGGCGCGGCACTGCAGCCCCGGAGCGCCAGCCGGAAAGCGAAGCGCCCGGCCGGCGGCGCGCGTCCCTTCCGGCTTGCCGTAGCCGCGCCGCCGCTCCGTCCCCGCCCTTCGGTCCCTGAAGGCGCCGAGCGGCTGCGGCGGCCGCTGCCTCCCTCCCTCCAGCCGGACGCGGCGAGCGCGGCCCCGAGGCCCCGGTAAGTGCGGGAGGCGGCGCGGGCCGGGCGTGCGGGGGCGCGGGGCCGGCGGTGCGCGCGGAGACCCCGTCAACCGCCCGCGTCCCCGGCCTGGCCGCCGCCCGCCCGCCCGCCTCGCGCGTCGCGCCGAGACTAGGCCGCGGCCGCCGCTTTGTGCTGCGCGCCCGGCGCGGGGGGCGGAGGCCCCGGGGACGGCCCGGGCCGGGCGGGCCGCGGCTTCTGGGAGGTCGGGCCGCGGAGCGGCAGCCGCGCCGCCCCCGCGCGGGGGCTTGGCCGTGCGCTGCGCCGAGCTCCCCGGGCGGGCAGCGGTGTGCCTCCCCGGCCCAGCGGTGGGGCGAAGGAACACTGCGCTCGCGCCGTCAGCGGGCTTGGTTTTGAATCGTGGCAGCTCCCGAGACACGGAGAAACGACGTGCGAGTCGCTCTTGTAGGTGTTGTGGTGACACACATGCTGCGGACGTTGGTTTTGCCCTCCGGGGAGGGTGGCAGGACGGGGCCGCGCGGGGCCGGGGGCTCGTCCACTGGCCCGAGGCTCGTCCCCACCTCCGGGGCCGTTTAAACGGCGCGGCCGCCTCTCCGCGAGCACGGCGGGCGGATGACAGCTCGCGCGGCTCTCTCGGCCTCTGCCCCCCGCTTCCGTGTCTTTGCAGCCAGACACTAGTGTGAAAAAAGGGCATTTTTTCCTCATCTAGTGTAACTAAAGGCAGCTGATCATATGGTGCTTTATTTTGATTCTCTGGGATTTTCTCTTGATGCCTCGACCAACCATTTCACAAAATGGAAATCACCATCGCTCTTGATTCTCTGTCGGAGGCGCCTTGTGGTTTTCCTGCTTTTGCAGATGTGCACACTCAGGGGCAAGCGGTGCCCAAAGCCGTTGGCCTGATGAGTGACAGCTGGGATGAGTCCAGATCCACATCTGTTCGATTCACACCGACTGCTCTTCACAGCTCCCTGCAGCAGGGATTTGAATTTGTGACACAGTTAGAATCACTTTTCTGTCCTTCCGGACCTGCCTTAGGCCTGTCTAGCCTAAGCCTTCTCTCACCCCTCGCACCCCCTCCTCCCTTGGCGCATGTTCCCTCTGCCTGGAACACTTTGCCCCCAGACATCAGGTCTCTGTTCAGAAGTCACCATATCAGTGAGGAAAAAATAACATAAAAATATTAATAGTGCTAATTCCTGGGATTATGGAGGAGTCGTATCCTTTTTTGTTTGTTTGTTTTCTAAGATCATTACAAAATATGTCCTATAAAATGATTTTTGTAATTTTTTTAGTGCAACTCCCTCAAAATATATGCTCTCCAAAAAGCTGGAAAAACATAAAAAGTGTATTTAAAAATCCCAAATGATCCACAGTTGTACCACCTAGCGATAAGCACAATTAATAATTTCCCTATGGCCCCTTGTTCTAGCATGTAATTTTTTTTATAATGGGGATTAGATGATGTAATTTTATATATTTTAAAAATATATTAATTTGCCATTAAAACTTTGATAGTAATGTTTGTTGTAGTTGCTGTCTCTGAACAGTTAGCCACTTGTAGTGGATCCCAGCCCTTCATGCCTACTCAAGGCCAGAACTTTTTTTTTTAGACATAATTTTATTGAGATATAGTCATACACCATGCAATCCATCCAAAGTATACCATCAGGATTCCCAGTATTGTCACATGGTTTTGCATTCATCACCATGATCAATCAATTACTCCAGTAAAAGGAATAAAAAGAAAACCCCAAACATCCCATACCTCTTGTGTTGGTTTGTAAGCTGCTGAAATGGAATGGCTTTTAAAAAGCAGAATTTAATAAGTTACAAGTTTATAGCCCCAAGCCTATAAAAATGTCCAAACTAAGGCACCCAGGGAAAGACACCTTAATTCAAGAATGTTGATGGGTCAGGAATACCTCTATGTGTCATATATGCGGACGCATGGCCGGCATCTGCTGGTCCCTTGCTCCTGGACTCCTTTGCTTTCAGCCTCTTTTCCTGTGGAGATTCCTGACTTTGCTTCTCCAGGGAGGGCTTTCATCTTTTGGCTTCCCTTGGCTCTCTCCAGGTTCTGGCTTGCATAACAACTCATGGTGACATCTGGGCTCAGAGCATTTCCACACACCCATGTCTCTGTTCTCTGAAGCATCTGTGTCAACTAGCTCTGCTCTGAAATTTCTGTTGGCTCTGTTGTTTTCTGACTTTGTCCGAAATGTTTCCACTTTTAAAGCACTCTGGTAAACTAATCAAAACCCACCTTGAATGGGCAGTCACATCTCCATCTAATCTAAAGGTCATTCCCACAATTGTGCTGCCACATCTCCGTGGAGATAATATAATCACAAGTTTCTGCCCTACAGTATTGGATCAGGATTAAAAGAAAAGGTTGTGCTCATAAGATTGGATCAGGGTTAAAACATAGCTTTTCTGGGGTACATAATACTTCCCAATCAGCACACACCCTTATCTCCTACCCTCCCCCTTATTGACCCATAGTATTGCATTCTACCTGATTTAAAGACAAATGATACATGTAAGTTAACTAAGACAGGGTGACTCTTCGGTATAGTTATAAGTAGGTTTAGCTTCACCATTGCAGAAATATTTCATAAGGGCAAGCCTCAAGATAGAGGAGCCTCAGAAGTCTTTTTCCTCCTTCAGTTTATCTTTGCTTGAATTGTTCTCATCAACAGGCAAACCCTCCCTTGACCTTGTGTTCTCCTCCAGCCACCCTCTCTAGGCGTTAACTTCCCTTTGTACTAGAACTGGACAGTGTTGTCTGTACTCCCTGCCACCATTACCTCTCTTCCATTTGTCTTGAACCAACTTCACTTAAGTTTTTGGGACCTACCAACTCCATTGATAAACCTCCCCTGGGGGTCACTAGGACTTCTAATCGCCAGAACCCCATCAGCAGCCATTGGCATGGCAGTGACTGCTTCCTTAGAACGCATTCTTCTCATGTCACTGAGATACCTTCTCATGTACTCTCTTGGTTTTCCTTTAATTTATATATTTACTTAGCCTTACTGGCAGGGCCCTCAGTCTCCTTGCTGTCTCTCACCTCCCTTACCCACAAATACCAGAGTGGCTCAGGGTGGGCTGCAGACCTTTCTTCTGGTCTATAGGCCATAGGTGATCTCCCCTCCTCAGGGTTGAACTCGTGTTCGTACATGTTGATGTGCAGCCTCCATTTGGGTCACCATCGGCCCTTTAACTGCTCTCCCTACTTCAGTCCTGATTCCTCTACACCGCAGCCGGGGTGAGACTTTTAAAACAAATCCCATCATGCCCGTCTCTGCTCAAAACCTTCCGTAATTTCTCATCATTCTCAGGAAAAAAGCCCAAGGCCTTCATGCAATTTATGAAGCCCGTTGTTGGCCAATTTCTGCCTGCCTCTCTCGTACCTGATATACATTTCAGTCTGAGGACTCATGACTTTTTTCCCTTCTTTTCAGTTCACATCTACTTTTTCTATTCGCTGCGTCCTTTCCTCTGAAATCACTTTTGAATGTCTCTCAGAGCTTCTTAGTTTTTCTCCACATCTATTAATTTTTTCTGTTGTATTTGCCATTTCTCTCTCTACAGTGAGCTGAGTAATTTACTCAGGTCTTTCTTCTCTCTTCACTAATTGTCTCTAACTGTGTCCCATTTAATTTAAAAAGAAAAACGTTTTTACCTTTTAAACATTTCTCATTGGTTGTTTCATAGTCCACGAGTCTTGATTTATTACCACATGTACTTCTTTCCTTTATCACTTTAAGAATTTTACTAATGTTTGTTTCAAAAATCCTTTCAGTATTTCTGTTTCCTTCATGTAAATTTTCCTGGTTTATAGCCATCTCCTCACAAGCTATGTTTCAGGATAGATAGATGATGTAAGTATTGTGAGATTTATTATGGGAATTGGCTCACGTGACTGTGGGGATAGGCAGGTCTGGTTTCTGTAGAGCAGGCCACAAGCTGGGAACTCCAATAAAGGTTTTCTATGAATTTCTCAGGAGAAGCTGGCTGACTGAAATAGACAGGGCAGTTCTTCCTTTTGACTGCTGAAATCGTCAGTTCTCGCCATAAGAGCTTCAACTGATTGGATGAGACTTCGCTCATTGTTAAAGGCGATCCTCATAGTTGATTGTAGATGTAATTAGGTGTAGATGCAATCAACTGATGTGATTTAAAACCACAAAATATCTTCACAGTAATAATCAAACCATAACCTAGCCAAATTGATACAAGAACTTAGCCATCACAGTACTACCCCTTGCCAACTTGGCACCCATACACAGCTCCTTAAATCATACTTAATATCTAGATAAAGCCAGTCACACCCATATTTTGCCTAACAGTGTTCTCTTCATTTCCTTTTCCCTAATGCAGAGTCACTCAGATAAAAGGCCCTAGAACCCTTTGGGGAAGGCTGGGAGGAAGATTAACTGTGCATTTTTGGCAGTGTAGCAGGGGCCTTCCCTTCATTCATAGGACTCTGGGTCTGTAGACTGTCTCAGGTATGGGAATTGATTGGATGGCCTTGATTCCCTGTGTTCGTGACATAGGTTAGTCTTCTGTTCACTGGGCTTATACAGATGGTAAGAATTTCGTAGACTGTCCATCTGTTTCACTCATAGGTACCCTAGGATCAACTAGCCTTGCCTTAGATCTCTGGTAGAGTGTTTTCATTACTGCTTGAAGAAATTTCAGTCTGTCATGGTGGCCATGCTCACCCTGTCTGTGGTGATTAAGTGCTGCCATTTGGTTCCTGCTAACCCAGCGTCTGATCATCCCTGTTGTATTTAAGGATCGGAGTTCAGTGGCAGCAGTTCCTACAGTAATACCTACAGGGAGAAGGGACCACAGAGCTCTTCAGGGATGAGAGAACTGCTCTCCCAGATATGTTCCTCACACTCCTGGTGAAAGGTGTGTGCTCTGGGGGCTCGTGGGCCGCATGAGCAGTTCTTATCTGAGGAATCCACTCTGACATACCAAGCTCTCTGAGATCTCGGATCTCCTCATCCCCATTATAGCAGGGCAGGTCTGGCATTTTGACCTCAGGCAGTGTTGGCCACCTTTTGAACCATGTTTCACCCAATCACCCAAAACAAGTTAAAGCTCTCCTAACCCCTCAAGCCATGTCCTAGGCTCCAGAATCTCTGCGTAGTGGGCTGATGTCAATAAATTGAACCTGATCCAACCTTATGTCCCTTCCACACCCTTAGTATCCATTCCCACACATATGCCCCTGATTTCTGTCTATAAATTGGAAAAATCTTTCATTTCTCTTGCAGTATAGCATATCTCCTCGTGATCACACTTTGTGCCTCACCTTTTGGGGCCTGTTGGGGCTTCATTCTAGTTATAATCCTGGAAGAACAGAGGGTGGTGGTGCGGGTTATCAGAAGAATTAGCAGGTCTTGCAAGCCATCTACCTCAGGGTTTCTATTGCAGTTTCATCTGTTGAAACAGAATTAATCTCCTCAGACAGAGCTTTTTTTTTTTTTTTTTAATTTTTTAACTTTTTTAATACCAAAAAACACCAAACACAAACATTCTTAACTTTTGATCATTCCATTCTACATATATAATCAGTAATTCACGATATCATCACATAGTTGCATATTTATTGTCATGATCATTTCAGACAGATTTGAGGGCTATTTCTTTAAAGGAGGCAGTTACAGGTTTATACGACATAGCAAGGTTAATTTCTTCAGTTCAAGGGAGGATGACTGGTTCCTCAAAGCAGGCTGGAGGTGTGGTGGCAGATTCCTCAGGGCAAACTGTTGCAGGTTTATCTGGCAAAGAAGACTCAGCAGAATCTAGGGTTTTAATGTCCCCACCATCATTATCAGACCGTATGCCCTTGTTCCAATTTTCAGTATCCTTTTCCTTTCACTCAGCACCCTTACTTTAACTGCAGACACCCTGAAAGGTTGGGAATTCAATTTAAATAATAATTTTGAACTGCTAGCCTGATAAAACTCTGTGTCTGGTTTTCAGAAATTTCACGTCTGCGGCTGCAGGAAATAAGAGGATTTTTTTTTTTTTTTTTTTTTAGGGCACATATAGAACTTTCATGTGGTGCTTAAACTGTGAGTTTGGAGGTCTTGAGCTCATCCCTTTAATGACTGTGTCCAGCCAACATCCTTATGCTTTTTAAATCCGCAAAACCCTTGAGGTATCAAATACACCCTCACCCAGAGTTCTGCCTCTTATAAGCATTTGAACAGTGGTATCCAGCAGTGATGTTTTGCTTATCTGTATCTCTGTTGCCTATCAGTGCCATCTTGATCATTGGAAACAGAGCTATTAATGACTTTGAATCTAATTGGATTAGAGAATCAATTCCCAAAATCCCAGAATCAACTTGAAAATCTCATCCTTAAGATTCTGTTTCTCGGGAACTACTCCCTTTACCAAAGCTGTATTAGTCAGGGTTGTCCAGGGAAACAGAACCAACAGGTTGCATACATCATGAAGTTTGTTATAAGAATTGGCTCATACAGCTGTGGGGATGGGCACATTGGAAGTCCATCGGCAGGTTTGCAAGCTGGGAACTCAGATGAAGGTTTTTGTTTTTTTTTTATTTAATTTTTTTAAATACCAAAAAAACACCAAGCAAATGGAAACATTACTATTTTGATGATTCCATTCTACATATATAATGAGTAATTTACAATATCATTACATAGTTGCATATTCATCATCATGATCATTTCTTGGAACATTTGCATCAGATGAAGGTTTTTGATGAATTCCCAAGGAGAAGCTGGCTGGCCAAAGTAGAGATGGAGCTTCTTCTTTCTGACTGCTGAAATGATCGCTTCTCTTTTTGAGGCCTTCGTCTGAGTGGTTGAGACTTTTCTGATTGTTGATGGCAATCTTCTTAGTTGATTGTAGAAGTAACCAGTGATAGGTGCAGGCCTCAGACTGATGATTTGTCACTAAATATCCTCATAGTAACAATCAGGCCAGTGCTTACTTGACCAAACAGCTGGATGGCATGACTAGCCAAGTTGACACATGAACCTAACCGTCACATAGTACCTGGTAGTGAGTCTTTTCTTTCTCTGCCAGGGAGTTTATGGTTGACCCAGCTCATCCTCCCAGGGCCCACAACTGGAAACAGATGTTGTTATTCCTCCTGGGTTTCACAATCCAATCCAGTGTCAGTGATACTGTCCATTTGGTTCTCAGTTGCATAGGGTATGTTTGCTTCCTCCCTCCGCAACGTAAGGAGACAAGTGGCTAACTGCTGGCTGCAACCTGTGGTAGGCAGGTGACACTTTTTCAGCCTTTGTACAGGTGAGGGGTCAAGTCCCAGCCCTTGACTTTATGCTGGGTGCCTGACTCTGGCTGTAGCTTTGAGGAATTGAAATTCCGATCGTTACTTTTTTCTTCTGTACCTTTTTGCCTGTAATCTTCACTCCTCCTCCTCTACTGCTGCAAGTTTCCACTTTGTTTCTAGTTAATGCAACGTTATTATGTTGTAAAAATGAAATTTTAAAGTCATTTATGTTCAGAGTAAAAGAGAAAGTCTTTACATATCTTCACTTTCCCATCTCATTTATCTATTTTCTTTCTTTTTGTTTTTGTTTTTTTTGATAATATATATGCACTTCTGTGAATTTTGAAAAAAATGCCTAGAGGCAATTTCTACTATGATCTAAACAGTCCTTGATCCCCCAAATTCCCCCAAGCTGTCACTCTGTATTCGTATCTTCCCCCCACCACTCCAAAACTGATCTGTCCTCTGTCTCTATAGTTCTGCCTTTTCTAGAATGTCATATAAAGAAAGGCAGAGGGAATGGAGCCTTTTTTTTTTTTGGAATGGAGCCTTTTGAGACTGACTTCTTTCACTTAGCAAAATGCATTTGAAATTCATCCATGTTGTTGAGTGTATCAGTACTTGGTTCTTTTTATGGCTGAGCAGTAAGCCCACTGTGTGGATAGACCACAGTTTGTTTATTCATTCACCTGTTGAAGAACATTTGGGTTGTTTCCACTTTTTTCTTTGTTTCTTTCCCAATTTTTTTCATTCATAGGTAGTGCATGAATAATTCACCCTGAATGATACCCAGATGACATAGAAGTTCCTCTTTGTCCTCTCTCTCTGTTTGTGACACTCCCCCCCCCCTTGCTGAACTCACCAATTTGATATTCTTTTTTCCATATGTTCTCAATAAGGATCATATCTCCTTTCCATTAGGGGGTGAAAATTGGATCTTGTTAGCGGGGTTAAAAAAAATCTCACATATTGCAATGGTTTATGGTCTCCCAAAGGGTCGCAGCGCACAAACGTATATACAGAGTGTTTGTGGTATTACTCGGTAGGGCACGATTATGAGAAGAATATCTGAAAAGATTCCATTGAGGGGGCAATGAAAAAAAAAGGTTGAAGAACAGCAATAGAGTACTGAATTGGGTTTTTTTTTTTTTTTTTTTATTAATTAAAAAAAGAATTAACAAAACAATTAGAAATCATTCCAATCTACATGTACAATCAGTAATTCTTAATAACATCACATAGTTGCATATTCATCATTTCTTAGTACATTTGCATCAATTTAGAAAAAGAAATAAAAAGACAACAGAATAAGAATTAAAACAATAATAGAAAGAAAAAAAAACAAAAAAAACAAAAACAAAAAACCTATACCTCACATGCAGCTTCATTCAGTGTTTTAACATAATTGCATTACAATTGGGTAGTATTGTGCTGTCCATTTCTGAGTTTTTATATCCAGTCCCGTTGTACAGTCTGTATCCCTTCATCTCCAATTATCCCTTCTCTTTTTTTTTTTTTTTTAATTAACGGAAAAAAAGAAATTAACCCAACATTTAGAGATCATACCATTCTACACATGCAATCATTAATTCTTAACATCATCACATAGATGCATGATCATCATTTCTTAGTACATTTACATTGGTTTAGAAGAACTAGCAACATAACCGAAAAAGATATAGAATGTTAATATAGAAAAAAAAATAAAAGTAATAATAGTAAAATCAAAACAAAACAAAACAAAACAAAAACCTATAGCTCAGATGCAGCTTCATTCAGTGTTTTAACATGATTACTTTACAATTAGGTATTATTGTGCTGTCCATTTTTGAGTTTTTGTATCTAGTCCTGTTGCACAGTCTGTATCCCTTCAGCTTCAATTACCCATTGTCTTACCCTGTTTCTAACTCCTGTTGAACTCTGTTACCAATGACATATTTCAAGTTTATTCTCGAATGTCCGTTCACATCAGTGGGACCATACAGTATTTGTCCTTTAGTTTTTGGCTGGATTCACTCAGCATAATATTCTCTGAATTGGGGTTTTGTAACTTTATTACTTGCTGTTTGATGAAGAACTTCCTTCTGTTTGTCTTAAACATCTCTTTCAAGCTGAAGTAGATCCCAGTGGTGTACTTGAGGGGACTTGGTTACAGAGGTTAAAGATGCTGTCAGTGCCGTGAGCCCGAGACACGTGAGCTTTAGAGACATGAGCAGTTTACTGGGCGAGTAGAATTACCTGTGTACCCACCACAGCGCCCGGCAGGTCAGTTGTCTGTAATAACACATGGTGCGTGCATTAAATCCTAGACTGTTCTAAAACTCTTGTCAGCCAAGTTTGTATGATTTGGAATTATATATTTCAGGAACTGGTATGGAACCTTAATAATGTGCCCTGAGGTGGGACAATAATTGAATTAAGTTTTATTAGCATATAGGATTTTTGTTAGACCTCTTTGTTAACGTGGTGTTTGATGTTATCTTATATAGAATATGTTTTTCCCTTAACATTTTATGATGAAAATTTTATAAATATAGACAATTTGAAAGAGTTTTACAGTGAACACCCATGTAGCCTCTACCTAGAGTCTATTATTGACATTTTACTGGTCCTACTTATCACACTTGTATTCCTACATCCATCTAATTTTTGTAATGAATTTTAAGGTAAATGACAACATTGTTTTCCATATGTTTGCAGTGCTTTTTTGACTTCCTTAGGCAGAGTGGGTTTTTCCATTGTTGGGGGGCTTTTAGCAGCTTATTTAGGGGAGTGCAAAGAAGGCTTGTGAGGCCCAGGAATGCAGTTTGCTGGGCGAGTAGACTGCAGAGAGCCAACGGAGGGAACTGTCGGTGTTCTAAGGGATGGTGGCTCTTTTTGGGAAAAGGGCAGAGGGTTTGTGCTGATAGACACGGGGTGCTTATGGGTGACAGAGTGGGTGCGTGGGACCAGCTCATGCAGGTCCTCATGGTCTGCCTGGCACCTCCACACTCCTGGTGCTCTGTGCCAGTTCCAGACGAGGCTTTCCTGGTCTGCAGTTTCATAAAACCAAACACATCTGCGGCACACATGTTTCTCAGACATCTCATGCCCCAGTGGCTAGAGCTGAGTGCCTCATCTCAGTGACGCCCAGGCTCCACTGCATGGATTGGTGGAGCATGGTTCACACAGTCACCTAAGCTGGGAACATGCGTGTCCTCCTCGTTCCTACCATCTTAACCCACAGATAGCCGTTTTCTGGCCCTTTTTTTAAAACCTCTTTTCTACTTTAGAAGTGTGTGAATGTGTGTGTGTGTATATGCGTTTGTGTGTGCATAGCTGTAGAGTGTGGAAGGCTGAAGTTACGATTTTAGTTTGAAATTCAAATAATGTTAAATGAAGGCATGACTTTTTATTTTTTCAAAGGTGGAGAAGGTTAAAATGTCTTGTGCCACTGTTGTAAATATTTCTTAAAATGTTTTCTTTCTTTCCATCTTTCCTCACTGTCCCTTTTAAGGCCAGTTTCATTGCTCACTTGTACTCTGTAGCTCTTGCTCACTGCTTTATCTTTAGTTTTGCTGTGCCACAAGTCTGTCTTTTGGTTATTATAGGATGATCTTCTAAAAAAAATTCTGGCCATTTATCTTAAGTCGTTCTTGCTGTAAACAGTTTTCCACACTTGCCCGCAGCTGTGATTGCAAACTCAAAATGCCTACAGTGACAAAATATTAGCAAATCAAATCCAGGAGCATATTGAAAGGATTATATACCGTGATGAAGTGGGATTTAAAATCCCAGGAATGCAGGTGTAGTTAAGAAAATCAATCCATAAAATCAGTCATTGTAATATTTCACACTAATGGAATGAACGAAAAAAAAGTGAACATCTCAGTTGACACAGTAAAGGCATGTGACAAAATCCAGCTCCCTTTCTTGTTAAAAACGCTGATAAATCTAGGAATAGAAGGAAACTTCCTCAACATCATTTCTTCTTTGACTTGTTGATTGCTTACGAGTATGTTGTTTACCTTCAGTCTATTTGTGGATATTCTGTTTCTCTGTCTTTTATTAATTTCTAGCTTTATTTCATTGTGGAATCACAGAAAATGAGTTGTATAATATCAGTCATTTTAAATTTATTGAGACTTGTTTCATGATTTAACATGCAGTCTGTTCTGGAGAGTGATCCAGGTGTACTTGAGAGGAATGTGTATCCTGCAGTTTTGGGGTGCAATGTTCCGTATGTGTCTGTTAGGTCCAGTTCACTTGTCATATTGTTCACGTTCCTTTATTTCCTTATTGTTGTTTGTCTAGATGTTCTGTCCCTTGATGAAAGTGGCATAATGAAGTCTCCCACTATTATTTTAGAGATGTCTATTTCTGCCTTCATTGCTTCATGTATTTTGGGGTACTGTGTTTAGGTGCATAGATATTTATGATTATTTCTTCTTGGTGGTTGACCCTTTTATTAATATATTGTAATCTTCTTTGTCTCTTGTAATAACTTTTGACATAAAGCCTATTTTGTCTGATATTAGTATAACTTCCCCAGCTTTTTGGGATACTGCTTGTGTTGGATTATCTTTTTCCAGCCCTTCACTTTCAACGTATTTGTGATTTTGGGTCTAAGGTGAGTCTCTTGTAAACAACATACAGTTGGGTTTTGCTTTTTTTTTACCCATCCTGCCAACCATGTCTTTTGACTGGGGAGTTTAATCTATTAACATTCAGTGTTATTACTCATAAAGCAGGTCTTCAACCATTTTGTCCTTTGCTTTTTGTGTCATATCTTTTTTGCAGCCTTCTTTTGTGTTTAGTTGATTTTTGTGATGTAACTGATGGAGAGCCCTTTCCCATTTGTGTTTCTGTATATTCTATACATACTTTCTTTGTGATTACCCTGGCATTGTGCTTAACAACCTAAGTCCATAACCTACTAGTTTTGACATATACCAGTGTGACTTCAACAGCATACATGTTCTCTGTTCCCATATCCCTCCGTTTCTCCTCTTTATGTTGTTTCTTGTCACACATCACATCTTTCTATTTTGCACATCTGTTACAAGGAAATAGGATTATTTCTCACTGAATTGCATTCTAGCTCTTATAGGAGATAAAGAGTAGAGTTGTATACTGAGGACACAGGGCTATTGGGTTTTGCTTTTACTCATTAAGTTACTTCACTAAGGATCTTCACTTCTTTTGACTGCCAAGCCACTCTTCTCTCTTTTCCTTTTGACCTGAAGAACTCCCTTTTGTGTTTCTTTTTTTAAAATTTATTAATTAAAAATTAAGAACAAACAAAAACATTAATGTATCATTCCGTTCTATATATATAATCAATGATTCTCAATATCATCACATAGTTGCATATTCATCATTTCTTAGAACATTTGCATCAATTCAGAAAAAGAAATAAAAAGACAACTGAAAAAGAAATAAAACGATAACAGAAAAAAAAAAGATTATACATACCATACCCCTTACCCTTTCACGTTTCTTGTAGGACAGGTCTGTTTTTGACAAACTCTCTGTTTCTGTTTGTCTATGAATGTTTTAAATTCTCCTTCATTTTTGAATGATGATTTTTCCAGATAAAGAAATTTGGCCGACAGGTTTTCTCCTTCAGTACCTTAACTGGATCATGCCACTGCCTTCTTGCCTCCGTGGTCTTAGTCTTATCAAAGATCCCTTGTTGTGAGATGAATCAATTTTCTCTTACCGCTTTCAGAATTTTCTCTTTATCTTTGACATTTGATATTCTGATTAATATGTGTCTCAGAGTAAGTCTGTTAGGGTTTATTCTGTTTGGAGTATATTGTGCTTCTTGGACATGTATATTTATGTCTTTCTTAAGAGTTGGGAAATTTGGGTCATTATTTCCTCCCATACTCTTTCCTCCCCTTTTCCCTTCTCTTTCTCAGACCCCATGACGTGTATATGGGTATGCTCCATGCTGTCCTGGACTTTGTTCAGCTTTTTTTATGTTTTGATTCTTTACTCTGTGTGTTCTTCCAACTGTATGATTTTGAGTGTCCTGTTTTCTAGTTGCTGATTCTTTTTTTCTGCCTGTTTAAATATGCTGTTTGCCTCTAGTGGGTTTTTAATCTCCATTGTTTTTCACCCCCATAATTTCTGTAATGTTCCCTTTTTTTTTGAATTTATAAATTGATCTTTTTATAATTACAAAATTTTTTACACCTTTATGATACTCCTTGACTTGAAGTCTGTATTGTCTGATTATAATAAAGACAGTTCATGTAAAACAGTTGACCATTCCATGTGATAAAGGCAGTCTCAGCAATTTCCAAGTAATCAACATCCTTTAACTATGATCCCTAAATTCAGAGCATAAATAAAGTAATGAGAGAACTAGCTACATACCTTTTTCACTCATGTCAAATTCTGGAAAATAAACAATCTCTTATGACTAGCTATAAAACCGTATTTTAAATTAAATGACAGGGTTAGCAGTGCATGAATTTTTGTTCACATATTGTTTTAATATCCTTTAGCTTTAGATTCACATTTAGTTTGTTTCTACCCGTTTTCCTTCAACTCCTTGATGTGATTTAGAAGATCTGCTTGAACTTCTTTAATTACTTGTTTCTATATCTGTGTTTCCTTTAAAGTTTTAATTTGTTCCATTGAATGAGTTGTACCTTCCTGTTTCTTAGTATGGCTTGTCATTTTTTGCTGATGTCTGGGCATTTGATTATTTTAATGTGCTAATCCTGAAAGTCAGTTTCTCCTTCTTGCCTAGGGTTTTAGCAAATATTGACTCTTGGTCCAGCTTTTAACTGCCCATGTTTAACAGTCAGGATTTTATCAGGTCTTCTGTAGTTGTCTCTGCCATGGACATGGAGTGCAACTTTTAATTTTGCTCTTTTATGTGTAATTGTTTCACCTCCTTGTGAAGATTATTTCTCCTTGGTGCCTTTTCTAGGACCCGTGTTTGTTTTTGTGCAATTTTTTCTCCTTGCTGCCTATGATTTGTTCAGCTGCTCTCCAACACTCATTACCATTTTTTCCCTAAGGCTTTCAGTCCTGGGATGTGCCCAGACTTACAGCAGTTCCATTTTCCCTTTTCTCCTTGTGGCTTTTCTGCCTCTGGTAACTTCTGTGTTAGGGTAACCTACCCCAAGGAGCCAGAAGCAGTCAATGGTCAAAAATGGTGCTTTTTTTCATAGGGTGCGCCAGCAATTAGAGACTGGGTTCGGTGTGCGCACTACTTGCCAACAATTCCACTGTGGGAATTTCTTGTTTCCTACAGCTTCTTTGTACGTGCCTGCTCACTGACTGCTAGGGCTGCTCCCTATGTCTGTGTGCTCTTGGGCCTTTGCCTGGATGTGTGTGGGGTTCTAAGGCACTGCTGCGAGTGGCTCAGTGGTCCAAAACCTTGGTAGGAGGTGTCCAAGCCAGAAGGTTGCTGTTGAGTGACTCTTAAGCCATGCAGAACCAAGCAGGGGGAGGGACGCTCCAGAATGGCAGGTTCAAGTTGCAGATCTACCTCATTTTTGTGGTTTTAAATTTTCTTTGATCCAGGATTTGTGGAGTCTTTTTCCAGTCTCTGTCATCCTCCAGAGTTCCAAGCAAGTGAGGTTAACCTTTTGTTTGTTTCTGAGGGAACATCTTGATGACATCACTTCTTCAGCATGATAAAAAGCATATATGGAAAATCTGCATTTTTATGTGAAATATCCCAATTTAAATATATTGATTAAAATAGACCCGAACGACAAAAATAAAGATCAAACAAAATATGTCTGCAGTCCGGTTATAGTGGTGTTAGGGAGACCTTTGGCCTGCAGGGTGGCAGGTAAAGACTTGCATGGGTGCAGTGAGCCCTCTGTGCCTTGCCTTTGTGCACCCCGATCCTCTAGTAGTGTACTCCTCTCCTGCTTTCCTCTCGTTCATTTATTTCACAAAGAGTTACTGGCTCTCTCACAGGCCCTGCTCTGGACCCAACTGCTGTAGCAGTGGACACAACAGTTAGAAACTCCTGCCTTTGGGCTGCTGACATCCAGTTTTTGTTTGGCCAAAGCCTTTTCTTTTTCCTTCTGATATATAGAGAGACTTGCATGTACACGGTTGTACTGAGTTTTTGAGAACATTAATTGTAACATACTATGCATATGTTCCTATATATGTGTACATATACATGCTATACATATGTTTAACTTTATTAAGATACGTAGTTTTAGTACATACACATTTTCTCATTCCTTTCAGTGGCTGCCTAATGTTTTATGGAGTGGCTATACCAAAGTTTAATTAAACAGCTCCCTGTGGGTAAGCATTTGTATGGTTACCAGTTTTTATGTTGTAATATTGTAATGAATGCCCTTGGGAAGATGTATATTTCCATAGGCTAAATTCCTAGAAGTGAAATTACTTGATCAATATACATTGACATTTTGATAAGTAATGCCAAATTGCCCTCGGTAAAGTCTAAAGCTGGCTTTACCTCCTTCTCCCCTTTATGGGATTGCCCATTTTCTAACGGCCTTGCCAATTCTAAAGTATATTGGTCTCTTTGATTTTGCCTAATCTGCTAAACAACATTTAGTTGCCTTGCTTTATTTTTTATTTCTTTATTAATGAGATTTTGAGCATTTTTTGATGTTTAGCTGTCATGTTTCATCTTGGGTTGTTTGGCTCTTTCTAATTTGTGAGAATTCTTGATATATTAGGGTTGGCTGTGAGAATCCTTGGTATATTAGGGATGGCTAACCTTTTCTCTTATATGCTATAAATAAATATATATATATGTAAATTTTATTGTGTGTTTATATATCCATAAAAAACACAAAGCAAGGTCTGCATCAGGTGGGTTAGCTCAGGGCCATTTACTTTAGCCAATCCTTCACATCAGGAGTTTAATAAGTTGTAACTTTTTCTAATAAACATTCAAATTAGAAACACAACTATTGAAAGTTTTAAGGAGTAGTTCTGCCATTGGTTGTAGCTTTGCTCTCCTGTACCATCCATTTGGGAAACACTATTTTAGATTAATAATTTCATTCATTGTGATTGATTGTGTTTAATATCTATCACTTGACTCACTGAGGTCAGAAATCTTTTTTTTTTAATGGATATAATTTATAGGTAGAAAAATTCATGCTTTGAACTGTACAGTTCTGTGAATTTTGACAAACATCTTCCATTCTAGAATACCTGTCACAAATCAAGATAGGAAACATTTCCGTAGACTGCCAAATTCCCCCATTTCCCACCCTCCGCCCTCCTCAAGTGTGTTCTGTTTTCTGTCCTGTAGTTTTGCTCATTTCTGAAGGTCATATGAGCAGATCACTTGCCAGTACTGCATTTGAGATTCGTCACTTGGGACTAGTGTATCAGGGTTTCTTCCTTGTGTTGCGGGGAGTGTTCCATTGTTTGACTATACCACAGTTTGTTGATCTATTTATTCACCAGCAGTTGATCATTATTATTATTATGTTGGTATGTTTCAGTGATTAGTTTTTTACAGATTTATTTAGCATAGTACTGATTATGCTATACAGTTGTGTCGTGCTTTTTCTACTTAATATGGCTAAGCATTTTTATTACGTATTCCCCATCTAGAGCTTGAGCTCTGGATGTTTCTGATTATACTTCATTTTGCTTTTAGTGTATTAATCTGCACTGAGTATTTTAATGCACAGAGATTTTTTATTTTTAATTTGTAGGTTAATTTCTTTAAGGCAGATTTTCGGAAGTAGAATTACTGTGTCAAATGGGTTTCTCCCCACTTCCCCAGTACTTTCTGTAGTCAGTTGCGCTAAGCATCTTGGGGTCTGTGAGCCTGTTGGAAATCTTTGCTGTGTCTTCACATCTTGCTTCCCAAATTCCTTTTTGTCTTGTTTAATATCTTGGGTAAGTGGGTGTTTTAGTTTGCTAGCTGCTAGAATGCAATATACCAGAAACTCAACAGCTTTTAAAAAGGAGAATTTAAGAAGTTGCTAGATAACAGTTTTTAGGCTGTGGAAATGTCCCAGTTAAAGAAAGTCTATAGAAATGTTCAATCTAAGGCATCCAGGTTAAGATACCTTGATTCAAGAAGGCTAATGAAGTTCAGGGTCTCTGTCTCAGCTGGAAGGGTGCATGATGAACACTGTCATCTACTGGCTTTCTCTCCACCTCCCTGGAAGACAAGAAACACAGTTCTACATTTTCAGGCAGTTTCCTCCAGCCTCTCCATTACATCTTGCCTAACAAGGTGATTATCTATTTAATGCGTAAAAATAACCTCCAGGATAACCTCTTGACTATGAAATCTCTTAGCCGTTTACACTTTATTTTGTCTCATTTCGGTTTTCCCCCTTTTGGTCAAGAAGGTTTTCTCAATCTCTTGATGCGGAGTCCCAGCTCATTCTAGGGTTTCTGTCCCACGTTGCCAGGAAGGTCTGCACCCCTGGGAGTCATGTCCCACGTAGACGGGGGAGGGCGGTGAGTTTGCTTGTTGTGTTGGTTGGAGAGAGAAGACCCAGTGTTTTTGAACTGAATTCATGGAGAGTGTTTTTTGCAATGAATATAGCCTACAAGTTTAGCAGAACTTGCTGGCTAGTGAGGGATTTAAGTATTGTGTTTTGTTGATGCAGTAATTGTGCCATATGACCCATTCCTGCATGCATTCATTCAGTTGTAGTATCTGCTGAATACTTACTGGGCACCATATGCTGGTGCAGAGAGCTTGCCTGTCTGCGAGGGGAGACAGGTAGGTGAGCATCTGTCCTGCTGATTAGAAATCTAAGGTGGGTACTGAAGGAACTTGTACCCAGGAAGTAACCTTTGACCCACCTCAGGAAGGTTAGAGAAAAGCTTCTAGGGAGAATTGATTGGGAGCGTGAGTGTTGTCTGGTTGCCGAGTTCCAATTCTTGCTCTTCTGCTTACCAGCTGCTTGGCTTTGAGCAACTTAAGGAGTTTATTTCTCCTTTAGGGGATTGATAATAGGAACCTCATGGGTCATTGTGGGTGCATGGTAGCCCATGCCAAGGGCTTCACGAGAAGTTTTTGGTGCAAGGGATGTTAGTGGCACACATCAGGGCCTGCTAGGGCACCGAAATGCTCCTGTGCGCCACATCCTGCCTGTGGGAAGAAGTGGAGGACGAGGGCCCACTCCTGCCCTGTCTTGAGGCAGAGGCTTAGCGTGTCATCTCAGGGCAGTTATTCAGATATGGATTGATAATGTGCCATGACTTTTTGACCATATGCCAGTAGAAATACACTTTCCAAGTATCTTTTCAGTGCTGGTAGATGGTAATCTTAGCAACGGTGATCAAACGATATTTGCCTTTAAATAACTTGACTTTAATTTTGATTTTTTAGGATAACATTAAATTGGATAAAAAAGGGGGGCGATAATGCACCATGGCAGCGGCTCTCAGAATGTCCAGCATCAGCTGCAGCGGTCCAGGTCCTTCACGGGCAGCGAAGGCGAGGAGCCGCCACAGTCCCACTCAAATCTGCCCCAGTCCCCCGCCACGCCCTTCGCCGCATCCGCAAGCCCATCGGCGCCCCAGTCCCCCGGGTACCAGATCCAGCAGCTGATGAACAGGAGCCCCGCGGCGGGGCCGAACGTGAGCATCACGCTGCAGAACGTTGGCCCCGTGGTCGCAGGAAACCAGCAGATCACGCTGGCCCCTTTGCCGCTCCCCAGTCCAACCTCGCCAGGCTTTCCCTTCGGCGCTCAGCAGAGGCGCTTTGAGCACGGCTCACCATCCTACATTCAAGTCACTTCTCCGCTGTCCCAGCAGGTCCAGACACAAAGCCCCACGCAGCCTGGCCCTGGGCCGGGACAGGCCCTGCAGAACGTGCGGGCGGGCGCCTCGGGCCCCGGACTGGGCCTCTGCAGCACGAGTCCCAGTGGGGGGTTTGTGGATGCCAGCGTGCTGGTGAGGCAGATCAGCTTGAGCCCGTCCAGTGGCGGGCACTTTGTGTTTCAGGAGGGGTCGGGAATTGCCCAGATTGCTCCGGGGGCTCAGGTGCAACTTCAGCATGCAGGAGCTCCCCTCCCGGCCAGAGAACGGAGGCTCTCTCAGCCCCACACGCCGTCAGGAGGGACCATCCACCACCTGGGACCCCAGAGCCCCGCGGCGGGCGGTGCGAGCGTGCAGCCTCTGGCCAGCCCCGGCCACATCACCACGGCCAGCTTGCCCCCCCAGATCAGTAGCATCATCCAGGGACAGTTGATCCAGCAGCAGCAAGTGCTTCAGGGACAGCCGCTGAACAGGCCCCTGGGCTTTGAGAGAGCCTCGGGCGTGCTCCTCCCAGGGGTCGGCGGGTCGGCAACCTTTGGTCTGACCACCCCACCCCCACCCACGAGCCCTTCCAGGACCACGATGCCCCCAGGTCTCTCCAGTCTCCCTCTGGCTTCTGCAGCGAGTCCAGGTGTGAAGAAGGCACCCAGGAAGTTAGAGGAGATTCCCCCGGCGACCCAAGAAATGGCTCAAATGAGGAAGCAGTGCTTAGAATATCACTACAAAGAAATGGAAGCTCTAAAGGAAATCTTTAAGGAATATCTGATTGAACTCTTTTTCTTGCAACATTTTCAAGGGAATATGATGGATTTCTTAGCTTTTAAGAAGAAGCATTATGCCCCGTTACAAGCATATCTTCGGCAGAATGATTTGGACATTGAAGAGGAAGAGGAAGAGGAGGAAGAGGAAGAGAAATCTGAGGTTATCAATGATGAGGTAAGAAATCAGTAGTTTCATAACCTAAAGGACTTGTGCTAAGCAAACGAGAGTCTGTGTAATAGTAAATGAAAACATAACTTACATATGCCTGGCTTTTTTGGTGTCATAAAGATTTAATGTGTTAGTAGATTGCCGAGTATATTTTGCTTCTCCATGGGAAGGAAGAGTTCTTTTTAGTGCTGTAGCGTGTTAGGGGTAGGGTGGGCAGATAAATAATGGGGCTGTCGTTAACAGTTATTCAAAACTCAGAAAATTGGGGTGGGGGTAGCAAAGAAAAAAAAAAACAGAAAATTTTCATCTGGAGCCAAGGGTTCACTTAGGTTCAAACAGCTGATCTGGTGTGATCCAGTATTTTTCCCCTTCAGCCTAGATATTTGGTTATCGGCTGAAATGGTTTGACAGCTGTTGCAAGGCCTGCTACAGTCGGCCTGTGTAAGGGGATGCGGTGCAGAGAAGGTTTTCTGGAAACCAGGTGCTTGAAGCTTCAGTGCCTTCTGACTGATTTTCCCAGTTTTACCTTTCATTTCTCTAGGTCCACCCATAAAAAAATAGTCAACATTATTTTTAAACAAGGGCTTTAATCACCAGCTTTTTGTAGTATACTATCTATAATTACAAGTCAATAGATATATTAATATCTTATTAAAATAGTTATGTAACTTAAATTTAGCAAAAATTATGTTTGAGAATTTTTTCAATTTTTACATATAGCCTTAGGTTTTAGGTCATATTTTAAGACCACACTTTTGCAAGTACTATTTAAGAAAATCTTTTTTGATACTATAACTTTTGGTTGCTTGAGATAGATACTTAATAAATTCCCTAATTGAGATTTTTCAATACCATAGTGACTTGAAAAGACCCAACTCACTGCAGCAGGTCAGGGATGAGTTGTGCTGTGACACATGGTGGCATGTGCCCAGTTTCCTGTGTTGGGCACTGGTCTGGGGGACCTTAGGTAGTTCAATGAGATAAAAGCTTAAAAGGGTTTGAATCGCTGTCATCTGTTACCCAGCAAAGAAATCAGCCTTTGGTGAACAAAAGCTCATCTCTTTGCTTAAGCCGTCTTCCCTGGTATTTATGAATGTGTCTGTGTGGGTTTGCCATTTTGTGTTTTCCTTAACACCCTTTTCAGGAAGGACCATTTTATTTCCAGAGATTTATGATTTTTGAGGATTTCACCCATGAAAGAGTAAAATCCGAGTCTCTTTGTGTTTGTACACCATGTTGTCTGTAAACCCAGTCCTCTTTTACTCGTGCCTATAGTGAAGAAGAAAGCCCCTTTCTGTAACTTCCGCTGAAACAGGCCTTTGCCGTGCTGACCCTACACAGAGAAGACGGCAGAGGGACTTGTATACGAATTCCTGTGAAGCTGTTAGGGCTTTTGTTCCTTGAAGTCGACATAAAGTCGACTAGAACGGCCGTTCCAGTTTTTAAAATTTGAAGTTACAGAATTTAAGGATATTTTTCTTGTGACTTAAATTGGAGTTGCTGCAAGGTTTGCTGTTGAATTAGGTGGTTATGACTGTGTCATTTCTGTGTCCTTTTACAGGATTTGATGCAAAAATCTTTCAGTTATAAGCACAAACATCAGTGAGCTGTCAGCAATAAAATTCTAACAAAATTTTGAGCAGTCTTAAAAATTATGTTGCCTTTTTTTCTCAAAATATTTCCTCCCAGGTAAAGGTTGTGACAGGAAAGGATGGGCAGACTGGTACTCCCGTTGCTATAGCAACCCAGCTTCCTCCAAATGTTTCTGCTGCTTTTTCATCCCAGCAGCAACCACTTCAGGTACTTTTTGATGGTTCTAAGAATGTAGTCTCATCCCAAACTTTTCCTTCATCCAGATATTTTAACCGTCAATTTACTATTTGCTCTTCAGCATTTTTTTTTCCAGAGCCCATTCCTTATTTTTAAAAAATTAAAAAAAAACCTTCCTGCTTATAAAATAATAAAATTAAATTGCATGAATAAATGCGAACACAGACCTTAATGCATTATTTTTTCTTTGTTGACCTGTAATGCAATAGTAGCTTCTAGCATGCATGTCATCTAATACTTTTAAGTCCTTTCACTGTTTGCTCAGGATGCCTTGTGTGCTGTGTTTTAAATGTTGGTTCTTTCCTATATCTTTTACCTATATTTTCGAGAACAGCGTAAAACAGAACAAGAGAAAAGATGTAACTGGATAATAATGTGGTATTTTCTGTAGATAGAAGAAATGCGGAAGTGAAACCCACCCAAAATTCTCAGGACTATAGGCATCTGAGTGGATGGTAGTTGAGAGCAAACTGATTATTTTTAATTTTTAGAAAACCATCCAGTATTTCATAGTAATGTCAAGAACTTAAAAGTGAAGGTCAAATTCTAATACTTCTGGCATAGAGTGTGCTGGGTTCTGAAAGTAGTTTCATCTTTGTGGTGACATATTTTTTTTTAATTTATTTATTAAAAAAATAAAGAAACAAACAAAATAAAACAACATACATAATCAGTAATTCACAATATCATCACTTAGTTGCATATTCATCATTTCTTAGAACATTTACATCGATTTAGAAAAAGAAATGAAAAGATAACAGAAAAAGAAATAAAACGATAACAGAGAAAAAAAAGTTATACATACCATACCCCTTACCCCTCGCTGTCATTGATCACTAGCATTTAAACTAAATTTATTTTAGCATTTGTTCCCCCTATTATTTATTTTTATTCCATATGTTCTACTCCTTTGTTGACAAGGTAGATAAAAGGAGCATCAGAACCAAGGTTTTCACAATCACACAGTCACATTGTGACAGCTGTATCATTATTCAATCATCCTCAAGAAACATGGCTGCTGGAACACAGCTCTACATTTTCAGGCAGTTCCCTCCAGCCTCTCCATAACATCTTGAATAACAAGTTGATATCTACTTGATGCATAAGAGTAACCTCCAGGATAACCTCTCAATTCTGTTTGAAATCTCTCGGCCGTTGACACTTTGTCTCATTTCCCTCTTCCCCCTTTTGGTCGAGAAGGTTTTCTCAATCCCTTGATGCTAAGTCTCAGCTCATACTAGGGTTTTCCTCAAGCCCTTGATGCTGAGTCTCCGTTCATTCCAAGATCTCTGTCCCACGTTGCCAGGAAGGTCCACACCCCTGGGAATCATGTGTGGTGACATGTTTTATGTAAATATTTTGATATAATTTCGGACTTCTGCAAGTTTGCAAGAATGGTACAGAGAAACTCCCCTTATTCCTTTTACCCAAGTTTTCTACTTGTTAACTTTTTACCCCATTTGCATTATTCTCATTCAGTCCCCCTCTCACTCATAGACAGTTCTATATATGTATGCTGCCCCCTTCCCCAAACCACTAAGAGGAGGTGCAGACATCTTCTCATGCAGTTATCCCTAAATATCAGCCTGTGTTAGGTAAGGACATTCTTTTACCTAACTGGAGTACGATGATCAAAATTAGGAAAACTTATGCTAATAAAGACTTTTATCTACTCTACAGTTCATATCCAAATTTCATCTGTTGTCCCAGTTATGTTCTCCATGGCTGTTTTCCCCTGTCTAGGATCACCCATTGTGTTTAGTTGTCTTGCCTCTTTGTCCTTTTATCTGTCTGTCATGATATTTTTTAAGAGTACAGAGCAGTTATTTGTAGCACTTCTTTCAATATGGGTCGTCTGGTTTTCCCCATGTTAGATTTTTGTTGTGTATTTTTGAGAAGAATACCCCAGAAATGGTGATGTATCCAGCTCAGTAGAGGCCATGGTGTCCATTTGTTCTCACCCTACTGTTGTTAAATTTGACTGCGTGGTTAAGGTGGTGTGCACCAGGCTTTTCACTGTGTTGTTGTGATTTTTCTATTTATAAATGGTAAGTAATTTTAGGAGATAATCTTGAGACTATAAATACCCTGTATCTCAGTAAACTTTCACCCTCTAATTTTGATATCTGTGGAGTCTTACCTGAATCAATACTTAAAAAACTGCAAAATAGATTTTCTAACCCCATTGTTCCTTCTATTATTAGTTTGCATCTACTATAATGAAGAACTTTCCCTTTGACTCTATTTATGTCTTCATTCGTATATGAATTCTTACTTTAATTAGTGGGTTATATAGCATATCACTATTGGGATTTAATTTCATTTATTTACATTTATTTAATTTACAGTCAATAAAATTCACTCTGGTAGCTTTGCATCCTCCCTGGCACTTGGTATCATCAGTTATTTTTTAGCCGTACTAGTAGGTACGCGCTTGTTTTAATTTGTGTATTCCTGAAGACTGATGATGTTGAACATCTTTTCATGTGTTTATTTTTCATTTGTGTATCTTCTTTGGTGACATATTTGTTCATGTCTTTTGTCTATTTTTTCATTAGGTTGTTTGTTTATTTCTTGCATTTTAAGAATTATTTATATAATCTGCATGCAAGCCCTTTATCAGATATGTGCTTTGCAAGTATTTTCTCCCAGTGTGTGGCTTATCTTACTCTAATAACACACTCTCAGAGCAAAAGTTTTAAATATTGATGAAGTCCATTTTATTAGTTTTTTTCTTTTATGGATTGTAGTTTTGATTTCATATCTTAACTCTTTTCTTTAACTTGAGGCCACAAAGATTTTCTCTCATGTTTTCTTCTAGCAGTTTTATAGTTCCATGTTTTACATTTAGATCTATGATCTGTTTTGAGTAAATTTTTATGTAATGGGAGAGATATAAGTAGAGTTTCATTTCTTTGCATATAGGTATCCATTTGTTCCAGCACTATTTCTTGAAAAGGCTAATCTTTTTCTGTTGAATTGACATTGCATCTTTGTGAAAAATCAGTTGATCATGTTTGTGTAGGTCTAATTCTAAGTTATTTATTCTCTTCCATTGATTCATGTATCTTTTTGCCAATTCCACACTGTCTTGTTTATAGTAGCTTAATAATAAGTCTTGAAGTTAGGTGATGTGAGTTCACCAACTTTGTTCTTTTTCAAAATTGCTTTGGTCATTCTAGTTCCTTTATCTTTTCATAAAATTTTAGAATCAACTTGCTGATATCTATAAAACATCCTACTGGGATTTTGATTGGGATTGCATCAAATATATCGACCAGTTTGGGAGAATTAACATAGTGAAAATATTGCTTTTTAGACCATGAATATAGTACATCTTTCCATTTATTTAGGTCTTCTTTGATTTCTTTCGTAAGTGTTTAATAGTTTTTAGCATAACATTCCTGTATGTATTTTGTTAGACCTGTTCTTAAGTATTCTAATTTTGGTGTTGTAAATGGTGCTTTTTAAAAAAACGTTTTGATTTTGAATTGTTCATTGCAAGTATATAGAAATAGAATTGATTATTTGAACTTGTATTCTGCAACCTTGCTAAACTCATTTATTAGTTTTAGGAGTAAAAAATCTATGAGTTTTTTTTACATAGATAGTCTGTTATCTACAAATAGAGCAGGATTTATTTATTATTTTTTTATTTTTTTATTTTTCCTTTCTCATCTGTATGTCTCTTACTTTCTTTTTCTTGCCTTGTTCCATTAGCAAGGACTTACACTATGAAAGTTGAGTAGGAATAGTCAGAGCTGACATCCTTGCCTTGTTCCTGATCTGGGGGGGAAACTTTCAGTTTTTTATTGTTAAGTGTGATGTTAGCCGCAGGTTTTATAGATCTCTTTTATCAGGTTGAGGAAGTTCCTTTTTATTCCTAGACTGTGGAGAATATTTATCATGAATGGATGTTGAATTTTGTCGAATGCTGTATCTGTTATTTCTTGAGATGATCATGTGATTTTTCTTCATTAATTTGTTAATTGGTGAATTACAATTTACATACAGGGAAATGCATAGATTTTTTTTTAATACATAGATCTTTTTTTAAGGTTATTGAAGTTTTTTTTTTTAATTAAAAAAATTTTTTTTTAATATCAAAAAACACCAAACAGAAACAAACATTCTTAACTTTTGGTCATTCTGTTCTACATATATAATCAGTAATTCACAATATCATCACATAGCTGCATATTCATCATCATGATCATTTCTTGGAACATTTGCATCTATTCAGAAAAAGAAATAAAAAGACAACAGAAAAACATTCATACATGCCATACCCCTTACCCCTCCCTTTCATTGATCACTAGCATTTCGATCTACTAAATTTATTTTAACATTTGTTCCTCCTATTATTTATTTTTATTCCATATGTTTTACTTGTCTGTTGACAAGGTAGATAAAAGGAGCATAAGACATAAGGTTTTCATAATCACACAGTCACATTGTGAAAGTTATATCATTGTATAGTCATCTTCAAGAAACATGACTGTTGGAGCACAGGTCTACATTTTCAGGCAGTTCCCTCCAGCCTCCCCATTACACCTTAACTAAAAAAGGTGATATCTATATAATGCATAAGAATAACCTCCAGGATAACCTCTTGACTCTGGAATCTCTCAGCCATTGACACTTTATTTTGTCTCATTTCACTCTTCCCCCTTTTCGTCGAGAAGGTTTTCTTAGTCTTTTGATGCTGAGTCTCAGCTCATTCTAGGAGAAAATACATAGATCGTAAGTGTTACAGTTAGCTGAGTTTTGACAAAGGTATACATTCATTACATTCATGTAACTGCTATGCCTACATTTTTATTATCCCCCAAAGTTTCCTTTTTCTCCTTGCCAGTCAGCTGCCATGCCCTCCCAGCCTTGCCCTTTCTGTGTTTATTTTGTTGCTTAAATATCTGTGATTTGACCAGTAAAAGCTAGCCCTGGTATACTCATGACATATCCCTATCACTCTCTGAGTTCTTCCTACCCCCCCCCTTTTTTTTTTATTGTGGTAACATGTATATGAAATTTGCCATTTTAACATTTCCCTGCTTTCTGGCACAAAATATTCATCTTGTATATATATTTTTTTTTGGAGAGGTGTAAGACAATAGTGCATTTATAGGCCACATTGATCAATATTTGCACAAGGACAGAACTTCTGGTAGATGCAGGACAATAGAAGGCAACGAGTACCTGTAAACGTATGAAAAAGATGCCCAGTCTCACAGTGGTGCTAATGAAACCAGCTTGTCAGAAATTAAATTGGATGGAATCTGTTGATAGACCAATGGGAATGCTCTTCTACTTTTATAGCTAGAATTTGATCTAGCTATTAGGAAACGTTTTGCTTTTTCTGGAAGAGGTGCACATGTGCATAGCCTGTGGCCAGCAGTATGTTCTGGAGATGGTTTGGTGTCTGTGCTCCGGAACACATGTGACAGCATTCCTCTTGCAGGCTTGGTGTAGCAGTTACAAAGTGGGAAGAACGAAAGTGCCCAGTGGCTGCAGAATGAACGAGTGGACGGTGTGAATCTGTACAAAGGAATACTTAGCCGTAGTGAGAATAAGTGAACCGTTTCAACAACATGCATCAACATGGATGAATTGCAGTAACATACAGTTGAACCAAGGAAGTAAGTCACAGAAGAATGCAAACAGTAGAGTTCCCTTGATGTAAAGTTCAGTAGTAAGCAAACTGAACAAAATATTGCTTAGAAATAAGTCTGTAGGTGATAACAGTACAAAGACAAGCAAGGAAATATTTAACACAAAATTCAGAGAGCAATTACCTTGGTGAGTGTCTTCATCTGCCGAGGCTGCTGTAATAAAGCACCACAACTGAATGGCTTAGAACCGCAGTGCTTTATTGCCTGACAGTAGTGGAGACCAGAAGCCTGAGTCAAGGGATGGGCAGGGTTCTGACGGTGCCTGTTCTTGCAGGCAGGCCATGGCGTAGCTCCACCTCTGCCCCCAACACAAGTCCGACCTCTCTCTGTCTCCTCCTGGCTGCGACCATGTGTTCCCCCTTTATGAGGACGCAGGTCCTGTTGGACTAGGCATCCCCCGCCCCCATCCATTTTGGCCTCATCTTAACCCATCACATCTTCAGAGGTCCTGTTTCCAAACGGCCACGTTCACGGGAATGGCGACTTGAACATGCCTTTTTGAGGGACACATTTCTGTTTGTAGCAGTGGGGAAGGGGCATGCTTTTAATATGTGGGTATTTCATTTCTCCAGCTGCAAGATGAGTGTGGGGGTGGGTCCTTTACGTGGCAAAGTGTGCGTATATATTTTTCTAGGTTTCTTTACAACATTTTATTATAAAAAATTTTATACAGAAGGTTGAACAAATTGCTTGGGTAAACACATATGCCCACTATTTAGATTCTACACTAAATTTTGCTATAGTTTTTAATATATTTGTCTTGTAATCTTTTTTTGTATGTATGTTATGTTTTATAATAAAATGTATTTAAAGGTATAAAAGCCAGAAAACTAAGTATTCTCCATTTTGAGTTGTACGTCTTTGAGGTGAATACCAAGCTTTCATTCAATAAAAATCTAAGGAAATAAAAAAATAGGAAGTCTGTCAGAAAAGGCTTGAAATGAAAAAAATGTCCTTCCTTTTCTTTGGGGGAAAAAAACTCAGTATGAGTTTTATTATTTATAGTCAGTTGTAGAACTTTTATACCAGCCAATCTATTGGTAATGAAACTCTAGAAATAAATTCAGAATTCTCTGTACTATATATGTATAATTTCTGTCTACTTCTAAAAGTTTAATTAATGTTTAGTACTACATCTGCACGATGTAGGCATCATGCAGAAAGTACAGATTTCCCATTAGCCACTCCCCCCGAGGTAGTATTAATGAGTGCAGAGATGTCACGTAGTCACGCATAAAATAATGTTGATATACACACACACATTTATGTATGTATGTAATTATATAAAGAATCAACCTAAGTAGGAGTATTTCACTGGCTTTTCTGTTAGAGAAGATGAGTAATTATCTAAAATCCCATCACTCCAACACAACTACTTACATTATGTTACATGTATACCAGTTTCAACATATATATTTACACTGTTTTGTTTTGTTATTTAATAAATACTCATGTTTTATTTACTTTTGATACTTATTATTTTAACAACTGCTAATTCTCCATTGTTTTGAGTAATGGTTTTCCTCAGCCCATTAAACCATTTTCTAATGTTGAACTTTTAGGTTATATTTCTTCTGTTTAGGAAAAAAAATCTCACATGTGACATCAGCGTATCAAGAGAGTATAGTATCTTTATGATGCTTGGTATATATTGCCACTTTGTTTTTAGCTAAACAGTGCTGCTAGAAATAGTAAGTGGCCCTAGTTTTGTTAAAGCCTTGACTATGCTGGTAAGCATTCTAAAAAGGGCTTAAGACATATTCTCAGGATAAATTTTGTTATTTGCAACCAAGTGTAGAATTATTTATATAAACTAATTTGATGTTAATTAAGCTCTAGAAATAAATCTGGTGTTCTCAGTATTGTACGTATATTCTTTTTTGTCTCCTTCCAAAGGATTTTTTTTTTTTAATATTTTTTTTTGGGAAATCTTCACACACAGATAGTCTGTAAATGGTATACATTCATTGGCTCACAGTGTCATCACATACTTGTGTATTCATCACCATGATCATTTTTAGAACATTTGCATCAATCCAGAAAAAGAAATAAAAAGAAAAAAACTCATACATCTCATAGCCCTTACCCCTCCCTCTCATTGACCATTGGAATTTTAATCCTACTCAATTTTTTACACTTTATCCTCCTCCCCCTATTATTTATTTATTTTTTCTTTATTTATTTACTCATCTGTCCATACCCTGGATAAAAGGAGCATCAGACACAAGGTTTTCACAGTCACACAGTCACAATGTAAAAGCTCTGTGGTTACACAATCATCTTCAAGAATCAAGGCTACTGGGACACAGCTCAATAGTTTCAGGTACTTCCCTCTAGCAATGCACCATAAACTAAAAAGGGATATCTATGTAATGCATAAGAATAACCTCTAGGATAACCTCTCAGGTCTGTTTGAAATCTCTCAGCCACTGACACTTTATTTTGTCTCATTTCTCTCTTCCCCGTTTTGGTCAAGAAGACTTCTCAATCCCATGATCCAGGTCCCAGCTTATCCCAGGATCCTATCGCATGTTGCCAGGGAGATTTATACCCCTGGGAGTCATGTCCCACATAGGGGGGGGGCAGTAAGTTTACCTGCCGACTTGGCTTAGAGAGAGGCCACATCTGAGCAACAAAAGAGGTTCTCTGGGGGTGACTTTTAGGCCCAATTATAAGTAGCCTTAACTTCTCCTTTGTAGTAATAAGTTTCATAGGGGTGAACCCCAAGATTGAGGGCTCGACCTACTGAATTGGTTGTCCCCACTGCTTGCGAGAATATCAGGAATTCCCCAGATGGGAAAGTTGAATATTTCTTCCTTTCTCCCCAGTCACCCAAGGGGACTTCCCTTTCAAAAGATTTTGAAGTGATATTATTGAGTACATTTATTGTATACAAAATAATACTGGTAATATTAGTTATTTAAGCTAAATAAGCCATTCTAATTGCAGATTACTTTTCAGTGATTCTGATGTTAGAGAAAATGAATAATTACTTATAATTCTTTAACTCCTGCTCAACTATTATTGTTTTTATATTATCTTGCATATGTGTTCATATTTTTATGTGTATAATTCAAATATATGTATTAGGTATGAAGTGGTATCTCATCTTGTTTTTAATGTACGTACATTTAAAAAGAAAACCTGAAATGTTTTTCTGCTTTTATTTTTAGGCCTTCTTTCAGTTATCTTTACCCAAGGTTACCTTATGTTCTAGTTTGCTAGCTGTTGGAATGTGGTATACCAGAAATAGAATGGCTTTTAAAAAGAAGACTTTATTGAGTTGCTAGTTTATAGTGCTAAGGCTGTGAAAATGTCCCAATTAAAACAAGTCTATAAAAATGTCCAAATTAAGGTACCAACAAGAGGTTACCTTCACTCAAGAAAGGCTGATGAAGGTCAGGGTTTCTCTCTCAGCTGGAAAGGCACATGATGAACATGGTAATGCCTGCTAGTTTTCTCTCCAGGCTTTTTCTTTCATGAAGTTCCCCCAGAGACATTATCTTTCTTTATCTCCAGAGGTCTCTGGCTGCATGGTCTCTCCTGGTTCTCATGGCTCTGAAGCTTTTTCCAAAATGTTTCCTCTTTTAAAGGATTCCAGTAAACTAATCAAAACCCACCTGGAATGGGTAGAGTTACATCTCCCTCTAATCAAAGGTTAATACCCACAATTGGGGACGTCCCATCTCCGTGGAGATAATCTAATCAAGTCTTCCACCTACAGTGCTGAATAGCAAATAAAATAAATGGCTGCTTCCACAAATGAATCAGAATTAAAACATGGCTTTTCTAGGGTACATAATCCTTTCAGGCTGGCACACTGGGAGATTTTTTTTTTTTTTATTAATTAAAAAAAATTAACAAAACATTTAGAAATCATTCCATTCTACATGTACAATCAGTAATTCTTAATATCATCATATAGTTGCATATTCATCATTTCTTAGTACATTTGCATCGATTCAGAAAAAGAAATAAAAAGACAACAGAATAAGAATTAAAACGATAATAGAGAGAAAAAAAAAACTTATACCTCACATGCAGCTTCATTCAATGTTTTAACATAATTGCATTACAATTAGGTAGTATTGTGCTGTCCATTTCTGAGTTTTTATATCCAGTCCTGTTGCACAGTCTGTATCCCTTCAGCTCCAATTACCCCTTCTCTCTCTTTTTTTTTTAATTAAAGGAAAAAATGAAATTAACCCAACATTTAGAAATCATACCATTCTATATATGCAATCAGTAATTCTTAACATCATCACATAGATGCATGATCATCGTTTCTTAGTACATTTGCATCGGTTTAGAAGAACTAGCAACACAACCGAAAAAGATATAGAATGTTAATATAGAGAAAAAAATAAAAGTAATAATGGTCAAAACAAAACAAAACAAAACAAAATCCTATAGCTCAGATGCAGCTTCATTCAGTGTTTTAACATGATTACTTTACAATTAGGTATTATTATGCTGTCCATTTTTGAGTTTTTGTATCTAGTCCTATTGCACAGTCTGTATCCCTTCAGCTCCAATTGCCCATCATCTTACCCTGTTTCTACTTCCTGCTGGACTCTGTTACCAATGACATATTCCAAATTTATTCTTTTTTTTTTTTTTATTAATTAAAAAAAGAATTAACAAAACAATTAGAAATCATTCCAATCTACATGTACAATCAGTAATTCTTAATAACATCACATAGTTGCATATTCATCATTTCTTAGTACATTTGCATCGATTTAGAAAAAGAAATAAAAAGACAACAGAATAAGAATTAAAACAATAATAGAAAGAAAAAAAAACAAAAAAAACAAAAACAAAAAACCTATACCTCACATGCAGCTTCATTCAGTGTTTTAACATAATTGCATTACAATTGGGTAGTATTGTGCTGTCCATTTCTGAGTTTTTATATCCAGTCCCGTTGTACAGTCTGTATCCCTTCATCTCCAATTATCCCTTCTTTTTTTTTTTTTTTTTAATTAATGGAAAAAAGGAAATTAACCCAACATTTAGAGATCATACCATTCTACACATGCAATCATTAATTCTTAACATCATCACATAGATGCATGATCATTTCTTAGTACATTTGCATTGGTTTAGAAGAACTAGCAACATAACTGAAAAAGATATAGAATGTTAATATAGAGAAAAAAATAAAAGTAATAATAGTAAAATCAAAACAAAACAAAACAAAACAAAACAAAAACTTATAGCTCAGATGCAGCTTCATTCAGTGTTTTAACATGATTACTTTACAATTAGGTATTATTGTGCTGTCCATTTTTGAGTTTTTGAATCTAGTCCTGTTGCACAGTCTGTATCCCTTCAGCTTCAATTACCCATTGTCTTACCCTGTTTCTAACTCCTGCTGAACTCTGTTACCAATGACATATTTCAAGTTTATTCTCGAATGTCCGTTCACATCAGTGGGACCATACAGTATTTGTCCTTTAGTTTTTGGCTAGACTCACTCAGCATAATGTTCTCTAGGTCCATCCATGTTATTACATGCTTCATAAGTTTATCCTGTCTTAAAGCTGCATAGTATTCCATCGTATGTATATACCACAGTTTGTTTAGCCACTCTTCTGTTGATGGAGATTTTGGCTGTTTCCATCTCTTTGCAATTGTAAATAACGCTGCTGTAAACATTGGAGTGCAAATGTCTGTTTGTGTCTTTGCCCTTAAGTCCTTTGAGTAGATTCCCAGCAATGGTACTGCTAGGTCGTATGGCAATTCTATATTCAGCTTTTTGAGGAACCGCCAAACTGCCTTCCACAGTGGTTGCACCATTTGACATTCCCACCAACAGTGGATAAGTGTGCCTCTTTCTCCGCATCCTCTCCAGCACTTGTCATTTTCTGTTTTGTTGATAATGGCCATTCTGGTGGGTGTGAGATGATATCTCATTGTGGTTTTGATTTGTATTTCTCTAATGGCCAGGGACATTGAGCATCTCTTCATGTGCCTTTTGGCCATTTGTATTTCCTCTTCTGATAGGTGTCTGTTCAAGTCTTTTTCCCATTTTGTAATTGGGTTGGCTGTCTTTTTGTTGTTGAGTTGAACAATCTCTTTATAAATTCTGGATACTAGACCTGGGAGATTTTTTTTATAAACTTTTTTTATTAATTAAAAGAAAAAAAATTAAACAAAACATTTAGATATCATTCCATTCTACATATACAATCAGTAATTCTTAATATCATCACATGGTTGCATATTCATCATTTCTTAGTACATTTGCATCGATTTAGAAAAAGAAATAAAAGGACAACAGAAAAAGAAATGAAATGATAATAGAGAAAAAAAAAACTATACATACCATACTCCTTACCCCTCGCTTTCATTTACCACTATTTCAAACTGAATTTATTTTAACATTTGTTCCCATTATTTATTTTTATTCCATATGTTCTATTCTTCTGTTGATATAGTAGCTAAAAGGAGCATCAGACACAAGGTTTTCACATTCACAGAGTCTCATTGTGAAAGCTATATCATTGTTCAGTCATCATCAAGAAACATGGCTACTGGAACACAGCTCTACATTTTCAGGCACTTCCCTCCAGCCTCTCCACTACATCTTGAATAACAAGGTGATATCTACTTAATGCGTAAGAATAACCTCCAGGATAACCTCTCGACTCTGTTTGGAATCTCTCAGCCATTGACACTTTGTCTCATTTCCCTCTTCCCCCTTTTGGTCGAGAAGGTTCTCTCAATCCCTGGATGTTAATTCTCAGCTCATTCTAGGGTTTTTCTCAGTCCTTTGATGCTGAGTCTCAGCTCATTCCAGGATCTTTGTCCCACGTTGCCAGGAAGGTCCACACCCCTGGGAGTCATGTCCCACGCAGAGAGGGGGAGGGTGGTGAGACTGCTCGTCATGTTGGCTGGAGAGAGAGGCCACATCTGAGCAACAAAAGAGGCTCTCTTGGGGGTGACTCTTAGGCCTAAATTTTAAGTCAACTTGACCTATCCTCTGTGGGGTTAAGTTTCATATGAACAAACCCCAAGACTGGGGGCTCAGCCTATAGCTTTGGTTGTCCACACTGCTTGTGAGAATATCAAGAATTCAACTTGGGGAAGTTGAATTTCTCCCCACTGTCTCCATTCCCCGAAGGGGGCTTGCAAATACTTTTCCAGTCACTGATCTAATCATTCTGGGATTCATCAGGGCATCACTGTGGACAAACCAACAAAATCTCATGTGCTACCTGAGATTCCAAGTACTTATGACATTCAGTCAAACTTTTTTAGAATCTTGAATTTAAAAAGGCCTTAGGTGATCTAGTCCAAAGTCCTGTTCACTTAGAAGCAAGTCCTCTTAAGGGTCTCAGAAAGGCAGTCGTCTCACTCTTTCTTGACTCTTTCTCTTCTTTCAGCCACAGCACCTAGTCTTAAAAATGGCATTTTCATTGTTAGACAGTTCTAATTATTTTAAAAATTTAAAATTTATTTGCTTCTTTAAACTGGGCAGCAATTTACCTCCGAGTAGCTGCCTCCTGCTACTGGTCTTAATTCTTTCCCTCAGAATAACATAAGTCTGTTTCTCTTTTATGTGACAAATTTCCTAAGTTGTCTTTTCTGTGCACTTTATGTCTCTTATTTCTTTCAGTTCTTCCTTTTTTGGGGGGTGTAGTTTCTAAACTTCTAATAAATTGTCTTCTGTGACAAGTCTAGACAAGTTTCTAGACTTCTAATAAATTATCGTCTCTTAAAATGGACATCAAGAATTAAATTCCCATCAGGGTATTATCTCTTTTCTCTGTGAGAATGTTTTTTTCCTCAAGAGTTCTAATAATGGTTTTTTTTTTTCTTCTTCTTCTTCTGTTTTTTTTGCCATGGCCAGGCACTGGGAATTGAGCCTCGGTCTTCAGCATGGTTAGGTGAGAATTCTGCCACTAACCACTACCCCACCGCCCTCTAATGATGGTTTTTAATTAAAATCAAGTTTGTCTTTTAAAAACGACAGATCTTTCCCAGTGAAACACTCAGGAAGACAATATAAGATAAAGCTCAGAACCATTCTAAACACCGGGAATGTCAGCCACTGCCGAGGTTCTTGGAGGAGCCTCTCTGCGTCCTCCCCAGAGCAGAAGCCAGATCAGGAAACACAGTTATGGCTATGAGCTGTGTATCCCGAGTGCTCTGTGAGAACAACCCCAGTGTTAGCCGCAGTCGGGAAGTTAATACAAAGACTTTGGTCTTCTCTCTCAGCGTCCTTTGATGAGCAGAAGTTTATTTTAAAGAAGTCCAGTTTATCAGTTTTTTCGTATGGTATCCAGTTTTCCTGCACCATATGTTGAAAAAGCTTTCCATTTTCTTTCTGGAAAATCAGATGATCGTATAAATTTGGGCCTTTCTCTGCTTGGCTCCTTTGAGCCATTTTTTGGTCAACAGTGTCCTGCTGACTGTTGCTTTAGAGTGAGCCTTGGAGTCAAGTTCACTAACTTGGTTTTTTTTTTCAAGAGCATGTTTTATTAAGTTCACTGATTCTTCAGCATCTCCAATTTGCTCTTAATACTATCCAAATAATTTATTTCAGAAATTGTGTTTTTCAGTTCTAGAATCTCCAATTGGTCCTTTTCCTTTATAATTTCTATTTTTCTGCTGAGAGTTCCTCTTTTCTTTCACTATAGACATATTTTTCTGTATGTCCTTGGTCATAATTATTAAAGCTGCTTTAAAGTCTTTGTCTGCTAAATCCAATGTCTGAGTCGTCTCAGGGTTGGTGTCCATTGATGTTTTTTGAGTGTGGGTCATGCTTTCTTATTTCTTTGTCATTTTGAATTGTTTTTTTTTCTTTTCCTTTTTGGCATGGGCAGGCTCTGGGAATCAGACTTGGGTCTCGGGAATGGCAGACAAGAATTCTGCCACTGAGCCCCTGTTGCACCACCCTGAATTGGATTTCGTATGTCATGAATAATACATTGTGGAGATTTTGGATTCTGTTGTATTCTTCTGAAGAGTATTGATTGTTTTGCTTTAGCAGTAGGTTAACTCAGTCGAACTATGATTGCACGCTGTCTCCCCGAGGTAGGTGGCGACTGAAATCTCAGTTTAGTTTTTTAACCTTTGCTTGGTGTCTCTCCCATTAGTATGTGGTTTAAGAGTTAGCCAGAGATTTGGGCAGAGATTACAGAGAGGATTTGGAGCCTCCCCCCACCCTCTCCATCTGTCTCCTCTTTGCCATTTCCCCCTTACTCTCCAGTTGCTGAGATCACCTGCTGTTGTCCTACTGTTCTGCAAGCCGTGGGGACTCGGCGTTTCTCTGAGTTTTGATTGTTCCGCACAGCACAGAATGGGGCCTGACCTAATGCCAAATGCCGTAGAAAATGGGACTCTTACCTGGTTCCATTCCCTTCTTGCAGATATCAATTCCTTTCCTCTATTTGCGTATCGTTTAATATTTATATTTCATCTAGAGTTTATTGTTATCAGTAGTATTTTTGGTCTAATAGTATGTTTGGCCATTACTGAAAGCAGACTCTTTTATCCATTTTATAAATAATATTCATTATAGGGCATTTGGAGAATTCAGAAAAGTACACATTCACAAAAGAGAATTGTCCATTTCCTGTAGTCCTGTTCCCGGAGATGACCACTGTTAATACAAGGGCGTCTGCTCTTTGAGTCATTCTTTTCTTCCCTTGCTCCCATTCTTTCTTCATCCTCTCCTCCCCCCATCTTTCTTTTTTTTACATGGGCAGGCACCGGGAATCAAACCCGGGTCCTCGGGCATGGCATCCCCATCTTTCTTAAATGTAAATTGGAGTGCTGTCATGCCCAAGATACTACATATAGCTAATTTCTTTCCTTTTAAATACCTCTTGAAACCTTTCCCTGTGTGAGTAAATACTCCATAGCCTGATTTATAATGGCCACATAGTAATTCCTTCATGTGTTTAGGCATCTGCAACTATTGCATTTAAAATGCCTCACTGAGGTAGTGGATGTAATTGAATCATTAAAAATAGTTTATCAAGTGGCAATTGTCAAGAAGCACCATCCTTAGTATTTACTCTCATTGGGAGGATGGTGTACAGCTCTAAAAGTTATTAGATACAGTTTAAGTCTGTGCTGACCCAGTGGTGGTTAGTTTGTTTCTTTTAAAAATAGCATGCCAATTTAAACATTTTAAGTAACCGGTAACTACACACACACTTGATTTGTGCATCCACTAGAGGGTTAGCTGCAAAGGTAACATCATTTTGAAGATCCCCGCTGGACTGTTAATAGTTGGGGCTTTAGTGTCATCTTCCATGGAAATGCGGTTTAGCCTTTGTATTCAGTTTTGTTTTTGCTTGTTTGTTTTTGGTGTGAAGACATGCCAGGATATGTGGCTTCTTGGTGGGTTGAGTCTGTAGTCAGAGTGGGAAGCCTGATATTTCATGACATGAGCCCTATGCTGTTATTTCACTGCAAAGCCAGTTCCTTTCTGAAGGATTCAATGGATTTTAATTGATTTGAAATTCCATTTAAGACCAGAATGATATATCCTTCTTCAGTCCTTTTTTTTCCCCTCCAGAGGTGGTAAGTTAGAGCCTTAAACCATTTACTATATATAAATGCATACTATATAAGTATGTTAAACTCTACATGCTTCAGAGAGCATTGTTCTTTTTAAAAAAGGAATGAGGTCAGTGTTTGGGATACTAGGATGCTTTTAGCTTATCTTCATTATTCTAACACTGAGTGTTCACAGCCTCACTCTTTTACTTTTTTTCAGCAGCAAGCCCTGGCAGGAACGCTGGGGTCAGGGGCTGGAAGCGGTCTAGAAGGGGACCCTCTTAAGAGGCAGCAGCCGTTACCCCCAACAGGTAGGTTCCAGGGTGTAGGCCAGAGGCTGCTCTTAACACTGGGTCACGGCATAGCTGACACCGTTTCCGAAAGGTGAATGTGAAGGACATTATTGTTTATTACTTTCTTTTGACTTTGAAAGTTAATATTTCTTTTTATGTCTAACAGCTAAACACAGTCTTTATGTGATTGTTTATGTGAGTTGAAGTCAGAGATTTATCCTTCAGTGGAGTAGATACATTCCATTTTGAATTTTCCATGCATTTCCAGTCTCCTTAGTTAATATTATAGGATTGAATGTGAAATTATTGACATTTTGATGTCATTTTTTTCAAGATAAATTTTTTTCTTCAAATTATAAACTTACTATATTTTTCTGTAAAAGATTCAGAAAATTTAGATGCATATGACCGAAGTCCATCTCTGGGTCTGTGTCCCCACAAAGATAGTCACCGTCAACATTTTGTATATTCTTACAGACATTTATCTGTGCACAGACAGCATTGCTGTATATAAATTATTATTTTTTTTAAATCGAATGTAATTAGAAATACACTGTTAAGTGTGTTTTTTGTTTTGGACTTTGTGGATTGTCTACCATCTTTACAAGTCAGCATGCCTACTGTTTTTTTTTTAATGCTGTGCAATGGGGATCGCATTTCATTGTTTTCCATGTGACTATCCGTAATTGCAGCAGCATTTGTTGAGCGTTTGTTTGGTTGTTTTTGTTTGCTTTTGGAGTGCGTGGGCTGGGATTGAACCTAGTCTCCTGCCTGGCAGGCGGGAATTCCACCACGGACCCACCTGTGCACCCCTCACCTGCTGCTTTTAGATACATAGCATCCGCCTGTGCTGGTGCTTCGTTATTCCTGAGCCAGGCAGGCCCTGGTAACCCCACTTGTTATGACCGTTTTTTCTCTGTTTCAGTCAATACAGGGTTGAATATCCAGGCTCATCTACTTTCCTACACGTTTGTAAATAAATCTAAGGAGAAATCTGTAGAAAAGAAGTGGCTAGGTTTAAGGGTATGTGCAATTAAGTATTGGTATTGCTAAATTGTCCTGTAAGAGGGTAGGGCCAGTTTTCACTCCAATCAGCAATTTCTGGTCCTCTCACGTTTTTGCTGTTTTATTTAGTACATGTTCAATCTTTTAATCTTTGTTGTTCTAATGGGTGATAGTTTGATTTGGATTTCTTTCATTTTAAGTAAGGTTGCACAGTACTTTTTCATGTTTATTAGCTATTTGTGATCTTTTCCTCTGAACCCAGTGTTCCAATTCTTTCCCCATTTTTTCTACTTGGGCGTTGGTACTTTCCATATTAGTTTGTAAGAACTTTCTGAATGTTGGCAGCGCAGCCTTTTGTTTGTGGTGTGTGTTACCAGTGCTGTGTCTACAGTTGTTGCTTGTCCTGTGCCTTTTCATGATACTTTTAAAAATGTGTGCAAGTTTTTAATTAAAAGAAATCATATTTATCAGTCACCTTTATGGCTTCTGGATTTTAGTTCATGCATGGAAAGGATTCCCTGTTCAAAGATTATAAAAAAATCTTACACATGTTTTTTTCTACTACTTTTGTGGTTTTATTTTTACATCAAACTGCACCTTTTTTGAAAATTATTCTAGAGCAGTCTAAGAGACCTCGACTTGAAGTGGGTCATCAAGGGGTAGTTTTCCAGCACCCAGGGGTGAATACAGGAGTCCCTCTTCAGCAGTTAATGCCGACAGCACAAGGTAAGACCTAGTTTTAGAGCCAGATCTTTTAGCTGGTAAAGAGGGAGTTGATAGATACCTTAAACTGACACTCTTACAGTCGAGGTAGTATATGTAAAGTAGAATTTCTGAAATTGAGATGATTCTCCAAGTCCCAATTAATGCAATATGGAAAAGCCCTTGGAGACAGCATCGTCTGTGTCTCCTTGTCTCCATGTCTCTCATAGGCTTGCTCCTATGTTCCTTAGTTGCTGCTGCTTTGGGGGATACCCTCTGGTTATTTGATACTTGTCTTCCTTGATACTGACTTGCAGAAGTCAGGTGCCTTTCTTTCCTTTTTTTGTGTGCTCATTTATAACATTAGATCTAATATAATACTAATTTCCCACCAATTCTATTTCCTGTTTTGAGTGTATGAATTGGTTCTTAAGTGATGGGTCTGTGACAAAGCATTGGGATTTAAAAATGTGTTTCTTTCTTAGTTGGTAGAGTGCTTCCAAACTCCAAAGTCAGTGTTGTTGGTTTTTTTATTTTTATTTTGCAGGAGGAATGCCTCCCACCCCTCAGGCCGTTCAACTCACTGGGCAGAAGCCAAGTCAGCATCAGTATGACTCTTCCACAGGGCCTCCTGTACAGAATGCTGCCAGCTTGCACACACCTCCGCCACAGCTCCCCGGGAGGCTGCCCCCCACCAGCGTCCCCACTGCACCCCTCCCGTCTGCACTGCAATTTCCACAGCAGCCACAAATGGTAGAGACTCAGACACAGCTCCAAATTCCAGTGAAGACTCAACAACCAAATGTCCCTGTCCCCCTACCCAGTCAGCTCCCTCCTCCTCTTCCACTGCCTGCACAGACCGCTCTCCAGGCTCCAGTGCCCGGGAAGGCCCAGATGCAGGTCTCTCAGCTTTCATCCCAGCCACAGGTACTCTACAGATATGTGTCCGTTTTGCTAGTTAGAAAGGAGAACAAAGAAAACTGTCTTGCTGAGATGAATTGCCATCTGTTTATTGAAAAGATGTTATATATTACAATAATTTGTAAATTTTCTGTTAAAATTTCTTTCCCACTTTAGAAAAATTAGTTAAGTAGTTGCAACATACTTTTGTTTGGCTCTGTATGTACTCCCTACTACTGTCTATAGTGTAGGGAGCATCCACCCACTTAGCCACAGAGCCCATGAAGGGCACCATGTGTTAGTGCTCAGAGGAAGAGACTCTGACCCATTTTACTCATGCAGGGGCTCCCACTGAGAAACTGGGTGGTTTGCTTAGAGTACAGGTGTTGAGCATTTAATCGGCTCCTTCCTAACCTTTCTACCTCTTCCCTCCAAGGGGCACTTTTCTGGGGGAGGGATACCACAGACTCTACAAATGTGAGTGTTATCAGGCTTGATGGACATGTTAGGTATTTAAAATGTCTCCCCACCACCCCCTGTGGATTTTGTCTTATATACATTTCAAGTATTTAAAATGCCCTCTCTAATTGATTTCACCCAGATGTGGTTTTTACATTACTACATTGAACTGTTTTCAAACCCTCAAGGGTAGTAAAATGTTAAAGCACAAGCATGAGCTGTTTATGGAGCACTGAGGGGGATGGTGGGTAGGGTTTTTCAAAGAACTATATGACCCATCTTTGTTCTTAATAACTTGATTCATTTCTGGGTGTGGTAAAGCCCACTTAAGACAATCTCCCCTTCCTCTTGCTCTCTCCCTCATTAAGAGGGCCCATATCTCACACCCTATACAAAAATTAACTCAAAATGGATCAAAGACCTAAACATTAGATCTAAGACCATAAAATGTTAGAAGAAAATGTAGGGAAATATCTCATAAATCTTATTCTAGAGGTGATTTCCTAGACCTTACACCCAAACATGAGCACTGAAGAAAGAAAGAAATAAATGGAAACTCCTCAAAATTAAACACTTTTACACTTCAGAGAACTTCTGCACGAAAGTAAAACGACAGCCTATGCAATGGGAAACAGTGTATGGAAATGATATATGAGAATTTATGAATTCTGAAATCCAGAATTTATAAAGAGATTGTTCAACTCAACAACAAAAAGACAGACAACCCAATTACAAAATGGGAAAAACACTTGAACAGACACTTCTCAGAAGAGGAAATACAAATGACCAAAAGGTGCATGAAGAGATGCTCAACGTCCCTGGCCATTAGAGAAATGCAAATCAAAACCACAATGAGATATCATCTCACACCCACCAGAATGGCCGTTATCAATAAAACAGAAAATGGCAAGAGCTGGAGAGGATGTGGAGAAAGAGGCACACTTATTCACTGTTGGTGGGAATGTCAAATGGTATAACCGCTGTGGAAGGCAGTTTGGCAGTTCCTCAAAAAGCTAAATATAGAACTGCCATATGACCTGGCAATACTATTGCTAGGTGTCTACTCAGAGGACGTGAGGGCAAAGACACAATCAGACATTTGCACACCAGTGTTTATAGCAGCAATATTTATAATTGCAAAAAGATGAAAACAGCCAAAATGTCCATCAACAGGCGAGTGGCTAAACAAACTGTGGTATATGCATACAATGGAGTATTATGCAGCCGTAAGACAGAATAAAGTGATGAGGTATGTAACAACATGGATGGACCTTGAGGATATTATGCTGAGTGAGATTAGCCAGAAACAAAAGGACAAATACTGTATGGTCTCACTGATATGAACTGACATTAGTGAATAAACTTGGAGAATTTCCTTGGTAACAGAGACCATCAGGAGATAGAAATAGAATAAGATACTGGGTAAATTGAAGCTGAAGGGATACAGATTGTGCAACGGGACTGAATATAAAAACTCAGAAATGGATAGCACGATACTACCTAACTGTAATACAGTTATGTTAAAACACTGAATGAAGCTGCATGTAAGAATGATAGAGGGAGAAGGGCTGGGGGCACAAATGAAATCAGAAAGAAAGATAGACGATAAAGACTAAGGTGGTATAATCTAGGCATGCCTAGAGTGTATAATGATAGTGACTAAAGGTACAAATTAAAAAAATGTTTTTGCATGAGGAAGAACACAGGAATGTCATTACTGCAGGGTGCTGAAAAAAAAAGTATATTTTCCAGATGAGCTTTGAGTTCATGTTCTTTATGAGTATTTGAAATTTATGGCAAAGTTTGATGAAGTATATAGTAATGGAATAATAGAGACAATCCATGGTAGCTGCTGTGTATTTGTCACCTGCAAGGTGTCAGTCTGTGTGAGGAGACCTTCATAAGCGTGACTTGTTTATTCTTGCAGTGATCCTGTGAGGCAGAATCATCATCCCTATTTCACGATGAGAAGCACCCAAACCAGACAGGGAGAAAACTTGGTGGGGTCATGTGGCTAGTAGGGGTGGACTGAGAGTGGAAGCCAGGTTCACAGCCTTATAGTTGCCTACTTTGAGAAGGAGAGCACTTTTCTCTAGGGCATCTGAGCAGTTTGAGGGCAGCCTCTCTTTAGTTTGTGGAAATGAATCTCTGTTTTGAACACCCTCTCTCATTGAGCCATGTACTGATGGAAAGCAGCGCTGTCATATTTCTGTTACTAGTTTACCTGCCTGTATTACTCCCGGGGGAAGCTGTTTTTTTGTTTGTCTGTTTGTTTGTGTTTTGGTTTTTTGTTTGTTTAACAGTTTCAGGTGACCCAGTGCTTCTTTATATATATACATATATATATTTTTTCAAAATATTTCTGCTGGCATTTTTTTTTATTAATTAAAAAAAAGATTAACACAATATTTAGAAATCATTCCATTCTACATAGGCAATCAGTACTTCTTAATATCACATAGATGTATGATCATCATTTCTTAGTACATTTGCATCGATTTAGAAAAAGAAATAGCAAGACAACAGAAAAAGAAATAAAATGATAATATAGAGAAAAAAATAAAAATGAAAAATACAAAACATATATATAAAAGAACACACAAACAAACAAAAAAAACTATAGCTCAGATGCAGCTTCCGTTCAGTGTTTTAACATAATTACATTATAATTAGGTAGCATTGTGCTGTCCATTTTTGAGTTTTTGTATCTAGTCCTGTTGCACAGTCTGTATCCCTTCAGCTCCAATTACCCATTATCTTACCCTGTTTCTAACTCCTGATGGTCTCTGTTACCAATGACATAACCAAGTTTATTCTCTAATGTTGGTTCACATCAGTGGGACCATACAGTATTTGTCCTTTAGTTTTTGGCTAGTCTCACTCAGCATAATGTTCTCTAGGTCCATCCATGTTATTACATGCTTCATAAGTTTATTCTGCCTTAAAGCTGCAAAATGTTCCATCGTATGTATATACCACAGTTTGTTTAGCCACTCGTCTGTTGATGGACATTTTGGCTGTTTCCATCTCTTTGCAATTGTAAATAATGCTGCTATAAACATTGGTGTGCAAATGTCCATTTGTGTCTTTGCCCTTAAGTCCTCTGAGTAGATACCTAGCAATGGTATTGCTGGGTCGTATGGCAATTCTATATTCAGCTTTTTGAGGAACCGCCAAACTGCCTTCACAGTGGTTGCACCATTTGACATTCCCACCAACAGTGGATAAGTGTGCCTCTTTCTCCGCATCCTCTCCAGCACTTGTCATTTTCTGTTTTGTTGATAATGGCCATTCTGGTGGGTGTGAGATGATATCTCATTGTGGTTTTGATTTGCATTTCTTTAATGGCCAGGGACATTGAGCATCTCTTCATGTGCCTTTTGGCCATTTGTATTTCCTCTTCTGATAGGTGTCTGTTCAAGTCTTTTTCCCATTTTGTAATTGGGTTGGCTGTCTTTTTGTTGTTGAGTTGAACAATCTCTTTATAAATTCTGGATACTAGACCTTTATCTGATAGGTCATTTCCAAATATTGTCTCCCATTGTGTAGGCTGTCTTTCTACTTTGTTGATGAAGTTCTTTGATGCACAAAAGTGTTTAATTTTGAGGAGTTCCCATTTATTTATTTATTTCTTCAGTGCTCTTGCTTTAGGTTTAAGGTCCATAAAACCGCCTCCAATTGTAAGTTTCATTAGATATCTCCCTACATTTTCCTCTAACTGTTTTATGGTCTTAGACCTAATGTTTAGATCTTTGATCCATTTTGAGTTAACTTTTGGTAGGGTGTGAGATACGGGTCCTCTTTCATTCTTTTGCATATGGATATCCAGTTCTCTAGGCACCATTTATTGAAGAGACTGTTCTGTCCCAGGTGAGTTGGCTTGACTGCCTTATCAAAGATCAAATGTCCATAGATGAGAGGGTCTATATCTGAGCACTCTATTCGATTCCATTGGTCGATATATCTATCTTTATGCCAATATCATGCTGTTTTGACCACTGTGGCTTCGTAATATGCCTTAAAGTCCGGCATCTCGAGACCTCCAGCTTCGTTTTTTTTCCTCAAGATACTTTTAGCAATTCGGGGCACCCTGCCCTTCCAGATAAATTTGCTTATTGGTTTTTCTATTTCTGAAAAAAAAGTTGTTGGGATTTTGATTGGTATTGCATTGAATCTGTAAATCAATTTAGGTAGGATTGACATCTTAACTATATTTAGTCTTCCAATCCATGAACACGGTATGCCCTTCCATCTATTTAGGTCTTCTGTGATTTCTTTTAACAGTTTTTTGTAGTTTTCTTTGTATAAGTTTTTTGTCTCTTTAGTTAAATTTATTCGTAGGTATTTTATTCTTTTAGTTGCAATTGTAAATGAAATTCGTTTCTTGATTTTCCCCACAGCTTGTTCATTGCTGGTGTATAGAAATGCTACAAATTTTTGAATGTTGATCTTGTAACCTGCTACTTTGCTGTACTCATTTATTAGCTCTAGTAGTTTTGTTGTGGATTTTTCCGGGTTTTCGACGTATAGTATCATATCGTCTGCAAACAGTGATAGTTTTACTTCTTCCTTTCCAATTTTGATGCCTTGTATTTCTTTTTCTTGTCTAATTGCTCTGGCTAGAACCTCCAACACGATGTTGAATAATAGTGCTGATAATGGACATCCTTGTCTTGTTCCTGATCTTAGGGGGAAACTTTTCAATTTTTCCCCATTGAGGATGATATTAGCTGTGGGTTTTTCATATATTCCCTCTATTATTTTAAGGAAGTTCCCTTGTATTCCTATCTTTTGAAGTGTTTTCAACAGGAAAGGATGTTCAATCTTCTCAGATGCCTTCTCTGCATCAATTGAGATGATCATGTGATTTTTCTGCTTTGATCTGTTGATATGGTGTATTACATTAATTGATTTTCTTATGTTGAACCATCCTTGCATACCTGGGATGAATCCTACTTGGTCATGATGTATAATTCTTTTAATGTGTTGTTGGATACGATTTGCTAGAATTTTGTTGAGGATTTTTGCATCTATATTCATTAGGGAGATTGGTCTGTAGTTTTCTTTTTTTGTAATATCTTTGCCTGGTTTTGGTATGAGGGTGATGTTGGCTTCATCGAATGAATTAGGTAGCTTTCCCTCCACTTCAATTTTTTTGAAGAGTTTGAGGAGAGTTGGTACTAATTCTTTCTGGAATGTTTGGTAGAATTCACATGTGAAGCCGTCTGGCCCTGGACTTTTCTTTTTATGAAGCTTTTGAATGACAGATTCAATTTCTTTACTTGTGATTGGTTTGTTGAGGTCATCTATTTCTTCTTGAGTCAAAGTTGGTTGTTCATGTCTTTCCAGGAACCCGTCCATTTCATCTAAATTGTTGTATTTATTAGCGTAAAGTTGCTCATAGTATGCTGTTATTACCTCCTTTATTTCTGTGAGGTCAGTGGTTATGTCTCCTCTTCCATTTCTGATCTTATTTATTTGCATCCTCTCTCTTCTTCTTTTTGTCAATCTTGCTCTGGGCCCATCAATCTTATTGATTTTCTCATAGAACCAACTTCTGGTCTTATTGATTTTCTGTATTCTTTTCATGTTTTCAATTTCATTTATTTCTGCTCTAATCTTTGTTATTTCTTTCCTTTTGCTTGCTTTGGGGTTAGTTTGCTGTTCTTTCTCCAGTTCTTCCAAGTGGACAGTTAATTCCTGAATTTTTGCCTTTTCTTCTTTTCTGATATAGGCATTTAGGGCAATAAATTTCCCTCTTAGCACTGCCTTTGCTGCGTCCCATAGGTTTTGATATGTTGTGTTTTCATTTTCATTCGCCTCGAGGTATTTACTAATTTCTCTTGTAATTTCTTCCTTGACCCACTCGTTATTTAAGAGTGTGTTGTTGAGCCTCCACATATTTGTGAATTTTCTGGCACTCCGCCTATTATTGATTTCCAACTTCATTCCTTTATGATCCGAGAAAGTGTTGTGTATGATTTCAATCTTTTTAAATTTGTTAAGACTTGCTTTGTGACCCAGAATATGGTCTATCTTTGAGAATGATCCATGAGCACTTGAGAAAAAGGTGTATCCTGCTGTTGTGGGATGTAATGTCCTATAAATGTCTGTTAAGTCTAGCTCATTTATAGTAATATTCAGATTCTCTATTTCTTTATTGATCCTCTGTCTAGATGTTCTGTCCATTGATGAGATTGGTGAGTTGAAGTCTCCAACTATTATGGTATATGTGTCTATTTCCCTTTTCAGTGTTTGCAGTGTATTCCTCACGTATTTTGGGGCATTCCGGTTCGGTGCATAAATATTTATGATTGTTATGTCTTCTTGTTTAATTGTTCCTTTTATTAGTAGATAGAGTCCTTCTTTGTCTCTTTTAACTGTTTTACATTTGAAGTCTAATTTGTTGGATATTAGTATAGCTACTCCTGCTCTTTTCTGGTTGTTATTTGCATGAAATATCTTTTCCCAACCTTTCACTTTCAACCTATGTTTATCTTTGGGTCTAAGATGTGTTTCCTGTAGACAGCATATAGAAGGATCCTGTTTTTTAATCCATTCTGCCAGTCTATGTCTTTTGATTGGGGAATTCAGTCCATTAACATTTAGTGTTATTACTGTTTGGATAATATTTTCCTCTGCCATTTTGCCTTTTGTATTATATATATCATATCTGATTTTCCTTCTTTCTACACTCTTCTCCATACCTCTCTCTTCTGTCTTTTCGTATCTGACTCTAGTGCTCCCTTTAGTATTTCTTGCAGAGCTGGTCCCTTGGTCACAAATTCTCTCAGTGACTTTTTGTCTGAAGATGTTTTAATTTCTACCTCATTTTTGAAGGACAATTTTGCTGGATATAAAAGTCTTGGTTGGCAGTTTTTCTCTTTTAGTAATTTAAATATATCATCCCACTGTCTTCTAGCTTCCATGGTTTCTGCTGAGAAATCTACACATAGTCTTATTGGGTTTCCCTTGTATGTGATGGATTGTTTTTCTCTTGCTGCTTTCAAGATCCTCTCTTTCTCTTTGACCTCTGACATTCTAACTAGTAAGTGTCTTGGAGAACGCCTATTTGGGTCTATTCTCTTTGGGGTGCACTGCAGTTCTTGGATCTGTAATTTTAGGTCTTTCATAATAGCTGGGAAATTTTCAGTGATAATTTCTTCCATTAGTTTTTCTCCTCCTTTTACCTTCTCTTCTCCTTCTGGGACACTCCCACAACACGTATATTTGTGCGCTTCATATTGTCATTCAGTTCCCTGATCTCCTGTTCAAATTTTTCCATTCTTTTCCCTATAGTTTCTGTTTCTTTTTGGATTTCAGATGTTCCATCCTCCAGTTCACTAATTCTATCCTCTGTCTCTTTAAATCTACCATTGTAGGTTTCCATTGTTTTTTTCTTCTCTTCTACTGTGTCTTTCAATCCCATAAGTTCTGTGATTTGTTTTTTCAGACTTTCCATTTCTTCTTTTTGTTGATCGCATACCTTCTTCACGTCCTCCCTCAATTTATTGATTTGGTTTTTGAAGTGGTTTTCCATTTCTGTTCGTATATTCAGAATTAGTTGTCTCAGCTCCTGTATCTCATTTGAGCTATTGGTTTGTTCCTTTGACTGGGCCATATCTTCAATTTTCCTGGTGTGATTCGTTATTTTTTGCTGGCGTCTGGGCATTTAATCAGATTTCCCTGAGTGTGGGTTCCAGCAGGTTGAAAGACTTTCCTGTGAAGTCTCTGGAATCTGTTTTTCTTTTCCTTCCCAGTATGTGGTACTTGTCTGTGTGCGGGTCCCACCAGCAAAAGATGTTGTGGCTCCTTTAACTTTGGAAGACTCTCGCTGCTGGGTGTGTGGTGGAGACAGAGGAAAGGTTGTAGGTTGGTTTTAATGGCTTCAAATTGTGACGTCCTGGGATCTGAGTTCCTTGAGAGAGGGATTCCACCTGAGTTGTGCTTCACCCCTCCCGTGGGGAAGGTTCAGGTGGTAGAGAGCCCTGAAAGCAGCCTGTTTCTGCATTTGGGGCAGTTGTAACCTATGTAATCCCAGTGCTGAGCCCAGAGGCAACGAAGCCTCTGTAGAAACAGCCGCAGAAGGCTCTGTTTCACCCCCTTTCCTCTTTTTCAGTTAGCCCAATCGGCGATTTCCGCCTTGATCAGTTTCACCTGAGCTGAGGGCCTATTTTTAGTAGTCAGAAGTTGTTCATTAATGCCAGTATTGGTGTTAGATTGGGCTCAGTCTCTACTACTGTTGAAGACTGTTTCCTTTCCCTCCGGGAAGTCGCCTTTCGGGGAGGGGCACCAGCTGCCGCGGCTTGGGGAGCCGCTGTTCAGATTCTCCCATCCGGCCCGGGAAGCCGCGTGTTTGGAAGTGGCTGCGGTTACCGGCCACCTCGGGTTGGGGGACTGCTTTTCGGAGGCTCCCATCCGGCCCGGAAAGCGGCGCGTGGGGGAGGGGCACCGGCTGCCGCGTCTTGGGAAACCAACTGATCCAAATCTCCCAGCCGGCCCGGGAAGCCGCGTGTGTGGAAGGGGCTCTGGTCGCCGGCCCTCGCGGGTTGGGGGACCGCCGCTCCGAGGCTCCTAGCTGTTCCGGGAAGCCGCGTGTGGGGAGGGGCACTGGTCGCCGCGGCTTGGGGAACCCGATCCAAAACTCCCAGCTGGCCCGGGAAGGAGGGAGGGAGCTCTGGCCGCCAGCCACCTTGGCCCGGGGAAGCGCGCGCCTCTCGGGGACCTCACCGCAGCGGAGACTATTAGCCGGTCCAGCCAGTCCAGAATGGGGTACGCTGTGTGTCTGGTCTCTGTCGTGGCTCCAGGAGCTGTTTTGTACTGTTCCTAGTTCTTTAGTAGTTGTTCTGGAGGAGGAACTAAGACCCGCGCGCCTTACTAAGCCGTCATCTTCTCCGGAAGTCTATACGTATATTTTTATTGGTAAAACTTAACATATAAACATTCTCAACATACAAATAGTCCATACATGGTGTACAATCAGTGGCTCACAGCATCGTCACATAGTTGTGTATTCATTACCATGATCATTTTTTTTAATATTTGCATCACTCCAGAAAAAGAAATAAAAAAGAAGACTCGTAAAAACCCATACATACCATACCCCTTACCCCTCCTACTCATTGACCACTAATATTTCCACCTACCGAATTTATTTTATCCTTTGTCCCCCTTATTGTTTATTTTTTATCCGTATTTTTGATAAATCTTTCCTTACCCTAGATAAAAGGAGCATCAGACACAAGGTTTTCACAATCACACAGTCACATTGTAAAAGTTATATCATTATACAGTCTTCTTCAAGAAACATGGCTATTGGAACACAGCGCTACAGTTTCAGGCACTTCCCTCTAGCCATTCCAGTACACCATCAGGGGACGTTGTTGAAAATTATTTTAAGGAGTTCCTTATAACCATAAAATCCTATTTCTTTTAGGTAGGCAGGGCAGGGGTTGGTCAAGTGGTAAATATTTTAGGCTCTGCAGGTCGTTCGGTTTCTCTAGCAGCTAATCCGCTCCGTTGTTGTAGTGTGAAAGCAGCCAGGGACAGCACATAAATGAATGGACATGACTATTTTTTGTTTGTTTTTTTTTTTGGATGGTGGGGGTGGATGTACAGCAATGCATGGGCTAGAAACCAAACCCAATGGTTGGGTTTTTTTTTTTTTTTTTAAATACCAAAAAACACATAACAAATACAAACATTCCTGTTTTGATCATTCTGTTCTAGGTATATAATCAGTAATTCACAATATTACCACATTGTTGCATATTCACCATCATGATCATTTCTTGGAATATTTGCATCTATTCAGAAAAATAAAGCGGAAACAGCAAAAAAAATTGTACATACCATACCCCTTACCCCTCCCTTTCATTGATCACTGGCATTTCAAACTAAATTTATTTTAGCATTTGTTCCCCCTATTATTTATTTTTATTCCATATGTTTTACTTGCTGTTGACAAGGTGGATAAAAGGAGCATCAGACACAAGATTTTCACAATCACACAGTCAGATTGTGAAAGCTATATCATTATTCAATCATCTTCAGGAAACATGGCTACTGGAACACAGCTCCACATTTTCAGGCAGTTCCCTCCAGCCTCTCCACTACGTCTTGAATAACAAGGTGATATCTACTTAACGTGTAAGAATAACTTCCACGATAACCTCTTGATTCTGTTTGGAATCTCTCAGCCATTGATGCTTTGTCTCGTTTCACTCTTCCCCCTTTTGGTTGAGAAGGTTTTCTCAATCCCTTGATGCTGAGGCTCAGCTCATTCTAGAGTTTTTCTCAATCCCTTGATGCTGAATCTCAGCTCATTCTAGGATTTCTGTTCCACATTGCCAGGAAGGTCCACCCCCCTGGGAGTCATGTCCCACGTAGACGAGGAGGGTGGTGAGTTTGTTTGTTGTGTTGACTGGAGAGAGAGGCCACATCTGAGCAACAAAAGAGGTTCTCTTGGGGGTGACTCTTAGGCCTAATTTTAAGTAGGCTTGACCTGTCCTTTGTGGTGTTAAGTTTCATATGAACGAATCCCGAGACTGGGGGCTCAGCCTATACCTTTGGTTGTCCACACTCTTTGTGAGAATATCAAAAATTCAACTTGGGGAAGTTGAATTTCCCCCCATTCTCACCATTCCCTGAAGGGGACTTTGCAAATACTTTTCCACTCACTGATCAAATCACTCTGGGATTCATCGGGGCATCACTCTGGACAATTCAAGAAAATCTCATTTCCTACCCAAGGTTCCATGTACTTATGGTGTTCAACCAAGCTATCTACATAAGTTATATTTGGAAATGCACTAGTCAAAATATAAATTTTGTACCAAATAAACATTTTTTACTTTGATGGTTGGATTTTGATACAACTTTATTTCCAAGTAAAGTTGTGGCCTGCCATAGTTTGCTGAGTAGGAGAAAACGAGAGATGGAGAAGGAATCCTCACACCAGGAAAGGTTGGATAGAGAAAGTGTTTTATTACTGTCTTTTCATTCTGGGTTATAAACGTACTGTCTTTTGTGTCTGCCTCTTACGGTTCTTAGTTTGAATAGTTACTGGGTTCCCTGTCCCCGTGATGGAAACTCTGTAAGAATTTAATATAGTCTTCAGTTTTAGTAGCTGCAGTGTCAGGAGAGCCCAAAGGAGGATCCCCAGCCCTTACAGCCCACCACAGAAGGAACATACGAAATTGTATTTGCCCTTCAGGAAAAAAGTGTGAGATGAGTATTGGGCATTTTTCAATTAACAAAAAAGCTTACACGAGATGCAAGACCATGCAAAGGCACAGTTTATAATGAGAGCTTTTGTTTTCGTTTTTTGGAAGTAAAGCAATTTATTTTATTTTATCTTTGTGGATTGTTGAGTACGTTTTTAGTTATTGTGGTTTCTGGGTTTGATTTGTTTTGCTCACTTACCCTGTCATGGAAAGGTAGGAATGGGCTCTTCTGTCTCTGTCGATGCTGCTGTTGCTTGGACACTGTGTACCAGACTGAGCTCTTGTCTCTCCTCTGCCCATTAGACTGTGGCACTGACGAGACCACCCACAGACCCTGTCCAGCCCTGCCAGCGGGCTCTGCCCCCTTCCTCCTCTGCCTCGTCCAGCACACCCATGGGCGGTGCAGGCCCTGGCCCCTCACCTGCACGGTCCTCTCCAGTGAATAGACCCTCCTCGGCAGCGAACAAGTCGTCGTCTCCGCTCACTTCCCGGTCCCCGGGGGCAGCTGGGCCAGCCCCCCCCAAGCCCCAGAGCCCAGCTCAGAATGCCACCTCGTCCCAAGATAGTTCTCAGGATACACTGGCAGAACAGATAACACTGGTAAGTGTGCTTAAAACAGTTTTAGGTACTTAAAAAAAATTGTGAGATGTGTGTATGATTTTAATTTTTTAGAATGTGATAGTTTAAAACTGGACATCGGATGTTAAGGTCAGTTCCAGCCACTAGCTGTTAAATTTGAACAAGCAGTTTCCCCCACTTCAGGTGCCCCTGTGCCCTCCTTCGCTGGCCCGTTTTCCCTCTGTTGATGGAGATGTGGAAGAGAATGCACCCCATGAGGCTGGGGTGAGGACTGAATGAATTAATTCAGGTAAAGGATTCAGAGTGTAGCCAGTACAACATATGTGCTACTTATGTTCTCCTGGCTACAGTCTCAGTGTACATATGTTGTACATATGGTGCACTTAAGCAAGATTAAAACCAAGTCATTTTCAACTTTTCTTGTGGAAGTAGGCAACAAAGACAAAATGTTTCTTGTGATAAAATTGGCCGTTGTAGGTTGTTATCACAAGAGGCAGGGCAAGGCAGGTGTGTCTAAAGGTCGTGTTGGTGGCTTCCGTGTTGGCCAGGAGGACACACAGGTTTGGAAGTGGAGAGCACTGGGTGCTCCGACAGCTTCCTGGCCGCTGCTGCTGGCCGTCCCAAAGGCCTCTAGCCCTGTGGTCACTCTCAGCCTCCTCTTCCCACTGCTTAGCACAGAGCTAGCGCTTAGTTTATTGGAAAAGAATTTTTTGTTTGTTTATTTAGCTTTATTGTGGTAATAAAAAGCCATTTATCAAAATGCAAAGATAATTCTAGTAAACCTAATGTTACCTGTTATCTAGTTTAAACACAGTTATCCATACATGGGCAGTCTTATTTTGTGAGTTACCCTCTTATTGATGACTCAGAAATGAATTCCAGGCAGTGTATTGTTTCCTTCAGAAATATTTTGAAATAAATAATGGCTCTTTCATTCTTATTTTATTTTGATATGTGGGTAGGATGGTTATTTTTGTGAGTGTTCCTCCTTATACAATCATTTGGTGACATTTTAGAGGGTTTTAATTGACTAGTTTTCACTGGACAGTTTACAAGTATTTCAATTGCTTCTACTGTGTAAATAATTAAAACCTGCTCAGGTTACATATTACACATTTAGACTGTATTTATATAAATAATAGTTGACAAGTCAGTGTTTACTGAGCACATGTGTTGTACTGGCTACAGTCTGAATCTTTTACCTGTATTAATTCATTCAGTCCTCATCCCAGCCTCACGGAGTGCATTCTGTTCTGCATCTCCATCCAAAAAGGGAAAATGGGCCAGCGAAGGTGGGTGTAGGGGCACCTGAAGTGGGGAAGCTGCTTGTTCACATTTAACAGCTAGTGGCTGCAGAGCTGGGACTGTACCTCCCATGTGATGTGAGGTGTTGTGCTGTAGCTTTGCTCTGGGGCCTCAGTGAAGGTGGAGAAGAGGAGGTTCAAGTTCAGGAGGGGTTTGGATTTGCAATGAAGATCAGAGATTGTAGCTTCTTGAGTAGTAAAGTGGTCTGCCATGAAGGTCTTCGCAGAAGGTGGGTCTTGCTGTTAAACCTAGGAAAAGTTGAACTGAGGAGACCGGGAAGTTGAGTGTGAGTCCTTTGTAGCAGTGAGATGGCAGGGCCCAGGCTAGGGAGGGAGCCGCGAGGGAAGCCTTGGTGACCTCTGAGCTGTCGGAAGGAGAGCATCTATAGGGATTTGTAACTCTGGTGGTGATGGATGGGAAGGGAAGAAGTCAGAAGTGACTTATATTTTCCAACCTGAAAAATGAAGGAGGAGCTGGGGTGGTAGACACTGGCCGGAAGATTGGGTGGGTGCTCAGTTTCCATCTAGGGTGAGCCCTTGGGGTGGAAGATCAGCTCTCTGGGGACCTTTGAGGTTAGTGCTCATAGCACATTAGCACGACCAGGCTTTCCAGTTAAAAAGCATTTCCTCATAAGAATGTTTGAGTGATTTTCTTTTGTGAGTGGCGTAGAATCCAAATTCTCTAACGTTCAAAATGCCACTTAATCTGGTTGTATTTACCAGGCCTCTTGCTATTTCCCAGTGTCATCCCTATCAGTAGAAATGCACTGAGCACCTCTAATTCTTGGGGGTTTGGGCTAACTCCTGGGGCTTCAAAAAAGAGCAGAATAGTTCCGCCAGGGCTGGGCTGTGGGGTGCTGAGTATAGAGGTGTGGGCTCCAAGTCGACAGATGCTACTTTCCTCCGCAGATGTGCATTTCTTTCCATCTAGCTACCTAGATCTGTGCCTTCCCCACACTGTCCCCACTCCGCAAAATACCCAACACCCTTATCTTGGTCTCTAAATACTTTCCATTCTTCAGAACTTAGTTCAGGGCTCACCTCTTTGTGGAACCTTCCAAGAAAAGGCTTTTATTTGAAATTAAAAAAAAAAAAAAAAGCAGACTATATACTTACCTCCACCCTGGATTACCGTGTAAAATTAGGAAGAGCTCATGGGCAGGGATCGGAGGGGAATGTGAAAAAATGAAATGAGTGTCGATGTTTTGTTGAGGTCATGATAGTGTAAGGTTGTTTTTACTCTTTGGTTGCTGACATTGTTGTTCTGATATTTGTACATTTAAAAAACACAACACTATGAGTCCTCTTTTGGGGATCCCCCCGCTTTAGGTACTTCCCTTTTAGAGGCCCTCCTTCCCCTTTGGAGACCCCCTTTAGTGACTCTGCTTCAGTGAGTCTCTGACTCCTTGTATCCCCCCCACCATGTCTTGAAGCATGGGTTCGTGCTTTGGGCCTTTCTGGACCTCCTCCCACTTTGTCTCTGCTTGTCATCTCTTCTCCCCTTGGAAAATCCGTGCTTGACACTCCTTTCCTGGATTTCCCATCCTTCTGAGCTCAGTTCAGATGTGACCCTCTGTTCACCTTTCTCTCAGATTCTTCAGGGAGAAGTGCTTGGCCTTACCTTTGAACTTTTCTAGAATTTTTTTTTGTTTTTGTTTTAGCGTGGGCAGGGTCAGGAATTGAACCCAGGTCTCTAGCATGGCAGGTGAGAATTCTGCCTCTGAACCACCATTGCACCACCCTAGAAATTTGTTTTTGATTGCACTGCGTTTGACTGTGGGTCTAACCCTGACTCCCTTGAGGTTTCTTTATCTTGTTCAGTAGCCTCTCACATAGCAGTTTTCAACTAGGTGATGTCTGAATTAGAACACAATTATGTACTTCTTGCTACTCTGCCCCCTCCATTTCTGGCAGGAAAACCAAATTCATCAGCGAATCGCAGAGTTAAGGAAAGAAGGTCTGTGGTCTGTGAGACGGCTGCCAAAGCTGCAGGAAGCTCCGCGACCGAAATCTCACTGGGACTATTTGCTGGAGGAAATGCAGTGGATGGCCACGGACTTTGCCCAGGAGAGAAGGTGGAAGATGGCAGCTGCTAAGAAGGTACGTTTGAAATACGGGCTGCCACTGTTGTTGAGTACTGACTGGGTGGTCTTTGGAATTTAAAAGGCATTTTTATAATAGTAGGGATATGCATGCATGTCTTGTTTTATTGTGCTTCGCTTAAATGCAGATCCCGTGTTTATCTTCGAATTGAAGGTTTGTGGCCACCCAGCTTGAAACAAGTCTATTGAAACCATTTTTTTAACAGTGTGTACTCATTTCATGTCTGTGTCACATATTGTTAATTCTCACAGTATTTCACACTTTTTCAGTTTTATTATATCTTTCACAGTAATCTGTGATCAGTGATCTTTGATGTTACTATTGTAAATGTTTTGGGATGCTTGTACCACACCCATTTAAGACAGTGAGTTTAATTTTTAAATGTTGTATGCATTTTGATTGCTGCACCAACCAGCTATTCCCCATCTCTCTCCGTCTCCTTGGGCCTTCCTTTTCCCTGAGATGTAAGGCCAGTTGGTAACTCCACAGTGGTATCAGAGTGTTCAAGTGAAAGAAAGAGTCGCATGTCTCTCAGGTTTTTTTGTTATTGTTGTTCATTTGTTTTTTTGGGTACGTGGTCGGGGAATTGAACCCGGGTCTCCTGCATGGAAGGTGAGAATTCTACCACTGAACCCCCCGTGCACCCTGTCTCTTACTTTAAGTCTAGAGCTAGAAAAGATGAGACTTGGTGGGAAAAGCAGGTCAGTAGTCAGGATAGACCCACAACTAGGCCTCCTGTGCCGGTTAGCCAAACATGAGTGCAGAGGAAAAGTTCTTGAGCGAGATAAAAAGTGCTGCTCCAGTGAACATGCGAATGATGAGAAGGCAAAGCAGCCTTGTTGCTGATATGGAGAAAGTTTTGGTGGTTTGGCTAGAAGCCTAATCCAGAGCTAGGCCCTAACTCTTCAATTTCATGAAGGCTGAGAGAGATTAGGAAGCTTCAGAAAAGTTGAAGCTAGCAGAGCTTGGTTCTTGAGGTTAAAGGAAAGAAGCTGTCTCCATAATATAAATGTGCAAGGTGAAGCAGCAGGCACTGATGTAGAAGCTGCAGCAAGTTATCCAGCTAAGATCATTGATGAAGGTGACTATACCAAACAGATTTTCAGTGTAGACGAAACAGCCTTATATGCCTGGCTTCAAAGCTTCAGAGGACAGGCAGATTCACTTTTTTAATTGTTTTTTTTAACTTTTTTTTGTTGTATGGTATAACATATACAAAACAAAGAAATAAAAAAGCAATGGTTTTCAAAGTACTCTTCAAAAAGTAGTTATAGGACCGATCGGGCTGATTCACTTTTAGGGTCAGTGTAGCTGGTGACATTCAGTTAAAGCTTGTGCTCACTTACCATTCCAAAAATCTTGGGGCCCTTAAGAATTACACTAAATTGACTGCCTGTGCTCTTTATATGGAACAGCATAGCCTGGATGTCAGCACATCTGTTTACAGCATGCTTTACTGAATATTTTAAGCCCACTGTTTAGACTTCCAGCTCAGAAAAATATATTCTCTTCAAAATATGACTGCTCCTTAATAATGTACCTGGTTCCCCAGGAGCTATGATGGAAATATATATTGAGATTAACATCATTTTCATGCCTGCTAACACAATCCATTCTGCAGCCCATGTGATTAAGGAGCAATTTCTACTTTCAAGTCTTATTATTTAAGAAATAAATTTCATAAGGCTATAGCTGACATGGATAGTAATTCCTTTGGTGGATCTGGCTAAAGAAAATTGGAAAACTTCTGGAAAGGATTCTCATTCTAGATGCTGTTAAGAACATTCATAATTCATGGGAGGAGGTCAAAATATCAGCATTCACAGGAGTTTGGAAGAAGTGGATTCCAGCTATCATGGATGACTGCAGTGGAGGAAGTAACTACAGATGTGGTCAAAATAGCAAGAGAACCAGATTTAGAAGTAGTGCCTGAAGATTTGACTGAATTTCTGTAATCTCTGGATAAAACTTTAACAAATGAGGAGATGGTTCTTTTATTTATTTATTTGTTTTTAGTTTTTTTTATTTTATTATTTTAAAAATTTTTTTAAAATACCAAAAACACCAAACAAATGCAAATGTTCGTAACTTTTGATCATTCCGTTCTACATGCATAATCACTAATTCACATATCATCACATAGTTGCATGTTCGTCATCATGATCATTTCTTGGAACATTTGCATCTATTCAGAAAAAGAAATAAAAAGACAACAAAAAATTTGTACACACCATACCCCCCACCCCTCCCCCTCACCGAACACCAGCATTTCACTCTAAATTTATTTTGATGTTTGTTACCCCTATTATTTATTTTTATTCCATATGTTTTACTCATCTGGTTGATAAGGTAGATAAAAGGAGCATCAGACACAAGGTTTTCACAATCACACTGTCACACTGTGAAAGCTATATCATTACACAATCATCTTCAAGAAACATGGCTACTGGAACACAGCTCCACATTTTCAGGTAGTTCCCTCCAGCCTCTCCACTACAGCTTTTTTTTTTTTTTTAACATGGGCAGGCACCAGGAATCAAACCCAGGTCCTCTGGCATGGCAGGCAAGCGTCCTTACCTGCTGAGCCACCGTGGCCCGCCCTCCATTACATCTTGACTAACAAGGTGATAGGAGATGGTTCTTTTTTTTAGTATTTTTTTTTGTGTGTGAAAAATAATGTATATTTTAAAAAGTAATAAATTTCAAAGCATATCACAACAGTTAGTGGTAGAGCAAATTTCAGAGTTTGGTATGGGTTACAAGTCTACAATTTTACTTCTAGCTGCTCTAAGATACTGGAAACTAAAAGAAATACCAGTATAATGATTCAGCAGTCATACTCATTTGTTAAACCCTACCTTCTCTGTGTAACTCCACCATCACTTTTGATCTTTCTCTCCCACTCTTTAGGGGTATTTGGGCTATGCACATTCTAACTTTTTCATGTTGGAAGGGGCTGTTGATGATATGGGATGGGGGTGGAACTAGTTGATGTTCTGGAGAGGCTGGACTTGTTGCACTTCAGGACTTAACCTGGTCTAGGGACCCATCTGGAAGTTGTAAGTTCCTGGAAAATTACAAGGTGCTTCTTACAGATGAGCAAAGAAAGTGGTTTCATGAGATGAATTCTACCCCTGGTGAAAGTGCTATTAACATTGTTGAAATGACCACAAAGGTTTGAGAATATTACATAAACTTAGCTGATAAAGTAGTGAGTGGCAGGGTTAAAGAGGATTGACTCCAATTTTGAAAGAAATTCTACTGTGGTTAAAATGCCATAAAACAGCATCTCATGCTACAGAGAAGTTTTTCTTGAAAGGAGGTGTCAGTCAGTGTGGCAGACTTCACTGTTGTCTTATTTTAAGAAATTACCATGACCGGCCCAGTCTTTAGCAGCTACCGCCCTGATCAGTCAGCAGCTGTCAGCATCAAGGAGACACCCTCTACCAATATGATTCAGTAAAGTCTCGGATGATATTAGCATTTTTAAGCAATAAAGTAATTTTAATTAAGGCATGTACATTTTTTTTTTTTTTAGACATAATGCTACTGCACCCAACCCTACAGTATAGTGTAAACATAACTTTTATATACCGGGAAATAAAAAATTCTTTGACTCACTTCATCATGATATTTGCTATGTTGTGATCTGAAGTCAAACTCACAATATCTCTGAGGTGTGCCTGTAAAGGGAGGGTGGGCTTCCCAGACCAAGTCTCAAAAGACTTTCTGACTCATAATGTACATAGTATGTTTTATGTACATTTTCCTGTAGAAAATAACTATTGCGTAACTCATTTTTGAAGGGTGGTGGGTTGAGTGTGAATGGTTGGGATAAATATATCTTCCCTGCTGCATTTCTGGGAGTGGCAGTAGGGTTCCTTTTCTTACCTGTCTTGCCAGGCAGTGGGAATTAGGGTCCTGTAGCACCCCAGAGCCACACTGGTGCCCAGGGTCAGCAGGGGCAGAGGAGGCTAAGGCAAGAAGGGGTGTGGCAGAGGTAGTCACGTGGGGACAGTGAGGTACCTGTGCCACAGTCCCCACGCCCACTGACTGGCCTCTGCTCACAACCACCTGGTCTTCTGGTCTAGCTTGCCTTCTGTTTCTGGCTAATAATTTATTTCCTTACTCCTGTTCCCAAAGCAGGCACACAGTGCTTGGGAAAAATTTTAGGAGGTGCTACTGCTAGTTCTGGAAAAGTCGAAAGAAGCAATAGGTTTCCAGAAACCATAGATCTCAGTGTGAAGGAGCTCTCCTTTTCCCCATATGAATAGCTCTGCACCCTGCTTCTCCCTCTCAGTCACGATGTAATTATCTTTCAGGGTCCTGTATTCTCTCTTCATATTTAAAAAATATGTATTTTTATTGAGATACCTTCACGTACATACAGTCCATACAGAGTATACAATTGTTGGCTCACAGTAGCATCACACACATAGTTGTGTATTCATCACCATGATCATTTTAGGACATTTGCATCACTCCAGAAAAAATAAAAGGACAGAAGAAAAAACTCATACATTGTATACCCCTTACCCCTTCCTCTCATTGACCATGGTATTTCAGTCTGTCCAATTTTTCTTTTTTTCCCTCATTAAACTTTGTTTTAATGGGTCTCAAAATTCTGTGACAGATTTTTGTCATTGTTTCCATTTAAAAAGTACTGATTTTAAAAACTAATAACTTAAAACTGCCACACAAAAACAAATGGTCCACAAAACATTCTTTTCCTTCTGAAGGTTTTACGATGCATTGCTATCATTAACCAGTCTTTTACTGTTAAACTTAAATGGCCAATTGAGACAGACAGTTCTGAGACCGTTCTTCCACCACTGAGTAAGGCTGGAGAGACAGGTGTTATGGGTAATACTCATTTAGCTTTCTGGGCAGACTTGGTGACCTTGCCAGCTCCAGCAGCCTTTTTTTCCACTCCTTGATGACACCCACAGCAACTGTCTGTCTCATATTACAACAGCAAAACAACCTGGAGGAGGATAGTCAGAGAAACTCTCAATACACATGAGCTTGTCAGGAACCATATCAACGATGGCAGCATCACCAGACTTCAGGAATTTGGGGCCTTCTTCCAACTTCTTGCCAGAACGGCAACCAATCTCCTCCTTCAGCTCGGCAAACTTGCAAGCAGTGTGAGCTGTGTGACAATCCAGCACAGGTGCACAGCCAGCACTGATTTGACCTGGATGGCTCAGAATAATCACCTCAGCAGTGAAGCCAGCTGCTTCCATCGGTGGGTTGTTTTTGCTGTCACCAGTCACATTGCCATGACGAACATCTTTTACAGACACATTCTTGACATTAAAGCTCACATTGTCCCCAGGAAGAGCTTCACTCAAAGCTTCATGGTGCATTTCAGCAGACTTGACTTCAGTTGTAATGTTTACGGGTGCAAAGGTGACCACCATGCCTGGTTTGAGAACACCAGTCTGCACTCGGCCCACAGGCACAGTGCCAATACCACCAGTTTTGTAGACATCCTGAGGAGGCAGACACAAGGGCTTGTCACTTGGACGAATAGGTGGCAGAATGCAATCCAGAGCTTCAAGCAGCGTGGTTCCACTGGCATTACCATCCTTTCGGGTGACTTTCTATCCCTTGAACCAAGGCATATTAGCACTTGGCTCTAGCATATTGTCACCGTTCCAACCAGAAATTGGCATAAATGCTACTGTGTCAGGGTTGTAGCCAATATTCTTAATGTAGGTTGCTGACTTCTTTAATGATTTCCTCATATCTCTTCTGACTGTAAGGTGGTTCGATGGAATCCATTTTGTTAACACCAACTATTAGTTGTTTCACACCCAGTGTGTAAGCCAGAAGGGCACGCTCTTGGGTCTGCCCATTCTTAGATATACCAGCTTCAAATTCACCAACACCAGCAGCAACAATCAGGACTGTATAGTCAGCCTGAAATGTGCCTGCGATCGTGTTTTTTTTTTTTTTAATTAATTAAAAAAAATTAACTAGCACAACATTTAGAAATCATTCCATTCTACATATGCAATCAGTAATTCTTAATATCATAGCATAGATGTATGATCATCATTTCTTAGTACATTTGCATCGATTTAGGAAAAGAACTAGCAAAACAACAGAAAAAGATATAGAATGATAATATAGAGAAAAAATAAAAATAATAATAAAAATAAAAAAATATAAAAAAAGGAAAAAGAAAAAAAACAAAAGAACACAAACAAAAAACCACTATAGCTCAGATGCAGCTTCATTCAGTGTTTTAACATAATTACATTACAATTAGATAGTATTGTGCTGTCCATTTTTGAGTTTTTGTATCTAGTTCTGTTGCACAGTCTGTATCCCTTCAGCTCCAATTACCCATTATCTTACCCTGTTTCTAACTCCTGATGGTCTCTGTTACCAATGACATATTCCAAGTTTATTCTCTAATGTTGGTTCACATCAGTGAGACCATACAGTATTTGTCCTTTAGTTTTTGGCTAGTCTCACTCAGCATAATGTTCTCTAGGTCCATCCATGTTATTACATGCTTCATAAGTTTATCCTGTCTTAACGCTGCATAATATTCCATCGTATGTATATACCACAGTTTGTTTAGCCACTCGTCTGTTGATGGACATTTTGGCTGTTTCCATCTCTTTGCAATTGTAAATAACGCTGCTATAAACATTGGAGTGCAAATGTCCGTTTGTGTCTTTGCCCTTAAGTCCTTTGAGTAGATACCTAGCAATGGTATTGCTGGGTCGTATGGCAGTTCTATATTCAGTTTTTTGAGGAACTGCCAAACGGCCTTCCACAGTGGTTGCACCATTTGACATTCCCACCAACAGTGGATAAGTGTGCCTCTTTCTCCACATCCTCTCCAGCACTTGTCATTTTTTGTTTTGTTGATAATGGCCATTCTGGTGGGTGTGAGATGATATCTCATTGTGATCATGTTTTTAATAAAGTCTCTGTGTCCTTGGGCATCAGCTATGGTCACATAATACTTGCTGGTCTCAAATTTCCACAGGGAGATATCGATGGTGATGCCACGCTCCTGTTCAGCTTTTAGTTTATCCAAGACCCGGGCATACTTGAAGGACCCCTTTCCCATCTCAGTAGCCTCCTTCTCAAATTTTTCAATGGTTCTTTTGTTGATTCCACCTCATTTGTAGATCAGATGGCCAGTTATGGTGAACTTGCCCGAATCTATGTGTCCAATAATGACAATGTTGATATGAGTCTTTTCCTTTCCCATTTTGGCTTAAGATGTAGTGATGGTTTTCACAACACCTGTGTTCTGGAGGCAAACCCATTGCAAAAACCTTTTTTTTTTTTTTACTCTTCCCCCTATTCTTTATTTATTCATTGTCCTTATTTTTTTTACTCATTTGTCCATACCCCGGAGAAAGAGTGTGTGAGCCACATAGTTTTCACCATCACATGGTCATATTGTGAAAGTTATACAATCATCTTCAAGAATCAAGGGTAATGGAATACAGTTCCAACAGTTTTAGGTACTTTCCTTCAGCCACTCCAAATACATCATAAACTAAAAAGGAATATCTGTGTAATGCATAAGAATAATCTCCAGGATAACCTCTCAACTCTATTTGAAATCTATTAGCCACTGAAACTTAATTTTGTCTCGTTTCTCTCTTCCTCCTTTTGGTCAGGAAGTCTCTCTCAGTGCCATGATGCTGGGTCCTACTCATCCCTGGGAGTCATGTCCCATGTTGCCAGGGAAATTTACACCTGTGGAAGTCATGTCCCACTTGGGGGTAGGGGGATGGTGGGCAGTGAGTTCACCTCCTGAGTTGGCTTAGAGAAAGGCCACATCTGAGCAACAAAAGAGGTTCTCTGGGGGTGATTCTTGGGTATAATTTTAAGTAGGCTTATCCTATCCTTTGCAGGAATAAGTTTCATAGGGTAAATCCCCAAGATCGAGGACTTGGCCCATTGATCTGATCGTCCCCATGGCTTGTGAGAATATCAGAAATTCTCCAAATTGGGAAGATGAGTATTTCCTCCTTTCTCCCCAGTCCCCCAAGGGGACTTTGTAAATACTTCTTTATTCACTGCCTAAATTACTCTGGGATATATCGGGGCATCACACTAACCTGGACAAACCAAGAAGATCTCACGCCCTGTTCAAGATTCCATGTACTTATAGTGTTCAACTAAACTGACCATACGAGTTAAATTAGGTAATGCGCTACCCAAAGTATACATGTTACATCAAATAATCATCTCTCCCTTTGGTCTCACATAGAAGTTGAAGCTCATAAATATGGGCAATATCATCCTTTACCCTGTGTTCTAATCTGCCTTACTCCTGTCCAGATCATCTTCTTTCATGTCTCTATGAAGAAGTATGATTCCTTCTTCAACTTTTCAAACATGTCCTGTATGCAGTACTGCTGATTTTCATAGCTTCAGAGCTCTAACTCTGAGTCTCAGATACCGTATAAATACCCAAAGTTTCTGGGAATGACCAGGTTATATACAAACAGCTCAGTATCTCAGAATTTAGAAATAACAGTTACAACTCATGAATATATGTGATTGCTGTAACAGCTTACAATCTTGGACCCTTTACAATAGGCTCTAGCCTGATAACCCATGCTCTCAACTTCCGTTCTCTGAGTTTTTATATTATAGTTAGTCCATATGAGTGAGGCATGATAGTATTTGTCTTTTTGTTTCTGACATTTCATTCAACATACGTTCCTTAAGGTTCTTTCACCTAGTTGCATGCCTCACAATTTCATTGCTTCTTGCAATGTAGTCCATTTTACGTATACATCACAGTTCCCCCTTCGATTCCTCCATTGTCATACCCTCAGGCCGCTTCTGTCCATTGTGAATCACCAACATTCACTAAAAAATACCAGTGTGAAAGTGTGCATTCGTGTACCCACTCTCAGTTTCTCCAGGTATGTGCTTAGCAGCAGGGTTGCAGGATCATATGGCAGCCCCACCCCTAGCCTCCTGTGAAACCCACCATACTGTCCTCCAGAGGGGCTACATCTCTCAGCTTCTCTGCCAACAGTAAATAGGTATATCTTTTTCTCCACATTATCTCCAGCACTCATTTCTCTGTTCATGTGTTCTTGGGGGTACATGGTCTGGGAATCGGACCTGGGTCTTCTGCATGGAAGGTGAGCATTCTACCACTGAACCACCCATGCACCCTTACTGTTCATTTATAAGCAGTTTTATTCATGTATCATACAGTCTAACCTAAGTATAAAATCAGAAGTTCTTGGTTTAATCACAGACCCATGCCTTCACTATCACGATCTATATGAAGACATTTCCTTTACTTCTGCAAAGTATTCCATACCACTCCTTCATATCCCCCACTAGTTGACATTTAATTTTGGCATAATGCCTTTGTTACATTCACTGGAAGCATATTACAATGTTATTGTTGGCTGTAGACCATAGGTTGCATTGATTGTATTTTTTTCCTGTATATCATCCAGTTTGAAAGTATTGATTATGTACCCTAGAAAAGCCATATTTCAATTCTGACCCAATCCTGTGGGAGCAGCCTTTTAATTCTGACTTGATAATATAGGTTGGAATCTTTATTAGATTATCTCAGTGGAGACGTGACACATCCAATTGTGGATATTAACTTTTGATTAGATGGAGATGTGACTCCACCCATTCCAGGTGGCTCTTGATGACCTTTAAAAGGAAACATTTTGGAATAACCTCAGAAATGACAGAGCTGAGAGAAAGAACAGAAACCTCATAGCTGACAGAAACTTCACAGCAAAGCTGACACAGAGACACATGTTTGGAGATGCTCGGAGCCCAGCAGAGCTCACCATGAGATGTTAAGCAACCCAGAACCTGGAGAGAGCTAAGGGATGCCAAGAGATGAAAGCTAGCCCGGGAGAAGCAAAGTGAAGAACCTTAAAAGGAACAGAAACTGAAAGCAATGGAGCCCAGGAGCAAGGGACCAGAAGATGCTGCCATGTGACTTTCCAGCTGATAGAAGTGTTGCAGACCAAACTACCTTCCTTGAGGGAAGGTAACCTGTTGGTGCCTTAGTTTGGGCACTTTCACTTCCTTAGAATGTAAACTTGTAACTTATTAAATTCTCCTTTTAAAAGGAAAATTTAAAATGTTCTGGTATATCACATTCCGGCAGCTTGCAAACTAACACACATCCCATTTTCAACACCTTGCAGTGTTGACATTCATTTGTGACTCCCTCATACAAAAACATTTTTTTATTTTTACATTTAATTACCATCACTGTCCATTTTAGGCATTCAAAGTTACACTGTCTCAGTCTTTATCCTCTGTTTTCTGACACATGCCTCCAGGCCTTCTGCTTCAACTGTATTCACAGTTAGCTTCATTCAGTGTTCTTATATTATTGTGCTACCGTTAGATAGCATTGTGCTGTCCTGAATTTTTACGGTCAGACCTGTTGCACATTCTGAATTCCTTCAGCACCAAATGTCCAATCTCTACCCTATTTCTATCTCCTGATAACCAGTGTTCTTAACTTTAATTTGCGAAGTTCACTCATTAATGTTAGTTCATATTAGTGAGAGCAACTCGTCCATTGATGGACATTGGGCTGTTTCCATTTCTTGGCAGTCATAAGTAGTGCTGCTATAAGCATTGCTGTGCAAATGTCCGTTTGTGTCGTTGCCTTCAGTTCCTCTGCACATACACCTAGTCACGGGATTGCTGGATCATCTGGTAGTTCTATACTTAGCTTCCTGAGGAACCATCAAACTGCCTTCCTGAGTGGTTGTACCATTTTATATTCTCACCAGCGGTGGATAAACATGGCTTTTTCTCCACATCCTCTTTAGCATTTATAATTTTTTTTTGTTTTTTTGGGATAATGGCATTCTAGTGAGTGTGACATGATATCTCAATCTGGTTTTGATTTGAATTTCCCTAATAGCCAGTGAAGTTGAGTATCTTTTCATATGCCTTTTAGTCATTGGTATTTCTCCTGAAAAGTGTCTGTTCATGTCTTTTGCCCATTTTTCAATTGGGTTGTTTGTCTTTTTGTTATTGAGTTTTAGAACTTCTTTCATATTCACAATCCCATTCCTTATCCTAGGCAGGCCACGGCGGCTCAGCAGGCAGAGTTCTCGCCTGCCATGCTGGAGACCTGGGTTCCATTCCTGGTGCCTGCCCATGTAAGCAACAAAACAAAACAAAACCCTTATCTGATATGTGGTTTCCAAATATTGTCTCCCATTGCATAGGCTGCCTTTTTACTTTCTTGACAAAGTTCTTTGCTGCAGAAAAGTGGTTAATTTTGAGGAGTTCCCATTTATCTATTTCTTTTTTTCATTACTCATGCTTTGGATGTAAGGTCTAGGAAACCACCTCCTTTCACAAAATGTATAAGATATTTCTGTATATTTTCTTCTGAAAGTTTTATGGTTTTAACTCTTTGCTCCATTTTGAGTTAAATTTTTAATAGGGTATGCAATATGGATCCTCTTTAATTCTTTTGCATATGGGTATCAGTTCTCCAAATGCCATTTATTGAAGAGACTGCTCTGTCCCAGTTGTGTTGGCTTGACTGCCTTATCAAAGATCAGTTGTTCATAGATGAGAGGGTCTATTTCTGAGCACTCAATTTGATTCCATTGATCATGGAGTACCATGCTGTTTGGTCACTGTAGCTTTGTAAGATGCTTTTAGTGTGAGACCTCCTACTTCATTTTTCTTTCTCAAGATATTTTAGCTATTTGGGGCACCTTGCCCTTCCAAATAAATTTGGCTATTGGTTCTTCTATTTCTGCAAAGTAAGTTGTTGGGATTTTAATTGATATTGCATTTAATCTATAAATAAATTTGGGTGGAGTTAACATCTTACCTGTATTTAGTCTTCCAGTTCAATAACATGGTATGCCCTTCGATTTATTTATTTATTTATTTATTTATTTATTTATTTTTTTTTTTTTTTAAAGAAAGACAGAGAAGGAAGGAAGGATGGAAGGAAGGAAGGGAGGAAGAAAGGGAAACATCTTTAAACATTTTCTTATTTTATTATATTTTGTTTGTTTTTTTTGTTTGTTTTTTACATGGGCTGGGGCCGGGAATCGAACCGGGGTCCTCCGGCATGGCAGGCAAGCACTCTTGCCCGCTGAGCCACCGCGGCCCGCCCCCCTTCGATTTATTTTGATCTTCCATGATTTCTTTTAGCAATTTCTTACAGTTTTCTGTGTATGAGTGTTTTGTGTACTTAGTTAAATTATTTCCTAAATATTTGATTCCTTAGGTTGCTATCGTAAATGGAAGTTTTTTCTTGATTTTCTCCTCAGATTGTTCATTACTAGTGTATAGTAATAGTACTGATTTTTGAGTGTTGCTCTTGTAACCTGCCACTTTGCTGTACTCATTTATTAGCTCTAGTAGTTTGCTATAGATTTTTTGAGATTTTCAACAGACAGCATCACATCATTTGCAAATAGTGAGAGTTTTACTTCTTCCTTTCCAATTTGGGTGCCTTTTATTTCTTTTTCTTGTCTGTTTGCTCTGACTAGAACTTTCCACACAATGTTGAATAACAGTGGTGACAGTGGACCTCCTTGTCTTGTTCCTGATCTTAGAGGGAAAGCTTTCAGTCTTTCCCCATTGAGATGATGTTAGCTGTAGTTTTTCATATATTCCCTTTATGATGTTGAGGAAGCTCCCTTCTATTCCTATCCTTTGAAGGTTTTTTGTCAAGAAAGGTTGTTAAATTTTATCATGTGTTTTCTGCGTCAATTGAGATGATCAGGTGGTTTTTCTGCTCTGATTTGTTGATATGGTGGTCTTTCTGCTTTGATTAATTGATATGGTGTATTATATTACCTGATTTTCTTGTGTTGAACCAGCCTTGCATACCTGGAATAAATCTCACTTGGTTGTGGTATATAATTTTTTAATATGCTGCTGGATTTGATTTGCAAGTATATTTTGTTGAGGATTTTTACATCTTTATTCATTAAAGAGATTGGTCTGTAATTTTCTTTTCTTTTATCTTTGTCTGGGTTGGTACTAGGGTGATGATGGCTTCATAGAATGAGTTAGGTAGTGTCTTAGTTTGGAAGTTGCCGGAATACAATATACCAGAAGTGGAATGACTTTTATAAAGGAAACTTAATAAGTTACAAGTTTATAGTTCTAAGGAAGTAAAATTGCCCAAATTAAAGCACCAGCAAGAGTTTACCTTCACTCAAGAGAGGCCAATGTGTCAGGAGCACCTCTGTCAGCTGGGTAGTCATGTGGCTGGCATCTGTTGGTCCCTTGTCCCTGGGCTCCATTGCTTTCATCCTTTTTTCCTGTGGGGGTTCCTCACTTTGCTTCTCGAGGCCTGGCTTTCATCTCTTGGCTTCCTTTGGCTCTCTATCCAGGTTCTGACTTGCTTAATATCTCATGGCAACATCTGCTAGACTCCAGGCATGTTCAGACATCTGTGTCAACTCTCTCTCTTTTGGTGCTGTCCTTTCTGGCTCTCTCCAAAATATTCCCTGCTTTAAAAGATGCGGGTAAACTAATCAAGACACACCTGGGGTGGGTGGAGTCACATCTCCACGTAAGCAAAGGCCACACCCATAGTTGGGTGTGTCACGGATCCCTCCATGGCAATAATCTAATAAAAAATTTCCAACCTGCAACATTGAATCAGGATTAAAAAACAAAAACATGGCTTTTTTGGTGGTATATATTTTCGAAGGAGCACAGATCGCTTTCCCTCCTCTTCAGTTTTTTTGATGCTTGTTCTTTCTTGAATGCTTGGTAGAATTCATAGGTGAAACCATCTGGTCCTGAACTTTTCTTTTTTGGGAGCTTCTTGATGACAAATTCAATCCATTCACTTATTCTTGGATAAGCTTGTCTCTTTCTTCTACAGTCAGTGTTGTTTATGCTTTTCTAGGAAGTTGTCCATTTCACCTGTGTTGTCTAGTTTATTAGCGTATGTTGCTCATAGTATCCTGTCATTACTTCCGTTATTTTTGCAGGGTCGATGATTATGTCCCCTCTTCTATTTCTGATTTTATTTATTTACACCCTCTCTCACCTTTTTGTTTTTGACAGCCTAACTAGGCACATCAGTTTCACTGATTTTTCTCAAAGAACCAACTTGTGGTTTTGTTGATTTTTCTCTAGTGTTTTCATAGTCTCATATTTATTTATTTCTGCTCTGCTCTTTGTTATTTCTTTCCTTTTATTTGGGCAATAAATTTTCCTCTCAGTACCACCTTTCCTGCATCCCATAAATTTTGATACGGTATGTTATCATTTTCATTTGCCCCAGTATATTTACTGATTTCTCTTATACATTATTCCTTGACCCACTGACTGTTTGAGAGTGTGTTATTTAGCCTCCATATATCTGTGAATTTTCTGGCTCTCTACCTGTTAATGATTTCCAACTTCATTCCATTATGATCTAAGGAACTATTTTGTATAATTTCAATCTTTTAAAATTTATTGAAACTTGTTTTGTGGCCCAGCATACAGTCTGTCTTTGAGAATGATCCATGAACACTTGAGAAAAATGTGTATCCTGCTGATGTGGGGTGTAAAAAAAATGTTCTGTAAATATCTGTTAAGTCTAGTTCATTTATTGTATTATTCAAAATCTCCGTTTCCTCATTGAGCCTTTGGCTAGATGGTCTATCCTTTGATGAGAGTGGAGAATTGAAGTCTCCAACTATTATGGTAGAGGTGTTTATTTCTCCCTTTAGTGTTGTCAGTGTTTGCCTCATGTATTTTGGAGCACTCTGGCTTGGTGCATAAATATTTATGATTGTTATGTCTTCTTGTTGTATTGTTCCTTTTATTAATACAGAGTGCCCTTTTTTGTCTCTTAATTGTTTTACATTTGAAGTATCATTTGTTGGATATTTTTATAGCTACCCCTGCTCTTTTCTGGTTGTTGTTTACATGAAATACCTTTTCCCAACCTTTCTCTTTCAATTTCTTTTTGTCCTTGGGTCTAAAGTGAGTCTCTGGTAGATAGCATATTGATGGGTCCATTTTGTCAGTCTGTGCCTTTTGATTTAGGAGTTTAACCTTTTAACATTTAGCATTATTACTATAAAGCCAGTACTTTCTTCTACCATTTTGTCTTTTGAATTTTATATGTCCTATCTTATTCTTTTTCTTTTTCTTTTTTTTTTTTTTTTTTTTTACCTTTACCAGTAATCGTCATTTCTACACTCTTCTCCAGACCTCTCTCTTGTCTTTTCCTATCTTCCTATCGTGCTCCCTTTAGTATTTCTTGTAGAGCTGGTCTCTTAGTCATAAACTCTCTTGCTGGCTATTTGTCTGAAAATATTTTAAACTCACCGTCATTCCTAAAAGACAGTTTTGTGTGGTGTTCTAGTTTGCTAGCTGCTGGAATGCAATATACCAGAAATGGAAAGCTTTTGAAAAGGGGAATTTAATAAGTTGCACATTTACAGTTCTAAGCCTGCAAAAATGTCCAGATTAAAGCTAGGCTATAAAAATGTCCAATCTAAGGCATCAGGGAAGATTCAGTAAGGCTGATGATGTTCAGGGTTTCTCTCTTTATTGGAAGGGCACATGACAAACATGGTGACATCTGCTACCTTTCTCTCTTTGCTCCTTGTTTTATGGAGCTCCCCCCAGGGGCGTTTTCCTTCTTCATCTCCAAAGGTCTCTGGCTCCATAGGCTCTCGTGGTTCTTGTCACTCTTTGGTGGCTCTCATCATTCTGAATTTTACTCCAAAATTCTTCCTGTTTTAAAGGATTCCAGAAAACTAATCAAGACCTACCTGGAATGGTTGAAGTCACATTTTCCTGTAATCCAAGATTTATACCCACAATTGGGCAAGCCACATCTCTGTGGAGATGATCTAATCAACTTTCCAACCTATATTGCTGAATAGGGATTCAAAGAAATGGCTGCCCCCACAAGATTGGATTAGGATTAAAACATACCTTTTCTAGGGTACACTATCCTTTCAAATAAGCATACGTGGGTATTGAACTCTTGTTTGGCAGTTTTTCTCTTTCAGAATCTTAAATATATCATACTGCTGCTTTCTCGCCCCCATGGTTTCTGCTGAGAAATCTGCATATAGTGTTATCAAATTTCCCTCGTATGTGATGGATTGCTTTTTTCTTGCTGCTTTTAGAATTCTCCCATTGTCTTTGATACCTGACAGTCTGATTAGTAAATGTCTTGGTGTAGGTCTGTTTAGAACTTTTCTGTTTAGGATACTTTACACTTTTTGGATTTGTAATCTTTCATAAGATGGGAAATTTTCAGTGATTTTTTTTCCTCCATTAGTTTTTCTGCCCCTTTTCCCGTCTCTTCTCCTTCTAGGACACCCACAACATGCATATTCGTGGGTTTCATGTTGTCATTCAATTCCTGAGACCTTGCTCGTACTTTTCCCTTCTTTTCTCTATCTGTTCTTTTGTGTTTAGGATTTCAGATGTCCTTACCTTTAGTTCACTAATTCTTTATTCCGCCTCTTCACATCTGCTGCTGTAGGTCTTAATTTTTTAATTTAAGCTCTTCTATTGAGCCTGTCCTTCCCATAAGTTCTGCCATTTGTTTTTGCAAACTTTTGAGTTCTTCTTTATGTTCTCCCAGCGTCTTCTTTATATCCTTCCTCACCTTATTGATTTGATTTTTAATGTGATTTTGCATGCTTATTTGAACATCTTTAAGCAGCTGTTTCAACTCCTGTATCTCATTTGAAATGTTGGTTTGTTCGTTTGGCTGGGTCATATCTTTGATTTTCATAGTATGACTCGTTATTTTTTGCTGGGTATAGCATTGATTTTCTTAATTAGTTTATTCTGGGGGTCGGTTTTGCTCTTTCACCTAGGGTTTCCTTATTGGTTGGCTTAGTTCTCTATCTGTTCTCTGGCATTTAGTTCAACTAAACCTTCTGTTTAATGGATGAGCATTTTTCAGCTCTTGTTTTTCTGTTTCTTACTCTGCCTATATCGAGCCTGTTTTTTTGAGGGTCTCCTCTGTTATTATAGATTCCACTGTATTTTTTCAGACCAGATAGGCCCACATCTCAGTAGGGAAGAGTCACCAACATCAGTTTTCCCAGAGGGGGGGACCCAGTTGGTTGTCAGACTTTCCTAAGAAACCTCTAGACTGTGCTTTTCCTGTCCTGCCTTGCAGTGTAGTGCTTGTCTGCCCATGGCTTCCCAACAGGGTAAAGTGATACAGTGCCTTTAATTCCAGCAGACTCTCCCTGCCGGGGATGTGTGGTTGAGACTGAGGCTGAAGGGGAAGATATGCTTAGGTTGCTGCTGTTTTCCAGCCCCTTGGGGCCCCAATTCCCTGGAGGAGGGATTCCACTTGAGCTGGGCCTCGCCCACCTTTTCTTGGGGAAGGTGCACTCTTTAGGGGGTAGTCTACCTGACTATTTTGTCTCTCAGACATGCCTTAATTTTGCTCTTGCCTGGGGCAGTGCTGAAGCCTGAGAGTACTTCCAATTCTATCTAATGAGCTGTTAAGAAGAAGAAGAAAAAAAAAAGTAAAAAAAAAGCCTTTTCAGTGTGAGACCCCAGCTCCCCGGGTTTGCCAGTCAAGAGCTGGAGTTGGGACATGGCTCTTTGTGTTCCTAGGCTCTGTGTACCCTCTTTTTGGGGGGTCCAGCCCTTTTTCCAGTATTTTGTGCTGTCCAACTCAAAAACCTCAGTTTTTGTTTTTGTTTCCCGTCAGCCCCACTGCCTCTCTCCCAGGGAGAGAACTCTGAGTTCTTTTAGTGCGTACTCCAGGTTTATCTGTGTTCAGGGCCTATTTTCAGCAGTCTGAATTTGTTACTTCTGTAATTGGAGCTTGGTTGAGCTAAGTCCTTGCCACTAGTAGAGTCAGTTTCCTTTCCCCCAGGGAAACCAGCTTGCTGTCCCCGTGGGGAAGGGGCGCTGGCCTCCCTGGCTTGGGAGACTTACAGTTCTGTGCGGGGTCTCAGCCATTCCACCAATTCAAACTCATCTACAATGTGTGTCCAGTTACTGATGTCCATTAGCAGTTGTTCCATATAGTTCTGACTACTTACCAGCCGCTCTGAAAGACGACCTAAATCTGCCTCTCTCTACGCTGCCATTTTGACCCGTCTCTCCCTCTTAAGTTTGTAAGGTTGGGGATTGATCCCATGTCCCCTGCCCTGTTCACGTCCCTCTAGTGAATTTTCCCTGTTCCTTTTCTTCTTTAGGATAGGTAGAGAAAAGCTGAGGCCTCATGGGTGAAAATGGTGGGGTTTTGAGAACAAAGCTCTCAGTCCAGATCCGTAGGCATTTCAGACAAACGCCCGGATTGTTTCATAATCGTTTCTGTTTCCACCATGAAAGATTGTCCTGATCGTCTGGACACTTGGTTGGACAGGGTGGGGTGCCAGGAGATGTGGGATATGGAGTGGAATGGGGTGAATTGTAAGGGAAGAGCAGGAGAGGCCTGAGGGGTATACAGGGCAGGGACTGTGAACCATGGCAGGATGCGGTGGGGGCAAGAGGTGGGGACTGGGGAGTTCCTGCTGCAGGGGTCATGTACTACAGGGGGAAGGTGCCACAGCGGCGCTGTGCTGCGGGGGGGATGCTGCAAGGGGAAGGTGCTCTCGGGGCCAGGCTGCAGGGGGCTGCTCCTGCTCATTCCTCCCACCCCCGACCCCCTTGTGAGAGAGGCAGAGAAACCTGCTCCAGGGCCTCCTGGTGACTGGGCTGCTTGTACTGAGCACATCAGCACAGTTTCTCCTCCGTGTGCTCCGCGCTCTGAATGTGTTCTCATTGGTGACTTCCTTCTCAGTGCCTTTCGGGGGCACTGCTTGTGAGTACATAAAGGGTATAAACTTAGGGAAAGCAGATTTGCAATTTAAAGAAAAAGTCTTAAAAATGTGAGTTCTCTTTCCCCTGGCAATTTTCATACCTAGGAATTCAGTAAATTTGCAGTGTTCATACAGTTGAATAATATGCAACCTATTAAAAATGATGTTGATTAATGTTAATAAAATGGAGAGATGTTAATAATATTTTAAATAGGGAAAGAAGATTGTAGCATAGTGGGTATTCCATTCTTTTAAAACTTAGTATTTTGAAATACTTTCAATCTTACAGGAGAGTTACAAAAGTAATATAAGCCATATACAGAGAGCTCCAACATACCCCTACCCCCCAGATGCCCATGCCCACCAATTTTAACATTTTACTGCATTTGTCCTTTCTTTTCTCTCTCTCTTCCTTATCCCCCTCCTCTCCCCTCCCTCCATCTGTTTTCTGGACTCTTGAGCATAGGTTGGTATATATCATACTCCTTGAACACTGAATACTGCCAAGAATTCCTTGCGTTCTAAGAGCAAGGTTATTCACGTGTGGAACCCCCTTAAGTGCAGTTATCAAGTTTAGGAAATTTGAAATTGATATAAAGGTGACAGTCTATGTTCCATTTTTTTTTTTATATATCCCAATAATGTTCTTTTGAGCCTTTTCCCCTTGCTTGTTAGATTCCATCCAGGATCATGTGTTGCTTTTAATTGCTATTGTCTCTTTAGTTGCTCTTTCTTTTTTCTTAAAATTGTGTTACTATATATATATATATACATATATATATATATATATAAACAAACATGAAAATCCCCATCTTAACCACATTCATGCACACCTTAATCACATTCACAGGATTTTTCTACCCTCACAACCTTCTATTACTCAGCTTTGCATCTGCCAGAACTGAAACTCTGCCTGTTGTGCATTGACCCCTCTTCCTCCTGGGCCTGCCTTTGCAGTGCGTTAGTCTAATTTTTGTCTGTAGGAGCTTGTATGTTCTCTTACATTCTCTTTGTAGTACCATGGGGCTTTAATTTAGCATCCCAAATCTGTAAGAGTTTCATTGCTTTTATATCAATTTAACTTCAGTAGTATACACAAACTATGTCCCTATACTCCTCCATACCCCCACCTTTATGTAGTTCATGTCACAAATTACATGTTTATATTAACCTAAAACCCCTGATTTATCATTACATTTTATGCATTTCCTTGTAGATCCTTTAGGCAGTAAAAAATGCAGTTAGAAATGAAAAATACGATGGTACTGGCATTTATATTTACCCATGTTATTACCCTCTCTAGAGATCTTTATTTCTTCAGGCAGCTTCAGTCTACTGTCTAGTGAATTTTCCTTTCAACTTTCAGATCTCTCCTTACCATCTTTTGTAGAGCTGGTCTAATGATGACTTACTCTGTCAGCTTTTGTTTTTCTGGTAATGTCTTAATCTCTCTCTCATTTTTAAAAGACAGTTTGCCAGAATTCTTGGTTGCAAATATTTTGCTTTCAGCACATTAAGTATGCCTTCTCACTGCTTTTTTCCCCTTTCAGGGTTTCTGATGAGAAATCAGCATTTTTTGTTATGAACGCTTCCTTGTGTGTGACACATTGCTTCTTTCTTGTAGCTTCCAGAGTACTCTCTTTATCTTTGGTATTTGACAGTTTGATTATGATATGCTGTGGTGTGGTTCTATTTGGATTTATCCTGTTTGTAGTTTGTCAAGTGTATTAGAGATGTGTATTTGTATCTTTCATTCACTTTAGGAAGTTTTCAGCTATTATTTCTTTGAGTATTCCCTCTGCCCCTTTCTCTCTTCTCCTTCTGGGGCTCCCACAATGTGTATCTTGGTACACTTGATGGTGTCCCACAGGCTCTTAGTTTCTCTTCCCCTTTTCTCCATTCTTCTTTCTGCTTCAATCAATCGTCTTATCTTCAAGTTCACTAATTCTTTCTTCTGCCAGCAACAATCTGCTATCGAACCCATATAGAGAATTTTAAATTCTGTTCCTGTGGTCTTCAGCCCTTTTCATAATTTTCAGCTTGATTCCTTTTCATGATTTTCAGCTGTGTATTGATAATCTCTTTATGTTCGTGTATTGTTTTCCTTTAGCTCTTACAGCATATTTAGGATTACTTTTTATATCTTTGTCTGGACTATTCTAATCTGGGCCCTCCTCATTGATGATTTCTAATGCTTTATTTAATCTTTTCCTTTGCCTGGGCCATCACTTCCTACTTCACTGTATGTTTTATAACCTTTTGCTGAAATTTGGACGTTATGATATTTTAACATGTTATTGCTGGAATTGAGATTCTGAGGGTCTGTTCCTTAAGCTTTTTTTTTTTTTAGCATTTCAAACTAAATTTATTTTAGCATTTGTTCCCGCTATTATTTATTTTTATTCCTTATGTTCTACTCGTTTGTTGACAAGGTAGATAAAAGGAGCATCAGACACAAGGTTTTCACAATCACACAGTCACATTGTGAAAGCTGTATCATTATTCAATCATCCTCGTCCTTAAGCTTTTATCCAGCTACTAGTAATGATAGAGCTTCCCTTGAATGCCTTGAGCTAACAAAAATAAGCATCTTTCACAGTCTTTGCAGATTGCAAGTGCTCTCCTTCAGGGCTTATCCATACAGTGAGTTTAGAGAATGACTCTAGGCCAAAGCATAGTGGCCTCTTGTCTTGTACATGCCCACTGTGGCCCTGGGAATTCCCCTGTTTACGAGGTTCTGAATATTCCCTCTTCCCTAGGAAACGGTTCTTGTGGTCCTGGCACTGCCCTGTATATCCCACAGCCAGTCCCCTTTGGCCCAGGCAGCACGACCTGCCTTTCTCCCCCAGTGCTGTGTAGAGAGCTCAGTGAGCCGCCTTGTACACGCAGGGCAGGTTCTGGGAGAGCGAGTCCCTCAGGCCACCCCAGAGAGGCTGGGCCAGATGTGGGAGCTCCTGTGTGTGCAGCTCTTCTGCTGCCTCCTGTTCCCACCCTGAGAGCACACTGGCTCCTGGCCAATTTGGGGGGTGGGGGTTGTGGAGGGGCAGCCAGGGCAACACAAAATCCCACTGGATTTTTTTTTTTTTTTTTTTTTTTGCATATAGATATCCAGTTCTCCCAGCACCATTTTTTTTAGGAGAATATTCTCCTAATTAAGTGCACTTGGTAGCCTTTTCAAAAATCAGTTGCTATAGGTGTTTTTTTTGGGGGGGGGTGGTGGTGCATGGCAGGCTCCAGGAATCAAAGCCGGGTCTCTGGCATGGCAGACAAAAAGTCTGCCACTGAGCCACCGTCGCCCACCCTATAGGTGTTTTTTAAGTGGACTTTTTCTTGATTCAGCACTGCCCTTTTACTACAATCCTTTAAATATTTCTGAAGCTTTGTGAAAGTTTCTGCTGTTTTTTACTCATTGTTAAAGCTTTGGTGTGGGGATGGGGCCTTATTTTGCCACCTTGACTGGGGCAGGGCTAGTGTCCATTTAAATGTGCACTTAGTATAAAGGCTCCACACAAGTTCAGTGGTGTTGGTGGTACTTATGCTGGTGAACACATCAGTGTCTTTCCTGGCGCTTCCCAGGAGCTTATATGGGGGTGAATCTGATAACAAATTAGATGTGCTCTCTGTCTAAGCTGGGCTTTAAAAAAACTTTGTTTATCCTTTTTTCTTTTTTTTGGATAGCCTGACACAAAGTATAACATAACATTCTCAAACTTTTATTTTAATAGCTTGTCAGAACTGTAGCGCGCCATCATGAAGAAAAGAAACTTCGTGAAGAAAGGGGAAAGAAAGAAGAACAAAATCGATTAAGACGTATTGCTGCTTCAACTGCAAGAGAAATAGAATATTTTTGGTCAAATATTGAGCAGGTAAAATTCTGAAATTTTAATGGAATCATAAAAATCATAGATTATCTTCAAACTGGCACAGCTGGCTTTTGAACACTGTCCTGGGTAAGTATTCCCTTTGATAGAGAACATGCATGCTGTCTTCATCAGAAAAGCGAGCAGATCTGAGGAACTGAGCCTCTTTTGTCCTCTTCTGGGCTGTTTGCTCATTGGAAGGTTACAGAGAAGGCTGCCCTTGCCGCCACATTTCTGTTTGTGCATGGAGACACGTGTGCAGGGGGGCCCGGTACCCGGCTGAAGTGTTGGGGGCCGCCTTGACGGCCCTGCCGGATTTTTCTCACTGTCACTAAGAGCCCCTGGGACAGCTTATTCCCAGAATGTCTGCTCTTTCTCTTTTTTAAAACATTTGCTCTCATATCACCTCCTGATAGAATTTGCACAGGATACAGTTAGTTAAAAAACAAATGGGAAAGCATCAAGCTTTACGTTTCTATTTGAAGTAATTTGAAACAAGGTTCAGACAACTTTATCTTTGTATCTATGATGTTTAATGCTGTTTTTATGTTCAGAATGTGTATGATTCATGTCCTCAATAACATGCTTGTTTAACTCTCTGTATTTAGGTTGTGGAAATAAAACTGCAAGTAGAATTAGAAGAAAAAAGGAAAAAGGCCTTAAATTTACAGAGTTTTTCCAGGAGAGGTATGATACTTAAAAAAAAAAATGCCCTAACATTTTTCAGATTTTACAAATATGTCTACATTGTAAATATATGAAACTGAAAATACTGAACAGTGTTCAAAAAAGGAAAATTTCCCATGATATCCCCTCTTTGAGAGAACTAGTATTGAAACTTTGATATTTATATTCTTCTAGTTTTTCCTACACCTGGCACTCTAAAAACCAAAGTTTTTAAACTTAATTCATTGTTGTTTTTCAGTCCTGTGTTTTTTGCTTAATGTGTCGTCTGTGTTTTCCATGTCTGTCACTGCCCATCTGTGGCATTCCTTTAGTAGCCTCCATTGTAGAATTTAAGATTGGCATCTTTGCTGTCAGCTTGGCTGAGTTTGAATTCTGGCTCTTACTGCCTTCTTGTGTGGACACGGAAAAGGCCTTTCCTTGCTGTGGGATCCTTCTTCCCACATGGAGGGTAGTAAGTATAATTGTCCAAAGGGACTGCAGAAAGATCATGTGAAATGATGCATGTAAAAGAAAGCATGGAAAACAGACCCTGGGGTCAGTGCAGGCTGAGGTCAGTATGTACTAGGGTCAGCATCATCATTGTTGTAAAGAGGCCATGATTGGTTTAACCAGCCCCCTACTGTTACCATTTACGTTATTTTTGTGGTGCCTTTAAACAGTTCTTTTTCGTACATTGCAAATAGATATTGCTTGTGAGGCGGAAAGCTCCAGAAAGCAGACGTCCTGTGAGCCCTACAACATGGCTTTTCACGAGAGTCCTTTTCTCTCCATCTTTCCATTTGGAAATTCATAATAGAAGAGAGTACAATGGGGTCTACCAGTCAATGTGAAAAGTGTGTACACAGAAAATTGTGGGCAGGGCCTAGGGGGAGGGCAGCCTAAAGAACCTTACCAGCCAGATGAGGGATTCCAGTATGAGTATCGTTTGTAATTTACATTAATTCTTTGTGTGTTGGACTTTAAATGAGATTAAGCAACTTGTGAAATATATTACAAATGAAGAAATACTCGCAAGAAGAGAAAGAATGCACACTTGAAAATATTTGCTATTTAGGCCTTTGGCTCTTTCTGACAGTACTTCTCCTTGCCTCTTCTTTTTCCCTCCTTGTGGGAAGGGTTTCATTGTATTACTGTAGTCAAGTTCTGTTTACCGACATTATTCTCACACTTTGTCAGATTCATTCTTTCATTTCTTAATATGTAGTAGTTCTATTTTTTTCTTGCCCTCCCCATTTTATAGTTGTAAAAACTGCATTCTAGGAGGCTTACAAATTATTGTTTATTTTTAAAGTGTTGTAAATAACTATAAGCAGTAAGTTTTGTTCTCCTAGAATTCCAAAGTTTGAGAAAGGAAGGAAATAATACTGTCTTCTGCGCATTAAACTGAAATGTAATGAGAGTTGGCTAGAGGCGACATTTGTTAAGTTATATCACAGGGAAAGAGACTGTTAAGATAGAACCTGAAGTAAGATGAGTGTACCCAGGGACTCATGTGCCCATTGGGAGGGCAGTGGCCAGCCGTGAGCACGGGTGTTCATGTCACCACTGCAGGCCCAGTGGGGCACAGGCCTCCCGGCAGGCCGAGAAGAGTGATGGAGGGCTCGTGTTGGGCTGCGTGCCTGGGTTTTGAGGAACTCCCCGTTGCCCCCAGACATTTGCACTCCTCTGTTCAGCTCCTCTGCTCACCAGGCAGTCTGAGCAAGGGGGCCGTTTGCTCAGCACATGGCGAGCATCTGTTCTGCCTGCTTGCTCTGTTTCTCACTGTAAACAAATATGGCGTCTTTGCAGTTTGTATTTGGTTCCTTGGAGATTTACTCGTATGAGTTAGATGCCAGCCTTGATTAGTCCTGTGACACTCTCAGATTTGGGGCCCTGGGCCCTGTCTTCTGGATGCAAGCTGGGCTCCCCAAGGCACTGGCGTTGGTTCGGGCTCTATGGGTAGCTGCCTGGCTCAGGGCCTCTTGCTTCACTCTTTCTTTCCTTTAGCCATTCAGGAGGAGCTGCCAGCACACATCATGCACTGATGGGGCAGAATTCCTCATCTCGTTTGATTCTCAGAACAGTTCCAGGAGGATGGGTGTGATGAGCCTCCCTTTACCGATGAGGGGACGTTCTGAAGGGTGGATCTGCTGAAAGTCATAGGGCTGTGAGATAATAAGTACTTTAAACGAGAGACCTTTCCCATTCAGCTACCTGACTCTCCTGAGAGGAACCTTCTGGGCTCCTTCCGACCCTCCCTGGGAGCACTTTGGCATCTGTTGCAGAGCACCAGCGCTGAATGCAGAGCGTTGTCACCACACTGCGTGTGTCCACAGTCCTGGCCTTGTGCTGTCTTCCTTTCTTGGGTCATTTAGAAAAAAAGAAGCAAAAATTGCTCATACTTGCTTTCTGTGTGTGCGTGGATGTCATCTCTTTCTCAGCCTTATTTGGAAAGTAATCTTGCTGTTTCTCTCTTTAGGAAAAGAGTTCAGACCTAAGAGACTGGATGCTCTACCAGAAACTTTTCTGGTAGGTTCGAGACTACCAGCACTATGTAAGAATAAGTGGAGGCAAAATGACCAAAATACAGTTCTCTGTTAAAACGGGTTGTTAACTTTTATTGGGAGAAACAGTATCTTTCCCTTTCGTTACAAAATTGGTCTACTTTGAAAAGAAAAACTGATGCTTCTTAATGCTTTAGGATTAAGTAGAATGTTAATTGGGAATTTGGGGCAATGTGGTTGAACCCAGGTTCCATTTTTACTCTTCTGCTGCTGCCCAGCACCCTCACCAGGACTGGAAAAGAACCTTCCATGAGGCTGATGGTAGCCATGGCTGGTTTGTTATGGGCTCTCTCAGCTGTCCTTAGAGGTGCACTTTAAAAGATGTTTTTGCCTTGATTTCTGATTTTGTGTCTTACGATTTAATGTTTGTGATGCTTTTTTTCTGTCTTTCAGGATTCGGGAATACCTGGGAGAAGAAGAAGAGTTAGCACATCTTTAACTGATGATGAAGGTCTGTCCCCCACTCTGTACCATTCTGACCACCCAGAGGCTCTCTTATAGCACAGAAAAATGCTTTATGCTTATACAGTGTTGCCCATGAAATGAAACTGTTCTTACTTTGGTTTTGTTTTGGTTATATTAAACAAGCTAGAAAATTCATGCATACGTCTGTCAATGTGGAGAGCATTTCTTAGTGTCTTGGTGTTTTCTTCAGCTATGGGATAGTATCTGCTTTTGTGAAGTTTGGAGACTCCATAGCGTCTTGAAGGATGTCAGGGCCAGATGCACAGGTTACTGTGGGCCAGGCAGGCCCTGCCCATGGGAGAACTGTCCCTGTACCTCAGAGCTTAGCCATGTCAGGCTGGAGAGCACGTGCAGCTCTCGCCAATTGCTGCAGGCAGGGCTGTAACCAGGGATGCTGGGTTTGCGTCTCTGGGATTTTTATACTGGCAGCTTACTCAGAGAAGAGAAAAAGACACCACTGATGTGGGTGAACCAGATGCAGCTTAGGGCTGTTAGCTTCTGCCCGGTGACATTCTTAGAACTGGATTTTAATCTGACAGCAGAGGAAGGGAGCAGGGGCACCAGGTGTGAGGAGATGGTCAGTTTAACAATCTGATGATTCCCATCCAGACTCAAAATAAGGTCTGCTTCTTCCCTGAGGGCACTTCAATTGGTTTATCAGTTTGATTTAGCAAAGTTTATGAAGTTTTCCAAATTTTGAAAGGTTGGCATTTTTTGGTATTGCTTGAATCTTTATTGGGGAGCCAGCAAGGAAAGTTTGGCCAGAAGATTGGCAGTGTAAACTGTGCCAGGTAGGATTAAGTTCTGCATGTGACAGGAAAAAACAAGTCTCCTTAGCTCAAGGAAGCAGCCTGGAGGCATCTCCGACTGCCTGTTCCTCCTTCCCAACTTCGAGCCTCCTCTTGACACACACGTACCTAGGTCCCCAGCATGCTCATGTTGTGGGGCCACCGGTCCTGTGATCACAGCAGGAGGCAGGAACATGTCAACCCTCAGAGGCCCCTTCATCTTTGTGTTTCCCTCCCACAGGCGCCTGACCCATGCTGACCAGCCCCTATGCAGGGCTGTCAGGGAGGCTAGGAAATGTGTCCATTTCTGCAGGTATCATGACCCATGTAGAATGCAAAGCCTCTTATTGAGGAAGGAGTGGAGACTGCATGCTTTGAGCAGCTGGTCATCTTAGCCATGTACATTGATTTGGAAGGAATTTTTTCAGGTGTTTGGTGAAGAAGGTTGTAATGGAGGTATGAATGAGTCTGGTGGATTGGTGGGGCTTGACAGGAAGTCTGTCACATGTGCACAGGGGCTGTGTGTTAGCGATGACTTTGTCTTGAGAAGAATTCTGTCCCTTTCCTAACACTCTTTGATGTAGATTCAGTTTATCTGTAGGTTTATAAATTCCAGAATAGTTTATAACTTTATGCTCTGTAGCTGGGCCAATATTCTCCCTTCTCCAGCCTCTCCCCCAAATCACATATCATTCCAGTAAAGAGTGGGCAATGTTTTCTTTCTTTCTTTGTTGTTGTTGTTGACAAAACAACATACAAACATGAATAGTCTTAACATATGAACTTTGCATACTTGGTGCACAATCAGTGGCTCACAATATCATCACATAGTTGTATATTCATCACCATGATCATTTCTTAGAACATTTGCATCTCCAGAAAAAAGAAATAAATAGGAAAATCTCACATGTACCATACCCCTTACCCCTCCCTCCCATTGACTATATATTTTAACCTTTGTTCCCCTATTTTTCTTTCTATACCATTACCACTCCGTTTCATTGATCACTAGTATTTCAGTCTACTCAATTTATTTTAACATTTCTTCCCCCTATTATTTATTTATTTTTAATCCATATTTTTTACTATCTGTCCATACTGTAGATAAAAGGAGCCTCAGACACAAAGTTTTCACAATCACACAGTCACATTGTGAAAGCTGTATCATTATTTAATCATCTTCAAGAAACATGGCAACTGGAACACAGCTCTATAGTTTCTGACACTTCCCTCTAGCCTCTCTAATATACCTTAAACTAAAAAGGGAATATCTATGTAATATATAAGAATAACCTCCAGGATAACCTCTTGACTCTGTTTGAAATCTCTCAGCCACTGACACTTTATTTTGTCTTATTTTTCCCTTCCCCCTTTTGGTCGAGAAGGCTTTCTCAGTCCCTTGATGTCCCAGCTCATTCTAGGATTTCTGTCCCATATTGCCAGGGAGGTTTACAACCCTGGGAGTCATGTCCTACATAGAGAGGGGGAGGGCAGTGAGTTTGCTTGCCGTGTTGGCACATTTGAGCAACAAGAGCGGCTATCTGGATCCTTTGTGGGGATAAGTTTCATATAAACAAACCCCAAGATTGGGGACTCAGCATATTGATTAGTTGTCCCCACTGCTTATGAGGATATCAAGAATTCTCCAAATGAGGAAGTTGAATTCCCCCCTTTTTAAAAATGTTTCTTAAAAATTTATTTCTTCTTATTTTTTAGAGCAGTTGTAGGGTTGCAGAAAAATCATGAAGAAAGTACAGAATTCCTATATACCTCCTCCCCCCACAGTTTTCCTCATTATTAACATTTTATAATACCTTTGTTGGAGTTGACAGCTCATATTATTACAGTTATGTTTGACATTATTCAGTCTGTGCTTTACCTTAGGGTCTGCTTCATATTGTACATTTCCATGTTTTTTTTGTATGTTGTACAGTGGGGTCACATTTCATTATTTTCCCATGCAAGTATCCCATTACCACAGCACATTAGTTGACTTTTTTGTTTTGCTTGTTTGTTTTTCCTCTGGGAAGTGCATGGACTGGAAATTGAATCCGGATCTCCTGCATGCAGGCGAGAATTCTTCCACTGAACTACCCTTGCACCCCCCGGCTTTTTCTTTTTAAGGTTTTTATTGTGGGAACAGATATACAACCTAAAATTTCCCCTTTTAACTACATTCATATGTGTAATTCAGTGCTATTAATTATGTTCACCAGCATCCATTATCAAAACTTTTCTGGTATTCAAACAGCAACTCTGTACCAATTAATCATTAATTCCCCTTTCCCTTTTCCTTCCCCTACTCTGGCCCCTGATAACCTGTAATATGTTATTTGTCTCTCTAAATTTGCATATTCTATTTTATATAAATTAACTTATGCAATATTTGTCCTTTGATGGCTGATTTATTTCATTCAGCATGTCTTTAAGGTTCGTCCACGTTGTGGCATGTAACGTACAGCCAGTAATACTCAGTCGTGTGGCTAGACCTCATTTTGTTTGTGGGTGGGCACCAGGGTGTTTTCCATCTCCTGACTGTGTGGATAGTGTCGCTGTGAACACTGGTGTGCAGAGAGCTGTTTTGGTCCCTGCTTTTAATTCTTTTGGGTACGTACCTAGAAGGGGGTTTCTAGGTCAGACTTTTGTTTGACTGCATTTTGTTTCAAAGCCTAATGATATCTTAGTGTAAGTCAGAGAAAACCAAATTAACCACTCCTGTTCCTTCCTTGCTAGCCTTTCAACAAAACCCTCCACCCCCTTCTTTGCCCAGAGTGGAATCTCTCCATGTTAATATATCAACACATTTCCATCCATACATATTAGATACATGTTCAGAAACACACACAAGGAAAGGCTTCTAGGCAAGGCTGCTGTCTCAGTTATTCCCTTCATGTGTTCATTCACTTATTGTTTAGTGATCATGCATGGAGCATCTGCTGCATCAGTGCCAAGGCCAGCAGTGCCTCTTGCCTTATGGGACTTAGAGTAGAATGGAAAATACAGACTTTCAAGCAAGTGTCTAATTGGAACTGTGTGGGTATTTTTGCTGAGGACTATAAGAGGAGTATAAGATAGGAAGGTCTTGGAGGAGTCTGGAAAACTCCCATGGGGAGCTGCTTCAGCTGAGACTTATAGTTCAGCTGGAAGGAGGTGGGGCTGAGGGTATGCGATGGGACACAAGGAAGTCCACATGGCCTGTGTGGCATGTGATGAGGGTCGGAGGTAAAGGTAGGGACGTAGCCCACATCTGCTGGTCTAGGTGCCTCTATGAGAAGTATGGACCAAAAGCAAAGGCTTCACATCGTCTCCCAGGCTTGTGTTTAACAAGGTTATTCTGGCTGATGCATGAAGAATGGATAGGAGCAGGCAGGGCAGACACGGGAAACTCTATGCTGCCTTAATAGTCAGGGGTGAAGGGATGGTGGTCCATCTGGCGCCCTGGGGTAGAGAGCACCAGGCAGTGCTGAGGGGGTGGGGCAGGTGGGACAGCAGTGCTCCGGGTGGATACACTGACCATATGACCATTTCTCACCAGTTCCTTCCTCTATGAAACTAGCCACTCACCTCCCTCTTTCCATCCTTTGCTTCACACCTCACTCTCATTAGAGAGGGGTGCATTGAGGGAGGAAGCACCGAGGAGGAGCATCTGGAGGAGTTTAGAAAAAGGAGGAGGTCAATTTTGTAAATGCCAACTCTGGGGACCCTGTAAGCTCTTAAAGGAAAAGAAGAATTGAAGAGGGTTTGCATCTGAGCTTGGAGGAAGGGAAGGACTGATTCTGAGTTGTGAGATACATGTCTGTGGAGGACCACGGGGTGGATGAGGTAACCTGAGGAGGGAGGGACAAGGGCTGAGCCCTGAAGTCCAGCCAACATGAAGGGTGAGGGAGGGAGGCAGAGCTGGCCACAGAGCTAAGCAGGAAGGAGAAATGGCAGGGCACATTTCAAAGAGTAACAATGGTCAAGCAGGTCAGGGCTGCCAAGGGGTCAGGTCAGGCCAGGGCACGAAGCATCCACGACCCAGAAACTTTCTCATCATTGAGAACGGTGCCATGGGTGACCCTGGTGGGTGGTGCGGGTTTTCTGTAAAGAAATGAGAGCCTGACTTGTAGAGTGGCTCAGGAAGAGGTGTCGGCCTGTTTGCCAATGCTTTGTTTTCATGGGAAGAGAGGCAGGGGCCTGTATGGGTGTCACTGGGAAGACATGGCCAGGAGGGGCAGGCTAATACTGGAGGAGAGAAGGAAAGTGTACCCAGCAAGGCTCTCAAGAGAGTGAGGGCTTGTGCTCAGTCAGAGACGAGGCCCATAGATAGAGGGGAGTTTTGCTGTCAGGATGCTCGTAGATTCTCCACTCTCTGTCAAGAGCCAAGATCTCTAATGAGAGTGAGGTGTGAAGCAAAGGATGGAAAGAGGGAGGTGAGTGGCTAGTTTCTGCAGAGAAAGGAGCTGGTGAGAAATGGTCATATGAGACAGGAGAAGGAGCACAGGAACCAGCTAGATGGGCAGTGCTAGGCCTCTCCCCTGTGGGTGATGGCAGATTCGTTGGTCCCTCAGAGTAGGACTGACCAACTGTTCTGAGCAGGGCTGCCGTGTATTGTAAACCAGGACTATATTTCAGCCTGAAGTGGAAAAGAAAATAGGGTCCCCGGTTTCCTGCTCAATTAGTAAATTGTCATTTCCAAATTTTATCTGCAAAAGTAAGAATTTTAGTTTTAATTTCTTTAATAGTTATGCAAAAAAATTTTGAGGACTTGTAGTGTTTAATATGAAGTAGGTGAAAAGAAGATACAGTGAAGTCTGTTACCTCACTGACATTTGATGATAATCATTTTAGTGGAAGATGAAGAGGAGACGATTGAAGAGGAAGAAGCAAATGAAGGGATTGTAGACCACCAAACAGAACTATCTAATTTAGCTAAAGAAGGTAGGCTTTCATTTTCATATTAAAATTGCTTATTATCTTATTAAAATTGCTTTTATTAAAAACTGAACAATTAAAGAACATTTATGAATACATATAAGATGTGCAAAATAACAATACATTCAGTACTCTCCAAACACCTGCTGCCCATTCTAAGAAAAAGAATCTGAAGTCCCCTTCCTGCTCCTGGGAGGTCCATCCTGGGAGGTCACTGCTACCCTGGGTTTTATGTCTGTCGTTCACTTGAGTTTCTTTAAATTTTTTTTCCAATTTTTTTTAATTGTGAAAAATGATGTATATACAAAAAAGCAATAAATTTCAAAGCACATCACAGCAATTAGATGTAGAACAGATTTCAGAGTTTGATATGTGTTAACAATTCCACAATTTAGGTTTTTACTTCTAGCTACTCCAGTTCATTGGAGACTAAAAGAAGTATCAGTATAATGATTCAGCATTCATAATCATTTGTTAAATCCTATCATCTCTGTTGAACTCCACCTTCTCCTTTTTTGATCTTTCTCCCAGTCGTTAGGGGTATTTTGGCTATGTCCATTCTAAATTCTTCTTGTTGGAAAGGGCTGTCGATAATATGGAATGGGGGATGGAACTAGTTGATGTTCTGGAGAGGTTGGCTCCTCTGGGTTTCAGGCCTTATCTGACCTAGGAACCCAATTGGATGGAGGCTGTAGGTTTCTGGAAAGTATTCATAGTGCATGAAACCTTTGTAGACTCTCAGATCAAGCCCTAGGTATTCTTTAGGGTTGGCAGGAGTGGTTTTAGTTGGGGTTTGGCAAACAATGTCTAGCTGAATAAGTAGCAATGTCTAGCTGAAGCTTGCATAAAAATAGCCTCCTGAGTTGCCTCTTGACTCTATTTGAACTCTCTCAGCCACTGATACCTTATTTGTTACAATTCTTTTCCCACTTTTGGTCAGGAAGGCATTGCTGATCCCAGGGTACCAGAGCCAGTCTCATCCCTGGGAGTCCTCTCCCACGCTACCCAGGAGACATTCATCCCTGGTTGTCATGTCCCGCATAGCGGAAAGGGTAATGATTTTCCTTGCAGAGTTGGGCTTAGAGTGGGACAGACCACATCTGAACAACAAAAGAGGTCCTCTGGAAGTTAACTCTTAAGCATACCTATGAGTAGACTAAAATTCTCCACTACATAAATAAGCTTCACAAGAGCAAGCCTCACGATCAAGGGCTTGGCCTATTGACTTGGGAGTCTCTAATGTTTGAAACAGTATCAGGAATTTCCCCTGTGATAAAGTTTAATAATCCCATATTTTTTCTTCCATCCCTCTGGGGACTGGCTAATACTTTTTAATTATTTGCTCAGCATACTCTGGGGTGTATCCAGGCATTACATTAAGCTATTGCAGGATTATTACCAGTGCTCATTTCCATTCTGGACTCCCTGTGTTTGGGTTATTTAAGTGTTAGATTATATCCTACAGAAAATTTAGTTTCCAGACAAAATAAACCTCTCTCTTTTTATCTCATAGAATAGGCAAAATTCTAAAATACAGACAATGTCTTCCTTACCCCTGTATTTTGACTTACCTTAGTCTTGACCCAGTTGGCTCATTCTTGTCTCTAATTGTAGCCTGAAGTCTGTTTCGGTTTCTGTAACAGTTGTATCTGTGGCAGTGCTGACCTCTAGAGCTGCAGAACTGCTGTGAGTCTTAGGTGTACACAGGTGCCCACAGTTACAGGGAAATACCAGGTTATACACATCTAGCACAGCCTCTCAATATCTAGAAAGAGTTTCTTTAATTTTTTTACTACCTATTTATATATTCCTGAACATGCTCTTTAGTTTACACTTCGTTGGGCTTTAGATACATGGAATCATACTGTCTGTGGTTTGTGGACTTGCTTTTTTCATTCAGCAATTATGTTCCTGAATTTCATCCACATTATTGTATGTTGCTCTACGTTAATTAATTTTCACTGTGAAGCAGTTATATACAAAGGCATATAACAAATTGAGAAGTATATATAATACTTTCAAGAAAAAGTGCTGAATTTGGAGGAGAACTGTGGGAACCTAGAATGGCCTTACTGGAGCTGTTGCTCCTTCCCTCCTAGGTTCATTTGGTGCAGTGGTTCTCCCAGGGTGGGGCTGCAAAAGCTGGCAGCCTTGCTGCCTCGTGAGCCTCACTTGCTTTGGTGTGGAGGTAGAAACCTCACCTCCAGCCGTCAGCAGGAAGAGCCTGCAGTTCTCCTAGCCTGTGGTGGTGATCTGTTTTGGGATGAGTGGCCAGACACCCTGGAAACTAGAGGTCTGTTGAGTGACTGGATAGCATTCCACATGTTCACAACTGTCTGACAGTCTTTGTACACAGGCAGTGGGACCCAGTGCATATCGGGGGCACTTTTTGAGCCCAGGAGGTTTACCCGCAGAGGGTGGAAGCCTTATAGCCATGAAGTATTGGAGCATAATCTCTGATAGATCATCACTGGCTGGCCAATAACCTGTGCAGACCTGGGGGCAACCCTAGGAAGTCAGGCTAAAGCAATTAGAATAAGAATTTTAAAAAGTGAGTAGAGACATTGGTAGCTGCACACTGTAGGAATAACAGATTCCACACATCAAGTCCTGGTAAGTTACTGAAAAAAAAAAAAACAAAGAATAAACTAACAGAACAACTCCCCAGCAACAGCAAAAACCCTCAGAGGAAAAGGAAAAAAGTAAAATCAGAATCGGAGTTGTTGTATTATCTAAAATAACCATTTTAAATAAAAAGTTCGAAACATGCAAAAAATCAGGGAAGTATAGTTCATACTCAAGAAAAGCAGTCAACAAAACTCTTGATGGGCCCCAGATCTTGGGGCCCTGAGAGGCATTTTCCTTCTTCATCTCCAAAGGTCGCTGGCTTGTGGGTTCTCTGCTTCTCTTGGCTGTGTCCTTCTCTGCTCTCTTTGAATCTCTCATTCTCTAAAATGTTTCCTCTTTTATAGGACTTCAGAAACTAATCAAGACCCACCCGAATGGGTGGAGACATGTCGTCACCTAACCAGCTCAACAACCACTCTTGATTAAATCATATCACCAGGAAGATGATCTAATTACAGTTTCAAATATGCAGTGCTGAATAGAGATTAGAAGAAACGGCTGCCTTTACAAAATGGATTAGGATTAAAACATGGCTTTTTTAGGGTACATACATCCTTTCAAACCAGCACACCCAGCGTGGTTTCCAGGTTCATCCACGTTGTAACATTTTTCAGAACTTCATTATTTTTTGTGTCTGGACAGTATTCCATTGTATGTATATAACACATTTTGTTTATCCATTCACCTTTTGATAAACACATGGGTTGCTTCATCCTTTTGGCTTTTATGAATTATACTGCTATGAACATTGCTGTGCTGTACAATCCCTGCTTTCATTTTTACGGGGCATATACCTAAGAGTAGGATTGCTGGGTCACATGGTACTTCTGTGTCTAACTTTCTGAGGAACTGCCTTAGTGGCATTACCATTTTACATTCCCACCAGCAGTGCATGAGAGTTCCACTTTCTCCACATCCTTACCCGTACTTGTTATTTTTCTTTTTAATAATAGCTATCCTAGTGGGTATTGAAGTGATATATCATGTGGTTTTATTTGTTTCTGTTTTTTGTTTTTGGCACGGGCAGGCACTGGAAATCGAACCCAAGTCTCTGGCATGGCAGGCGAGAACTCTGCCTGCTGAGCTTCCGTGGCCTGCCCTTCTCATGTGGTTTTAATTTGAATTTCCCTAATGGCTAATGATGTTGTGCATCCTTTCAGATGCTTACTGGCCATTTGTTTATCTTTTTTTGAGAAATTTCCATTAAAATCCTTTGCTTTTTAAAAACTGGATTGTCTTTTGTTAAAATTGGGGGTTTTTTTGTCCCTCCTGATGTTCTTGTTGTTGAATTGTAAGAGGTGTTATTGTTATTTTTTAATATCTTCTGCACATTAAAGCCTTATCATAAATATGATTTCTAATGTCCTGTTGAAGTAGGGGAAACTCTGTCACCCAAGAAAGCACCTGAGCCTCTGAGAAGTGGTCAGGCAGACTCTTTGATCATTGTCTGAGCCCCGAGTATTCTTTGTTTTTAGATGACGTAGGCTAGTGAGCAAGGCGGAAGTTACTAAGGGAACAGGTGGTAAACACTGGAAAAGTAGAGAGACAGAACTTGCAGGGTAGGATTGCTATCTGGCCCTTAGCTGAACTCTTTTGTACAAGATAAGGGCAGCTCCTGGATGTGACAAGAAAAAGGCCTGACAGTCTCTTTCTGCACACGAATATCTTCAGACATGCTTGAGTAAGCCTGGACATGATTTACAGCTCGGCAGACATTCTGCTTTTCTTCCTTTGAGAAAGCTTACATTTATATACCTTTATGAACACATCAGTTTATAGTGATGCACACAAATGTACAGAGTAATACGCATTAATGCATTAAGTGATACATATAGATTCATAGTTATACAGCAATAATACTGAGGTGATACACATAAATTCATAAAGTTATACGATAATACTGAGGTTAAACTTGTGAACTACCTCACTATGGTGCACAGAAGTTTTTAGTTCTGAGGGTTTAATTTATCTGATTTTTTCTTTTGTTGCTCGTGCTTTTGGCGTAGAGCCTAGGGGTCCATTGCCTGATGTAAGGTCCTGAGTGTTCTCCATTTTCTCGTAAGAGTTTTATGGTTTTAGAGCCTAGGAGTCCATTGCCTGATGTAAGGTCCTGAATGTTCTCCGTTTTCTCGTAAGAGTTTTATGGTTTTAGAGCCTAGGAGTCCATTGCCTGATATAAGGTCCTGAGTGTTCTCCATTTTCTCGTAAGAGTTTTATGGTTGTAGGTGTTGTTAGGTTGTTGATCCATTTTGAGTCATTTGTATATGGTGTGAGGTAAAACCATTTTTAATGTTTAGATAAAATCAGTTTGGTTTTAGAAAATAGATGCTTTTCCAAGTAATTATCTCAAATGAGGAAAAAGGCTATATATTTGAAAAGGAGACCTTTTTCTTTTTCCTTTGGCTTTCCTGGCTTCTTTTTTCTTCCTAATTCATTGACAACTATTGTTGTTGTAAAACAATTACCTCTGTTCTTGGAATCCGTTCTAGCTGAATTGCCCCTAATTGATTTGATGAAGTTGTATGAAGGTGCCTTCCTGCCAAATTTTCAGTGGCCCCAGCCTAAACCTGATAATGAAGAGACAAGTGAAGAAGAAGGTATGTTTCTAGTATCTTTAAAGAATTCAGTTTTGCTTTTTTAAAAATTTTTTTTAAACATAACCACATACAAACACGAACCTTCTTACCATATGATCATTCCATTCTTGGTATATAATCAGTAACTCTCAATATCATCACGTAGTTGTATATTCATCATCATGATCATTTCTTAAACATCTGCATCATATTTTAAAACTTTAACTTATGTGTGAGACTAAAGCAAAAAATGTTTATTTGGTACAAAACTTTTATTTTGATTAGTGCATTTCCTAAGGATTCAGTTTTAAAAACGGGTAGCCGAAAGACTTACAGAGGAAAGAGGCATGAAATAAGATTTTAAGTATTACTTTCATTTTGTTTGGATTTGATGAAGGAACAAACTGGAAATGTATTTAGTATGCAGTTTTATATTGACTAGATTGCTTTATTAAATACAGTTTTTTAATTTAACTTCATTTATAAACTTCGTACAGTTATCAGATCACTTGATCAAGGTTTGAAGACCATAGATGTATTTTCCTCCAAATTTATAAAAGTCATTGTTCCATGGACCTATAATTTTATCATATTTGTTCATACTATGCTGCTTGTTTAAACATACCAGTTTTGAGGAGTTTATTTTAATTTCTATTATCCATTATAAACAGATAGACTGAATACACAAAAAGTATTTGAGAGAAACAAACTGTGTAGCCTAACTTTCCTTTTTTTGTTCACACTGTACTGACTCTTAGGAATATATGCCCACGGGTGGGGTCAGGGAGGGTCGGGCAGGAGGAAAGGCCAGAGACAGGTGAGCGCGTCCCAGAGGGGCTCCCAGGTGAGGCCAGGCCGTTTCCAGATCCCAGTGTGGCCTCTGCGGTGGTGAAGGGCTCGACTCTGGTAACTGTTTGTTTATCCTGCATGATTCTAGTTTCCAGTCACTGGAGAAACACTTTCCAATTTCTAGGAAATCCATTTCCATATGATATTTTGAGGGCTTTCCAAAATGGTCCTTAGTTTTTGTATACTTGTCCAGATAGCATTGGTAGGTGTAGAGCACAGATTGAAGTGGAACAGAAAAATTACTGCTTAGTTGTACCTTGAAGTATTCCGATTCTGTAAACAACTTCTTCTGTTGTTTTTGATGACGAGTAGGCTCATGAAACTATTCTAGCATCCTTAATTCTATTCATTTCATTGTACTTCATAGATACAGAAGGCTGCCCAAGTGCCAGGGACAGTCGGAAGGATGTGGTTCTCATAGATTCTGTTTTCATTATGGATCAGTTCAAAGCTGCAGAGAGAATGGCGATGGGAAAACCAAACACAAAGGACATTGCCGAAGTAACTGCTGTGGCAGAAGCCATTTTGCCAAAAGGCAGCGCTCGGATCACGACTGCGGTGAGGCACTGGGCTTTACTTTTTTGTTATTAGAGTGGAATCTGTAAAATGAACGTTGTAGCAGGAACAGCTCCATGGCACTTGGCTCGTTCACAGTGCAGTGTGTCCAGAAACAATGAGACATTTCCCTCACCCCAGAGGGGCCCTGTGCCTTTAAGCAGCTGCCTCCTTCCCTACTTCTACCCTTGGCAGCCCCCTGTCTGTGTCTGGTCTCTGTGGACTTACCCGTTTGGGACATTTCAAAGAAATGGAATCACGTAAATGGTGATCTTTTGTATCTGACTTCTTTCATTCACCATCATGTCGTCAGGGTTCACCCATGTGGTAGCATGTGTCAGGACACCAGTTCTTTTTGCAACTGGACAATAGATAATACTCAATTTTGTGACTGTGTCACAGTTTGTTTATCCATTCCTTCTTTGAGGGACACTTGGGTAATTTCTGCCTTTTGGCTGTTGTGATGAGCGCTCCTACAAACATGTGTGTGCTGGCATTAGTTCAAGTCCCTGTTTTCAGTTCTTTTGGATGTATCTCCAAGATTGGAATGCTAGGTTCTTTGGGAATTCTGTTTAACTCTTGAGAAACCGTCAGACTGTTTTCCACAGTGACTGCTGCATTTCGCATCTCTCCCAGCAGTGTACAGGGGTTCCAGTTTATCCACATCCATGTCAACACTATTTCCCCTTTTTTTTATTATATCCATTCTCATGGGTGTGAATTGGAATTGTATTGTGATTTTTTTAGACAGTAGGTTTTCAGAGAGAGAAATGAGTATATATTTTTTTTTAATTTTTTTTTTATTAATTAAAAAAAGAATTAACAAAACAATTAGAAATCATTCCAATCTACATGTACAATCAGTAATTCTTAATAACATCACATAGTTGCATATTCATCATTTCTTAGTACATTTGCATCGATTTAGAAAAAGAAATAAAGAGACAACAGAATAAGAACTAAAACAATAATAGAAAGAGAAAAAAAAACAAAAAAAAACAAAAACAAAAAACCTATACCTCACATGCAGCTTCATTCAGTGTTTTAACATAATTGCATTACAATTGGGTAGTATTGTGCTGTCCATTTCTGAGTTTTTATATCCAGTCCCGTTGTACAGTTTGTATCCCTTCATCTCCAATTATCCCTTCTCTTTTTTTTTTTTTTTTAATTAACGGAAAAAAAGAAATTAACCCAACATTTAGAGATCATACCATTCTACACATGCAATCATTAATTCTTAACATCATCACATAGCTGCATGATCATCATTTCTTAGTACATTTGCATTGGTTTAGAAGAACTAGCAACATAACCGAAAAAGATATAGAATGTTAATATAGAGAAAAAAATAAAAGTTATAATAGTAAAATCAAAACAAAACAAAACAAAAACCTATAGCTCAGATGCAGCTTCATTCAGTGTTTTAACATGATTACTTTACAATTAGGTATTATTGTGCTGTCCATTTTTGAGTTTTTGTATCTAGTCCTGTTGCACAGTCTGTATCCCTTCAGCTTCAATTACCCATTGTCTTACCCTGTTTCTAACTCCTGCTGAACTCTGTTACCAATGACATATTTCAAGTTTATTCTCAAATGTCCGTTCACATCAGTGGGACCATACAGTATTTGTCCTTTAGTTTTTGGCTGGATCCACTCAGCATAATATTCTCTAGGTCCATCCATGTTATTACATGGTTCATAAGTTTATCTTGTCTTAAAGCTGCATAATATTCCATCGTATGTATATACCACAGTTTGTTTAGCCACTCTTCTGTTGATGGAGATTTTGGCTGTTTCCATCTCTTTGCAATTGTAAATAATGCTGCTATAAACATTGGTGTGCAAATGTCCGTTTGTGTCTTTGCCCTTAAGTCCTTTGAGTAGATACCTAGCAATGGTATTGCTGGGTCGTATGGCAATTCTATATTCAGCTTTTTGAGGAACCGCCAAACTGCCTTCCACAGTGGTTGCACCCTTTGACATTCCCACCAGCAGTGGATAAGTGTGCCTCTTTCTCCGCATCCTCTCCAGCACTTGTCATTTTCTGTTTTGTTGATAATGGCCATTCTGGTGGGTGTGAGATGATATCTCATTGTGGTTTTGATTTGCATTTCTCTAATGGCCAGGGACATTGAGCATCTCTTCATGTGCCTCTTGGCCATCCGTATTTCCTCTTCTGAGAGGTGTCTGTTCAAGTCTTTTTCCCATTTTGTAATTGGGTTGGCTGTCTTTTTGTTGTTGAGATGAACAATCTCTTTATAAATTCTGGATACTAGACCTTTATCTGATATATCATTTCCAAATATTGTCTCCCATTGTGAAGGCTGTCTTTCTACTTTGTTGATGAAGTTCTTTGATGCACAAAAGTGTTTAATTTTGAGGAGTTCCCATTTATTTATTTCCTTCTTCAGTGCTCTTGCTTTAGGTTTAAGGTCCATAAAACCGCCTCCAGTTGTAAGATCCATAAGATATCTCCCAACATTTTCCTCTAACTGTTTTATGGTCTTAGACCTAATGTTTAGATCTTTGATCCATTTTGAGTTAACTTTTGTATAGGGTGTGAGAGATGGGTCTTCTTTCATTCTTTTGCATATGGATATCCAGTTCTCTAGGCACCATTTATTGAAGAGACTGCTCTGTCCCAGGTGAGTTGGCTTGACTGCCTTATCAAAGATCAAATGTCCATAGATGAGAGGGTCTATATCTGAGCACTCTATTCGATTCCATTGGTCGATATATCTATCTTTATGCCAATACCATGCTGTTTTGACCACTGTGGCTTCATAATATGCCTTAAAGTCAGGCAGCGCGAGACCTCCAGCTTCGTTTTTTTTCCTCAAGATGTTTTTAGCAATTCGGGGCACCCTGCCCTTCCAGATAAATTTGCTTATTGGTTTTTCTATTTCTGAAAAATAAGTTGTTGGGATTTTGATTGGTATTGCATTGAATCTGTAAATCAATTTAGGTAGGATTGACATCTTAACTATATTTAGTCTTCCAATCCATGAACACGGTATGCCCTTCCATCTATTTAGGTCTTCTGTGATTTCTTTTAGCAGTTTTTTGTAGTTTTCTTTATATAGGTTTTTTGTCTCTTTAGTTAAATTTATTCCTAGGTATTTTATTCTTTTAGTTGCAATTGTAAATGGGATTCGTTTCTTGATTTCCCCCTCAGCTTGTTCCTTACTAGTGTATAGAAATGCTACAGATTTTTGAATGTTGATCTTGTAACCTGCTACTTTGCTGTACTCATTTATTAGCTCTAGTAGTTTTGTGGTGGATTTTTCCGGGTTTTCAACGTATAGTATCATATCGTCTGCAAACAGTGATAGTTTTACTTTTTCCTTTCCAATTTTGATGCCTTGTATTTCTTTTTCTTGTCTAATTGCTCTGGCTAGAACCTCCAACACAATGTTGAATAATAGTGGTGATAGTGGACATCCTTGTCTTGTTCCTGATCTTAGGGGGAAAGTTTTCAATTTTTCCCCATTGAGGATGATATTAGCTGTGGGTTTTTCATATATTCCCTCTATCATTTTAAGGAAGTTCCCTTGTATTCCTATCTTTTGAAGTGTTTTCAACAGGAAAGGATGTTGAATCTTGTCGAATGCCTTCTCTGCATCAATTGAGATGATCATGTGATTTTTCTGCTTTGATTTGTTGATATGGTGTATTACATTAATTGATTTTCTTATGTTGAACCATCCTTGCATACCTGGGATGAATCCTACTTGGTCATGATGTATAATTCTTTTAATTTGTTGTTGGATACGATTTACTAGAATTTTATTGAGGATTTTTGCATCTGTATTCATTAGAGAGATTGGTCTGTAGTTTTCTTTTTTTGTAATATCTTTGTCTGGTTTTGGTATGAGGGTGATGTTGGCTTCATAGAATGAATTAGGTAGTTTTCCCTCCACTTCGATTTTTTTGAAGAGTTTGAAGAGAATTGGTACTAATTCTTTCTGGAACGTTTGGTAGAATTCACATGTGAAGCCATCTGGTCCTGGACTTTTCTTTTTAGGAAGCTTTTGAATGACAGATTCAATTTCTTTACTTGTGATTGGTTTGTTGAGGTCATCTATGTCTTCTTGAGTCAAAGTTGGTTGTTCATGTCTTTCCAGGAACCCGTCCATTTCCTCTAAATTGTTGTATTTATTAGCGTAAAGTTGTTCATAGTATCCTGTTATTACCTCCTTTATTTCTGTGAGGTCAGTAGTTATGTCTCCTCTTCCATTTCTGATCTTATTTATTTGCATCCTCTCTCTTCTTCTTTTTGTCAATCTTGCTAAGGGCCCATCAATCTTATTGATTTTCTCATAGAACCAACTTCTGGCCTTATTGATTTTCTCTATTGTTTTCATGTTTTCAATTTCATTTATTTGTGCTCTAATCTTTGTTATTTCTTTCCTTTTGCTTGCTTTGGGGTTAGCTTGCTGTTCTTTCTCCAGTTCTTCCAAATGGATAGTTAATTCCTGAATTTTTGCCTTTTCTTCTTTTCTGATATAGGCATTTAGAGCAATAAATTTCCCTCTTAGCACTGCCTTTGCTGCGTCCCATAAGTTTTGATATGTTGTGTTTTCATTTTCATTCGCCTCGAGGTATTTGCTAATTTCTCTTGCAATTTCTTCTTTGACCCAGTCGTTGTTTAGGAGTGTGTTGTTGAGCCTCCACGTATTTGTGAATTTTCTGGCACTCTGCCTATTATTGATTTCCAACATCATTCCTTTATGGTCCAAGAAAGTGTTGTGTAAGATTTCAATCTTTTTAAATTTGTTAAGACTTGCTTTGTGACCCAGCATATGGTCTATCTTTGAGAATGATCCATGAGCACTTGAGAAAAAGGTGTATCCTGCTGTTGTGGGATGTAATGTCCTATAAATGTCTATTAAGTCTAGTTCATTTATAGTAATATTCAGATTCTCTATTTCTTTGTTGATCCTCTGTCTAGATGTTCTGTCCCTTGATGAGAGTGGTGAGTTGAAGTCTCCAACTATTATGGTATATGAGTCTATTTCCCTTTTCAGTGTTTGCAGTATATTCCTCACGTATTTTGGGGCATTCTGATTCGGTGCGTAAATATTTATGATTGTTATGTCTTCTTGTTTAATTGTTCCTTTTATTAGTATATAGTGTCCTTCTTTGTCTCTTTTAACTGTTTTACATTTGAAGTCTAATTTGTTGGATATTAGTATAGCCACTCCTGCTCTTTTCTGGTTGTTATTTGCTTGAAATATCTTTTCCCAACCTTTCACTTTCAACCTATGTTTATCTTTGGGTCTAAGATGTGTTTCCTGTAGACAGCATATAGAAGGATCCTGTTTTTTAATCCATTCTGCCAATCTATGTCTTTTGATTGGGGAATTCAGTCCATTGACATTTAGTGTTATTACTGTTTGGATAATATTTTCCTCTACCATTTTGCCTTTTGTATTATATATATCATATCTGATTTTCCTTCTTTCTACACTCTTTTCCATATCTCTCTCTTCTGTCTTTTTGTATCTGACTCTAGTGCTCCCTTTAGTATTTCTTGCAGAGCTGGTCTCTTGGTCACAAATTCTTTCAGTGACTTTTTGTCTGAGAATGTTTTAATTTCTCCCTCATTTTTGAAGGATAATTTTGCTGGATATAGGAGTCTTGGTTGGCAGTTTTTCTCTTTCAGTATTTTAAATATATCATCCCACTGTCTTCTAGCTTCCATGGTTTCTGCTGAGAAATCTACACAAAGTCTTATTGGGTTTCCCTTGTATGTAATGGATTGTTTTTCTCTTGCTGCTTTCAAGATCTTCTCTTTCTCTTTGACCTCTGACATTCTAACTAGTAAGTGTCTTGGAGAACGCCTATTTGGGTCTAATCTCTTTGGGGTGCGCTGCACTTCTTGGATCTGTAATTTTAGGTCTTTCATAAGAGTTGGGAAATTTTCAGTGAAAATTTCTTCCATTAGTTTTTCTCCTCCTTTTCCCTTCTCTTCTCCTTCTGGGACACCCACAACACGTATATTTGTGCGGTTCATATTGTCCTTGAGTTCCCTGATACCCTGTTCAAATTTTTCCATTCTTTTCCCGATAGTTTCTGTTTCTTTTTGGAATTCAGATGTTCCATCCTCCAAATCACTAATTCTATCTTCTGTCTCTTTAAATCTATCATTGTAGCTATCCATTATTTTTTCTATGTTTGCTACTTTATCCTTCACTTCCATAAGTTCTGCGATTTGTTTTTTCAGTTTTTCTATTTCTTCTTTATGTTCAGCCCATGTCCTCTTCATGTCCTCCCTCAATTTATTGATTTCATTTTTGAAGAGGTTTTCCATTTCTGTTCGTATATTCAGCATTAGTTGTCTCAGCTCTTGTGTCTCATTTGAGCTATTGGTTTGTTCCTTTGACTGAGCCATATTCTCAATCTTTTGAGCATGGACAGTTATCTTCTGCTGCTGGCGTCTGGGCATTTATTCAGATTTCTCTTGGTGTTGGACCCAGCAAGGTTGTAATATTTTTCTGTGAAATCTCTGGGTTCTGTTTTTCTTATCCTGCCCAGTAGGTGGCGCTCGTGGCACACGTTTGTCTGCGGGTCCCACCAGTAAAAGGTGCTGTGGGACCTTAAACTTTGGAAAACTCTCGCCGTCCTGGGGGTTCGCTAGCCGAAGCGGCTTGAGCCGGCCCTCGGTCCGAACGCAGGGAGGGTTGCTGGTCGCCGCAGCCAGGGAAAGAGCCCGTCCGAATTTCCTAGTCGGCCCTGGGCAACAAGCGTGGCGGGAGGGCGCCAGCGGCAGCGGCCCGCCCGAGAGAGTGCACGTTCCCTGGGAGTCACGGGTTTGGAAGGGGCCTCCCGCACCCGTCACCGTTCTCCGCGGCCTGGGGGTTTCCGATCCAATTCTCTCAGTTGGTCCGGGGGCTGCGCGTGGTGTGGGCGCCAGTCGCCTTGGTTTCAGGGGACCACCTCTCCAATTCTCCCAGCCGGCCCGGGAAGGGGGAAGGGAGTAACTCCGGCCGCTTCCCGCCCCGCCCGGTAAGGCCCGCGCGCCTCGGCGATCTCACCCGAGCTGCTTCTCTCAGCCAGCCAGCCGTTCCAGGATGGGGTACGCTGTCTTTTTTATCTCTGTTGTGGCTTTGGGCGCTTTCTGTATCGTTTCTAGAAATGAGTATATTTTTAAGTCTTGAATAAAGGTTTCTGTATTTTCAAATAAATTTTTCCATGACTATAAAAGTTGTCAGAAAAAATAATTATTTTTTTTAAAATAATTTTATTGTTTGGTAAAAGGTTGTAATGACTGACTTGACTCATTTTTAAGAATAAAACTTTTAATGATTATTTAAAAAACACATTATTATTTGGCTTGATCATTATTGCAGGTAAAATTTAATACTCCATCTTTATTGTATGGAGTTCTCAGAGATTACCAGAAGATTGGGCTAGACTGGCTGGCTAAGCTCTACCGGAAGAACCTCAATGGCATATTGGCAGACGAAGCTGGGCTTGGTAAAACAGTACAGATTATTGCCTTTTTTGCCCATCTAGCATGTAATGAAGGTAAGAATCTGTTGACATTGGTTTGAACAGTACACATTTGCTAAGGCTCAGTACTTTCTTGCTGACTTCTTTGGTCTGCCTGAGCAGTGGATGGTTGTGTGAAGAAATAAAGCATACACATTTAAAATCTAACATAAATGCTGAGACCCAGCAGGCCCTGCGACTGCACCCTTGTGCTATTGGGTGTCGCACTATTGTGTATGTAGCTAGCGGAGCAGGCTATTAGACACGTTGTGCTTTTTCTGCTCTTGTCTCCTGTAGAATTTTGCCTTCTCCAGGCAGTGTTCTTGACGTGCTGCTCGGGTTGCTTTAGGCTGTGGGGGTATGGGGGCATGGGTTTAGAAGTCAGGCTGCAGCTGAGTAACTGCTGCCCCCACCACCCGCTGCCCACTCCTGTCCTATAGACTTTTCTCCGAGTTTTCTCACCTTGCGTGGAGTCTGCTCAGGCCTTCAGGCTGCAATGCTGGGATGTTTAGCGTTCATCTCCCCCCCACAGGCTTTTGGGTCACCACCCTGTCCACTCACCTGCCATTGAGTGGATTTTGTGGTACCAGAGATGGCTGGTCAGAGGGGGTGTTCCTTGTTTGTAATGTAGGACAGGGATCGTATCAGCCTTCTTTTCACAAAAGAAGTGATGAGCAAGGGGGAACGTATCCAGATTCTAAGTGATTACTGTTTGTCTACCTTAATATTTGTGTCATTCATTCATCCATTTTCCTTTTGACTAATACTTATTAACCTTCTGTGGTCGAGCCTAGGTACCTGTATTTGGCAGAAGATTTTAGTTAAGCTGGCAAGTTCTGTATCTTTGTTCCTTCATAGGTAATTGGGGCCCCCATCTTGTTGTTGTGAGAAGCTGTAACATACTCAAGTGGGAACTTGAACTGAAGCGTTGGTGTCCTGGCCTAAAAACTCTCTTATATGTTGGCAACCATAGAGAACTCAAAGCAAAGAGACAGGTATTTTTTTTTAAACATAAACAATATAGAAAATTATCTTAATTTTTATAGAAGAAAATTTCAAAATGTCGGGATGTGACTCCTAGTGTAATTGTTATGCATCACTTGTTTGTGAGATTCCAAGCCTTTAGGTTGTCCCCAAACTTTAAGCCTCTTGGACCTCAGATGACCTCTGAGAACCACGCCAGTATCTACAAGGAGAGTGTGTGGCACGTGCAGAGAGTGAGGAGATTTCCTTCCAGAATAAAATGTCTGGAGAGGCCCATTGCTTACTGCAAGCATGAGAGAGGACTTCATCTGCCTCTTGATTTGGGGCTTGGGCTCCCCGACAGTCAGTTGTTTAGAGTCACTCTAATCCGCAAAACCTTGTCAGGCCCTCAGTGTAGCGGCACCTCTGGATTAAACAGATTTATGAGCTAACATCTGAATCCAGTGTCTGATTTTAAAATAGTTTCCCTGGAAATGTTTATTAGGAACATTTGTAGAATACGAAGGAGCTTCTAAAACACCTTTGAGCTTTTTTTTCTTTCCCTGCTTTCTGGGTCAAGGTCCTAAGTAAATGTATATTGATCGTAATTTTTCGTTGATGATAAAATTTTGACTTATTAGACTTTTTTAAAGTAGTATTTATTGAAAAAGTGAGTATCTTGAGATGTATTCTCTTTTTTACTATCTCTAGTAATTAACTTGATTTTTAAACGTTTATAATACAGTCGATTGCAGCATAGGTATTATAATCACATTTCCTATCATTTTCTGTACACATTTTCTTCCTTTGCACAGATGTTGTGATTTAGAAGCTAGGCACACTTCAGTATCCTTTATGATAATCACTTTATTTTCCAAATAACGGTTGTTAATGATTCCATAGCAGCTTCTTAATTTGTTAACAAAAGTACTTAGCAAAAATCAAAACTCAGCCATTTTCTATGAGAGTAGTAAGCAAGTTAAGAAAAATGAATGAAATTTCTCTATGTAAAAACAGTTTAAGTGGTGAAAACCCTCAGAAATATTCTGAAGCTTATTTATTTTGACAAGTACAGGAATAAGAAGACTCTTGGTGCTTTATTTCTTGTGCTGCAGGGATGGACTGAACCCAATAGCGTCAATATCTGCATCACGTCTTATAAGCAGTTCTTTAAGGGCTACCGTTCCTTCACCAGAGTGGGCTGGAAGTGCCTGGTCGTGGCTGAGATGCAGCGCGTGAAGAGTCTTACTGAGAAGCACTGGGAAGCCGTCCTCAGCCTGCAGAGGTCTGACACACTGCTCACGTATTGTTTGCTTCAGAATCTCTGTGCTACCCATCATAATTAGGTGTTTTTTTAAGTCATTGTTGACATAAAGGAATCTTATGAAGAAATTTAGGTAATTGCGTGCACAGAAAAACTTGCCTTTCAGGTACAATTACCCTTCACCATTATCACAGCATGTAGGTCCAAAGAAGCCTAAAGGATTCATTTAATTTGGTCCATTTCTTCAAGGCTTGTGAATATTTACTTTAGCTCCATAAAATCTTTGTCTTCCCCTTTCTTAAATGTCTTCAAAGAAAAAGATTCTGCAACCAGCTTTCAGTGCTTTGGAATTTCAGCATCATTTCTCTTGTTGTATTACAGTCAGCAGCGTTTACTTCTCATTGACGCTCCTCTGCACAACACCTTCCTGGAACTGTGGACCATGGTGCACTTTCTCATCCCTGGGATTTCCAGACCCTACCTGCACCTTCCTCTGAAAGCCCCTACTGATGAGAGCCAGGACTACTACCACAAAGTGGTCATACGGCTGCACAGGGTACGGGAGCTGTGACCTCAGTCAGTTAAAACGTGCATAGACGTGCTGTGAGCGGGCACTGCTGCTACTTTTTGGAAAAGGAAACAATAGATAGTTTTTTTTGTTTTTTTGTTTTCAGGTGACACAGCCATTTATTTTGAGGAGAACAAAAAGAGATGTGGAAAAGCAACTGACAAAGAAATATGAGCATGTTTTGAAGTGTCGTCTTTCTAGCCGACAGAAAGCCCTGTACGAGGACGTCATTCTACAGCCTGGGTAAGTGTTACGCCTTTGCCCAGCTTCCTCTGCTTTGATGAGCAGAGACCTCTCCGTGACCTTGGTGTTGGAGTGGCTTTCCGTGAGTAGGGACTCAATACCCTGCCTCTCTAGTGCTCCTTGGGTAGAGCTGAAGTGACCGCAGTTTGTCACCAGTTCTCTTCTGTGCTTCCCTCCACTTGCCTGGGAGCCTCATGAATTCTGGGCCATGTCTCCTTCATCAGCCTGTGCTCTGCCCAGAAGAGTAGGCAGCCAGTCATTCCCTGGCGAAGGATGGAAGGGATGGGTTCTCTCAGCTGATTGCTACAAGCCTTTAGCTTGTGCCTTAAATACTGCCCTTTCCTTGGCCCTCATGCTCGGTCAGGTATTCTCATCCTAAGCTGTTGAGCTGCCCTCTGCTTGTCTTTCATAGCACTCTTCCAAGTTATGATCAAACTGTAGCCAGCATCTTCTTCAAGCCTCCCCTTCTGCACTGGAAGGGGAAGCACTGGAGCAAGGGCCACGTGTCAGCACCTCCTTCCAGTTCTCTGGGGTTGCGCCTTCTGTGCTGGGAGCAGTGGGAGAAGCAGTGAATATAGAAAAGATCTCTAGGGGAGTTTGGACTGGAATGGCCTGACATAATTAACCTGAAGTAGTTACTGTGTTTCTGAAATTTGAAAATAGATCATGAAGAGCCAGTCTGGTAAGGTTTATAAAGAAGTGGAGGTATTTCCTATTGTTTTCTTGAATGAGCAGAACACAGGAGGCTCTAAAGAGTGGGCATTTCATCAACGTCCTGAACATCCTGGTGAAGCTCCAGCGGATCTGCAATCACCCTGGCCTGATAGAGCCCAGGCTCCCGGACTCTTCGTATACTGCAGAATCTCTGCGCTATCGATCAGCTTCTCTGATTCTAAAGGCAATGGAGAGAGATTTCTGGAAGGTACGTAGAAAATTCATCAGTGTCAATCGCTGTTGTCTTCCCTAGGTGCAGTAGGGGTACAGCATTTCTTAGAAATCGTTTTCTAACTGTTATCCTGCATTTTGAAATTGCCTGTTACTGGAAAAAATTTAACAAAATTTATGATATGCTTGACGCTTAACATAGAATTCCGTTTCTGGAAATTAACCCTAGGATGACACCTCATAGTAGGAAGATACACAGACATTCCTCAAAGCATTATATATAATGTTGGCCAGTGAGAAACATCTTAAGTGTCCAGGAGTGTGTCAAGTGTATGCATCTTCATCAGGAAATGTGTTGGTACCTGCTTATCCACATGGAGAGGTGTCATGTGTTGAAGTCACACTTGTGTATTTGTGTGTTTATGGTGCAGTAGCTGCGTGCTGAATCCAGTGCTTCAAGGGATTCAGCCTACACACCCACTTGCCCACTTCCCTGCATACCTGCTTACACACCCACCCACCTGAATACCCACCTGCTTGCTTGTACACCTGCTGCACACCCACCCTCCTTCACATCCACCCTCCCGCTTGCCTGCACATCTGTTTGAATACCCACCCACCTGCTTGCCTGCACTTTTACCCGCCCACACAACCACACACCTGCCCACACACCTGCAGGCACACCTGCCCACACACAGTCAGCTGGGTGGCTTTGGGCAAGATGGCCTCTAGGTCTGCGTTTCTGCACTTGTAAGTGGGGCTAAAAGTGTGTGCCCATTGCTGTGTGCGTTAAATAGGTAATTCGTGAAAGGACTTTGCCTCGTATCTGGCACCTAGAGCTAATTACTTATTAATTTTTGTTGTTTCCTTTAATCCATTCAGCACATATCTATTGAGTGAGGTGCCAGGCATTTTTCCAGGCACTGGGAATAATACAGCAGTGAGCAAGATGGCTAAAAATTCCTGCTTTTCTGGAGTTACCATATCTTCCTCTCCCCATCTTTCCTCCTTCCCTTCTTCCCTCTCTTCCTGTTTATCATCTGTCTATCATATCTGTCTGTCTGTCATCTGTATCTGTTATCTCTGTCATTTATATCTGTCATCTGTATCTATCATCTATTTCATCTGTCATATCTGTCATCTGTCTTGTTTCTATCTTTATAATTTTAAATGCGTGGACTTCTAGGTGCTGAAAATTTGGCCATTTTTAACACCTGTATACTTTCCTGTAATTAATTTTTTTGGTAATAAAATGTATCTTTACAAAATCAAAATATTTTTAAAAGAAAGAAATTAGGTCAAGTTGACTTTTCTTGATCCCAGATATCCAGTGTTCAGTGAGTTCTAAATAGCTTGCTTGCAGGCATCTACCTTGTTAGAGGTAGGACTGAAATTTGACTCCCTTTCCACCTTATCCCTTGTGAGCCTGCTCCTCCTCGCGTGCCACCTCTCTTTGGGTACGGGCTCTGGCCTGCAGCCGACTGGGGAGACAGCAGCATAGCAAGGAAGCAGTGCCTGGTGTAGAGACAGGACTGTGAGTCCCTTGATTGGCAGGGCTCTGCGTGTGTGCTGTAGCAGCAGTGGGCATGGCTGGGAGCGTGGTCTGCTGGGGCAGGCCAGTCGCTCTCACTTTTCTCACAGCAGGAGATAATCAGGAACATCTCTGGGGGTGGGGAGGACTCAGTGATAGTGGGAAACAAAGTGGTAATCAGGGTGTGAGTGCTCGGTAAGTAAGTAATCATCCTCTGCGGGGGCTGCGTCTGCATCTACTGCCGCCGCTGCTGCAGTAGTGTGGTCTTTCTTTAGTCAAAGAGCAGCTCAGGCCAGGTGGGCGTGCAGACAGATTAGAGACGGACGGCCTCCACGGTGGTAAAGGAGAGACGGGAGATAGCAGTTTCACACTGTGCTTTCATTTTTTTCACACAAGTTTATTGAGATATGATTCACATTCTATACAATAACTTTTCAAAAACAACAGCTTTATTGAGACAATTTACATACCATAAGTTTCACCTTTTAAAGTGTACATATAGTTCTGTGGTTTTTAGTGTATTTGCAGAGTTGTGCAGCCATCACTCCTGTGTAATTTCATCATTCCCGAAAGAAACGCAGTGCCCTTCAGCAGTCACTCCCCATCTCCCTCCCCCCAGACTAGGCCACCACCAGTCAGTGTCTGTCTCTGGAGATTTCCCTTCCCTGAACATTTCATATAAATGCAATCAGACAGTATTTGACCTTCTGTGACTGGCTTCTTTCATACAGGTGATGTTTTCAAGGTTCATTCATGCTGTAACATGTATCAACACTTTATTTGTTTTATAGCCAAACAATATTGCATTATATGGAAATACTACATTTTATTTATCCATTCATCACTGGATGGGCATTTGAGGTGTTTCTGTCTTTTGGCTATTATGAACAGTGTTGATATGAATATTTGTGTAGTTTTCATGTGGGCATATGTTTTCATTTCTCTTGGGTACGTAACTAGGAGTGGTGTTGCTGGGTCATGTGGTAGCTCTGTGTTTAGTTGTTTAAGCAGCTGACTCACTCTTTGCCACAGTGGCTGCCCTGGTGCATCCCCACCAGTGGTGCACAAGGGTTCCAGTCCCTCAGCATTCTCCCCAGCGCTCATCACTGGCCTGTTTGAGTCTTGTCATACAGATGGGCACGTGGTTGTGCTTTCATCAGCACATTTCTCATAGAAGCACAGGTGGTGGTGCTGGGGACTGAGGGCATTGCTTCCTGCTTGTTCCCTAGGACTCTCTTTTGGCCCTCTTCTACCTTCTCTTCCCTGCCCCTGTCTGGCCATCTGTTCGTTGATGCTGAAGGCTGCTTCACACCACCATTGGAGCGCAGCCTTGCATGACTCATAGAGGGCCAGGGTCCGCCACTGGACCTCAGGCCACTCATGCTTTGGTCCTGTGTGTGGTCTAACACACTTGGGTTCCCCTCCTAACGCCTCCCTCCTCAGAGGGGTCAAACATCTGGCATGTCTGAGTAGGCCACATACTTTCTAGTCCCTTCCTTTTCTCATTCTGCCAAACCTAGTTTATGTTGAGTGTCTTCTCCATTCCCACTGCCACGGCAGTGGCCAAGTACCGAAACTCTGCCCACTTTAAGGATGGGGAGACGGGGCCACTGAGGGCCAAGGATCTTGCCCCAGCTGCTCCAGGGTGAGCATACCAGGTCTCAAGGTGCCTCTCAGGAAATGCAGACCCTCCTCTGTCATTTGCTGCGATTCTTGATCAAGTGCTTTTCAAGTAGCAAGATTTTTTCCTTTTCTCCTTAGGAAACAGACCTTTCTATATTTGATCTTATTGGGTTAGAAAATAAAATTACTCGCTACGAGGCCGAATTGCTGTCAAAGAAAAAGGTAACACGAAAACTTATTGAAGAAATCTTCACCTCACCCCCGCCGCCAGCCAGACCTGTTGCTGTGAAGCTTAAGCCAAGCAGGTATGTGATGTAGCAAATTGGAGGCGTGAGCAAACACTGTCTGGCTCCTGCCTTGTTGCCCAGTCATTGGGGCAGCTCCCAGGGGAGGCCAGTCCTTTGTTCTCTGCCAAGGAAGGTGCTTGTTACATGGTTCCCAGAGGCCATGGGATTGGAAGGAAAACTTCCTTGGCTGAAAGGTAGCAGCCCCTAGGGACAGGAGATGGCTAACTCCCTTTTACCATGTCGGAAAGACCTGGGACCATAGCACATTAAGAATTTGATGGAAGAACCTGGGGGTTATAAATTATATAAAGGCCGACTTGTAATTTAATTTGGTTGTCTGTTTCTCCTGGAAATGTCCCAAATGTCCTTGATTTACATGAGAGAAGTTGATGACAGGCAGCCAGGCTGAGCACACCCCCACCTCCTGTGCAGGACAGTGGAGCCCCCAGTGTGCTTTAGCCTTACGAGTGGCCCTTTTTCTTCTGAAAGGTTTTCTTCTGCTTGGCACTGGGATTGGGAGGGTCAGGGCTGAATTCACCCTGGGGCTGTGATGTTGGCGCCTGTCCTGGCCAGGCACTGGTGTAGGGAGGGCACAGGATGAGCTGTAGGGCAGTGACCCCTCTGTTGTCTTAGAGCAAGAGGGCAGGAGGTGGGCTCCATGCTGATGGTGGTGTAGTCGTTATTCTTAGAAAGGGTGCTGCTGATTCTGTCGCTGCCACAAAGATGGGAAGGCAGAAGGTGTCTGGTGGTGAGGTGGAAGCACAAATGACTCTCGGTGGGCTAAATAGGGAAATATGCAAAATCCTGTGCTAAGATTGAAAAAGCAAGAATAATGAAAACTGGCCGTTAGAACTGTTTTTCTGTCTTGTGGGCTGGGGTGGTGGGGGAGAGGAGCAGATTAAGGAATAAGATATAAAAGTGCTCAGGAGCTTTTAGTTAATTATAAATTAAAATTGAGTATTTTGATAACCTCAGAACAATCTAATAGGATCTTAACCATTAAGAGAACACATAGACCCAAAGCCTGAGATTTGATAGCTGCATTCATTTGTGAGGACTCCTTCATTCACAACTGTCAGAAACCCCTGTTCTGATGGCTTAAAGCAGACAAAGAGTTCTGATTTAGGTAGCTGAAAAGCCCAGCGGTGTGCTTTCATTCCCCCTGGGCCCAGGGGCTCGAATAATGCCACAGAGATTCAGTCTTCTCTTTTTGCTTTCTTTACCTCTTGACTTGGCACTCATCCCTGCTGGCTGCACTGCCAGGAGGCCTCTCTTCAAGCAGTGCCCTCAGCAGCCTGAGATCCCACTGACCCTACAGATGGAGCTCTTGGCCAAAGAAATAGAGCCTCGAGCCTCTTTTTTTCCTCCCAGACCTCCCTGGGCTTAGGTCTCTCTGGCTTGGCTTGGGTTCCTCAGCCAAAACCAAATGCTGTGGTTAGTCCTGGGTCTCATGGCCCACCTCTGGGATAGGAGTGAGGGGACTCCCACTGCGCCATCTGAACTGGTCTTTGGGGCCAGGTATTCCCCCAAAGGAGAACCGGGGTGCTGCTTCTACTCAGGAGAGTGGATGGGGGACCAATCTCAAGTGCATTCTCCTTAGCTCCTCCTTGCTCAAGTCTGGCTGGCAGTGAGAGGTCTGCTGTGAGTAGTTAGGTTGGAGAGATGGCAGCTGCCTGCAGAAGTGCATCCTACCGTGTTGGCATGCCTGAGATGAGGGACAGCTTCCTGTACTCCAGGCCAGAGATTCTGGGTCTGAGCAGGCCCCAGATGTCCTCTGAGGCCATCTGCAGCACAGGCTCATGTCCCTGGTGACGATAGTCGTGTGAAGAAGCAGATGTTTTCATTTAGGCAGGAAGCTGGTAAGGTGTGGGATGCATCCTCCAAATGTTTCTTGTAGGCAAAAGAGAATTTTACTCTTAGGTGAGCTACGTGTTTCATTTCCCTTTTATCCCAGATAAATGACTCACGGTCACATGTAAGGCATATTCTATAGCACCATTCTAGTTTCTGAGCGAAACCTGAAGTGATAGGGATATTTTGTAATCTCTCTGATCCAAGCCTAAGAGTGAAAGTATTGATTGAAAATCTTCAGAGTAGATTTAGTGGTCTGGATTTAGAGTATGTGGATAACGCTGCTGTTGACTAAAAGGTTTTACCCACAGCTTTTTGACACTTAGAGTCCCCAGCACCCAGGTGAGCTGGAACAGTGTTAGCTCTAGGCGACGGAGTGGCGTGGGGGGTAAAAGCAGCTGCTGCCTGAGAAGGACTTTAGTAGCTACTGCTGCTGCTGCTGCTACTGCTGCTGCTGCTGCTGCTGCTGGTAGCTCTTTGCTTGATTTAATGTAGGTGAAAGTTGTTAGCTAAGCAAATTATTGCTACAGCTAAGATTTTAGGGGACTTATTTGGCTAGTCCATAAAAGTTTTCCCATGAAAACATTAATTATGTCAATAAGTTCTGACCTAGAAGACTGTTTACGTAGCGCCTCAAAGGCTCAGTTGCCAGTTCATTCAGTACTTAGCAAGAGGTCTCTTGACTTCTTTGGGGATTCGGAGTGAAGCATTTCACCTTGGTCAGCATCCACAGCCTCCTGCCTTCCCTGGGAGTTGCACTGCCAGCTGCGGCCCTTCCAGAGCCTGTGACACTCACTCACTGGATACAGGCCTGGGCGATAGCTCCACACCACTGCTTGATTGCTGGCGTGTGCTTCCTCTCACGGCTCAGCTGACCAAGTCTAGCCGTTACTTTATATGCAGGGGTTTTAACTTGTTTTAAAAATACAGATTTCCAGCTGTTTACAGTTTTCTAAGTAAAGGAAATATAAAGAGACTACATTCCACTGTGATAAATTTCAAGGAGGGTGGGGATGGGGTGAACCCATGTTGGGTAGACCCCCAGAAGGCAGGGACAGGGTGACCTCTGTCAGGCAGGCCCCCCTAGGGAGGCAGCGAGGGTACGACCCTTGCCAGGTGGGTCCTGTGCATGTTTGCCAGGACTTCACAGCCCTACTGTTTCCGTGTGCCCTGCACTACCTGAAAGGTGACTCTTACTCTAAACGAGAGCATCACAGACTATGATAGGTGTGTGCTTTTCCTGATTAACTGAAATAATGTCCATCCTGTGCCACCCCCAGATCAGGAGTCTGTGTCTCCTATTGGGTGCTTAGTCTTGTCTGGAACTCCCGCAGGACTCCTGGTGGGCCACCTCCGTCAGTGTTTAGAATTGTTTCCCTCATCCTTCTTTGAAACTGCAGACCTGGAGCATGGGACTCCTCAGCTGGCCCTGCCCAGGTGTCCCCGTGCTCCCACAAGGCTCGGCTGAGCAGCTGTGCTCGCCGCGTCTCAGTAGTGCTCTGTGTGTCTCTTGCCTGGACCCCGGCGTCTAGGCTGTTTCAGCCCGTGCAGTATGGCCAGAAGCCTGAGGGTCGCACCATGGCCTTCCCCAGCGCCCACCCGCCCCGGACAGCCACCCCTGCTGCAGCCACCGTCCCGCCACAGGTTCGAGGACGGCCCGCGATTGCCACGTTCTCTGCAAATCCGGATGCGAAAGGTAGGCTGGCCTGCGTGTGCTGCCCCTCAGCTTTCTGACAGGCGTCTGTGCAGGGCAGCCAGGCCCCTGTCCTCGCCCCCAGCGTTGCTGTCCCCTGGCTCTGGAGGGATCACACGTTTCTCATAGCAGTTTTAGACGTTTTAAAATTTCTTTAAGCTTGATTTTTTTTTTTTCTCATACAAAAATTTTCTTGCTTGGTTGAGTAATTGTTTACCTGGTGATGAAGATGTACTTTGGCAGAACCGATCTCTTTCACAGTGAATGGATGTTCTAGTTGTTTAGAGATCTTCTGAAAAAGTATATCCTTATTACATTTGTACCATCTTTCTAACTTCGTTATTATTTCGAAGAGGGGTAAGAGTAAATGGCAGAACGGTAATAAAAATGGCGTTTTAACTTCTAAACAAAGGAGTCCTCAGTAGTATTCCATTAGGTTTACCTAAGGCGGTAGCAAGTGCTGATTACTGCCTTGCTGCAGTTCTTTGTCAGGTGTGACGGCAAGCTCTGTTTCTGTTTTTCTCTGTTTAGAAAATAAGTAGTTCTAAATTGATGTTGTTTAGATGGGGCTGATTTCTGATCTTGTTCTGTTTACTCTGAGAAATGTACTGTTTTGTGCACTGATGAACTCAAAATGAAAATAATTAGCAAAAGCCGTAAATTATATTTATCTCATCCTGTAAACTACAGTGGTTCTTTTCTTTCTTTTGTAAGAGAGGGCGTCTCACTTGAAAATGGTATGAAATGATGTTCTTTTTATCTTGGTGAAATTCGGGGTAAAGTACTACGTTTTGTTGAGAAGCTCTAACCGCTTTGCACAAACCCACCTTATCGATTGCAGCGGCAGCAGCCCAGCCTCAGGCACCTCAGGCTCCCTCCAGCACTGCGAGACTCCAGCCCGCCCCGGCCTCCGCCGCCGCAGCTAGCCCAGCCCAGCCTGCGAAGCCGCGGGCCCCGGCCCCAGCCCCCGGCCCGCCCCCGCCCCCGCCCCCGGCCCCCTCGCACCCTGCCCAGCAGAGTCTGCTGCCCCAGAGGCTGGTGCTCACCTCCCAGGCCCAGGCCCGGCTGCCTAGTAAGTGGCCTCGCCGTCTTTTCCCCCAGAGCACTTGCACTGCCCACACTGGAATGTCTCAGGGCCTCTGCTCTCAGCTCCTGTGCCTCCCCCTAACGCCGCGCCCTCGGTGCTGCCTGTAGCCAGGGCTCTCGTTTCCACCCACCACGTACAGCTCGGGCAGGACAGGGCCTCTCTGAGGTCAGCGTCCAGGGCCCTTCTTTCCTTTTTCTTTCTGTTGGTCTTTCTCCTGATCCCCCAATGTCAACTCTGCTTTCCTCATGGCGCCCCACCCCCACCCCCTACTTTGGTGTGCTGTTCGTACATTTACTCCCAGGGTTAGCCAGGACTGGGGGTGCCAGCTGCACGTTGGAATAAAATGAAGCCAAGGCTTGTGGAAAGGTAGCCTCTGGGCCAACTATGTGAACTGGCTTTAGGTCTCTAAAAACCATTAGTTGTTTAAGCCTCTTACTTATTACCAAGCTTAAACTTGGAATGAATTATTACTCAGCTGAGAAACTTTGTAATAATTTAGGAACTAAAGTATATCAGTCTTACTAATTTTTTTTTTTAAATAGCAGAACTTTTTACTGTGGCCAGTACAGTTGGTATGTTTCCAAATCTTATATGTACCCTTAATCAGTCTGTTGTGGAAAGCTTCCTAACTTAAAATTTTATGGATAGTATCATTTCTTAAATGCCACCTCAAGCACTTTATTTCTTGGAATAACCAAATGGTGTTGAAACCTTTTGGGAACAATGGAAGAGAGAGCCATGGTGTGGGGAAATCCCATTATAGACTCATTTTCTTTCATTATAATTCTCTTCCACTCCAGCAGATAAAAGCGATTGTCCTAATTAGTTGCCCTCAGGAAGAAAGGCACTTGCACATTTGACATTTTAATAGAGATAGGCATTGTGTGCTTGGCCTGAGGGTTAGTTTAGGTATGACTGTGCCCAGGGGGAGCTGTCCTTTGATTCGGAGAGTCTATAAAGGGAGCAAGGTGGCTTTTCACCTTGATTTGCTCTCACTTCCTGTGACCTAAGAGGGACTAACAGTTTAAATTTCTCTGCACAAATCTGTCTCCCTTTTTCTTTTTTCCTTCCTTGTTCATGGTCACTCTGTGCTCCCAGCATCTTTAGACCAGTCTTTTCCAGCCTTGTACTAACCACTCTCTATAGTGTCGCTCTTGGTTCTCCTTGGATTATCTGGGATGAACATTTAGACTCGAAAATCAACCACTGGGTTAAAACCCTTTTAAACCCATCATTCACTGATAACCTAGCACATATGACTGTATCAGAGTTGTTTTCTTAAAATATGTTTTAAGGAATAAGTTTCACATTTCTTCACTGTAAATTTTATAGATTGACTCCTACTATGTAATTTAATTTTGTGTGAAACATTAAATCTTAAAACTACATTTGTGTGATTTATTTATATATTTAAATACATTCCCAAATTTTGAAGAGGTATTGGGTGTAATTGACAGTAGTTACTCATTTTGCCTCCATCTCTGGTGATAGAACCTTATTAATAAACCTCTGTGTGATGAGGTGGACATGTCACATCTGTCCCACTCTGGGAGATGTCTGCTGTTGAGAGGTCAGCTGCTGTTCCTGGGGTGTGCCTCTCCCTTATGCAGCACTCTAGGGCTTGGTTAAGTTAGTTTCAGAGCCTTCAGGTCCCCATCAATTAGGGTTAAATGAATTCGCCATAAAATCTGGTAAGAATTTTTAATTATTTTCTCTTTTCTTTGCAAGTAATTATTTTCTAAATGAGGTAGAGAGCAGTACCTAATGAATATTTACTGTAGGTGGTCATTATATACAACAAACAGTCATCAGTGTAGCACTCTAACTTCCCACAAAACGCTTGTAATTCACCTTCTACATGTTGACAGGTGGAGAGGTAGTGAAAATCGCTCAGTTGGCTTCCATAGCAGGGACACAAAACCGAGTTGCTCAGCCAGAGACCCCTGTGACGCTGCAGTTCCAAGGGAATAAATTCACCTTGTCACATAATCAGCTGCGACAGCTCACGGCGGGCCACCCTCTGCAGCTCCAAGGTAAGCACGAAGCAGATTCCAGCAGTATCAGTTGTGAGACACAGCTGTTGGCACCTCCCGGTAGAGGCCCCACCCCTGCCAAGTGGCTGCCCCGTCTGAGCCCTGGATGCTTTGCTTCACAGCTCCATGACTTTGGGTGAGTTATTGAACCAGTCCAGGCTCCTGTTTGTTCATCTGTGAATGGCTTTGATGCTTTTTACTCTATAGGGGCTTTTAGAGGATAAATGAGGTAACATTTGTAAATCACTTGATCATCTGACTCTTAATATATCAATTTCTGACCTTTGCGAAGAGTTCCCTATCTTTTAAATCAAAATAGGCCTATTTGGTGCTTTCTAATTTTAGTGTGAGGCTTATTCTGACAATGTCAAAGGATTAGCAGTGTATGTAAGAGAAATTATCGTTTTTACTTGTAGCCTTTTTCACTTTAGCTCCCAGACCTTTGGCTAAGAGCAGTATGCTTACCTAGTAACTGCTTTTTGAAGAAAATGAGAGGATGAAATTGGAGTAGTTTACCAAAAAATAATCTTAAATGCCCGCATGGCAGCATTTTAGTCATTTCGATCCCTCTTCAGTTACAGATAATCATGGGTTTCTCATGTGTTAGGTTAGGATCCAAAAGTTGTGTCCCTAATAGCATTGGCCAAACTGTCTTCCCCTGAGAACTACCCCCTCCCGTCACCCCCCGTCCCCTGGAGGTGTTAATGGCTTGAGTGCAGACCTGTCTTCAGCTGCATCTGGGCAGGGCCATGCCCTGCAGCCTCGTGCAGGGGTTACAGGCCTCAGAGACCCTGCAGTGGCCAGACTCATGGACTTTCTCCAGATCTGTGGAATTTTGTTTAATTCTTTATATCCCAAAATTTCACCCCTAGGGTTCCTTTTGCAGGGACTGTCCATTCCTGCCACTGTGTGGACACTAAGTTTTATTGAGCCCACTTTGGGAAGATTCCTCTAGAGGAAGAGGTTGGGAAGATTTCATCACATGGAAGACTGAACCTGGAAAGCTCTTTAAAAAGTGGTAGTCCAGCTGCAGGCAGCTGGGCTGAGTTGTCTTTTCCCTTTATTCCTACACGACAGTTTTCCGAAAGCACCAGTGTGGTGAGCCCTACTCCTGGAGCTGGCATGTGCCTTGCACCAACAGAACAGACCTCTACCTTGAATTAGGCCTTGCAAAGAACAGATGTGATTTTTCTTAACATTGAGTAATACATGCTCGTTCTCCTTGATTTCTCATTCATCGTGATGAGAAATTTCCATTTTTCTCAAAGTAACTAAACTTAAAATCTGTTTGTCTCTGCTACTGTGGGTAAATTTGATTTTACATTTTCTACTTATCGACTTGTTTATTTTTCTACCATTTGGGAGTGATTATGCCTTTTGGATATAGCCCCCATGGTTGCTGTGACTGATGCTTCCTGGTGGAACTGTGATTGCAGGCAGTGTCCTTCAGATCGTGTCCGCCCCTGGGCAGCCGTACCTGCGACCGCCAGGCCCCGTGGTGATGCAGACTGTGTCCCAGACAGGGACTGTGCACGGCACTCCAAGTGCCCTGGGAAGCAAGCCCCCAGCCGGTGCCCCCAGCCCCGCACCTGTGACCCCACCAGGTAGTGTGCTCTGAACAGGGAAGAGGTACTTAGCTCTCAAAGCTTCTCTCTGATCCTCTACACTCCTAAGGCAACTGACAAGAGTGTGTGTGTGTGAGTCTCTGCATGGGCCGGGAGGGCCTCTGATTCTCACAGCTGTGTGGGTCTCATCTTGGTTGGTTTTCTCTTTAGCTTTCGAAGGCATTGGTTGAATATAACCAGTCTCTACTGTATTTAGGTTTTTATTTTTCCCCCCTTACTATGTCTCAAATGCATTTAGCAACTGATTAGAATTTTCCCCAGGCACAGATAGAGACAGATTTAGACCCTCTTTCGTCTGACCTAAGCCCTAGTGCCCTTTCCTGTCCAGCCTCTGATCCTACCTCACTGCTTGCTCTAAGATCTTGTCCTGCTTATGCCATGGCCCCAGCTCTCCCTAGCCATGCTTGATTCCTGGCATGGCATGTGTGGGAGTGTGTTTTAGTTTCCTGGCTGCTAGAACAAATACCATAAACTGAGTGAGTTTAACAACAGAATTCATTGGCCACAGTTTCAGAGGCTAGAAGGTTTATTTCCTCCAAGGGTTGGTATCTTCTGGTTAGCTGGCAGTTTGGTGGGATCCTTGGCTTTTCCATCACATGGTAATGCACATGACAGTGTCTTCTTTCCCGTCTGGGTTTCGTTGACTTAGCTTCTGGCTGCCCCCTTTGGCTTCCTCTATGCACCCTCCAGTAAGACCCACTCTGATTTACTTGACCACAACTTAACTGAAGTCACCTCTTCAGAAGATCCTCTCTACAGGGATGGGTGAAGTTGGAGAGTGCTTTTCTGGAGTTCACTGCTCCCAGCCATCATGGAGCATAAGAGTGGGGTTGTGTGGTGGGTGGGAGTGAGGCTTGGGTGCAGCGGTGGACTGGGTTGCTGAGACCCCTAACCCTGGGTCAGTGGGTAGTGATGACGAAGCTATTGTCATATGGCTTCAGACCCCTCCTGTGCAGTCTGCAGCGAGGGGCTGGGGCTGGGACTCTGCAAGCCCTGTTTCTCCTTGCCAGCTACTCCCTGCCAGAGGAACCTGTGAGGCTAGACGAGGGAGGGGACGCAGCTTTGCCCATACTTTCTGTCAGCATCACCCCAGCTCTCCTTCCTCATCCCAGCAGTGGCATTTGCTTCCAAGAGCAGCCACTTCCATTTCCTAGGTTTTTACCACACTCCCAGGACCAGCTTCATGTTACCCTCAGGGATCCCAGAACCAGCCTCCTGGCACCACCTTTCCCAAGCTGCTAGGTTCTAGTAGCCACAGCCTCTTCCCTTCAGGCCCCTGTCCCTAAGGGTGGTAGCTGCTTCCTAGAGCTATCGTCCTCCCCTAGGGTCCCCTTTATGTTCTTGGAATTCAGCCTGAAGCGCTTCCTCCTGTGAAGGGTCCTGTTTTCTCTGAGTGGACCTTGAGGGGCCAAGCATCAGGAATGGTTCTAGGAAGTAGTCCCTCAGAGGCAAGCTTCTGGGGTTGTCTGTCTGTCTGGGTCTCGAGTGCAGTGGGAAGTGGGACACTTGTGGACAGAAGGGCATTGCCGAGAGTCCAGTTTTCCTTGGGCTTGATGTGGTGATGTGCTGACAGAAGCAGGGAGCCTCGGGGCCCAGGGGCTCCGATCCTGCGTGGCCACAGCAGCAGTGATCACACTACAGTCTATGGGGCAGCGGGTTCTTCTGTGCCCAGGAGCATGTCTGGAGGGAGAGCACTCCTGAAGTCATCGAGACTGGAGGCTGTGGGGGCCGTTCTAACTCGTCTCCTGAAGATCAGGCAGAGAATTTAATCGTACAGGTTTCGGAATTGAGTTCACAGCCATGCCCAGGCTGTTGTGGAAGTTGGGAATTTAACCTGAAGAAATGGAGCCACAAAGCAGGAGGAGTGATGTTTCGGGGGACAGGGGCGAAGCTGAGACCCTGGAGTTGCTCTGAACCTCCCCGGCCGCAACAGTGGCTGCCTGTTCTCTCCTGAAGATCCTATAACAGCCCACCTGGGCAGCCTCTTTCTCAGGACCCACTGTGGGAACCAGATCACAACCAGCTTTGTGGGCAGAGCCAGAACCTCGAGGATGAAGAGTCCTTCAAAAGGATTGCCAGACTTCACTGGCTCAAATGGGCAGAAGGAAACCTGAGGATTGTGTGTGGGAGTGCATTCTAGGCTGTTAGACCAAGGAGGATGGGCTGTATGCTGGGTCCAGCCAGTCACCAGAGATGCTGGGTGGAATGTATCAGCTTGGTGGGTTTGAACGGGGCTTTAGCTTTCTTTAAATTGTTGACCAGAATTTGAACTCAGCAGGGATTTCACTCAGTGAGGTTGACGGAAGGTAGAGTAAGAAATCCAGAGGTCTATGGAAATAAGGATGTTAGATGGACGTGTTATGTATGGCTTGCAACCCCTTTGCCCACCCCACTATAGCACCTGGGAGGGTCCTGGCACCCCTCCTTCCCTTGGACTCTGAGGAGGGCAGGCTGCAGGAATAGTGCCTTCTTTGAGAAGCTCTGTGCTGGCTGTTTCCCTCAGTTTTCTTATCTGTTTGACTCTCTATAGAAAGCAGCATCTGATTTTTCCTTTGAGCTCTTCCTGTGTTATGAATCACCCTGAGAGGCTCTCCCATTATTCGTTCCAGCACTTACTTGCTCGGGTTCTTCCATCTCCACGCCCAGTTTATCAGCGAGTGTCACGTATGGTAGATTGATTCGGCTTTTCCTCATTTCCACTCCCCCCAACAGCCAGGCTAGGACCTTCTCCTGGGCTCTGGAAGAGCCTCCTGCCAGCTCTCCCTGCTTCACACCCTGCATCTGTGCAGCCAGTTCTTCACACAGCAGAGGGCGGTGCTTCTCAACTGCATGCGCCCTAACATTCCTTCTCTCTGCTGCGGCTCGGCCTGAGAGGCCTGCGTGGCTGCTGCCCGTGTGCTGCCACCAACTTGTCACCACTGCTGTGCCCTCAAGCTCGGCCTCCAGGCCCTGGGGGCTTCCTCTCAGGTCCTCAGCATGCACAGTGCTGTATGGGTTGGCACCTCTGAGGGCCACTGCTGCAGATGGCGGTGGGGCCAGCACTGCCTCTCCATCTCACCTGCCTGTGCCTGCCTGAGTGCAGGGCTCAGCTTAGACATTCCTTCTGCAGGGTCTCCTCTTTGAAACTAGGTCTAGATTGGGGTGCTTTCTGTCTCAAGTGCTTCTTGCAGTTTTAATTATGTTTAGTTGTGTGATTATCTGTTTGATGTTTGTACTCTCAGTAGGAAGCCTGAGGAGTATGTACGCTCTCAGTAATAGGCATTTTTGAATGAATTGTCTTTCCTACATAGAGCTGTTCCAATTATTCCTCAGTAAGCCCTTACATGGTTATGTTAATTTTCTTGTACATGCTGCTGTATCCGATTTTATAATCCTGTGATATTTTTGCATTTATTTCCATTTTTGCACAGAGAGGTCAGGTTTGGACTAGCTATATCCCTGTGTAACGGGACGCTCTCTTTTACACTGTTTCTTTCCGAATTAGAGTATAGGATGATGTGGCATAAAATGTGTGACTGAGCTAACACTAGAATTTTTGAAAAAATCGTCACTGAACAGTTACTTTAGAGAACGATATCCTCATAGTTGATAGATTTTTTTCACTCACTGATCTTTTAAAAGAAATCAAGGCCCTTTGCAGAAATGGCGTATTCCAGGTTGATGGCAGGGAAGGTACAAGATGTATCTGGAGTATCTCGAAGACCAGAAATTACAGAAATGCTGAAAAGGAAGATGACGGGGGGTGGGTTGGAGTGGGGTGAGGGCTCCTTAAGGAGCCAGCTTAGGGGTCTCTCGTTGGCTAGATTTGTAACACTTTCAGCGCCCAAATAACTAAGAACTAATAATATATTATTAACAATTACAAACAAAAAAGGAACCCAAGATTTTATCCCAGTAATAGGCAGTCACATCAGTAGGGAAGGGGAAGGCTCTTGTCACAGTTAAATGCTAAGTGTCCAGCAGGAGGCTGGAGGGCTGGGTTGGACAGTGGTGATTTTGCAGTTATCACAGTCGAGACTGCTAGAGACAGGAGTCGTTGGTGATACGAACTCTAGGGGTCAGGGTAGATGGGAGGCAGGACGTTTGCATGGTCTTAAAATATTTCCAGGCGGGCCGCGGTGGCTCAGCGGGCAAAGTGCTTGCCTGCTATGCCGGAGGACCTCGGTTCGATTCCCGGCCCCAGCCCATGTAACAAAAAACGGAAAAACAAAATACAATAAAACAAGAAGATGTTTCCCTTTCTTCCTTCCTTCCTTCCTTCTATCCTTCCTTCCTTCTCTCTGTCTTTCCTTTAAAAAAAAAAAAAAAATATTTCCACACAAATTGCTCACTAAAGGCAAGGGGAAAAAAGAGCTATACAGTTGAGGAGTCAGACAGCATCTCGACCAGGGGACCAAGCACGCCGGTAATGGCCCACCCACGCGGCATTTTGATGGGCGGACCTGGGTCAGAATGTTGGAATGCCCCCAGATGAGGAGCACTCTCTTCACTCTCTTCTTCAGATCTGTCCCTTTTTCTGAAAAGATAAATTGAATTCTTTCCTCTAGAATGTTGTTTAGCAATTGAGAAAAGGAAATACAAGTTTTTGCTAGAAGTCTAAATAAACAAAAACAGTAGATACTGAATTTAGTGTTAGGATAAATGTTTTGTAGATCTAGTGGTGAGTTTGCAAATGTGAGAATGAATGGGTTGTGAGAATGGAAGAGCTTCCATTTCAGCTTCTCAGCAGAATAAACCATGTGGGTTGTCAGCTCTCCTTTCATCTCCTTGTTTTTGCCTTGTAGTTGGGGTTCCGGGTCGCATGGCAATTCATACCATGGCTACAGGAGATCCCAGCACAGCCTCTAAACCGGCCTCTCCCATGGGAGGGCCTAGCCAGGTATAGTACACGCCCCCCAAACAGCACATCCACTCGCAGGCCAGGTGCTCCTCCAAGCCTCTCAGGGGATGGGTCATGGTCCTTTCAGGCTCTTTGTGAGTTCTCAAGCCATGTGGTTTCAAAAGTACACTTCCTTTCTAAACTGTGGAATTTTAATTGTAAAAACATATATTTTGGTAGTGCAAGGGTAGTTCTCTGGTAGAATTCTCACCTCCCATGCGGGATGCCTGGGTTCAATTCATGGCCCACGCACCCCCCCCACCAAAAAATTGAACAAATGGTACTGCAATAATGGGATACTCACATGGAAAAAGAACAAAATGTGACCCCCCCACCATATAGCATACAAATAACAATTACATTTCCTAATAAAAGAAATAATTGGATTTTATGAGTGCAAAAATCTTTTTCACATTTTTTATTATTCTCAAAATCCATCTAGGTGTTAGAAATGTGCCCCATATCTTGAAAAATGCTTTTGTTTTTTGCCCTGGCAAGGATTCAACACTTATTTTCTCTACTTTATCTACAGCATTATTTTCTATAGAACATTTTAGGTGAACTCTGCAAAAGATTGCCGTGCTGAGAGACCCCAGGTTGTTTTGTGAACACAGTGACTTGGCGTGCTGTTTTACATGTGACCTTTTTCTCATCACTGTCTTTGGTAAAGGAGGAGAAGGACAGGCTGTTGAAGGAGCGATTGGACCAGATCTATGTCGTCAATGAGCGGCGCTGTTCCCGAGTTCCAGTCTACGGCAGAGATTTGCTGGGGTTTTTTTCTCTGGTTGGTGGAGAAAGCAGAGCTCGGCCCGGGTTTTTCCATAGTTGTGACGGGAAGGGGGCTGGGCCAGCGGACTCTTATGCTTCACCCTCAAAAAGCAAGAGTGGTCTGATTCTGACACTGTCTCGGTGTGAGGAATCCTTCCAGGATGTTATTGACAGGTGAGTTAGTCTGTCTCTGCATCTACATCCTTTTTACCTGGGTTTGCTTTCTCACTGTGTTGTGCCCCAGTCATTTTCATTCTTATGTGTGGATGGATGTTTGTCTTACTCCCATAAGCTTCTCCAGGAGTTGCCACTTGAGCTTTTTTTTTGCATGGGCAGGCACCGGGAATCGAACCCAGGTCCCTGGCACAGCAGGCGAGAACTCTACCTGCTGAGCCACCGTGGCCTGCCCAGTATGTTTGCTTTTTATTTTTTTTTATTTAAATTTTTGTTGTTGTTGTTTTTTACTTGTAGTACGTTTGTTTTTGAGGTCAATTCCAGGCTTTTCTTCTTTGGTCTCAGGTGTATCTTGTTACCTGGGACCCGCTGACATGCCCACTGCCCTGGAGGCCTGCAGTATTCCAGAGGTCTGGGTGGCTGCCTTCCCACTGATATTGGCAAAGATAAATAATTATGCTGTTGACTATTTTGTCCATTTTTCTCTTTAAAAAAAAAAACGTGTTATTAAAATAATGGCATTGGGCCGGCCACAGTGGCTCAGCAGGTAGAGTTCTTGCCTGCTGTGCTGGAGACCCAGGTTCTATTCCTGGTGCCTGCCAATGCAAAAAAAAAAAAAAATATATATATATATATATGTAAAATAACAGCATGAATTGCTTTTTATTTTACATGATGAATAAATGTATGATGCATAGTTAAACTAAGGAAATGAAATTCCAGGCCCCATTGATGCATGGCAGTTGCCATGCATTGCCGTGGTGCCGCATTGGAGGGTTTGCCTTCTGCCCCTCCTGTTTAGGGACCACCATATGCATTGGCAATTTCATCCACTACTTTTGTACCATATTTAAGATTAGCCCCTCCTTGTTACTGCCTGCCATGCCGCCTGTTCTTGGCTCACCTGTTATCTATTTAGTGTTCTCTTAGATCAGAACAGAAATAATGGAGAATCATAAAACGGAATCTTCTTCCAAGTCTCTGCAAGCTAGCCTCCAACTCTCAACTCTGATTATTTTCTTCCATTATGTATCTATATGTTTTAATGTTAGTAACCTCTTTTACTTGTGGACTCATCTTTCTTTTAAACTTTAATTAGTCTTTTTTTCCTGCTTCTTACTCTAATATTATAGATGTTTCTTTTAATTTGAAAATATGGTTGATAGGGCATAATAGAAAAACTGATGTCCCCTGACTTGCCTGTAAGAGGTTCACTGGCACAGGCGACTCATGTGTAGAGGTGGAGCAGGTCCAGGTTGGCTGGAGGCGGTGGCTCTGCTCACCGTCACTGTCCTGCTGTCGGCAGGCCATCCTCTCCCATGCCCACTTTCCCTCCTGGTGTACGAGGGAGGTAGCAGCTTGAGGGTTCACATTCTCCTGCTGGACTCTCCAGGAAGGGGAGAATGACTGGGTCCCAAAGTTCTCAGTAAAAGACACAAAATTCAAGCATAATGGGCCATCTCTGAACCAGGCCGTGTAGTCAGGATAACGCCCATACCGATTGGTTTAGTCTGGGACTGCATGTTGGCTGTTAGTCACTGCTTATAGAGTGGGAGAGTCTCACCCTGATTGACTGCAAGATCCCACTCCCATCCCCCCGACGTGGATCCCTCCCACCTGTGGTTGCTGAGCTGTGAAGGGCAGTGGGGTCTGAAAGTAGGTGGCCACCCACGCCATCTGCTGCAGCAGCATATTTCACGGTGTCTTAGATGTTCACAAGGGTTTGCCTCCTTCCTTCTCAACCTGCACCATCTGTTTAGGCAGAATGCTGCTGTGACCTGGTATACCACATGATGGCAGCCTGTGTTTTGTTTCTCAGGGTGGCATGTGTGATCCCAGCTGTGGTGGCAGCTCCCCCATCCCTGTGGGTGGCCAGACCACCCCCCTTGTACAGCCACAGGATGCAGATGTTTCGGCACGACCTGAGGAAGCACGCGGCTCCCTATTTCCAGCAGCTGCAGCGGATGACAGCGCTGCGCTCTTTGCAGTTTCCCGAGCTGAGATTGGTACAGTTTGATTCAGGTATGAGAGGAATTTTGTTCACATGCTTTATTATACAAGAGTCCTTTCTTTGTATTATGGGATACTTAAAAAAAATTTTTTTTAAGACTATTTTCTAAAGCAGTAGTAGGTTTACAGAAAACTTACTCAAGAAGTACATAGTTCCCGTATACCTCTCACAACCCCCATAGTTTCTCTATTATTAACATTTTGCATTAGTGTGATACTTTTGTTCACTTGATGAAACCTTATTATAATTAAACTATTAATTAAAGGGTTAGGGTTTACATTAAGGTTCATTCTTTGGTTTGTACAGTTCTGTTTTTTTTTTTCCAAAAAATTTTGTTGTGGTGACATATATGCCATATAAAGTTTCTTATTTTAAGCACTTTACAGTGTACAGTTTGGTGGTCTTAATTATATTCACAATGTTGTGGAACCATCACCACCATCTCCTACCAGTTTACTTCTATCATTGAAAGGAGAAACTCCAAACCCTTTTATGAGATACTTTATTTATCTTATAGGAAAGCTAGAAGCTCTAGCAATCTTACTTCAAAAGTTAAAATCTGAAGGACGTCGGGTGCTGATTTTGTCACAGATGGTTCTTATGTTAGACATTTTAGAAGTGTTCTTGAACTTCCATTATCTCACCTATATAAGAATCGATGAAAATGCCAACAGTGAACAGCGGCAGGTAAGAAATAATTGTTTACCTCTTTATCTTGTACAATTCGGACTGTATTGGTATTGGCACTGTATTAGTTAGGGTTCTCTAGAGAAACAGAATCAACAGGGAACACTTGCAAATATAAAATTTATGAAAGTGTCTCACGTGACCGTAGGAATGCAGAGTCCAAAATCCACAGGGCAGGCTGCGAAGCTGATGACTCCAGTGGATGGCCTGGATGAACTCCACAGGAGAGGCTCACCAGCCAAAGCAGGAATGCAACCTGTCTCCTCTGAGTCCTCCTTAAAAGGCTTCCCATGATTGGATTTAGTATCACTAATTGCAGAAGACACTCCCCTTTGGCTGATTACAAATGGAATCAGCTGTGGATGTAGCTGACGTGATCATGACCTAATCCTATGAAATGTCCTCATTGCAACAGACAGGCCAGCGCTTGCCCAATCAGATGAACAGGTACCACAACTTGGCCAAGTTGACACCTGTCCCTAACCATGACAGTCCACCCCTTGTCAACTTGGCACATATATATATATATATATATATCACCTTAGACCATACTTAATTTCCAAATGAAAACAAATAAGTACACATTTTTTCTTTTACCTGACAATACTCAACTGTCCTGCATATAACTGGAAACACATTAAATCTCTCCAGAATAGCATGCAAATCCTTGGGCAACATTCATTCTTAAACTTGATATCTTACAACTTAAATAGTATAACACAAACAAAACAGCATTACAGTCCTCGTTTCTGTAACTGATCACATGGTCGAAGTTCATATTTATCACTACCTTCTTCCACTACCCATTCCATGTTCCCTTTCCCCTCAGCAAGCACTTCAGCTGGCCGTGGTTCTTTGCCTGGTGGGGTGACCCAAACCTTCATTCCTGAAGTCTCAGAGCCATTAGTGGTCCTGCCTGGATTGTGTTGTTGCAGTTTTCCATTGATTTTGATCACAGGGCATGGTAGTACTAATAGACGCCCCAGGGGATCTCCTATATTCCAAGAAAACTCTTCTTTACCTCCATTATGTAGTTGCAGTCCTACTTCCTTCTGATAGTCAGGGTCAATTACCCCAGACAATAGTGTAATCCCCTTCTTGGTGTGTTGATCCAGAGGCATAAGTAGCCCAAAGTGGCCAGGTGGTAATCTTAACTTCCAGTTCAGTGGTATCACTGTTGTTTCTCCTGGAGAAAGCACACCCCGTTTTGGAACTAAAACCTGTAGACCAGCAGAACTCAGGGTAGCAGGGACAGGAAGCAAAAATTTTCCTAGTGGATCACTAGGAGTAATAGTGAGTGGCACCACACCCATTTCCACCCCTTGGTTCCTGGACCCATGGATCCTGGCTATGGGAGAAACAGCACCATACAGCGGACGCTGATTCAGAGCATACACAGCTTCCTGGAGAACATTACCCCAGCCTTTCAAGTTTTTGCCACCTAGTTGGCACCGTAATTGAGTTTTCAAAAGGCCATTCCACCGTTCTATCAATCCAGCAGCTTCTGGATGATGGGGAACATGGTAAGACCAGAGAATTCCATGAGCATGTGCCCATTCCCGCACTTCATTTGCTGTGAAGTGTGTTCCTTGATCCGAAGCAATGCTATGTGGAATACCATGACGATGGATAAGGCATTTTGTAAGCCCACGGATAGTAGTTTTGGCAGAAGCATTGCGTGCAGGGAAAGCAAACCCATATCCAGAGTATGTGTCTATTCCAGTTAGAACAAATCGCTGCCCCTTCCATGAAGGGAGTGGTCCAATGTAATCAACCTGCCACCATGTAGCTGGCTGGTCACCTCGGGGAATGGTGCCATATCGGGGGCTGAGTGTGGGTCTCTGCTGCTGGCAGATTGGGCACTCAGCAGTGGCTGTAGCCAGGTCAGCCTTGGTGAGTGGAAGTCCATGTTGCTGAGCCCATGCATAACCTCCATCCCTACCACCATGACCACTTTGTTCATGAGCCCATTGGGCAATAACAGGAGTTGCTGGGGAAAGAGGCTGACTGGTATCCATAGAACGGGTCATCTTAGCCACTTGATTATTAAAATCTTCCTCTGCTGAAGTCACCCTCTGGTGTGCATTCACATGGGACACAAATATCTTCATGTTTTTAGCCCACTCAGAAAGATCTATCCACATACTTCTTCCCCAGACCTCTTTGTCACCAATTTTCCAATTATGGTCTTTCCAAGTCCCTGACCATCCAGCCAAGCCATTAGCAACAGCCCATGAGTCAGTATACAAACGCATCTCTAGCCAGTTTTCCTTCCAAGCAAAGTGAACAACCAGGTGCACTGCTCGAAGTTCTGCCCACTGGGAGGATTTCCCCTCACCACTGTCCTTCAAGGACACCGCAGAAAGGGGTTGTAATGCTGCAGCTGTCCACTTTCAGGTGGTACCTGCATATCGTGCTGAACCATCTGTAAACCAGGCCCGAGTTTTCTCTTCCTCAGTCAATTCACTGTAAGGAACACCCCAAGAGGCCATAGCTCTGGTCTGGGAAAGAGAAGGTAATGTGGCAGCAGGAGTGGAAACCATGGGCATTTGTGCCACTTCTTCATGTAACTTACTTGTGCCTTCAGGACCTGCTCTGGCTCTATCTCGTATATACCATTTCCACTTTACAGTAGAGTGCTGCTGTGCACGCCCAACTTTATGGCTTGGTGGGTCAGACAACACCCAACTCATGATAGGCAACTCAGGTCTCATGGTAACTTGGTGGCCCATGGTTAAGCGTTCAGTCTCTACTAAGGCCCAGTAGCAGGCCAAAAGCTGTTTCTCAAAAGGAGAGTAGTTATCTGCAGCAGATGGTAAGGCTTTGCTCCAAAATCCTAAGGGTCTGCGTTGTGATTCTCCTATAGGGGCCTGCCAAAGGCTCCAGACAGCATCTCTATTTGCCACTGACACTTCCAGCACCATTGGATCTGCTGGATCATATGGCCCAAGTGGCAGAGCAGCTTGCACAGCAGCCTGGACCTGTCGCAGAGCCTCCTCTTGTTCAGGTCCCCACTCAAAATTAGCAGCCTTTCTGGTCACTCGATAAATGGGCCGGAGTAGCACACCCAAATGAGGAATATGTTGTCGCCAAAATCCAAAAAGACCAACTAGGCGTTGTGCCTCTTTTTTGGATGTGGGAGGGGCCAGATGCAGCAATTTATCCTTCACCTTAGAAGGGATATCTCGACATGCCCCACACCACTGGACACCTAAAAATTTTACTGAGGTGGAAGGCCTCTGTATTTTTGTTGGATTTATCTCCCATCCTCTGACACGCAAATGCCTTACCAGTAAATCTAGAGTAGTTGCTACTTCTTGCTCACTAGGTCCAATCAACATGATATCATCAATATAATGGACCAGTGTGATGTCTTGTGGGAGGGAGAAACGATCAAGGTCTCTGCAAACAAGATTATGACATAGGGCTGGAGAGTTGATATACCCCTGAGGTAGGACAGTGAAAGTATATTGCTGACCTTGCCAACTAAAAGCAAACTGTTTCTGGTGGTCCTTACTAATAGCTATTGAGAAAAAAGCATTTGCCAGATCAATAGCTGCATACCAGGTACCAGGGGATGTATTGATTTGCTCAAGCAATGATACTACATCTGGAACAGCAGCTGCAATTGGAGTTACCACCTGGTTGAGTTTACGATAATCCACTGTCATTCTCCAAGACCCATCTGTTTTCTGCACAGGCCAAATAGGAGAGTTGAACGGGGATGTGGTGGGAATCACCACCCCTGCATCTTTCAAGTCCTTAAGAGTGGCAGTAATCTCTGCAATCCCTCCAGGAATCTGGTATTGCTTTTGATTTACTATTTTGCTTGCTAGGGGCAGTTCTAGTGGCTTCCACTTGGCCTTTCCTACCATAATAGCCCTCACTGCACGAGTTAGAGAACCAACGTGGGGATTCTGCCAGTTGCTCAGTATGTCTATGCCAATTATACATTCCGGAACTGGGGAAATAACTACAGGATGGGTCCGGGGGCCCACTGGACCCACTGTGAGACGGACCTGAGCTAAAACTCCATTGATCACCTGGCCTCCATAAGCCCCCACTCTGACTGGTGGTCCAGAGTGACGTTTTGGGTCCCCTGGAATTAATGTCACTTCTGAACCAGTGTCTAATAATCCCCGAAATATCTGATCATTTCCTTTTCCCCAGTGCACAGTTACCCTGGTAAAAGGCCGTCGGTCTCCTTGGGGAAGACTTAGAGGAAGGTTAACAGTATAAATTTGTGGCAGTATAACAGGTTTCTTCCCCATAGGGACCTGGCCTCCCCTTCATTCAAGGGGCTTAGGGTCTATAAACTGTTTCAAGTCTGGAAATTGGTTAAGGGGCCGTGACTCTGTGTTTTTGTAATTCAGGTTAGACTTCTGTTCCCTTGACCTAGAACTCTTTTGTTTATACAGCTCCAACAAGAATTTAGTAGACTGCCCTTCTATTGTATTTCTAGGCACCCCATGATTTACTAGCCAATGCCACAAATCTCTGCGTGTCATATAATTTTGATGCCTCCTTTGAGTTTGTTGTCTATTATAATACCCACGTCTACCCTGTCTTTGGTGATTAAGTGCTGCCACCTGGCTTCTGCCAACTCGGGATCCTGTCATCCCCATTGTGTTTAAGGATTCCAGTTCAGTGACAGCAGTTCCTACAGTAATATCTGACCTACAGAGAAGTGCAACCACAGAGCTCTTGAGGGATGATGGTGCTAGTCTCACAAATTTATTTCTCACTGTTCTGGTAAAAGGTGCATCCTCTGGACATTCCTGGGGTGTAAGAGCAGGCTTTGCATGATAAATCCACTCTAACATCCCAATCTCTCTAAGCCTCTGGATCCCCTCATCTACATTATACCAGGGCAGTTCTGGCATTTCAACCTCAGGTAATGTTGGCCACCTTTTGATCCATGTTTCAACCAACCACCCAAACAAGCTGTTAACACCTTTTCTAACTGCTCTAGCTATAACATTGAATGCAGAATCTCTGCTTAGTGGGCCCATATCAATAAATTCAGCCTGATCCAGCCTTATATTCCTCCCACCATTATCCCACACTCTTAAAATCCATTGCCACACATATTCCCCTGATTTCTGTCTATATAAATTGGAAAACTCACACAGTTCTTTTGGAGTATAACGTACCTCCTCATATGTGATACTTTGTACCTCACCTTTAGGGGCCTGTTGGGACTTTAGTCTAGTTATAGGTCTAGAAGAAATGAGGGGTGGTGGGGGTGGGTCATGAAAAGAATTAGAAATATCTTCCAAGCCATTTGCTTCAGGGCTTTCATTTGCAGTTTCATCTGGTGAAACAGGATTAATAACTCTAGGGCTAATCCCTTCAGGAGGAGGTTGGGTGACCAATTCCTCAAGGCAGGCTGGAGGTGGGGCGGCTATGTCCTCAGGGCAGACTATTACAGGGTTATCTAAAGAAGGCTCAGCATGGTCTAGGGTTTCAACCTCACCCCCAACATCATTATCAATCCATATGTCACCATCCCATTTTTCAGGGTCCCACTCTTTTCCAATCAATGCCCTCACTTTAACAGCAGACACCATGCAAGACTGAGATTTCAGTTTACGTTGTAAAGTTGCTACTCTAACAATAAGATTCTGAGTCTGATTTTCAGAGATCTCAAGTCTACGGCTACAGGAAATAAAATTTTCCTTCAGGATACTCATAGAAACCTCTACATCTTTCAGACGGCACTTAAGCTTCTTGTTTGAAGCCTTAAGCCCATCCCTTTCACCCTTTAATGTAGACAGTGTATCTAACAACAGCCAACCAACATCTCTATAACTCTTATTTCTACAAAACTCTGTAAAGGTGTCAAAAACGTTATACCCCAGAGTCTGGCTTCGTACAAGCGAAGCATTAGGAGAATCGAATGATGATATTTTGACTATCTCCTTTGCCAACTCAGTCCATGGATTGGGAGTGCCATTCTGATTATGGGAATCAGAGTCCTTAGTGTCTCTGAGCCCAGTTAGAGTAGAAAACCATTCATAAAAACCCATTTTTAAGATTCTGTTCCTTAAGAACCACTCCTGGTACCAAGATGTATTAGTTAGGGTTCTCTAGAGAAACAGAATCAACAGGGAACACTTGCAAATATAAAATTTATGAAAGTGTCTCACGTGACCGTAGGAATGCAGAGTCCAAAATCCACAGGGCAGGCTGCGAAGCCGATGACTCCGATGGATGGCCTGGATGAACTCCACAGGAGAGGCTCACCAGTCAAAGCAGGAATGCAACCTGTCTCCTCTGAGTCCTCCTTAAAAGGCTTCCCATGATTGGATTTAGCATCACTAATTGCAGAAGACACTCCCCTTTGGCTGATTACAAATGGAATCAGCTGTGGATGTAGCTGATGTGATCATGACCTAATTCTGTGAAATGTCCTCATTGCAACAGACAGGCCAGCGCTTGCCTAATCAGATGAACAGGTACCACAACTTGGCCAAGTTGACACCTGTCCCTAACCATGACAGGCACCAATTTTTTAATGCAATTTTTTTGGAATGTGTTATATACTCACATACCGTATAATCATTCAAAGTGCACAGTCATTATATTGTACACGGTATAGTCATATAGTTGTGTATGTATCACCACATGAATTTTTGAATGTTTTCATTACTCCAAAAATAAATAAATAAAAAGAATAAAAACAAAGCAGAACACCCAAAGCATCCCACACCCCTTATCCCCCTGCCTGTTATTTATTTGTTATATGTCTTTACTTTCTTACTCATCTGTCCATATACTGGATAAAGGGAATGTCAGTCACAAGGTTTTTACAACCACAAAGTCACCCCATGAAAGCTATATAGTTATACAGTCATCTTCAAGAAGCAAGGCTACTGGAACACAGTTCAACAGTTTCAGGTGTTTCTTGCTAACTACTCCAATACACCAAAACTTGAAAAGGGTATCTGTATACAGCATGAGAATAACCTCCAGGGTAGCCTCCTGACTGTTTGAAATCTCTCAGCCACTGAAACTTTATTTTGTTTCATTTCTCTTCCCCCTTTTGGTCATGAAGTCTTTCTCAGTCCCATGATGCTGGGTCCCAGTTCATCCCTGGGGGTCATGTCCTATGTTGCCAGGGACAATTACACCCCTGAGAGTCATGTCCAACGTCGGGGGTGCCGGGGGTGGGCAGTGATTTCACCTGCCCAGTTGGCTTAGAGAGAAGCCACATCTGAGCCACAAAAAGAGGTTCTCTGGGGGTGACTCTTAGGCATAATCATAAGTAGACTTAGCTTCTTTGCAAGAATAAATTTCATAGGGGTGGACCCCAAAATTGAGGGCTTAGCCTATTAAATTGGTTGTCCCTGGTGCTTGAGAGAATTTCAGGAATTTCCCAGGTGGGGAAGTTAAATGTTTCCACTTTTTTCCCAGTCCTTCAAGGGGCTTTGCAGATACTTCTTTATTTTCTGCCCATATTACTCTGGGATGTATCAGTACATCACACTAACCTGTCCAAACCAACGAGATCTCAGCCCCTATTCAAGGATCCATCTAATTATGGAGCCATCAGTTTTTAAGAAATCTAACTTGTAAGAGCTGTCTGAATTCAGTTATGTCATAACCCTTACAGACAAAGGGGAAGAACTTTTTAATCTGTTTGGATTTTAAATACATCTTTAGCTCCATCCTTTGATATTTTTTATCATAGAATTTTTTTCTTTTTTTAACATGGGCAGGCACCAGGAATCGAACCCGGGTCCTCTGGCATGGCAGGCAAGCATCCTTGCCTGCTGAGCCACCGTGGCCCGCCCTATCATAGAATTTTTTGAAGGAAAAATCTCATGGTCTTTTTGGCACTGAAATAATTATAGAAGAAGAGCATCCAGGCTGAATCTTCTCAGCTCTTGGTCTTCAGGGAGGTTAGAGGAATTTTCTTCCTGGTTTTGGTTTTCCTATTTCCTCAGCCTTACTCCAGGGGCTTTTGTCTGTAGAGTGCCCTGGCATTGCCTGAGGATAGAGGAGAAAGCACACATCCCTCCCCAGTAAGAATCTGCTTTCTGTTGGGGTCTACAAATTGAGCTGACAGTAAACAGGAGACAGACTCGAACATCTTCACTTTTGTGATAATGACGTTTGTGTCATTTGAATCCGGTGTGGAGGAGCTTGTGATCGGGGTGCAAAGAGGGCCAGAACTGACCACAAAGACTCCCATCAGGCTGCGGCGGGGTAACACATCCTATGAGACACAGAGCAAACGGTTTTGTTGTGGCATAATTTTAATTAATAGTGAAAGGTTTCCCACGAGAGTGTTCTCTTCATTTTAGGAACTCATGAAGAGTTTCAACAGAGACAGGCGGGTCTTCTGTGCCCTCCTTTCTACCCACAGTCGGTGTACAGGGGTGAGCCTTGTGGAGGCCGACACGGTGGTGTTCTATGACAGCGACCTCAACCCCGTGATGGATGCCAAGGCGCAGGAGTGGTGCGACAGGATCGGGAGGTGCAAGGATGTCCACATCTACAGGTGAGGGGCATGCTGCGGGGCCGGTGGGCAGGTGTTGATGCCCAGATGAAACACACCCCTGAAGAAAAGATGCTTTGACTTAAAAATTTTAGATGTTTCAACTACATCTTTTTATTTTTCCTTCAGACAAATGGATATTCCTGCTGTTTTAGCCACTCCTTATTTATACTTGACATTTACTTGAAATGCGGTTTAGTTATGTTCCTTAGACATGCCATCTTTTTGTCTTTTAAATATTTGTTGTGCCTCTTGTAGAGTACCTAAACCTTAAAAGGACTGTTTATATTTTCAGCTGTTTCAAATATTATAAAATATAAAACATCTGCTAGTAAAATAGTTGCTGAAAGACATTAAGCCTGCTATCATGATCTTCCAGCACAAAAGTGACAATTACCCAAATAAATGAAGAAAGCTCCACTACGTATTTCCAGACTTTTAAAAGTATTTATATTCCAGTGTAATGACAGTAGATTGAAGTCTTGCTGCTTGTGTATTTTGACTCTGGTTGTGTGTGCTAGGCTCTCGACTAGCTCTGTCTCGTGTGATCTCCCATCTCTGAGCTGTGGGCACAGCCGTCAGTCCCCAGACAAGGACCTATGGAAAGAGTGGTGTGGCCATCGGCTGACGTCTTGAAGTTCCAGGCCGACCTGGACATGAACCCTGGTCTTTACCTTTCACTGCAGCTTGGAGCAAAGCCACTGGCCATACAGTGATCCAAGCACTGTGATAGGAATCATTTCCACTAAATGGCTGTGTTATTTTTTTCTGATTATAAATGTATTATATGTTTACGGGAAAAAAATTTTTTTAAGTGCATAAAGAAAAATAAGGATCCTGCAGAGATACAATGATTAGCATTGTGTATGCATCTTTCCAGGTATTTTTCTAATTTTTACGTGGCTCATACCATCAATCTGATTTTGTAGTCCCTTTTTCTTTAAACAATATGCTTAGAGTGCATTTCCATGCCAATCACTATAGGTTTGGTACATCCTTTACTTTGTCTGAAGACGATTTTGTCATGTAACTCCCTTTCTTGTGGTTGTCCCTGTAGCAATTACCAGCTAGACCTAGGGATACCTTTTTTGCCCACTAGCCCTGAAATCTGTGCAGTACCTTGGTTATGAAGGTGCAAGATGCCTGTGTAAAGCATAGCCTAAAAGTGAACTAAATGACAAGACACTAGATGTGATGAATGGAATGTCCTTACATTGGAAGACTGACTTCATGAAAACCTGATGTCTACCCGAAAGAATGTAAAAATTCAACATGATTTAAAAAAAAAAACGCTAATTTGGGTATTAGCGTTTGTGTGTGCATACAGACACACAGACAATTAGATAAAATGACTTTTAAAGTATGTTTGGAATACAGATATCTGATAACGGCAGACAAACATAACAGGAAAGGACAGGGGCAGGGGGCACAGCTCAGTGTGCCACGGGGCAGGGGACCTGGAGCGAGAGCCTTTTGGTGGGGTTCATATGTTATAAGGGGCAGTTTCCTAACTATTCCTAACTCTTCCTGGTACACCTTCCTTTCCAAGTGGAAGAGGAAAGGCTTGGAGTGCAGTTCTTCACTTTAAAAATGGATGCAGTCCAGCTAGATCAAGGACTTAAATGTAACAAGTAAAACAAAAATTATACACAGTGTTTTAAGAGGCAATATGTATAGCATAGGGTTTGAAGAGATAGTGGAGAGATACGGAAAGCTAAACATATTTGATGGAGTAAAATAAAAACTTAGGTATTGCCGAAAAGATACTATTCTAGTTTGCTAGCTGCCGGAATGCAATATACCAGAAACAGAATGGCTTTTAAAAAGAGGAATTTAGTAAGTTGCTAGTTTACAGTTCTAAGGTTGAGAAAATGTCCCAATTAAAACAAGTCTATAGAAATGTCCAACCTAAGGTATCCAGGGAAAGATACCTTGGTTCAAGAAGGCCGATGAAGTTCAGGGTTTCTCTCTCAAGTGAGAAGACACATGGTAAACACAGTCAGGACTTTTCTCTCGCTGAAAGGGCACATGGTGAACATGGTGTCATCTGCTAGCTTTCTCTCCTGGCTTCCAGTTTCATGAAGCTCCCCGGGAGGTGTTTTCCTTCTTCATCTCCAAAGGCCACTGGCTCGTGGACTCTCTGCTTTGTGATGCTGCAGCATTCTCTGCTCTCTCCGAATCTCTATTCTCCAAAATGTTTCCTCTTTTATAGGACTCCAATAAACCAATCAAGACCCACCCAAATGGGTGGAGACACGCCTCCACCTAATCCAGTTTAACAACCACTCCTGATTAAATCACATCTCTAGGAAGATAATCTAATTAGACTTTCGAACATACAATACTAAATAGGGATTAGAAAAAAATGCCTGCTTTTACAAAATGGGATTAGAATGAAAACATGGCTTTTCTAGGGTACATACGTCATTTCAAACCATTAGCAAGATTAATAGGCAGACAACCAAGAGGACAGTTATTTGCAATCTCATAACAGATAAAGAAATAAATAGCTCTTATAGATTGACAAGGAAGATCTATTATCCCTTTGTTTTATAAAGGGTGATAAGGAACCTGAGAAGATAAATAGGCAGTTCCAAGTGTCCAAAAAACATATGAGAAGTTGCTCAAACTCAGTGGTTAGGTCAAAGTACAAACTTAATTAAAGATGAGTTCTCACTCTGTAGGCCTCAGACAGGTTTCGTAGTGGAGGGTAGTGGCATCTGTAGGCAGGGCGATGTGTGAGGGGCTGTGATTCACCACAGGAAGTCGGGGTCACCTCAGCCTTTGTAAGGGCTATGAAGCAAGGTCCCTTGAAATTACATATCCACAGGCCTTTTGCCCCAGCAGCACCCCTCCAAAACACTCAGTCCTGTCATGTGAGAATGTTTCTTGCAGCATTGTTCAGATGGTAAAAACAGGTGCCTGTGGGTGCTGTCATCGGTGCACCCATGCCCCAGGGTTTGGAGCTCCCACAAAAGCTGCCATCAGGGTGTACCCACACCCCAGGGTTTGGGGCAGCCATTCATAAAACGTGTTGGGCTGCACCCCGTCATTTGGAGAGATTTCTGTAACATCCTATTAACTGAAAAAGCAGGAGGCAGATATGTATGTAGTACTATAATCCTGTTTCTGTAGAGGAAATAACGCACACCACTGTGTACCAGTGTGCTACTTCCAGCAGGTAGCAGGCGCCCTGGAGGTCCACCTGCCAGGCTGTGAGCATGGGCTGCCGGGAGAGGGGTCGGAGAGGCAAGCAGTCCCCTACCGCCCCCTCCCCAAACAACAATGAGAATATGTCTATTTTTTTTTTTAAAGTTTTTTTCTTGTATAATATGACATATACACAAAGCGAAGAAAGAGAAAAGCAATCATTTTCAAAGCACACTTCAAAGAGTAGAGAACAAGTCCCACAGTTTGTCATGGGCTACCATTCCATCATCTCAGATTTTTCCTTCAAGCTACTCCAGAATACTGGAGGCTAGAAGGAGTGTTAATATTGTGATAAATATGTCTGTTTTTAAAAGTTACTTCTTATTTGTCTGTTATCTCTCTATCTTTTTTGTTTATATTATGCAATAAAAAGATGGACGTAGTCACCAAGATTTTAATGATTATCTCAGGGTAATCAAATCCAGGTAGATTTTTGTTTCTTCTTTATATGTTCATTTAATCCATTTTTTTACAGTGAACCTGTATCGGCAATATAATCAAGAAAAATTAGATTTTTATTGTAAGCATTCATCATGGTTTTCACTGGGTGTCCTCTTGTGTACCCGGCAATAGGTGGGGTGCAAAGATGAGGCGTGTCCTCGGAGCCTCAATACACAGCAGCCCATGACACAAAGGTGGCTCAGCTCTGCTTATCAGAGCCAAAGAAAGCGCCACCGGAGACAGATGCTGGGGGTGAGCCTAGAAGGACAGAGTAGGATGGTTCCATGTTGAGACTGGTGGGGAGAGAGGAAAAACCCAGCAGGCAGGAGGGACAGCGAGAGCTGGGACAGCAGGGCATGAGCAGACAGTGTGTGATGTGCCCTAAGCTGACTGCCGTCTGTGTGGCAGCCAGATCTGGATCAGAGGTGGGGTGGCCCGTGCGTGGGGGTGGGGGGAGGCTTTGGCCCACCTGAGGAATGTGTCCTGTCTGGCAAGCCCTGTGGAAACCATGGAGACTAGACCAGTGCAAGGCAGGAGTGTTGCTGTATTAATTGCTGCCTGTAAACCTTTGCCTTCTGGTCATGCTCTGGTTGTGTTTTCAGGTGCTTTCATTATCATCTTGTTTGTGTGTGTGTGTGTGTGTGCGCTTTGTCTGTAGGCTTGTGAGTGGCAACTCCGTTGAAGAGAAGTTGTTGAAGAATGGCACTAAAGACTTGATCCGAGAAGTGGCGGCCCAGGGAAACGACTACTCCATGGCCTTCCTGACACAGGTGCCCTTCCTTTCCTAGGGATCCCTGGGACCGGTTACCTGAATGGGGTTGTTGTAACGTGCATGAGTGTGGAGTGATCATCTGACATTTGACTCTGGCATTTAGTCTCAAGTTCAGGCCAGGCATAAAATTGTTTCCTTCATTACTGAAGAATAGTATGCGTTTCTGAATTCAGCGAACCATCCAGGAGCTGTTTGAGGTTTATTCTCCCTTGGATGATGCTGGCTTCCCAGTGAAAGCAGAGGAGTTTGTTGTCCTTTCTCAGGAACCTTCTGCCACAGAAACCATTGCACCCAAAATCGCAAGACCTTTCATAGAGGTAAGAAGCAGACCTGGTCTGACTGCAGCCTTTTGGTCAGAACTGCCCTGATGGGATCTTGACCCATCACCCCTGCCCCCTGCCCTCCTCGTATGGCCTCCTTTTTTTTTTTCTGCGTGAAATGAGAACTTTCAATCGCAAAAAAGTAAAGAGCAGAGTAGAGAATAGTGTGGCCTCCGTGGCCCCCTGGTGCAGTTTCAGCAGTCATTACCACTCCGTTAGCCTGCACATGTGCTCGTGACACCCCAGGCTGGCTCACTGGTGCCCTAGATGACACCTCACCAGTGGCCTCCATTGCATCCCCTGTGCTCAGCCCAGGCAGCTGTCTCAGCCCTTCTCCCCGGTAGCACCACTGTCCTAGGACACAGCTCTGGCTCAGCTCTGAGCAGAGCAGCCATCGAGCTCACTTGATTGGGGATGTGCTGAAAGTGCAAAATACATGTCAGGCTTTGAAGACCAGTACAGAAAAGAATGCAAACGTTTCATTAGTATTTTTTTATGTTGATTACTTGTTGAAATGGTAATATTTTGGATATATTGGGTTAAATAAACTATTCCTGTTTTTCACATATGGGTACTTGAACATTTTAAATTGCGGCTCACGTAGTAGTTCTTTCAGGCAGTGCTTCTCGGTGGACACCTTAGGGATTTGCTTCTCAGGGCCATGTCTCGTCTACGGCCCGTTCTGCCCACTTCCCCATCCTCTGTGTTTGCAGGCCTTCTCACTCACCTCCTGACCGCCCCCTCCCACCCTCCTCCTGGAGACAGGGGCCTCTAGCCGCAGGGCTTGCCTTTGTCTTGTCTTTACCTTCTGTTTCTCTTCCTCTTTACATTGCCCAGCCTCAGGAGCAGAGGCTTTCTCTTCTGCAGGTCTCATGCCCTGGGCCCTGGCCTGGTGCTGCCTGAGCCCGGAAGGGCCCTGATGTATCTTTCTCCCGTCACATGTGGGCACCTCCATTGACAACTGCGCAGACTTCTCCAGTCTTTCTTCCACTGTGACAATGCCTTTCGCAGTGCACATCACTCCACAGCAGTTGTTGAGGCTCGTGTGTCGGCAGCTCCTCCCATCGTACTGTGGAAGGCCTCGCGTCTGGAGCCCCTTCCCAGTTCTCAGCCTTGTGCTCCCTGCTGGCTCTGGGGCACTGGGGATTGCTACTGGCTCATCCTGTGCTGCTTTTCAAACATTTTTGAGTGTTCAGTTATTGAAAAAGTAACCAGTGCCTGTGGTAAAATATATAAGAACTTATAATGGAAAGTCACTTTCTCACAACAGACCTTCTCTTGCTTGCTTAGAGACAGCTACTCTTAGCTTGTTAGCCATTTGTCATTTTCTTATAGAAGTATTGTATGTTTTTATGTTTTATGTTTTTGCACAGAGGTATCATACAGATTGTTCTATATCAGCAGCTACAGATGGATTGTCCTTATTCTTTTTTAAAAATAGGTAATATATGTGTGAAATTAAAAAGGAATTCTAGCAGTCCAAGAGGGTAGTAGGAAAACAGATTGACATGCACCTTTGAAGAGAAGCATAAGGTGGGAGGACTTGGACGCGTGTGGGTGGAGGACCACTGTTCCTTCCATGCTTTGCTGCTTGTTCTTACAGTATAGCTCAGGCATATAATTTTGGTATTATCACAGTGATATCTACTTTGCTGTTTTCAAAGCTGCAAGGCATTCTAGCATATAGATTTATTGAGTGTCGGTCACTGCCCTGGGCAGTAGGGATATAGCATTGAAGAAATACAAACGTCTCTGTCTTCACAAAGCTTGCATTCTAGTGGTATGATATGAAAGGTGGTTTGAAGTGCTGAGACACACTTGAGTCAGTTTGAATGGAGCAGCTCCTGCAAAACCGTGATGTTGGAACTACCCCAGACGGTATGGCTAAAGGCGGACAGGGTGAGGTGAGACAGGGTGTGATGAAAGACACGTCCTGGCCGTACAGGGACTTGGCTTGTGCTTCGTGTGTGTGAGGAAGCCTTGGAAGGACTGGAGTGGATCTGGGATGTGGTCCACCTTGTTCTTTTGAGCAGTTGTTCTGGCTCCCGTGTGGGGAAGGGACAGGCAGGGAGACAAGGTCGAGGCAGAGGACAGTGGTGTGTGTGGTGCTGGCCCTGGGGCACTTCCGCAGGTGCACCAGTGGGAGCTGTTGATGGGTGTGCGAGCAAGAGGATGTTTTTTAGTCTCTTGTTATTATAATTAATTCTTCAGTAAACATCCTGTACATCTTTTTGTGTGTTGATGTAGCTGTATGATTTTTCTAGCAGGGGCAATATGCATCAAAGGATATGTGTGATTAAAATGGTTTTAAATAAAATTTTTGTTGAAGCGTGAATACATGCAGAAAAATCTGCACATCATAAAGATTGCACTAGATGCATTTTCACAACTGAAATCATGTGTGTAGCCAGCACCCAGTTCAAGAGATGGAGCGCTCCCTGCAGCAGGAACGTCCCCTGCCCCTCTCAGCCCCCTTCCTTTCCCTTTTCTGACTTCTTGTGGCACTGTTGTTGACATTGTGTGAACGAGGTCCTGCCCGTTTAGGCCTGCTCATTCCGTGCTGCTGTGGGACTGCCCTTCCCATTGCTGTGCCGTGTTCTGCTGTGCGCTCAGGTGCTGGGGGTCGATCTGGTCAGTGAGTGGATTGGATGGAATTGCCGCTGGGAATTGTGCTACTGTGACTCACACACGTGTGCATTTCTGTGAGGCATCTACGGGGATCGAGGGGCTGGGTTGCCAAGGATCGACGTTTGCCTTTAATAGATGCTGCCAAGACTGTCCCAGCGTCACAAGACCCGTTTATCCTCACTTCAGCTGCAGTGGCGTGGCCTCACCAAGATGTGGAGTTGTCATCCTCTTTCACTCTGCTCTCCCAGTGGCTGTGAAATGGGCTCACATTGTGGTTTTGAGTTTTTCTGTTGGCTAGTGAATTTGAACACCATCTTCTGTGATTGTTGGCAATTTGGATTCTTTTATATGAAGTGCCTGCTTAAGTCTTTCCCCTCCTTTTTGTTTAAATTGGGTTGTCTCTCTTTTTCCTAGTAGCTTGTTGGAGTTCTTTATATATTTTGGGTAAATGCCTGTGAGACATCTTCTCCCACTCTGTGGTTTGCTTTTTGTCCTCTCTGAATGGTATTTTGATGACTGGGAATCTTGGCTCATGCCCACTGTGCAGATGGGTAGCTCTTCCTCCTTAAAGTCAGAAAGAGACTCTAAACGCTGCCCTTAGGTGGTCCTGTGGTCTCCTTTGCTTCCCTCCAGCTGTGCCACTGTTCTATGCTTTGTGTGTAGATGTTCCGTCTGTAACCTCTGTGTGGGGTGGGGCTAGATGATAGACTTTGGCAGATTTGGCTACAGTGCCCTAAAAGAGGTTGTACAAATTTTTGCTTTATTTATCCTAACCAGAAACTAGTATTTCAGATGTGGAGCTGTCTGCTCACACCTACCAGTGACTCCACGGTGGTTTGCTCTGGGGATTTGATAGGAGCATTTCTACACATAAGTGAAGTTGAGCAACTGCCTGTGTTTCATTCCCTGTGAGCCCCCTTTGGCTGTTACGCTGCTGGGTTGCTCTTTGTCCATTGCGTCGAGGACGCTGGCCGTTGTCCTTCACACGGTCAGTACCTGTGGTCAGGCTGTGCGTGTGGAGGGACATGAAGCAGCTCAGTTCTTTCCCGCTCTTGCTCTGTGAAGTGACTGCCCTTTTGGGTTCCTGTCCTTCACTTTTGCTTTTTATCGTATTTTGCCTGTGTTGTCCTTAGTTTTTCCATGGGGCTTGCGTGTCCACCTTGATAATAATTTCTGCGTTGTTTCCATTTATAAATCCCTATAGTGCCTAATGTTTTGTGCAGTTCATTCATTTTCTAGGAATGAATGATTTACCTTTGGGGAGGCTTCTTGATTGTTTATAATATAATATGGGTATCTAAGTTAAATTTATGGAGTATAGCTCTTTTTCAAAACTCCTTAATTTTGAAAACATATCACAGGATGCAAAGGTAGTTCAGTGGTAGAATTCTTGCCTGCTGTGTGGGAGACCTGAGTTTGATTCCTAGCCCATGCACTACCCCCCCAAAAAACAAAACAAACAATAAAAACAATAAAAAATTCAACTAATGGTGCTGCAATAGCAGGATACTCACATGGAAAAAGAATGAAATGTGACCCTGCCATACAGCATACAAAAAAGAAAAACGTATCAAATATTTAACTGTGTGCTTTCTGCAGGCCCTCAGGAGCATTGAGTATCTGGAGGAAGACGCACAGGTGTGTACCGCAGAACCAGTGGCTGGATCGAGTGTGGATGTTTTATCATCAGACTTGGACAAGTCCCGACGTAGTGAAGAGCCCTCACAGTTAGAGGAGTTAGCTGACTTTATGGAACAGGTTTCGATATTTTCTCTTTTGTACTTAAATGTACTTTTTAAAAAACATTTGACCCTTTTATAAAGTGTTTCTTGTTTACTTTGACTAAGGATAGTCACTTCTGATTCAGAAGTTGGTGAGGGGCTTGAGTAGGGAGCTGAACCTTTCTTGATTTGCTGTTAACACTGTGAAAAACATGTTTTTGAAACAGCTTACACCAATTGAAAAATATGCTTTGAATTACCTGGAATTATTCCATACTTCCATTGAACAAGAAAAAGAGAGAAACAGTGAGGTAAGAGAATCAACTCTTTATCATTTCATCATGTGAAGAATCTCAAATTCTTCAGTGTTAAATTTGACTTGTATAGAAGTAAAGAAAAAATAACAACCCACCAGTATAGAAACTAAAATGAAATGAGTTTTGGAGAACTCTGTGTAGACTACAATTATCCTTTTTAAATGTTTACCTTGATATTTTTCATTTGATTTGAGGCAGCTTGGTGTTTGATAGAGAGTTGTATATTTGGTGGGGGGAGGGGGTGTAGGAATGTGTGACAGTAAGCATTTTGTGGCAGAGAGGCTCAGGTTTTTCATCTGTTTTGAATGGTAAGTGATTGAGGGCAGAAGAGAAGGAAGAAGATAGAAATAAGTAAGATTTTAAATAGGCAAGGGAACACGATCAAAATCTACTGCCTGCAACAGTGAACGTCCTTCTTTCCCTGCTGCCCTCCTGCCAGGACGGGATCCTGAGGTCAGTGAAGGAATGGGAGTCCCGGCATGCCCAGGGCCTGCGGGAGCGGGAGACCCACACGCTCGCCGAGGAGGAGGGGCTCCTCACCTACACCCGAGACGACGCCTACAGCATGGTACTGTACCTTTAGCGGGGCGGCCTTCCCCCTCCAGAGGGCTTGCTCAGGGTCTCTGCCTTCCTTTCCACTCCTCCATCCACACCCTCTCGTCCGTGCTCTGAAAACACAACGCATATCATAATAGGCACTTGTTTAACGCTGTTTTGTGAGATCCTTAGCTTTTCTGTGGGTTGTATTCCTTGCTGTGATTAAAGAACAAGAGTCTTACAGAGAGTGATGCTGATCATAAGTTATTTTGAAGAAATAACTTCATATAATAAGTATGAGGATTAATAATTTGTAACTTCTAGCATAAAACCAAGGTTTTGTTAAATTTTAAGATTCTCCCGTGTTCCCTATAGGAATATGTCTACGAAGATGCAGATGGACAGACAGAAATTATGCCAGTAAGTAACTTCATTTGATTTTATGTCTGAACCAACCTGCTTTCCGTGTGTCACGTCTGTTGACATTTTCTTTCTCTCCATAGCTGTGGACCCCACCCACGCCCCCTCAGGACGACAACGACATCTATATCGACTCAGTCATGTGTCTCATGTATGAGACCACTCCTATTCCTGAGTCTAAACTGCCGCCCGTGTACGTGAGGAAGGAGCGTAAGCGACACAAGACAGACCCCTCAGGTACCTGACTGCTGTGACGCTGTGTGATTTGTGGGGTGCCCCTGCCTGTGCCTCCTGGGGGAGACTGCTGCTCCGAGTGCACCTGGCCAGGGTGGCTGCTGACCACGTGGCTGTGGCTTACAGTCTTGTACATGCTGATGCGGTCATATCTTTGTTTCCTTTGTTTTGTTTTTACTAATCTGGTGACATAGCAGCAGTTAGGAAACTATGTTCACCTTTCTAACTGACGAGAATAGCAGAAACGTGTTTTTTCTTCATCGAATGCTGTTAAAAGGCTCCTCTGTACTCCTCTCCCTTTGCCCTTCTTGGTCCTATGGACTTTGCTTGTGGAAACAGCATCCTCTTGCTCGCTGTCCTGCTGAAGGTGGCCTCTCTGTTTAGCTGCAGGTCGGAAAAAGAAGCAGCGTCATGGGGAGGCCGTCATTCCTCCTCGGTCGCTGTTTGACCGAGCGACTCCAGGTATGTTGAAAATCCGAAGAGAAGGGAAGGAGCAGAAGAAGAATATTCTGTTGAAGCAACAAACTCAGTTTGCCAAACCTTTGCCAACTTTTGCCAAACCAGCAGCTGAGTCTGGTCAGGATAACCCTGAGTGGCTCATCAGTGAAGACTGGACGCTCCTGCAGGTGAGTGGAGGTCTCTCAGTGGGGCTTGAGTGTTAATTCGAACGTGATTCTCCTCCCCTGCCTGCCAGAGGGTAACTGCGCTGTTGCCTCTGTAGAGGATGGCTTTACAGGGAGGGAGACCCACGGATCCACAGAGTGCTGACATGCTTATCTAAAACATCTTCCCCTAGGCTGTAAAACAGTTACTGGAGCTTCCTCTGAACCTCACAATCGTGTCACCTGCTCACACACCTAATTGGGACCTTGTCAGTGATGTTGTTAACTCCTGCAGCCGAATTTACCGCTCTTCCAAACAATGCCGAAATCGCTATGAGAATGTAATCATTCCCAGGGAAGAGGGAAAGGTGAGTCAGGGTGAGTGTGAGCAGGCCGAGGTCCCGAGCCTGATGCCCTGGTTTCTGCTGTCTGTGGGCAGGCACATGCGTCTCTGGGGGGCTTTTCCTGGGGTTGTTCTGAGGAGTGAGGTGTTAGCTGTGTGGAGCCTGGCGTGAGCGTGAGGGATGGTGGGCGTGTTGATTTTGTAGCTGCTGCTGCTAGCGCTAGTGTGAGCAGTTGTCCTGATGTCAAACTTCTGTGCTGTCCTTGCCCATGGGAAATACTGTGTGGCATTTATTGGGTCTGAGGGTCCTCCAAGTACTTGATTGTAGCTTCTTTTTTTAAAAAAAAGTACAGTATTGAATGAATAAAAGAGAAGGTAAAGTTTGCTTTGTCTTCATTATGAGCATTGTTTGAAGGAAGTTGTAATAGCATACCCAGTGGTTTTGTTGCTTTGATTTCGCTGAATTGCTAGGTTTGCTGCTGTGCTTTGACAAACCCTGTTTACTGGCTGTTTGAGGACTAATTTAGAGTATTGAAGATGCTTATTTACTCATTAGGGTAGCTTTTGATTTCCGAAACCAGCTGTAGTATATAGCCTGACCCGGAAGAACCTGGCGAGTGTCAGGCAGGTTCAGGGATTACTTTTCCTGCTAAGCCAAGTTTGTCTCTTCCTGTTTCTTCTTTCCTCCTTCCACCTGCCAAGCTGCTTGCCTTTTCTCGGGAGAGCACAGAGTGCCTGTGCCTGTGTGCCCATGCTGGCATGCACGGTTGCAAGTGGGCCCTCCCCTCATGTGTCCTGCCCCCCTTTTGGGGTTATTTGCCTCAGTTTCAGGAAGAGATATAGCAGACACACCTCCCTGGCTGCACCGTGACTCTTCGCTCCCATTAGGGCTTGGCTGCATCCCACAGCAGGTGAAACCCTCTGTTAGTGACAAGGCTTAACTTCTTTTAATAACCACTCTTTGAATCTTCTTAGTTTTTATTTTTCTAAAAGCACTTGTGTCAAAATAAAGCTTTTGTTTAAAAGAAAAAGGCTTTCCTCCTAATACCATTTTTTGATACTTTTCACAGACAAGACTTCCTGAAATTTTGCTTTAGATGTATTATGTTTTGGAAGCATTAATATAGCCATTAGCTTAATATGGAAAAAAATAAAGCTAAAATTTTTTCTTCTTATAGCTGATTTATGAAGCTAATCCAGAGAAAAAGGCAAAAACTATTTAGAAGGTATGAAGGTGATGTTGTGAATAAATTGGAAAACCAGTGCAAAGGCTTTTATAACGAGGTTGAGAGTGAGCCTGCGTTTCAGTAAACAGCAGTTACTAATGCAGGTGGGCTCTATGCCTTTGTTTCCTCCACTTGCAGGACTGGCTTCTTTGCGTGGGAGCACCGCCTGTCTGCTTGCTGAGCCCCTCCTCTGTTGCTGGTATCTGGGGCGCACAGTGGCAGCAGAGCAGGTGCACTGTGCTGCCAAGGCCATGCCTTTGACCCCTGGGTCTGACCTTGTACCATCTGCATGGCCCCAAGGGGTTGGAATGGGATGAGTCCCACTCAGTCAGACAGGAACAGGAGTTTCCACCCTCCACAGGTGGTGCCTCCTCCCTTTGACCTTGGTTTAGTTTGACTCTGGTGTTGTGTGTAATGTCCCTGGTCTCACTCTTACTTCCCTTTTCTCCCCAGTTTCTGTTTTTTTTTATTTATTACAAGATGGGAATGCTTACATAGATGGCACAGCAGACATGGAATGGCGCAATATACTCAGTCTTACATGTTGGCTTTCTAGTTCTAATCTAATTTTCCTTGGTTATTGCCCTCTTTAATTTAAGGCATTTGTTTAGCAATAGACTTCCCACAATCATAAGTATATGTGGATGTATGCACACATGTTAGTCTCTTAATATATCAGTATTAGATTCTTGGTTTTTATCTCAGCAGACTGTACTTGATTCCCAAGTATAGAACCATTCGAGTTTAGAGAGGTGAGGAAGAGAGGGAACTCGGCTAGGGATTAGGGGTCTGCGTTGAGCTCATCTCGACCCTGTCACCATTTGATCTTGTGGCCTTGCACAGATTGCCTGCCTGGACTGTTATTTCCTCCACATTCAAGGGGGCAGCGCCAAAATTCGTGGTGTGTTTTGGCAGCACCAAAATTCTTCAGCATGGTAGGATGTCTTGGGAGCAAGGAGGCTATCATTAAGCATAGACTGGTTTAGCTGTAGGGTTTATAAAGGAAAGATTAGCCAAGTACAAATAATGCTAAACTTCTCCCAAGAATCTGCACGTGGAGGTCCTTGCAAGTGTGTTGCCTTGACAGTCCACTGGACAGAGTGGGTAGCCACGGTAGTTGGCAGGATGGCACCAGCGAGGGCAGGGCTGACACTCCGCTTCCAGGGCAAGGACTTGTGTGCACAGGGCTCCACACTCAGCTCTGCTGCCCCTCCCTGTGGGCCTGGGCCTTTCTGCCCCCGGGGCTGACAGTGGGGTTTCATCTCTCCGCCTGTGGTGTGGCTTCCCTGTGATAATGGCACAGATTGAAGAATGTGGTCAGCAGGCAGCAAACGAGGGCTGCTGCTGTGTGGCTGTGTTAGGTCTCAGAACTGAGCTATTAGGAAGAGGGAAAGTTTCCGTGGAAACTCGGATCAAGGAGGGTTTAACTCCAGGCTTCACAAGTCCGCAAACCTGTCTCCAGGGCAACTGTCCCTCTGTGCTCATAGTCCGATTCTCATATTCTGTCATCAATTCTGTTTCAGAGTAAAAACAGCCGCCCTCTCCGTACCAGCCAGATCTATGCTCAGGATGAAAATGCCACGCACACCCAGCTGTACACAAACCACTTTGAGTTAATGAAAATGACTGCAGGAAAGAGAAGCCCCCCAATAAAACCTCTGTATGTTTCTTAAGTAATTTTATGCTAATTGTGATGAGTAAAACTGTTTGAAGCTTAATTTTTAGTATTTGTTTTATCGTCTCCTTCATTCTATTTTTCCTTTGTTTGGTAATTATTGTCTCATTTTCTGTACTGCAGGCTTGGCATGAATCCCTTTCAGAAAAACCCCAAGCATGCCTCCGTGTTGGCAGAAAGGTATTTCTGTATTCGTGATGCGTTTTTTTACTCTCTGAGATGATTTCACTTCACTGTTCACTTAAATTTGCTAAGTGTCGTGGAAGATTGTGCAGATAGGCTGTTCCAGGCACCGGTTAGAGGGTAACATTGGAGGTCAGGCATGAGGGCAGGGTCAGCTCTGCCTTACCCAGTGGGCGCTGTGACAGGCGATTCCAACCAGGTGACCTGCCTCGGTTGGGGGGAGGGCTGGACTAGCCAGCCTTGGGGAGTGCTCCCCCCGTGTGGCTGTGCGCAGCATACATGGAGGAATGCTCAAGGGTAGTGTATGGATTTGAAGGTCGATCTTGTCCCTGTTTAGGATCTGGTGGAAAAGAGGTGAAACAGCACAGCGAGTGCAATGGAGGAGTGTGCAGGGCTCTGGGAGCTACCAGGGGAGCTTTACCCTCCCTTTGTCACTCTCTACTCCAACATGTCAAAAACTCTTTTGGCTTGGCCCCAAAATATATTCAGTTCAGGGTTAAGCATTCTCGCTTTGAAATGCATCAGAGGAAAAATAAAAGATGAGTTGATGGATGGGTAGAGAGTTGGGTAGATATGATGAAGCAAAATATCAATTTATAATATAAGTGGTGGCTATATGGGTGTTTGCTACATAGTTCCTCCCAGTTTTGTATGTTTGGCTTTTTTTTAATAATAGAAGATTGGGGAAAAGTATGTATTCAGAGTATAGTCACCACCTCTGGTTTAAGCCATTATCTCTCAAATCGTGTGGTTGCTTCCTTACTAGCTCCCTGCTTTCCTCCTTGAGCCTCTGCAGTCTCTTTGCATTCTCGCCGCCAGAGGGATCCTTTTCAACATGAGCCTGACCATATCGCTTCTCACTGCCTACCTCACTCTGGGTAGGAGCCCAGGCCCTGGGGCTGGGCAGAGCTCTAGGGATTGGGCCTCTCTGGCCTCTCTACAGCCTCCCTTCTGGCCCCTCCTTCTTAGCCATCCTGGAGGCTCCTGGAGGGTGACAGCAGCCCTTGCTCAAGGCTTTGCTTTGGCTGGTCACTCTGTTTGCAGTGGTCTCCCCTAGACATCTGCATGGCTCATCCTTCACCACCACCCCGTGCCCCCACGGCCTTCACTCAGGTGTGAGGCTTTCCATTGCTGCCCTGTTTGAAATCGCAACCCTGCACTGCTCTGTTTTTCTTGATGGCATGCAGTGTCTTTACTGGATTTGTTTATTGTGCCCCCAACCCCCTGCCTCCCCTAGAGCCTGGAGCCTCAGAGCAGGTGTGGAATAAACACCTGCCAGTCGGGGCCTTGGACTGTCTTGCCCCCTAATATTGGTGACAAGCCGCATGCCTGGCACCCTGCTGGGTCTGGGGAACTCAGTATGGACGGGCACAGTTCCTGTCCTCTTCTCTACCTAGTGGGAGAGACACACATGAAGACAATACTTATGGAACAATAGACAGTTTTCCAAAGTACATTAGAGGTAAACGTAAGGCAGTTCTGGGGGTTCGTGACAGAGGGATTTCCCATGCTCGGGGATGAGGCAAGAGAAACTTCTTCAGCCAAGTAGTACAGGGTAGTAGTAAGAGAAGGGGGTCTGGAGGAGGGCTTGGTGCTGAGGCAATGCTGCTTGGTGCATTGGTGGTAGAGAGACCTGACTATGTGTGGGTGCTGGTGCAGGGGCCTGGTCTTCCAGGACCCTGCACCAGCTCCGTTTAGGCACATGTGAATCGGGTCTGAGTATGAAGCTCACAGCGAAGTAGGGGTCGTCCTGCCCATAGAAGTGGGAGACTGGGCCCTCCGCTGAGTGGGGGAAGGTGGTTGAGAGGTGTGCATTAGTGATGTTGACTCGGGACTGAGCTGCCAGGACCCTGTTGGGGTGCAGGGCTGTGGCTTCCCCGGCCCCAGGCAGGCAGCCCACACAGAGCCATGGTTGGCCTTACTTTGCTGTGCGATTGTGCCCGAGAGATGCTGGGACTGAGGAAAGTGAGGGCTTTTAAAGGGTGGTTCTTGATGGAACCAGCCTAGATTCCAGCAGGATGAGGGAGGGAAGGAGGGGCTGGTGCACATGAGGGCTGAATGGATTGGACATTTGCTGAGCTCAGAGATGGGTGGGATGATCATACCAGAAGCAGGCAAGCTGGTGAGCTGGGGTAAGTGTGCTGGCGGGGGTGGAACCGGGCCTCAATCGCGTGGTGATGCAGGAGGGTGGGGAGGAATTATGAAGGTTGGTAGGGAGCAGTTACGAGGAAACGTGGTGGGCCTGGATGGAGGTGCTCAGGCCCGGAGCAGGGGCTCAGTAGCAGGGAAAAGGCAGATGGAGCGGTGCTGGGCCTGAGGGACCCACATCCTTCCCGATTCGGAGAGGCTGCAGGCTGGGACAAGGCAGCTGCCCTCAGCAGTCAGCCGTGGGAGAGTGGGGATCAGGGCGAGAATGCATCTGCAGGTCAGACGTGCTGGGTAGAAGGGTCTGGTCATCAGCTGTAAGTTGAGTGTGCCCATGCGCTGTGCTGAACGACTTTCGTGCCAGTACCATTCTGGGGCACCTCATGTTCCCAGCACGCCCTAGTGCTGCTGCAGTGTGCAAGCTCCAGGCCCCACCTGCTTTCCTGCCAGGCATGTACTCGCAGAAGGGAGGGCATGGGGGGGATGGCCTTGGACTGACCACTTGCAGCCTTCACTCCGCTTTCTTCTCGGCTCCCATCCTGGAGCCAGCCTGGAGACACCACCGTCATGCCAAGGCTGCCCTTGCCTTTGGCGGTGATGAAATGCTGCACCCAACGCCTAGCAGCTTGGGGAAGGAGGGCTTGGATTTCTAGACTCTTGGTCTGCTTTGAGGCTTGCATATTTATTTTTCCTGTTTTGCTTTTGTCTTTCAGTGGAATTAACTACGACAAGCCCCTGCCTCCTATTCAGGTTGCATCTCTTCGTGCAGAACGAATTGCAAAGGAGAAAAAGGTGTGAAATCTTGGGCATCTTGGCCTTTTTGTTTGTGGTGGAAAAACTTTAAACGTTAGTCGGTTGCAGCTCATCTCTTGAGTAAGGCTGCATTTAAGTGTACACAAGGTTGGGGGTGTCTCACACCTCACCGCCATGTCCTTTCTTCCTTTCTGATGGTGCTAGGCTTTGGCTGACCAGCAGAAGGCCCAGCAGCCCGCGGTGGCCCCACCTCCCCAGCAGCAGCAGCAGCCACCACAACAGCCGCCGCCACCACCACCGCTCCCGCAGCCCCAGCCGGCAGCCAGCCAGCAGCCAGCTGGGCAGCCAGCCGCAGCACCACAGGCCCAGGTCCAGGCCCAACCTGTGCCCCAGCCCCAGGCCCAGGCCCAGGCCCAGGCCCAGCCCGTCCAGCCCCAGCCGAAGGTGCAGCCTGCAATAACGACAGTGGGCAGCGCGGCCGTGCTGGTGAGAAGGGGTTTCTGCCCCCGGAAGTGGGGAGCGTATCTCGAGGCAGTCACCAGTGTAGAACCATCACAGTGGCATGCGGGTGAAATGCATTTTGTTAAACTGTTACCTGTTGGAATTTCTATCGTCTTTCCAGCCTCCAAACTCCCCCCTTTGAGGAAACATGACAAAGGCTGAATTTTTTCCCTAGCAAAACTGTGTTTTTACCCATACCCTGCCATCTCTGTCCCCCAGACCTTTTGTGGGCTTAATTATTTTTGCGAATAATTTGGGAGATTAATTGCACTTGTTAGTGGAGGTTGATTGGGAAGTTTGAAATTAGAAAGACATAATTTTATAAAACTTAACTATGAGGACGTCACCTTCTTTTTTTCCTTCAAACTTAGAGAGCAGATACTTTGTGATGATATGCAAACAAGTGCTAAAATAAGCATTCTTCTCCTGACTCTGATCTCCTTTTCCTTAAAATATGTTCACGTGTGCTTATGCACATGCCTTAAGTCTACTCCATGTCCATTATAGAAAGTTGTAAAATACATGAAAAATGTAAGGAAAAGAAAGGCAGAATTATGGCCTTCCAAACCCCGTGGTCTCTCCACCCCCATTTGGTATACTCTTTTGCTGTGTCCACTTGTGTAGATGTTCTTTTCTATTAGACACTAATTGAAGTCATTTGAGAATCTCATATGATATCTTATGAGAAGTTCAGCTGGTGAAGCTATTACTTTGGACCATTAGCCAAGCACAAAAGTAATTATTATGCAGAACCATTTCCTCAGCTGTGTTTTTGTAAAAATTGAGTTTTCTATAGTGGGGTCCTCATTCATTCAAAAGTTGTATTTTGAATTGGCGCAAGGGTGCAAGGAAGATGGTTATGGTGTTGCTCCCCTTGAGCTGGCATTCCCGTGTCAGCAAGCAGCTGGTGAAGCCTGGTCATCTGGATGTCAACAGAAGAAAACACGGTGTTGAGGCAGGGCTGTGTGCGTAGGAGGGGCCTTTCAGAGGGCGTTTAGCTCAGGCCTGACAAGCTGTTCATAATGAGAGAATGGCGAACGGCCACTGTGGGGTTCCGAAAGCCCACCGTGGCTGGGGCTGCAGAATGGCAAGGCAGAGTGGTCTGGCATGAGGCTTGGGGTGGCCTTGGAACCACAGTCAAGAGGTGGGGTAGGATTCTCAGTGAAGTGGAAAGCCTGTCAAGGGTGTGAGCAGGGAGATCTTGACAAACACCCCTCACACGAATTTTCTTTCTGAACAGGCAGGAGCCATTAAGACCTCAGTTACTGGGACAAGCCTTCCAGCAGGTAAGAAGAGTACACGAATGCTCAAATAAGAAACTCGTTTTGTTCCTGGCCCTCTTACCTGACAGATGTCTTTTCTCTGCAGGCAGCGTGAGTGGCAATGTCATAGTGAATACCATGGCGGGTGTCCCTGCTGCCACCTTCCAGTCTATTAACAAGCGTCTTGCTTCGCCAGTGGCACCTGGGGCTTTGACTGTGAGTTCCATAAATTATTGCTCTTGGGGAAATTATTTGCATGTTTAATACTCTATTGGTGAAAAAATAACTACTAATCTAGTTTGAACTTGATGAAATAATTAAGTAGCTCATCAGTATGGTAGTTTCAGAAATATTCAGGTGTTTGGAGGATGTTTCTGTTTTGTACTTTTTGATAAAGTGAAAAAATGAGTTTCTGGTGTATTTATCTTGAAAAACTTCCCCTAAGGAACAACTTTCAGAGTAGAGTTAGGTGGGATGAGAGGATGCATCACTGATTCATTTGTTAGAGGTGCGCACGATGTGCTCCTGCCTATGTGTGGGGCCAGAGAGGACGGAGAGCAGTTGCTCGTGTGGGTGGGGGTGGGGGATCGTGTTGGAGGAGGTTTAGCATCATGCGAGTGTGGTGACATGCTTTCTTGCACTTTGCTGGGGTGTGTGCGGCGGGTGGGGTGTCACAGGAGATGGAGTAGCCGGGTTCTCTGTAAGGTCTAGACTCTACCTGTGCAAAGCAGGTGAGGGGCCACACCTGGGTAAAGGGAAAGAACTTGAGCAGACATGTGGAGATATGCAGCCCCCGAGCACAGGATCAAAATGGGAAACTGGGGAGGTAATCAGAAGATATATTAAAGCATCAGGCCACCTGCTTTTCCTCAATATTTCACAATAAAAATAAACTTTGACATTAATTTTTTTAATAAAGTTTTGAGTTTTGAATATATTTTCCAATTTTCAATTTAGGTACAGACCTAAAGGGATTGTACTCTGAGTGACAGTAAACATTGTTTTAAAATCAGAATTGCCCCAAACCATAATGAGATGCCACTTCACACCCAGTAGGAGAGCTATTTAAAAAAAAAAGGAAAATAACAACTGTTGGCCAAAATGTGAAGAAATTGGAACCCTCATGCATTGCTGGTGGAATGTGAAATAGTGCAGCCACTGTGAAACAGTTTTGTGGTTCCGTAAAAGTTAAACTTAGGAGTACTTAGAAGTACTACATGACTCAGTGAACTGAGGTATTCAGAGAAATACATGGACACACATGTTCACAGCACAAGAGCCAAAAGGCAGACACAGCCCAAGTGTCCGTTGGCAGATGAGCAGATAGATGAGCAAGTCGTGGTCCCTCCGTGCAGTGGATTGTTACTCAGCCATCCAAAAAGATGGAGTTCTCATACACGCTTCAGTGTGGACGAACGTCGGAAACATCACACTCAGTGAAAGAAGCCAGAGAATGTGCACGTATGGTGTGGTTCCACTGAAGCGAAATACCCAGGATGGTGAAGTCTGTTGAGTGGGATGCAGACGTGTGGTTCTGCAGGGCTGGGGGAAGGAAGGAATGGGGGCAACTGCTTGCTGAGTATGGGATTTCCTTTTGGGGTGATGAAAATGTTTTGGAAAGTTAGATAGATTTGATAGTTGCACAACACCATAAATGTACAAAGTGCCATTGACTTGTTCACTTTAAAATCATTAATTTTATATTATGTGAATATCATCTCAATAAAAATAAAATCAGTAGTGCCTTGACAAGTATACCGACGTCTTAGGTTTTGAGAATTGTCTTTCCTATGAAAATGTTCCTGCTGTGGTAAGCCAGACAGTGTGGTAAGGAGTGTCCAGAAATAAATCTGCATATAAATGGCCAATTGATTTTCCTTAAAGGTGCCAAGAAAATTCTGGGGAAGGAGGGAGAGTCTTTTCAACACGTAGTGCTGGGACAATTGGATGGCCGTGTGAAAAACAGTAAACCTCGACTCATTACTCAATACCATTTATAGAAAGTCACTCAAAGTGGACCGCAGACATAAATATAAAATCTGAAATTATAAAACTTCTAGAAGAAAACATAGGGGAAAATCTGTTGACTTTTTAGGACGCAAAAAGCATGTGAATTACAAAAGAAAACATAAACTAGAGGTCATCAAAATTAAGCTCTTTAAAAATATTAAAAAAATGAAAACAGCAGAGACTCGGAGAAAATATTTGCAATACTCATCAGATAAAGGACTCGTATTCAGAATGTATAAAGATCTGTAACTCAATAAGAAGACAACTTTAAAAATGGGGAAAAGTTTTGTAAAGTCACTTCACTGAAGAAGCTGTATGGATGGCAAATAAAGACACGAAAGGCTCGCTGATGTTAGGAGCTGTTTGCAGGAGCCACGGGGACACACGGCGATGTCAGGGCCTGGAGCACGCCTCTGGTTTTGAAGGCAAAAATCTCACAGCTGCTTTAGAAAGTGGTTTAGGTGTTTCTTAGGAAATTGAGCATATATTTGCGATCCAGTCATAGATATTTATTTCCCCAAGAGAAATGAAAACCTATGCCTACACAATAATTTGTACAAGAATGTTCATAGTGACTTTAGTTGTATTTGCCAGAAATGGAAACAACCCCGTGACCTTCAGCTGGTGAATGGTAAACAGACTGTGGCACAACCATACGATGGAACACAATCAGACAATGCAAAAGGATAACCTGGTACATGCAGTCGTGGAAGTGAATCTCAGATGCATTCTGCTAACTAAAATAAGGGAGTTTTAAAGGCTTCATAAACTGTTTGATTCCATTTAAAGGACTTCATGAAAAAGGCAAAATTAAAGGTCCAGAAAACATATAGTTGGTTGCAAGTGCTTAAAGGTGCTGAAGGATTTGACTACAGAGAGACACTTGAGAACTTCTATGGACAATGGAATCTTCTATATCTTGATTGTGGTGATGGTTACATGACTATATGTATTTGTCAAAATTCATTCAACTATCTGTCTTGAAATGGTGGATTTTTTTCTCTCTGTATTATGCCTTAATAAATCTCACTTTAAAAAATGACACACTCTTGTAAGCAATAGAGTATATATAAAAGCAGTTTTTACTATGTGACTTAGAGTTGTCTCATTTATTTTCCTTTATTCCTTGCAATAAACCACTGTAGGCTAGGTGGTTTCACTGAGTAGCAGCAGTTTTTGTCTGGGCTTGTGGTACCGGATGACATTCTATAGGACTAATGTTCATGTGAGGGTAGGAATCCAGAATCAATGTGCTTAATGTTTTAGTTTGAGAAGGACCTAATTCATTGTGCTATATATTTTTTAAACTTTTTTATTGTATAGTATAACATATACAAAGCAAAGAAATAAAAAGTAATTGTTTTCAAAGCACTCTTCAACATTTAGTTACAGGACAGATCCCAGAGTTTGTCATGGGCTACTGTACAATCCTCTTGTATTTTTCTTTCTAGCTGCTCCAGAATATAGGAGGCTAGAGTGCTTAAATATTTTTTTAAGAGGGCTTAAATATTTTTTTATCATCACAATCAACTTTTTTCCCTTTTTTTTGGTGAAAAATAGCATATACAAAAAAGCTATACATTTCAAAGCACAGCACCACAATTAGTTGTTGAACATATTTCAGAGTTTGATATGGGTTGTAATTCTACAATTTTAGGTTTTTACTTCTAGCTGCTCTAAGATACTGGAGACTAAAAGAGATATCAATTTAATGATTCAGCATTCATATTCATTTGTAAATGAATATGTATAATTCTCTGTATAATTCCACCATCACCTTTGGTCTTTGTGTACCTCTCTTTAGGGGTGTTTGGGCTATGACAATTCTAAATTTTTCATATTGGAAGGGTCTGTCACTCATATGGGGTAGGGAGATGAAACTCTCTGATGTCCTGGAGAGGCTGTCTAGGTTTCAGGACTTAATCTGGACAAGGGACCCATCTGGAGGTTATAAGTTTCTGGAAAGTTATTCTAGTGCATGGAACCCTTGTAGAATCATATATTGTCCTGGGTGTTTTTTTAGGATTGGCTGGCATGGTCCTGATTAGGAGTTGGCAGGTTATGATAGGTAGCAAGGTCTAATTGAGGGTTGTAAGAGCAACCTACTTCTCTGTGCCACTGATACTTAAATAATTACACTTTTTATCCCCCTTTTGGTCAGGATGGAATTGTTGATCCCACGTTGCCAGGTCTGGATTCATCCCTGGGAGTCATCTCCCACGGTGCCAGAGAATTTTTCACCCCTGAATGTCATGTCCCATGTAGGGGGGAAGGCAGTGATTTCACTTGCAGAGTTGGGCTTAGAGAGACTGAGGCCCCATCTGAGTGATAGCAGAGGTCCTTGAGATAGATGTAGCTCTTAGGCACAACTATAGGTAGGCTAAGCTTCTCCGCTACCTACGTAAGCTCCACAAGAGTAAACCTCATGCTCGAGGGTGTGGCCTATGGATTTGGGTGTCCCTAAAGTTTGACACGGTATCAGGGGATTCCCTGATAGTAAGGTTTAAAGCTTCCGTATTCTTTCTTCCCTCCCTTAGAGGACTTTGCCAATACTTTTTTCTTATCTGCTTAATATGCCTAGGATGTATATAGGCATTACAGTATTCTATACAGGATTAGAGGACCTCTTTCTGGGCTCCCTGTGTTTCATTTGTTCAAATGAGCTATACATGCAGGTTGAATTAGATTATGCACTACAGAAAATTTCAGTTCTAGACCAAATAAACCTTTCTTCCATTGGTCTCCAAGAGTATGTGTGGTTCTAAAATATAAACACTGTCTTCCTTACCCTTATGTTCTGAATTACTTTAAACCCCAACCTTTTCAGCTTAATTCTTATCTCTAAATATCAGGTTATGTATATAAAACAACCTCTCAGAATCCAGAAATAATAATCACCATTCCAGACTTAGTGTGTCTGCTCTAAAAGCTTACAATCTAGGCCCCTGTTTTCTTATAAGCATTTTCTAGAGGTGACCATTCCATTCTTGTTCTTTTGTTTCTGGCTTATTTTGTCTCATCGAAAGTCCTACCATGTTCATTCACATTGTTGCATGCCTCATGACGTTCCTTTTTGTAGCAGCACAACCTTCGTTCATAAGTATGCACCATCGTTCACCTGTCTACATTTCTGTCAGTACATCCTTCAGCCACCTGCATTCATCGGGCATCATGTATGGAGCCCAAAGTCCACAGTCCATCAACACTCTCAATTTTAGATAATTTCATTGTTCCCAAGAGAAAGAAAACCAATAAACAGACCTTCACCAAAATGGAAAATCTACACCTCCTCTTAACTTTTGTCCCTCTGCCCATTATTTACCTTTGCTGTTGCTGTGGTAGTGCTGATGGTTTCCTTTTGAACATAGCTCCTAGCATGCAATAGCAGTTTTCCCCCTGTACCCTAAACTTAAACATTCTTTGTATAAAAACCGTATCTTTGAAGTAGTTTTTGCGAGAACTAATTTGTATTTCTAGTGTTAATCACTGGGACCCGTAGGTCTAAACAACCCGTTTCAATCTTGTTCATATTCAATGTGGTAATATTACTTACAGACCCACTAGAGAACCACCTTCACTCCTGTCTATTCCCTTACATTGAAATTCAACCTCATTAGCTAACGGTTCACCCATCTCTAGCGTCTATGTATCTCTAAGTCCCCTATATTCTGTATTATAGGCCTCTGATTATACCTTTATGCTGGTCATAAAATTGGAATAATACAGTATCTATCCTTTGTGTCTGGCCAATTTCACTCAGCATTATGTCTTCAAGACTCATCCGTCTTGTCCTGTGCTTCGGACATCATTTTGTCTTACTGCTGCATAATATTCCATCCTGTGTATATACTGCATTTTGTTGTTCCACTCGTCTGTTGATGGGCACTTGGTTTGTTTCCATCTTTTGGCAATTGTGAATAATGCTGCTGTGAACATCAGTGTGCAAATGTTTATTTGTGTCCTTGGTTTCAGCTCTTCTGAGTATATACCAAGAAGTGCTATTGCTGGGTCATAGGGCAACTCGATATTTAGTTTCCTAAGGAACCGCTGAACAATCTTCCATAGTGGCTGCACCATTATACATTCCTACCAGCAGTGCATAAGTGTCCCAGTTTCTCCCCATCCCTTCCAACATTTAGTTTCCTGTTTGTTTAATAGCAGCCATTCTTGTAGGTGTGAGGTAGTATCTCATTGTAGTCTTGATCTGCATTTCCCTTATAGCCAGTGAAAATGAGCGTCTCTTCATGTGCTTTTGAGCCATCTGTATTTGATCCTCAGAAAAATGCCTATAGATATCTTTAGCCTACATTATAATTGGGTTGTTTGTTCTTTTGTTGTTGAGTTGTATGATTTCTTTGTATATACAGGAAATCAAACCTTTGTCCGATATGTAATTTCCAAATATTTTCTCCCATTGAGTTGGCTGCTTCCTCACCTTTTTGAAGAAGTCTTTTGAGGTGCATAAACATTTGATTTTGAGAACTCCCCATTTATCTATTTTTTCTTTTGTTGCTTGTGCTTTGGGTGTAAAATTTGGGAAGCTACCTCCTATTACTAGGTCTTGAAGATATTTCCTTACATTTTCTTCTAGAAGCTTTATGGTGCTAGTTCTTTTATTTAAGTGTTTGATCCACTTTGAGTTAATTTTTAAGTAGGGTATAAGATAGGGGCCCTCTTTCATTCTTTTGGTTATTGATATCCAGTTCTTCCATGCCCAATTATTGAAAAGACTGTTTTGTCTCAGTCCAGAGGATTTGGGGGCTTTGTAAAAAATCAGTTGACCTTAGATTTGGTGGTTCTGCACTCTTGATTGATTCCATTGGTCAGTGGTTCTCTTTGTGCCAGTACCATGTTGTTTTGACCACTGTGACTTTACAGTAGGTTTTTAAATCAGGGAGTGTTAATCCTCCCACTTCGTTGTACATATCATCTGCAAATAATGAATTTTACTCCTCCCTTTCCAGTTAAATGCCTTTCCTTTCTTTGTCCTGTCTCATGGCTCTAGCTAGAACTTCTAGCACAATGGTGAATAATAGTGGTGGCTGTGGGCATCCTTGTCTTGTCCCTGATGTTAGAGGGAGAGCTTTCTTAGTGTCTCTCCGTGAGTACGATACTGACTATTGGTTTTTCATATATACCCTTTATCATATTGAGGTAGTTACCTTTGTTTACTAACTTTTGGAGTGTTTTCATCAGAAAAGGATGCTGAATTTTGTCAAATGCTTTTTCAGCATTGAAATGATCATGGGATTTTTCCCTTTCTGTTTATTAATGTGCTGCATTACATTAATTGATTTTCTTGCATTGAACAATCCTTGCATTCCTGGTATAAACCCTGCTTGGTCACATTGTGTAATTCTTTTAATGTGTCGTTGGATTCGATTTGCTGATATGTCATTGAGAATTTTTGCATCTGTTTTCATTAGGAAGATTGGCTTGTAGTTTTCCTTTCGTGTAGCATCTTTGTCCGGTTTTGGTATTAAAATGATATTGTCTTCATAAAATGAGTTAGGTAGAGTTCCTTTTTCCTCAGTTTTTTTGGAAAAGTTTGAGCCGGATCGTTGTTAGTTCTTTTTGGAATGTTTGATAAAATTCCCCTGTGAAGCCATCTGATCCTGGGCTTTTCTTTGTAGGAAGATTTTTGATGACTAATTGAATCTCTTTACTTGTGATTGGTTTGTTGAGATTTTCTGTTTCTTCCTGAGTCAGTGTAGCTTGTTTGTGTGTCTCCAGGAATTTGTCCATTTTCATCTAAGTTGTCTAGTTTGTTGGCATATAGTTGTTCATAGTATCCTCTTATGATTTCTTTTATTTCTTCAGGGTCTGTGATAACGCACCCCTTCTCATTTCTGATTTTATTTATTTGCATCCTCTCTTTTTTCATTGTCAGTCTTGCTAGTGGCCCATCAATTTTATTGATTTTCTCAAAGAACTAACTTTTGGTTTGTTGATTCTTTCTGTTGTTCTTTTGTTCTCCCATTAATTTATCTCTGCTTTAATCTTTGTTATTTCTTGTCTGTTCGCTTTGGGGTTATTTGCTGTTCTTTCTCAGGTTCCTCCAGGTGTGCTGTTCAGTCTTGATTTTTGCTCTTTCTTGTTTTTCAATATAGGCATTTAGGGCAATAAATTTCCCTCTCAGCACACAGCCTTTGCCACATCAAATAAGTTCTGATAAGTTGTATTCTCATTTTCATTCATCTCCGGATAGCTACTGATTTCTCTAGCAATTTCTTCTTTGACCCACTGGTTGTTTAAGAGTGTTATTTAATCTCCATGTATTTGAGTATGTTCTCGTTCTTTGGTGGTTATTGAGATCCAGCTTCAACCCATTGTGATCAGAGAAAGTGCTTTGAATAATTTCAGTGTTTTTAAATTTATAAAGGCCTGTTTTGTACCCTAGCATATGATCTATCCTGGACAGGGTTCCATGAGCACTGGAGAAGAATGTATATCCTTGTGCTTTGGGGTGCAGTGACCTGTGTATGTCTGTTAGGTCTAATTCATTTATTAAGTTATTTAACTTCTCTGTTTCCTTGTTGGTCTTCTGTCTGGTTGTTTTATCTATAGCGGAGAGTGGTATATTGAAGTCTTCTTCTATTATTATTGAAACATCTTTTGCTCCCTTCAGTTTTGCCAATGTCTGTCTCGTATACTTTGGAGCTCTTTGATTGGGAGCATAAACATTAATGATTGTTGTATCTTCTTGGTGAATTGACCCTTTAATTAGTATATAGTGTCCTTCTTTGTCTCTTATGATATCTTTACATTTAAAGTCTATTTTGTCCAGTATTAGTATAGCTACTCTTGCTTTCTTTTGGTTAAAACTTGCATGGAAAATCTTTTTCCATCCTTTCACTTTCAGTCTATTTGTATCCTTGTGTCTAAGAAGAGTCTCCTGTAAGAGGCATATAGCTGGATTATGTTTCTTAATCATTTCTGGCAGTCTGTATCTTTTAATTGGTGAGTTTAGTCCGTTAACAAAGTTACTACTGAAAATGTGTTTCTTGATTCCACTCTTATTTTTTAATTTTATTTTTCAGATCTATATATTCTTTTCCATCTTTCTTTTTGTAGTCTTTAAATTACCCTTAGTGGTTCTCGTCAATTCTGTGCCTTCCTCCACACCTCCGTCTCCTATCTTTTGTTTTTTTTTTTCAGCCAGCAGAACTCCTTTTAGCATATCTTGTAGGGCCAGTCTCTTATTGAAAGTTCTTTCCGGACTTGATTGTGAAAACCTTAATCTCTCTCCAATTTTGAAGGACAGTTTGGCTGGGTACAGAATTCTTGGCTAGAAGACTTTCTCTTTCAGGATCTTGAATATACCATACCACTACCTTCTTACCTCCAGGTTGCTAGTTGAGTAGTCTGAACTCAATCTCATGTGGTTTCCCTTGTATATAGTAAATTGTTTTTCTCTTGCCACTTTCAGGATTTTCTGCTTCTCTTCAACATTTGAAGACTGATTAGTATGTGCCTTGAGGAAGGCCTATTTGGATTTATTCTGTTTGGAGTTCATTTGGCTTCTTCGACTTGTTTATTTATGTCCTTTATGGGGGTTGGGAAGTTTTTCCCCATTATATGCTCAACTACTCTTCCTAGTCCTTTACTCCTCTCTTCTCCTTCTGGGACACCAGTGATTCTTGTATGTGTACACTTTGTTTTGTCTGTCATTTCCTTGAGATCTGATTCAAATTTTCTGTCTTTTTTGCCATTTGTGTTTTGAGTCTTTGCAGTCAGTTATCCTGCCCTCTATATCACTTATTTTTTCTTCTGTCTCTTCCAGTCTGGTGTTGTGTGCCTCTAGTATGTTCTTTATTTAGTCAGTAGAGTCTTTAATCTCTGTGATATCTGCTGTTTTTCCATTTATTCTTTCAGATTCCTCTTTGTGCTCTTCTACTGTCTTCTTGATCTCCTTTATGACATTTGCTGTCCCACTTACTTTGTTAAGTAGAGTTGTATGATCATCTTTGATTAGTTGGTCCAACGTCTCTCGTGTTTTAATTTGGTCATTAGGCAGGGCTGTATCTGTCTCATTGTGATTTGCTTAGTGATCTTCTGCTGTCTTCATTGCATGTAAATATCTTGATTGATTTACTTTGGGAGTTGATTTCTTTCAGTAGTCTGAGGCCTTGTGTTTGCAGGATGGTTGTACAGTAGGGAGCAGGGCACGGGATGGGGCACTCAGTGCGGTGATTTGTTTCAGGGCAGGTGTAGGTACAGGTTGGGGATGTTACGTGCATGCGTATGAACGTGGGCACCCAACGGCCAGGGAGGATGTAGATGTGCCGGTGCACCGATCTGAGGGCGTAACCCTGGTATGTGCTGGTCTAAGGCATAGGGCCCTTTGTGCGCGTTCATAGAGCTGTGGCAGCAGGTCGGCACTATGCCTTCATAGATTGGAGACAGATGTGACCCAGCTGCACAGGTCAGCACTTTCTCAGAGTTGGGAAGTGTGGTTAAGGGCCGTGTGCATGTGTGGTTCTAGGGCATTCAGTTCCCAGAGCTGAATGATGTGATTGGAGGCCCATGTGCATACATGGGCCTAGGAGAGCTGTAAACTGACACACAGAGCTCAGAGGGGGAGCAGGATGAGTCTGTGCGATACTGTGGGTGGTAGGTGAGGGTAGCCTAGATCAAGGAGGTTAGTGCCCACAACCTTTATGCACTGGTAACAGCGTACAGGGAACAGGGAGGGGTGCAGGAGAGGTGAGTTGGGCTGCACTTGGGGTGGGGGTGGGGGGCAGGTATGTGGACTGGGGGCTGGTGGGGTGGGGGCACCTGGAGTGCGGGGAATGGGAGCAGGTGACAGGGTTTGGGTGCGTGGAGTATGGGGTGAGTCGCTGATCACGGGACTGCACTGGTGAGGGTAGGACACCCAAGGAACGCATCCTGACTTACTTACTAGTCCTGCATTCCCATCTGTTCACTCCTGTGGCTCGGTGCCTCTGCACCAGGCTCCAGCATTCTGCCTCTCTGTCCCTTGGCCTCTGCAACCAGGGCTGCCCCATGTGGGGTAGAAGGCACTCCCAGGTCAGCCGCACTCCTGTCCCTTCTCTAACTTTTCTGTGGAGCAGCTCTAATTGGGGCTCCTCTTTTTGGCCATTTTCCTAGAAGTCGACCTGGCCATCTTCCTGGAGGTTGACCTATATTTTTAAAAATAAAGTAACTCATTCACCACAGGTTTTTTTTGGCGGTTCCTATGGACAAGATGCACTTCTGGGTGCTCTTGGGATGGGAATAGGAATAGGGTACTAGGGTTGCACTTATAGGTCTCGTGAGGTTCTGTAGCTAACACATGAACATACATTAAAGGGGCACAGACAGCACGCTGTGGCTGTGCGGATTTGGAGGTTTGCTTGGACAAATCATGGGAGGCTTTCTGGAGAAAGTAGTACTGGTTTTTGAAAGGAGGGGGATTATGTCATTGTGCTGGTTTGAAATGATTTATGTACCCTAGAAAACTATGTTTTAATCCTAATCCCATTTTGTAAAGGCAGCTGTTTCTTCTAATCCCTATTCAGTATTGTATGTTTGAAAGTGTAATCATCTCCCTGGAGATGTGACTCAATCAAGAGTGATTGTTAAACTGGATTAGGTGGAGACACCCACTTGGGTGGGTCTTGATTAGTTTACTGTAATCCTATAAAAGAGAAAACATTTTGGAGAAAAGAAGAGATTCTAATTGAGGCCAAGATGGTGGCTTAGCAAGGTGATGGATTTAGTTCATCCTCCAGAACAGCTACTAAATAACCAGGAACAGTACAGAACAACTCCTGGGGCCACGTCAGTGACAGGACACACAGCGTACCCCAGTCTGGACCAACTGGACCGGCTGCGAGTCCCCCAAGAACCGTGAATTCCTCGAGCCTTGGTGGCCAGTGCCCCTGCCCCGCAGGCTGCTTCTCAGAGGGGAAGGAAAGAGTTCCACAGCAGGGGCTGAGCGGAACTAAGCTTCAAGTGTGGAATTAATTCACAAGTTCTGACTACTAAAAATAGGCCCCCGGCTCAGGTGAACCTCGTCAAAGTGGAGGTTGCTAATTTTTGCCATGGTGCAGAGGGGTCAGGGATGAGGAAAAAAAGAAACAGAGGTTTTTGTGGCTCTGTTTCTATGGAGGCTTGACTGCCTTTGGATACAGCAGCAGGGCTTCTCAGACTGCAACTGCCCCAAGCATAGGCAAAAACAAGCTCATTTGAGGGCTTGTCTGGAGCCTGTGCCTTCCCCAAGGGAGGGGTGAGGCCCAACTCAGGTGGACTTCCTCCCTCAAGGAATTCAGACCACAGGGCTTGGTAATTGGAAGCCATTAAAACCAGCCTACAACCTCTGCTCTGTCTCCACCATGCCCCAGCAGGGAGGGTCTGCCAAAGTTAAAGGTATCGCATCACCTTATGCTGGTGGGACCTGCAGGCAGACAAGTGTCACATACTGGGCAGGATAAGAGAAACAGAACCCAGAGACTTCACAGGAAAGTCTCTCAACCTGCTTGCTGGGTCTCACCCTCAGGGAAAACTGACACAGGAGACTCTTTCCTCCTGACAGGAGGCCAATTTGGTCTGGGAAAATCTAGCTGGGGTCTGTAACACCTAAGTAGACTCTCCTAAGGGTGGAGGAAAAAAGGCACCATACAGACAGGGCAAGAAACAAGAAAACAAGAACTGAAAAATGCTGCTCGGTTAAACAAAACATAAGCTAGTGATCCAGAATAAGCTGAACTGAATGTCAAAGAACGGACAGACACCATATTCATCCAGCAAGTAAATCCTAGGTAAAAGAAGTGAAAACAATCTCTAGATTAAGGTAATTAAATGCCTAGATGCCAGCAACAAATAACAAATCACACTAGGAAAATTGAAGATATGGAACAAAGGAACAAACCAATACTTCAAGTGAGATACAGAAGTTGAGACAATTAATTCAGAATGTTTGAACAGACATGGAAAACCATCAAAAATCAAATCAGTGAATTGAGGGAGGATATAAAGAAGGCAAGAAAAGAACAAAAAGAAGAAATCAAAAGTCTGAAAAAACACAGAACTTACGGGAATGTAAGGCACAGTAGAAGAGATGAAAAAAATGGAAACCTACAGTGTTAGATTTCAAGAGGCAGAAGATAGAATTAGTGAACTGGAGGATGGAACATCTGAAATCCGACAAGCAAAAGAAAATATAGGGAAAAGAATGGAAAAATATGAGAGGGACTCAGGGAATTGAATGATAATATGAAGCGCACAAATATATGTGTTGTGAGTGTCCCAGAAGGAGAAGAGAAGGGAAAAGGAGGAGAAAAACTAATGGAGGAAATTATCACTGAAAATTTCCCAACTCTTATGAAAGACTTAAAATTAAAGATCCAAGAAGTGCAACGTACCCCAAAGAGAATAGATCCAAGTAGATGTATTCCAAGACACTTACTAATCAGAATTTCAGAGGTCAAAGAGAAAGAGAGAATCTTGAAAGCAGCAAGAGCAAAGCAATCCATCACATACAGGGGAAGCCCAATAAGACTATGTGTAGATTTCTCAGCAGAAACCATGAAGGCGAGAAGACAGTGGGATGATATATTTAAATTACTAAAAGAGAAAAACTGCCAACCAAGAATTCTATATCCAGCAAAATTGTCCTTCAAAAATGAGTGAGAAATTAAAATATTTTCAAGCAAAAAAATCAGAGAATTTGTGACCAAGAGACCAGCTTTGCAAGAAATACTAAAGGGAGCACTAGGGGCAGATATGAAAAGACAGGACAGAGAGATGTGGAGAAGAGTGTAGAAATGAAGACTTTCAGTAAAGGTAAAAAGAAGAAAAATTAGATGTGACATATAAAACCCAAAAGGCAAAATGGTAGAAGAAAGTACTACCGGTACAGGAATAACACTAAATGTTAATATATTAAACTCCCCAATCGAAAGACATAGACTGGCAGAATGGATTAAAAAGCAGGACCCATCTATATGCTGTCTACAGGAGACGCATCTTAGACCCAAGGATAAACATAGGTTGGAAGCGAAAGGTTGGGAAAAGATATTTCATGAAGATAACAATCAGAAAAGAGCAGGAGTAGCTATACTAATATCCAACAAATTAGACTTCAAATGTAAAACAGTTAAAAGAGACAAAGAAGGACTCTATGTATTAATAAACAGAACAATTCAACAATCATAAATATTTATGCAGCGAGCCAGAATGCTCCAAATACATGAGGCAAACACTGAAAAGAGAAATTGACACATTTACCATAATAGTTGGAGACTTCAATTCCCCACTCTCATCAGTGCACAGAACATCTAGATAGAGGATCAATAAAGAAACAGAATTTGAATAATACAATAAATGAGCTAGACTTAACAGACACTTATAGAACATTACACCCCACCACAGCAGGATACACCTTTTCCTCAAGTGCTCATGGATCATACTCAAGTATAGAGCATATGCTGGGTCACAAAGCAAGTCTCAATAAATTTTAAAAGATTGAAATCATACAGAACACTCTCTCAGATCACAAAGGAATGAAGTTGGAAATCAATAATAGGCAGAGTACCAAATATGTGGAGGCTCAACAACACAACATGCTCTTAAACAACCAGTGGGTTCAGGAAGAAATTACAAGAGAAATCAGTAAATATCTCGAGGCAAATGAAAATGAATACACAACATATCAAAACTTATGGGGTGCAGCAAAGGCAGTGCTAAGAGGAAAATTCATTGCCCTAAAATGCCTATATCAAAAAAGAAGAAAGGGCAAAAATCGAGAAATTAACTGTCCACTTGGAAAAACTAGAGAAAGAACAGCAAACTAACCCCAAAGCAAGCAAAAGGAAAGAAATAATAAAGATTAGAGCAGAAATGAATGAAATTGAAAACATGAAAACAATTGAGAAAATCAACAAAACCAGAAGTTGGTTCTATAAGAAAATCAGTAAGATTGAGGGAACCTTAGCAAGATTGACAAAAAGAGGAAGAGAGAGGATGCAAATAAATAAGATCAGGAATGGAAGAGGAGATATAACCACTGACCCCATAGAAATAAAGTAAGCAATGACAGGATACTATGAACAACTTTATGCTAATAAATATGACAGTGTAGATGAAATGGACAACTTTCTAGAAAGGCATGAACAACCAACATTGACTCAAGAAGAAATAGACAACCCCAACAAACCAATCACAAGGAAAGAAATTGAATCAGTCATTAAGGAGCTCCCCAAAAAGAAAAGTCCAGGACCAGATGGCTTCACATGTGAATTCTACCAAACATTACAGAAAGAGTTAGTACCAATCCTCCTCAGACTGTTCAAAAATATTGAAGAGGAGGGAAAGCTACCTAACTCATTTTACAAAGCCTACATCACCCTTATACCAAAGCCAGACAAAGATATTACAAAAAAAGAAAACTACAGACCAATCTCGCTGATGAATATAGATGCAGAAATCCTCAACAAAATTCTAGCAAATCAAATCCAGAAACACATTAAAAGAATTATACACCACCACCAGGTAGGATTCATCCCAGGTATGCAAGGATGGTTCAACATCAGAAAATCAATTAATTCAATACACGATATCAACAAATCAAAGCAGAAGTACCACATGATCATCTCGATTGATGCAGAGAAGGCATTTGACAAGATTCAACATCCTTTCCTGTTGAAAACACTTCAAAGGATAGGAATAGAAGGGAACTTCCTCAAAATGATAAAGGGAAATGTATGAAAAACCCACAGCTAGCATCATCCTCAATAGGGAAAGTCTGTAACCTTTCCCCCTAAGATCAGGAACAAGACAAGGGTGTCCACTATCACCACAGTTATTCAACATTGTGTTGGAAATTCTAGTCAGAGTAATTAGACAAGAAAAAGGAATACGAGGCAGCAGAATTGGAAAAGAAGAAGTAAAACTCTCACTGTTAGCAGATGATGTGATACTATAGTCGACAACCCTGAAAAATCCACAGCAAAACTACTAGAGCTAATAAATGAGTACAGCAAAGTGGCAGGTTACAAGATTAACACTCAAAAATATGTAATGTTTCTATACACTAGTAATAAACAATCTGAGGGGGAAATAAAGAAAAAAGTTCCATTTACATTTGCAACCAAAAAAATCAAATATTTAGGAATAAATTTAACTAAAGAGACAAAAGACCTATACAAAGAAAACCACAAGGAATTGCTAAAAGAAATCACAGAAGACCTAAATAGATGGAAGGGCATACCGTGTACATGGATTGAAAGACTAAATATAGTTAAGATGTCAATTCTACCTAAATTGATTTACAGATTCAATGCAATACCAATTAAAATCCCAAAAACTTACTTTTCAGAAATAGAAAAACCAATAGCCAAATTTATCTGGAAGGGCAGGGTGCCCCAAACAGCTAAAAGTATCCTGAGGAAAAAAAATGAAGTCTGAGGTCTCACACTACCTGACTTTAAGGTGTATTATGAAGCCACAGTGGTCAAAACAGCATAGTAGTGGCATAAAGATAATTATACTGACCAATGGAATAGAATCGAGTATTCAGATATAGACCCTCTCATCTATATACAGTTGATCTTTGATAAGCCAGTCAAGCAGCTCACCTGGGGCAGAACAGTTTCTTCAATAAATGGTGCCTGGAGAACTTGATATCCATATGCAAAAGAATGAAAGAGGATCCATATGTCACACCCTATACAAAAATTAACTCAAAATGGATCAAAGACCTAAACATTAGATCTAAGACCATAAAAAACTTTTAGAAGAAAATGTGGGGAAATATCTTATAAATCTTATACTAGGAGGTGGTTTCCTAGCCCTTACACCCAAAGCAAAAGCATTGAAGAAATAAATAAATAAATGGGAACTCTTCAAAATTAAACACTTTTGCACTTCAGAGAACTTCTGCAAGAAAGTTAAAAGACAGCCTACACAATGGGAGGCAATATTTGGAAAAGATATGTCAGATAAAGTTCTAGTATCCAGAATTTATAAATAGATTGTTCAACTCAACAACAAAAAAGATAGCCAACATAATTACAAAATGGGCAAAAGACTTGAACAGACACCTCTCAGAAGAGGAAATACAAATGGCCAAAAGGCACATGAAGAGATGCTCAACTTCCCTGGCTATTAGAGAAATGCAAATCAAAACCAGAATGAGATATCATCTCATACCCACCAGAATGGCCATTATCAATAAAACAGAAAATGACAAGTGCTAGAGAGGCTGTGGAGAAAGAGGCACACTTATCCACTGTTGGTGGGAATGTCAAATGGCGCAACCGCTGTAGCAGGCAGTTTGGCGGTTCCTCAAAAAGCTAAATATAGAATTGCCATATGACCCGGTAATACCAGCTAGGTATCTAGTCAGAGGACACGAGGACAAGGACACAAACAGACATTTGCACACCAATATTTTTTTGCAGCATTATTTACAATTGCAAAGAGATGGAAACAGCCAGAATGTCCATCAATAGACGAGTGGCTAAACAAACTGTGGTATATACATACGATGGAATATTATGCAGCTGTAAGACAGAATAAAGTGATGAAGTATGTAACAACATGGATGGACCTAGAGAACATTATGCTGAGTGAGATTAACCAGAAACAAAAGGACAAATACTGTACGGTCTCACTGATATGAACTGACATTAATGAATAAACTTGGAGAATGTCATTGGTAACAGAAACTATCAGGAGATAGAAATAGGGTAAGATATTGGATAATTGGAGCTGAAGGGATACAGATTGTGCAACAGGACTGATTGTAAATAGTCAGAAATGGATAGCGCGGTAATACCTAAGTGTAATACAATTATGTTAAAACACTGAATGAAGCTGAATGTGAGAATCATAGAGGGAGGAGGGCTGGGGGCACAAATGAAATCAGAAAGAAAGATAGACGATAAAGACTGAGATGGTATAATCCAGGAATACCTGGAGTTTATAATGATAGTGACTAAATATACAAACTAAAAAAATGTTTTTGCATGAGGAAGAACAAAGGAATGTCATTACTGCAGGGTTTTAAAAATAGATGGTAATTAGTATTTTAAAATTGTAACTTATGTGTGAAACTAAAGCAAAAAATGTTTATTTGGTACAAAAAAAAAAAAAGGAGAGATTCTGAGAGAGCAGTGAATGACATAGCCACAAGAACCAGAGAGTCCAGCAGCCAAGCAACTTTAGGAGATGAAGAAGGAAAATGCCACCCAGGGAGCTTCATGAAACAGGAAGCCAGGAGAGAAAGCTGGCAAATGATCCCTTATTCGCCACCTGCCTTTCCAGCCGAGAGAGAAACTCTGACCATTTTCACCATGTGCCTTCTCACTTGAGAGAGAAACCCTGAACTTTATCGGCCTTCTTGAACCAAGGTATCTTTCTCTGGATGCCTTAGATTGGACATGTCTTTAGACTTGTTTTAATTGAGATATTTTCTCCACCTTAGAACTATAAACTAGCAACTTACTAAATTCCCCCTTTTAAAAGCCATTCCGTTTTGGTATTATTGCATTCCGGTAGCTAGCCAACTCATTTGAAGACACCCTCAAAAATGGCTCATTTGTAGACAGAGCGCATAATATGAGCCAAGGTCAAGAGGTGGGAAAGTGCATGGCAGAAACAGAAAAGAGCATGTCCATTTCTCCAGGGAATTGGTGGTAAATGGTCCTCCCCTCAGTCTCTAAGGGGCTGTTGCTGCATGGCTGCAGCATACTGGGCGCTGGATGGCAACTGAGGCCAGGTGTGGGTGAGGTGTGAACGTTGTGCTGGGGAACATGGAGTTTACTCAGGAGGCATTGGGGTGCCCTTGAATGTCTGTGAGCAGCGGTGTGTTCTTGGAAAGTTGATTTGACGTTATATGTGTAGACCTGAGCAGAGTGGAAAGGGCCAGGGAGACAACTATTCCTGTATTGTAGGGAAGGACTACTGTATCTAGAAATGAGGTGAGTTATGTTATCCACACCACACTTTTAATGAAAAGATCTAGAACTGCTGGATAACCATTTAAAAGGTTTTAAAAACTTCTAGGAGCTGTCAAAAGAATAAATAACTATCAGCCTAAAGTATAAGGGAAAGAAGAAGCCCAAAGACATACAGGCTGTACTGAAACTGCTTTTGCTTTGAAAGTAAATTTCATCTCCTAGGAAAAGAGGGGGCACGAGTTCAGGCATTAGGCTTGCCGAAGTCAACGAGTCAGGAAAGAAGCTGTTGGCCCCAAATGGTTGCACCCTTAGAACGGGAGTGCACGGGAAGTAAAACCCAGCTGCATCCCCTCTCTTCAGGGGACAGAAGGGCAGTTGCCTTTGCGTTAGAAGTGTGGTGAGGGCACCCAGACCTGAGGAGCACAGCACAGGTCAGCTCTTCTAGCAGTTTGTAGCTCCAGCCGATATTACCTTAAAAGGGTCCCAAACCTCACCTGAGTGGTACTGTTCATGGCTAACTGACAGAAGCATCTGCAGATTTTCTCTGGAGGACTGTATCTTCATCCTGGACTTCTTAGAATCCCCACGAATGATTTTCAAGCAGAAAGAGCAGCATGTTGTCAAAAATAACCAAGTACACCAAGAAACAAGGCATTGCGGCAGAATCCCCAGAGAAGACAGACCCTGAAGACTTGAGATGTTAGAATTATCTGGCATAGGTTATAAAATTATTATACTTTCTATTTTAAGGAAATGAAAGAGAAACTGAGCTTATCTGTATAAAATCGGGAGACTATATTTACAAAGAACACAGAGAAATTTTCAAAATGAAAAATATCACCAAATTTAAAAAACCTGATGGATGGGCTTAACGTGTTAGAACCAAAAGAAAGAATTAGAAAACTGGGAGGTGTTAGAAGAAATTACCTGCAAGTGGCATGGGAGACAAGAAGATGGAAATCCAAAACCAAATGTAAGAGCCGTGGACGCTGGTTTGAGTGGACTTAGCATGTGATTGGTCGGAGTTCCAGAAAAAACAGAGTGAGACATATCAAGAGTGAATATATGAAAGCTTGCCAGAATGATGAATGTCACTGGTTCATACGTACAAGAAACTGCAACTAATCCCGATCAGGAATAATAAAAACAAAGGAATCCTAAAAGCAGCCTGGAGGGAAAAGACAGACTGCCTTCAGAGAGGCACAGCATCTTAACTTTTCGGTGGCAATAACTGAAGCCAAGAGCCACTGGTATGATGCTCCTACCTTCGCTAATGAATGAAAGAAAGAAACTGCCAGTCCTGGAGTGTGCTCTGAAATATCCTGAAGAACAAGATCAAATAAAGACATTTTCAAACAAAGACCAAGAGAATTACCCACAGCACTTAAAGCACAACATTTATTGAAGGTCTGCTGTGGGTAATTCTCTTGGCTTGTGTTTGAAAATGTCTTTATTTGATCTTGTTCTTCAGGATATTTTCAAAGCACACTCCAGGACTGGCAGTTATTTTCTTTGTTCATTAGTGAAGGTGGAAGCATCATACCAAAATGTTGTGCTTTAAGTAGGAGGAAGATAGAACAGAAGGGGAGAAGAACCAGAAGAGAAATAGAACAAGAAAGAGGATAAATATTGTGAGTTAATATAGACGGAAATTGACTTTTCAAACAATAATAAGTTACTGTGGGATTAAAAAAAAGACAAACACAACAATAATAGTGTAAAAGCTGAAAAATAGCAAAAGGAGTAAAGGCATTGGTGTGTTTTAAGGTCTCTGTATTATCCAGGAAGAGTATAAAGCTACTGAATAACTTTAGATTTTGGTAAGTATTCATGTTGTAGTTTCTGGATGAGTTGCCAAAAGAGGACTGCCATTCCATAAAAATGGAATATATAAATTCTAAGCTAGAGTGGGAAGGGGACATAAGGGAATGAGAAAGAAAAAAAAATCTGAAAGAAGGCAAGAAAGCAGAATAAAAGAAACATGATAACTGGGTCAAATAGAAAGCACAGAATAAAATACTAGATTTAAATCTAAACATACCCATAATGAAATATAAAAAGACCCCAAACCATCGAAATAGCAGTGAATGTCTGAACCAGAGGCTGACAGAGACGAGCAATGTATCAGAGGGGCTGCCAGAGGCTGGGTCTTCTGGATTTGTTGTTGGGCTTGGGAGGGGGTGGGGGTGACAGGATGCCACTGAGGTCCTGAGCTCCTGCCACGCTGGCGGGGTCTCCCCCTGCTCAGGGTCAGAGCACCTCAGTGTTAGGCCAGATGAAGCGAAGAGGCTACAAGACCTGGAGGAGAGAGCCTGTAGGACTGCAGCCTCTGCACGTGATTGGGGATAATAGTGGAGACTTGGGACGGTGCTCTCAGTGTTTTGGGGACAGGCACAAATATCTAAAGGGAAGTTCAGAGTTCATCATCTTTTTGTGCCCACTAGAGAGGGCCAGGGAAGCTTGCTCAGAAAGTGAGCATCTGAAACTGAGCTCTCTCTTCCTGGCTTCCCCTGCTCAGTCTTTTCGGCAGGAGGATAGCCTTCATTGCTCTGTAGCTCAAGGCGCATGCCACTGAGCTGTGCTTTCCGGCGTACGCCAAAACAGAAATTCTTAGTGGTTTCAGTTTTGTTAAAAGGTCTCCGTTTATGATGTGTTAAACTTCCCAGCACTTTAGAACCTGCTGGACTTTTCTTTCCTATTAGGGTATAAAATGCCTTGGAGTATAGTAAAGCTGACCTGTGATTTCCCCCATTGGTCTTTACTAGACATCTGGAGGTTCCGCTCCTGCTCAGGTGGTTCACACCCAGCCGCGAGCAGTTGGCTCCCCAGCCACCGCTTCTCCTGACCTGGTGTCCATGGCAACGACTCAGGGTGTTCGGGCAGCCACATCTGTGACAGCCTCAGCGGTGGTCACCACCAACCTGACACCAGTGCAGGCTCCGGCACGGTCTTTGGTGACGCAGGTGTCTCAAGGTGAAGGCAGATTTCATTTTCTCCTCTGTAACCAACCCACTGTGCCAGTAAAGCTTCTGCTTATTATCTGAGCACAAACTGAAGCATCTGAAGGAGGGGAAGGAGCTGTGGCAGTATCCAGATCTAATCAAACAAACTTCTTTACAGCCACAGGTGTCCAGCTTCCGGGAAAAACAATCACACCTGCCCATTTCCAGCTCCTCAGGCAGCAGCAGCAGCAGCAGCAACAGCAGCAGCAACAGCAGCAGCAGCAGCAGCAGCAGCAGCAGAGCTCTCAGGTGCAGGGTCCACAGATCCAGGGACAGGCCCAGCCTCCGGCACAGATCAAAGCTGTCGGAAAGCTTACCCCGGTGAGCATTTTCCAGAAGACCATAAACTTGTGCATCTTAGAAGGGTCAGCACAGTGTTTTTAACAGATTGCACTATTAAGTAATGTAATTCAGTGTGTATTTTGAAAAGGATTTACTGTTGTTACCTTTATGCATGAAATGTTTTTGTCGTCTTTGAGTAAAGCTTACAAACATTAATTTTATGATCATACTTTTAAAAAACTGTTTACAGCTTCTATATATCATTCTGGAGATCTTAATTCCAGGTTTCTAAACTTATCTCCTTAACATTCTCGTGCTGTGCGTGCAGTTTAGGCTCCAGAGAAGACCAGAAGACCGGAAGTAATATACACTTAACAGTGAAATGCACTACCTTTATTTTCTTTCATAGGACAAGGAGTAGTATAATCTTGGCTTTCCTGCCAAAATTTTCCTATAGCATTTGAAATTCTACAAGTGCTCTTAGTATAAATTAGCATTTTTATGCATTTGAATAACTGGAGATTGGTTATTTATGTATTGTTCAGACATACTTTGAAAATAAAATATGGAGATGAAAAAAAATCTTCTTCATATGGAATATTCACAGATTGACTTTCTATAAGGTTTATTAAATAATATACAAATAGCTACCATTATGCTGAAATGTCATAGTAAATACATTAATAATAGCATAGAAGTAAAATTTGGGAAACCATCTTTATGACCTTCTTACTATTTTTTCCAACTAACACTTTTATTTTTTTTAACTGAAAGAGAGTTCCCTTTCTAAAAGAATATAAAAGTAGCAAACGAAATAAGAAAACTTTTATGGATAGAATTTTGAAGGAAAAAGTAATAAACATTAGATGAAATACTGTATATTATCTTCCAGGATGTGCTTTGTTTCACTACACCAAACATCCTGTGAAAATTAGGTAGAATGAGTTTATTAAGTACAAACCACTGAAAAGTGTAACTAAATACTAAAATTTTAGTTAACTTAAACATATTTAAGCACCAATGCATTTTTATAACTTTCAGACTGATTTTCAAATCTATCATTTTTATTTTTTATTATTTTGCATGGACAGGCACTGGGAATCGAACCTGGGTCTCCGGCATGGCAGGCGAGAATTCTGTCTGCTGAGCCACCATGGCCTGCCCACTATCATTTTTTTTTTTAAAGTTTTCTTTACAGTTTATTGGAAAGCAAAGAAAGCTCTTCAGCAAAGTTACTAGCAGCAGATGTTCAGGTATCCTAAAATGGATACTGAATATGATTAGGATGTCTCTACTTTAACTGTGAAACTCCTTAAAGCTTTTTATGACAAAATACCAAAACAATCAGAATCAATTAGACATTTCTTAATCTTATGGCCCAGATCAAATAATTTTTGAAAATGTGCATTTCTATCAAATCTATCCTTTTGAATTTATAAAAAGAGTGTTTAGTTGAGCCAGGCACACTTCTTTTAGGCAGGCCTGCCTTTTGTACTATTCATCTGGGCACAGGGTAGGTGTTACTCACTTATATATAAATGGGCTCATCTCTGTACTAGAGCCTTTGGTACAAAACACAGCTTCAAAATTAAGTTGCACATAAACCAGAACTCAGACTACACTATTAATATTTCTCACAATTAAACATAGTCCAGAAATTAATTGAAAAAATACAGTAATAGTTGGCTTGTTGGAAACATTTAGGCTTTCTTTATCAGCAGCACTGACTATAGTTTTTGGATTATTAGAATCATCAAAATGTCAGAAGGTTGGAGTGATACCTTAAAATTTTTAATGCCTTCTTTATCTCTTGATCAATATTTTGTCTGTTTCACACAATTTGCATACTGCAATTAAAACAAGCAGACCCCAAAGAGCACAAGAGCCCCTGGAATGTGAAATAATTGCGAAGGTGCCTCTGGGATTGGCAAGTCAGATCCGTCATTCCTCCACTTAGGCAGTCATCCTACAAATGAGCAAGTCTCAAAAAACCAAGTGCCCCATCACCAGGCCTCTGAAATTATTTAGGAGTCTTTTTCCCAACGTTAATTGGACGTTGCCATGGCCACGCTCACCATGAGCCTGGGCTTCATCTTCAAGGTGAGGTGTACACGAAAGCGTGCCCTCCCTCTCTCTGTTCATCAGTGTCATGCTATGCTGGGAGCCTCCTGCCAGGAGGCCCCCTGGGAGGAATCCCCTCATTCCCTCTGGGCAGCAGCAAATCGGAGCCACCTTTGTAACTGGTGTAGCCACTAGCCAAGCGACCTTTCAGAATTAAATTTAAAGTAATTAAAGGAAAACAAAATCAGACATTCGGTTCAACATGTCACACCAGCCACATTTCAGGGACTGAATAGTCACATGTGGCTGTGGCTAGTTTACTGGGCAGTGCAGATCTGAACAGTCCTTTGTCCAGGAAAATTCTGATGGGCAGGGCTCAGTTAGAGAATGTGTGCCAAGGACCCAGGCCCAGCAGAGGCAGAATTGTCAAGTAGACAAAGCGCATCTCTGACACCCCCACCCCCGTGCACACGCGTGTACACATACACAGATGCACGTGCACACATGCACTGTACTGAGCTGCCTTTCCTTCTCCCCGTCACTATTCAGTTATAGGCCACCCCCACTCCAAGATAGCAGTGCCTTCCCATGTCATTTCTCACCTCATTCCAGCTGCAGGAGCTCCAGTTACCCGCTCCTCTCCTTATTTGCTTGATTCCTTTATTCCCACCTCATCCTCTAATAGGCCAATTTAGAAGTCATTGCCAGCATGTCAGGAGAGGTCTGATGGTCATGAACAACTGAATATAAATCCTCTGAAAAAAAAATTAAGAACATTATTTTCTGAATTAGTGTCTTAATATCTTGATGTTTTGATCGCTTTTAGAGATATAAGATTTATTTATTAATTAAGTCTTCATTTGGAAATTGTTAGAGTAAAAAATTGGAAGATGATGTCCATCTTACGATAACTTTTAGAGTTTTAGAACGGACCATGATTTGGAGACATGGAGAGTTTGATGACACTGCAGGTTTAAACCGACTTGGGAGGGAGAGAGGAGAGCCTGGACACTTCGCTGTGGATTCGCTGATCCCTCCGAGTCACAGTTCTGGTTTTTGATGTGTCAGTTTTTAATACATGAATGTTTCAGAAATGTTGAAAAGGGCCTTGAGGGTGTAGGCATGCTACAATTTAGCACCTGTTTACTTTGCATTTAATGGGGGATAGTAAAATAATAACTTAAAACCACTATATTTTATAAATAATGGAATACAATTAATGTGATCAGAAGAGATTTCATTTGTGTTTTAGGAACACCTTATCAAAATGCAGAAGCAGAAACTGCAGCTGCCTCAGCAGCCCCCCCCACCGCAGGCTCAGCCAGGACCCCCCGCCACCGACGCCCCAAGTACAGGTGCAGCCCCCCCAGCCCCCCCAGCAGCAGAGCCCCCAGCTCACCACGGTCACGGCCCCCAGGCCCGGAGCCCTGCTCACAGGCACCACCGTTGCCAACCTCCAGGTGGCCCGGCTCGTAAGTCCCAGTTCATACATTTGTTTTTCAAAAGCAGCATCATTTTAGCATTTGTTCAGGACTATGTTAGGTATTATAACCGACTTACAAGTAAAGTACAATAAAATGTAACCCATGTGACTTAAATATGATTATTTAGATAATTCTACACTCTTCAGTTTAGTAAGTGAAACAGCTTTTTATGGACAGCTTTTTAATGGTTCAGGGAGGTTCTTGGAGGGAAGTGGAGAGTGGGCAAGACCATGAAGGAGGGTGAGATTCACACTGGGCTGCCTCACCAGGACAGAGACGGCACCCAGGAGCCCCTGGGTTGCAAGGTGGGGGTGCAGAGGGTTGCCGTCTCGTCCGGCAATGGCTGGTGGGACTGGAGTCTGGGCATGTGAAGGAGGCTTGTGCAGCCTAGAAAGGCAGGTTCTGAGATGCTGGTGGGGGCCTCTGGGGCTCGTTGAAGCAGGAGTTGTGACAAGGCCAGGTGGGGTTGGGGAGACTGATTCTAGACAACACGCCAGTAGAGGCTCTTCTGTGCGCCTTGCACTGTCACGCCAGGGACTCTGCCTTCTCTCTCTCCCTGGAGCTGGTGCCCGCGTAGCTCCCCTGAGCAGGTATAGGTGTAGGTGAGGGCACTAAGGCCTGCAGGTGAAGTGGCGTACCCCAGTCCTTCCACTGTGCACTGGGGAGTGGGGACTGAGGCTGTACGGCACAGGTGGCCTGGGCTGGGGTTGGCCTGTCCTAGACGAAGAAAGGGATGGAAGTTAAAAACTTGCTGAGAAAGAGTACTTTCATCAGTGTTCCCAGAAATGCAGTGACAGTCGGAGCAGTGAGACACTTTGGAAAGGTGTTGTCTTCGTGTGTGTTTTGTCCCACAGTTGTGGGTTACCTTTTGTGGAGGGAATTTGGATAATTAAGCTAAAAAAATGTTTAACACTCTCTAACCCAGCAATCCGATTTCTGGTATATCCTAAAGAAATAGCAGAACAATTACAAAGTAATGAACGTACAAACTTTCGTTGCAAGAATGTGAATGTTAGAGGAAACTTAAATGCCGTTTCTAAGACACTTTCTCAGTGAATCATAGAGCATCCCAACAGTGGAGCATGAAGCTGCTTTGAGAAATGTTGCAGTTCTGTACTTCTTTACAGATTATTGTAAAGGGAAGAGAAGCAAATTATGAATACCTATAATTTCATCCAATTTTTACATACTTTCACCGCATCCCACATAGACACAGACAAGTCTTGAAGGATAAACATCAATTTTAACATTTATATGTGGATTGTTTTAGGATTATAGGTGATGTTTTACGTTCTTATTTATATTGTCTGAGGTTTTTTGGGGTTATCTGAGTTTTTATACCTACAAAAACAGAGCTGTTTCCTTTTTGCCTTTTTAAAAATGTAAATTAAAAAAAAAACGTACTTGGTAGCGGTGTGGTGAGTTGGAGGAGGACTTTTGGTGGGAGGTCCTGACCGTCTTCTTGGGGTTGGGGGGCCAGCTGATCTCCACTGGTAGCCGAGGAATAGGAAATAAGAGATCCGTCAAAAAATATGGCATGATTTGGGTATTAGCGAGGTACAGTAGATGGACAGTGGCAGGGAAGGAGGTAACGGCAGAGATTGAGTTGTGTGAGCCGATTAAAATCTGATCTATGGCCGTGGCCTGGTGGGCTCATGGGTCCCAGGCTTTGTAAGCGATGGTTTAAGAAATGGATCAGCATACGTGTGTGTGAATCAGTAAACTTTCTTTTAACTCAGTTGCCACTTGCCAGCTTTGGTAACCTTGGTGAATGTTTTCACAGCCTGGCCTCTTGCAAGGGCACCTTTGGAAAGACACAAGATATTCTGACTTTCTCTGACTGACCCACTTCTGTTGCTCTTTAGACCCGGGTCCCCACCTCCCAGCTGCAAGCGCCGGGCCAGATGCAAGCCCAGACGCCCCAGGCTGCTCAGGTGGCCCTGGCGAAGCCACCTGTGGTGTCCGTCCCTGCGGCCGTGGTCTCCTCGCCTGGAGTCACGACCCTGCCCATGAATGTTGCCGGCATCAGCGTAGCCATTGGGCAGCCGCAGAAGGCTCCAGGTGCGTGCTGGGCACTCTCCCACCTCTGCAGCACCTGCTACGTCCTGTGATGTTTAATCTGCCCTTTGTGATAGAAGTGGTTAGCTCTGCTGTTTCCTTTACTTAAAATGCATTACAGGGATGCTGCATTATATTTTAGCATAAGGGTCTCTCAAAAATTTTTAGGTACAGGTTTTGGTCCATCAGTTAAATCACTGAACATTCTGAATTTCCTGTATCTTTATTTAAGTGTCATTTATGAGCCTAGCAGCATTTTATATGTATTTAAGGGATGGTTTAATCTGTCTCAGCCTTGTTTCACTATATCATTTTTCTTTTTCTTTCTTTCTTTTTTTGCATGGGCAGGCACCGGGAATCAAACCCGGGTCTGCGGCATGGCAGGCGAGAACGCTGCCTGCTGAGCCACCGCAGCCCGCCCATCACTATATCATTTTTGCATGTGTACAGAAGTCCATCAACTTGATCAATTCAGTAATTCATGGAAATAGTAGAGAATTTCATGTGAGCCTTGCATTCACTTTCACATCCTTAGCTTTGATGATGAAACAATGTAATTGCTGTTTGTAGGACAGACTGTGGTAGCCCAGCCTGTGCACGTCCAGCAGCTGCTGAAGCTCAAACAGCAAGCCGTCCAGCAACAGAAAGCCATTCAGCCTCAGGTCGCCCAAGGCCAGGCAGCCGTCCAGCAAAAGGTACTCGGAACTTTTCTCACATCATTTTTCTGTGTTTTGGGCCAGGGGCCTGGCCGTCAGGCACATGCCTGAGAGGACAAAGTGTTTTTAGTGAAACCTTGGCTGGAATTCATGGATTGGAGAACCCCCATCATTATGTAAGTTTCACAGAGGATAGGTGGTAGAATTACTAGTGTGGTGGTGATTTTTTGTTCTTTCCCTCTTTGGCCCTTCTACAAATGAATGCTGCCTGTGATCTGACAGTGGTCTCTGGGTGAGAGGCTGGCAGTTTCTTGAGGATGTTGGCTGTGAGCTTGGAAGCCTGGCTCCCGGGAGGGCTGCGTGGCTGTGAGGGATCGAGGCAGGACTGGAACGCTGGGCAGAGCAGCTGGAGCCTACAGGCCAGGTCCTGCCCGGTCTCCTGGTGCACAGACGGGATGGATTGGGGGCAGGGGGATCTCCAAGTCTGGTGAGGAACATGACTTCTCCTTGAAGCCAAAGGGGTGTCTGGATCCCAGGTGAAAAGCATGTCCTTGGTTTGTACACTCATTGGAGGGTGGGCCGGAGGTGCCAGCCGTGGGAAAGCAGGGTGGCACATGGCGTCAGGGTGAGCAGAACTGACTCAAGGAGAAGTGTGAGCAGTGTCCAGTTAAACTTGAGCTTCTCCGTAGCTTATGCGTTTCCTGACGCAGCATTCCTGCAGCTCCTCAGTCAGCCCTCATGTGAGTGTCTGTGAAGGTGAGAAGAGGGAGACAGTCTGTCTTCAGGGAGCTCACACACTGGTTACTTTTTGGCAGCATAAAGCCTGATGTTCCCTTGATGTGGGGAACAGATGGTTTTGGTGCTGAACTGTGTGTTAGGATTCACACCATTTTCTGAATTTAGCGAGGCCGCCTGCCATGTGCTCTGCAGCAGCAGTCGTGTGGACACTTAAACAGCTGTCCTCTTCTTGTACACAAAGAGCTGCACTGAGTGCTCTGCATGCGCCATCCTCAGAACAGGGCTGGCGGGATGGAGAAGACAGAGGGAGGCCCAGAGGGAATGAGTGCCAGGCCCACGGTCCGGAGCTGATGAAAAGTGAGGCTGGTGTGCTGACATTTGGCCTCCAGCATAGCTGCCAAGTGCACGCCCTCCCCTTGAGGTCTGGCACACTTCTGTTCTGTGCTCCCACCTGTAGAAGAGCTAGTTTGGTGCTGAAATAGTGCAGAATCCTGGTAGTGCAGCTTACAGGATGGCAGAACAGAAAACTGGAAGCCAGAACTCTCCTAGAAAATGTGGATGGGCTGATGTCAGCCCTAATAGCATTTGATATGAGAAGGTATAGGCTTGAAGAGACAAAAATGGTCAGGGTCTCCAGAGTGTGTGCCATTTGTCTGGGGGCACGTTTGACAGGAAATCGGGGTCCTGTTAGGAAAGTCCTTGGTCAGTGCAGGTTCTCGGTGGGAACTGGTTGTGTTGCCTGGACTCCAATGAGCAGCCTCTCCTTTTCTTCAGATAACTGCACAGCAGCTTGCTGCTCAAGGCCAGCAGCAGAAGGTCACCTATGCCACACAGCCGGCTCTTAAAACGCAGTTCCTCACCACCCCTATCTCCCAAGCCCAGAAGCTGGCAGGGACACCGCAAGTGCAGACCCAGATCCAAGTGAGTATGACCTGCTTTCAGCAGGAGCTGATGCCGACGTTCGCATCACAGCCTAGCACGTGTACCGGACAACGAATCAGTTGTGTGTGTGCGTGTGGCTAAAGAATGAGAATAAGGGGAGCACCTGCCCCCACCTCCCAGGTGAAGAAACAGGGCCATGGTGCTACTGGGGACCCCTTTGTGCCCCCCATTGCTTCTGCCAGAGGCAGCGAAGGGCCTGGCATTTGTAGCCCATTTCTCTTTACAGTGTCACCATCTGTGTGTGTCCCTGAAGAGTGTACTGCTTGACCCATCATGGCTTAGAATGTTAGTGACGTCTTCCGTCTCGTGAAAGACTTGTCTCTTCACGTACCGTTGATGAGAATCTGCCAGGTGTCTGCGTGTGTTGTTCTGTTTCATGATGAAGGCACAGCTGTCGGCACTCGGGATCTGGTTTGGACTATTGCAGTCCTGCACAGCGTTGACCAGACTCGAGACACACACCTGTGGGGTGTGGGGCGTGCACACTCAGCCAGCTCACGAGGGGCGGCCCCGCCAGTCTTAGGGTCCTGGAGCTGTGCGTCTTTGTCCTTAAATGGTTTACCTTGCGCCAGCCTGGTGTTTGGGAAATGGAGTCTCACTCTGGTTTTAAGTGGTGTTTCTGTAGTAGCAATGAGGTTCCCTTTTTTATGTATTTATTGATTCTTTAGTCTCCTCTTTGGGAAGTACCTCTTCAGGTGTTTTACCCAATTTTGTCTATCCGTTCTGGAGAGATCGGTCTGCAGTTTTATATACCGAGGCTTACTTTTCCCAGCAAGTGGCTAATCTTTTCACTTACACAATGGCATCTTTTAATGATCAGAGTTCTTAATTTCAATGTACTGGAATTTATCACTCTTTTCATTTCCAAATGGTGCTTTTGTGTCTTCCTTAAGAAATCCTTTCCAAAGAACATGAAGATATTTTCCTAGATCATCTTCTACAACCTTAATACATTTGATTTCACATTTAGGTCTTTGATCCCGGAGTTGATATTTGTTTATGATAGTACAATTTAATTTTTTTTCCTATACATAACCTGTTTCTTTCAACGCCGTTTACTGAAAAGTCCATTCTTTCCCCATTCATCTTGCTGTGCTAATTTTGTCATAAATTTTGCCAGGTCCTGTTTTTGAGCTTTTTTATTTGGTTTTGCTGTCTCTTTGTTTATTTCTCATGTTTTAATTACTCTGATATCAGCTGATCTTCCTCAGGAATACCTTGCGCTCCGCGTGAGCTTTCGTGTGCTTGTCAGGCTTCTATTAGAATTGCATGGAGTGGGGAGGGGTGATAATCTTTACAGTCTTGACACTTCAGACCAATGGATGTGGCATATGTTTTAGTATTTAAGTCTTCTTGGATGCCTTTTAATTAAATACATTTTCAAATTTACCTTTGTAAAGGTTGTATATCTTTTCTTAGCTTTATTCCTAAATAATCAGCCCTTTCTGAGGCTTTTGTAAGCAGCATTTTTTTAAATTTCCATTTTCTGTCTGTGGCTATTGTACATTGAGTTGGGTCTGGCATTATTTGAATCGTCTATCTGTAGCTTTCTCTGCATTTTCTTTGCATGTATTCACTCACCTTCCTTCTCATCCCCTATGCCCTTCTCCTTGCCTTGTACAGCCGGGCAGTGGCAGATAGCAGCCGTGATGGCGGCAGCCTTGCCCAGGAGTCAGTGCAATGCGGGCGGGTGCCATGCCAAGTAGGGGCTTTGCTTGAAGCGGGTTTCTTTTTCTATCACTGTTTATTAGAGTAGGAAAATTTCTTTCTTTTTCTTGTTTGCTAGAAATGTTTGCATTTCTTTTTATTGTGAGTTTGGTGTTTTTGTTTGTTTTTTGCTTGTGTGGTCTTTTAAGAAAAAGCACTCAGTCTGCTTTCATTCCCTTAGTGATTGCCTACCTTGTCTCTTTTTTTTTTTTTTAACTATTTTTATAGTATAGTATAACATATATACAAAGCAAAGAAATAAAAAAGCAATAATTTTCAAAGCACTCTTCAACAAGTGGATACAGGACAGATCCTAGAGTTTGTCGTGGGCAACCGTACGATCCTCTCAGATTTTTCCTTCTAGCTCCTCCAGAATACAGGAGACTAGAGGGCTTAAATATTTTTTTTATCATCACAATCGATTTTTTTCCTTCTTTTTTTTTGTGAAAAATAACATATATACAAAAAAGCTATAAATTTCAAAGCACAGCACCACAATTAGTTGTAGAACATATTTCAGAGTTTGACATGGGTTACAATTCCACAATTGTAGGTTTTTATTTCTAGCTGCTCTAAAATACTGGAGACTAAAAGAGATATCAATTTAATGATTCAGCATTCATATTCATTTGTTAATCCTGTCTTCTCTGCATAACTCCACCATCACCTTTGATCTTTCCATCCCTCTCTTTTAGTCCACCCTGTCTCTTTAAATCCCTCTCTATGCCGTGGCTGCCCAGACTCCCTGTCTAGCCAGCTGGCCTTTTAAATGTCTGACCTAATAGCCTCTGGCGTAGCGTGCACAACCCAAACTGCTCCCTCTAGAGGTGTCATCTGCTCCCATATGGTGGCTCAGACCCACTAGGCCCCTTGGCCTTCCTTGGACCAAATCCTTGCAATCATTCTTCCCTTTTTTCTCTGTCTCAGACTCCAGAAGTGATCCATTAGCAATTCTGTAGACTCCACTCCTAAAAGATCTAGAGTGTGACTGCTTTCCCCCCACCTCTGCGGTCAGCACCCTGTGTAGACCCCATCTCTCCCACCCAGATTGTCACCTGCATTACTGCGATTGTCCCCCTGCCTCCCTTCCGTCTGCTGTCAGCACCACAGTGGAGCAGTCTCCTTTCGTCTCCTTAAGCTCTCCAGGGGCTTTTCCTCTCACTCGGAGCCAGGCCACACACTCCTTAGAGCCCCGGAAGCCCATGGCCTCCTGCTTGATCCCAGATAGCTTCTTGCTGTCCTGGGCTTGGGCACTACCTCTCAAGTAGGGTCTTTGCACTCCCTGTCAATTTTACATTCCCACCTCATCTCCAACACTCATTTTCCACATTTTAAATGATAACCATCCATTCTAGATGGTGTGAAATGGTTTCTCATTGTAGCTCTGATTTCCATTTTCCTTATGGCTAGTGATGTATTGAGCATCTTTTTATGTGCGTATTGGCTATTTGAATATCTCCTTTGGAGAAATGTTTGTTCAAGTCTTTTGTCCGTTTTTTGATCAGGTTTTTTGCCTTTTTGGCTGATGAGTTGTATTCTGGATATTAAGCCCTTATATGATTTCCAAGTATTTTCTCCTATATTGTAGGTTGACTTTTCACTTTCTTGCTAATATCCTTTGATGGACCAAATTTTTTAATTTGGATGAAATGTAATTCATCTAGTTTTTCTTTTGTTACTTGTGCTTTTGATGCTAACTCTAAGAATCCATTGCTTGACAGAAGGTCCTGAGGATTTTCTTCATGTTTTCTTCTAAGAGTTTCATGGTTTAGATCTTATATTTAGTTCTATGATCCATTTTGAGATAATTTTTATATGTGGTATGAGTCAGGGGACAACTTTGATTCTTTTGCGTATCAACATCCAGTCTTCCCAGCCCCATTTATTGAAGAGACTCATCTTTCCTTCTTGAGTGGACTTGGTGCCCTTGTAGGAAATCACCTGGTCTCAAAGATGAAGATGGAGTCTTGCTGCCTCTGGGATCTCAGGGCTGTGTCACCCTTTGTGGCTGGCATTTTCATTGGAAGTTTTTGGTCCCCCTTTTATTGACACTGTCTCCCTTCAGGATCACAGCTGTGAGGTGTGTGTGTGTGTGTGTGTGTGTGTGTGTGTGTGTGTGCGCGTCTCCTGCTAATCTCCTTACCTGGAGTGGGGTGTGTGCCCTACATCCCATGAGACCATGAAAACTAAGGCATGAACCCTTTTGGGTCAGTAAGTGCCCTTGGGACACAGGTGGCTTTCGTGCTTTCACTCACTTCTTAGGGCCCCACCTTTGCCTAGGTTTCTTGGACTGAGTACCTGAGTCCTCCCACGTGTGGTGCAGAAGGGAGGCCTGTTTCTGTGCTTCAGACCTACAGAGCGTATGATCCACGGCACATCTTATTTCATGGAAACATGTTTATATGTTTCGGGGTTTTTTTTCTCTTTTTGGCTTGGGCAGGAACTGGGAATCAAACCCAGGTCTCTGGCATGGCAGGCAAGAACTTTGCGCCCTGTGTTTTTTTATACTAAATTACAATGAGCCAGTAAACACTTTCAGATTAATTTTAATTTCATATGAGTGCCAACATTTATTTGGAGCTTTGTCCTTTACAAGTATATCATATATAATTTCCCATTCAATTTTCCCCAGAATTATTTGCACAGGACTCATTTTCATCCCCAGTCTGTGAGTAAAGGAAGTGAGTGGGGAGCCAAGGCCCACGAGGGTTTTCCCCAGGGTGTCTGCTCGTGAGCCCATTCTGCTTCTGTGGGGTAGCATCCCTGACTGCACTTAGAAACAACTGGTCTGATCCATTTTACTGTATTGAGAGAGCAAGATACACATTCAGTGAAACGTTTACAAAAAGTGAAGTGAATACAGGGTAAAAAGTTGTGTTTTGCATATAGAGAGATCTCAAACATGATTTTAAAGAAAACATAGAAAAATGATACAAATATCCACCATTAACATTTTGGTACATCTCTGGACTTGGGCTGAACTTGGGCATTCTGGTCTCCACACCTGTGATTCAGCGTGTCAGCTTTGGCTTGCTGTCTCTGTCATCCCTCACAGCTGTAGCCTTCTGCTGCGGAGCTGGAGGAGCTTGTTGAGGCAGCCGATCCCTAAAAGGCCAGTTGCACCCTTGTAGGAACTCATTTAATCCTGTCCTTGATGTAATTCTCTCATATAAACTTGGAACAGTTTTTACTAAAAAAAAGCATCTGACTGTCTATAATATGAGGCCAAGGTTAGAAAAATAAGCTTCCGTTATGCAAGATATTGGATGATGAGGCGGGGTAGTTATTTGGGGTTGGGTGACATACCTCATTCTGTCACGGCTCCATGGGAGCACACTTTGAATTGCTCTGCTCATTGTTTGACTGCATAAAGAGTCGAGAAGGAAAGAAACGGAGAAAAAGCTCTCTTTTTCTTTTGAATTCTCAATTTTGCTCTTTCTTTTGTCAAAGGTTGCAAAACTCCCTCAAGTTGTCCAACAGCAGGCAGCTGTGGCCGGTGTCCAGCAGGTGGTCTCTGCCTCTCAGCAGGTGGGTCCGGGGAGCACACCATAATCAGAAAGGTCTGCTTCTGTTCCTCATATGGGGACCTTATATTCATAGTCACATATCCCATTTTAAGAGAATTTTTGGGTTTTAATCCGTAGGAAATAGAATTTTAATTAGAGAATCACTTTTTTTAATTAATTAAAAAAATTAACTAACACAACATTTAGAAATTATTCCATTCTACATATGCAATCAGTAATTCTTAATATCATCACATACATGTATGATCATCATTTCTTAGTACATTTGCATCGATTTAGAAAAAGAAATAGCAAGATAATAGAAAAAGAAATAAAATGATAATATAGAGAAAAAATAAAAATTAAAAAATACAAAAAATATATATAAAAAATAACAAACAAACAAAAAACTATAGTTCAGATGCAGCTTCATTCAGTGTTTTAACATAATTACATTACAATTAGGTAGTATTGTGCTGTCCATTTTTGAGTTTTTGTATCCAGTCCTGTTGCACAGTCTGTATCCCTTCAGCTCCAATTACCCATTATCTTACCCTGTTTCTAACTCCTGATGGTCTCTGTTACCAATGACATATTCCAAGTTTATTTAGAGAATCACTTTTGATTTTCATAAATACAGAAAAAAAACTTTCAGGGAAAGATGTGATAGTGTCAGGGCAGTTTGGAATACTGTAAGCGTACTTGGGTTCAAACCGATGATCAGTTGTAAGTCAGGACCCTTCCTTCTGCTCGTTTCTCTCGGTCTTTCATCCGGCCAGTGACCTTGTTGTGTCCCGCAAGCCTGTGGCACCGTGCTGTCACCTTTTGGGGTATGCCCGTGCTGCCATGGACCTTGCATTCCAGAGGCATGAGTGCTGTTTGGGTCAGCGATGACCCGATCCTCTTAACACAGAAACATGTTAGGCTTTCTTGTGGGCTTTATTTACTGCTATAAAACATGGCCATATAAAGGGCATGCTTTAAAAAATTTTATTTTATTGAAAGTCACACTGGCATAGAGATTTCAAGAAACCAAATGGTAGTTTAAACTTTCTAGCACCCACAAAATCAGGCCCCTGAGCCAATCCTTACTTTTTCCCAGAGGCATTCACTTTTTGCTGAAGAGTGGCCATCTGTTAATTTTCTATATTTATTTGGTTTGATACCAGAATTCATATTTTGGTAGGCCAGGTAGGTGTTACATTTTATAAAAGCAAACTTGCTATTAAAGTTTTGGAAAGGATCCCCTCCCCCACCCCCGACTGTTTTATCAGCCATGTCACTGATACACGCATTTTCTGATTTGCTTCAGGCTTCCCCTCAGACAGTGACGCTCACGCAGGCCGCCCCAGCAGGCCAGCAGGTGCAGGTCATCCCTGCCGTCACGGCCACGGCTCAGGTGGTTCAGCAGAAGCTCATCCAGCAGCAGGTGGTGACAACGGCATCTGCCCAGCTCCAGGCACCTGGCATCCCTAACCCAACCCAGGTGCCAGCCAGCTCCGACAGCCCGAATCAGCAGCCGAAACTGCAAATGCGAGTACCTGCCGTCAGGTTAAAGACACCTACCAAGCCTCCTTGCCAGTAGTCACCAGAGCGCCGGCATTCCAGCATAGCCACCTTCTTCACCGTTCATGGTCTTAAGGCAAAAATCTACCTTCCGCACAGAAAAAAAATTATTTATTTTTACACCTTGGGACAATGTCATATAAGGTATTCAGCATTTGGAGATCTATATTTGAGACAAAGTCATATAATAATCTCATCAGTGTCCATCCTATACTGCAGGAAGAAGTGATCTCTGTCGAACGCCCCTTTTCTGTATTACATGTGACCAGTGAAAAAATTGACAGTGGCATGTTTTTAAAAAATCATCCTAACTTTTAGTTTCTTCCCCAGAGCAAAATAATACTTTATTTGAAAGCCATTTAGAATTTCTCTTGATTTATAGTATTTTGCATATTAAAGTAGCCAAATTTGAATGTACAGTGAGTCACAAATTAGACATTCTAAAGGGAAAACCTGGTCTTTGATGGTACTGCCACATGTTTGTCCTTGATACCTAACTCAAAAATGCGTCATGGCGTCATGGTCCTTGCTGAGGAGAGAAACCATCACAGTAAGTCATCTGAGATTGGGCTTTCATTCCAAAGACAGACAATAGGTTTTCTCATTCTCACCTAACATGTGACTTGTTATCATTTTTAAAGGAAATATTTGGGACTCATACCTATCTAATCACACTCATGGCATAGTCCCAGCTTGAACCTTCATTCCAGAGAGCAGCCAGTGTAACTAGGCTCTCTCACCCCCGCCCCCACGTGATTTATGCTCACTTAAAGGAAATGTTTGGGCTGGATGCCTATCTAAGCACATTCCTGAAATATTTTGGATAGCTTTTGGATAATACTCTCATTTGGACTTCGTGTACTAAAGCAGCTCCAAGGGCCCTTGGTGAATGTGCTAGACTGGTTTACACTGAGACTGCCGTGCAAATGTTATGTTGCTGATGTCACTCTGCTGAATGAAAGGTAAATGGGAGGTAGTTTTCATGAGAGGTGTGGTCGGCACAGGTCCAGGCTTGTCTGCAGAGTGGGGAACCTATTTGTGTAACCTATTTTACTTAGGAATGTAGAAGTATAAACCACAGAAATGGGCCTAAAACTCTTAATTATGGACCTGTAACAAGATTTAACACATGCATAAACAAAAATTCAGGCATTTTAAGGCAAGTGGACTGGAAATCATCAGATTTTATTTTACTGGGGTCTTAAATGTGAATAAACATGTACACTCATGGTTCTGTTAGTTAAGACGGAGAGCTGTTTGTGGAAAGTGGAAGGGAAAAAGGAAGCCCAATATTTGTTTCTTTTTTTTTATAACTACAGCAAGATAACAAATGCGATTTTAAGTGAGCTTGATTGGCTGATGATTTGCCTTCTTACCTTGAAGTTTTCTCAAGAGCGAAAAGTTAAATGTGTGGGAATACCCTCTATGCTGTGACTAATTTTTTTTGACTATTTTATATTAGTTGGTCCAGGAAATGAGGTTATGCTTGGTTTTGGTGTACTAAGAACAGATGTGGTACTTAAGGGTTTTTGAATTTTTGTAAGAGTTTTGTTTCCTCCCTGTGTGTTCCCTTCCTGCTGCTCAGGGGAGCATCCTTGCCTGCGGATTGCCTTTTCCCGGTGTGGTACAGGCATGTGTGGACAGTAACATGGCAACATTCAGCAAAACCAACTGGGGAGACCATTTTTTGAGCTCTTGATGAGAAATTTGGAAAAAGGGAGAAGTCAGGTGATGAAAAATGGGATTTAATATTTTAGTTCATTGGAAATATTAGAAGAGTAGTGTGGTCTCTTCTTAAACGAGCTCATTCTGGCCCACCAGGGCACTGGGTGTGAGCAGCTCTGCGCACTTGTGCTCTGGTCACGGGGTGGGGGTGGGGCATCTCTACACATTTCCTTCCTCAGATTTAGTGCAGACCTAAAATATACGGGAATCCTCTTGTTTTACCTTATTTTAATTGGCATACCCTGTTCACTTTCCTCTCACCCTTCATGAAGTGCTGGTAGTCTGTTTTTAAATGATAAATTTTTGAGTGCACTAAGTTTAAAATAGTCTAGACATAATGCCTTAAGTGAAAGTCCTCTGTGAATCTAGAACAGTAGGAGAAAATTGATAAACATCTCTCAGAGCTTCCTGTGGAGATCCAAGCTGCAGTTGCGTGGGATTGCCACCCCAGCCTTGACTCTGAAGCCGAAAGCCTTGACTGCGTTTGAAATGCATTTTCTTCAGCGATTCCCTCACATGAAATTTAGAAGAGAAAGTGTTTCTGTTTATGTCACTTGATTTAGAAACATCTAGATGTGAACACTGACCTGAGTCCCTCACAGTCCTGTAAGTAAAACATTCTCCTTCTAGCATATCGCTTTTCTTGGACTTACATTTTAAAGGTTAAATTTTCCATGTTAAAGAATTAAATATGAGTTTAGGAAGCTAGGCCTTCTCAGACCATTACTGTTAGCAAAATAATGCATTACCTTGCTAACCAGGATTCCATACTAATAGGAAATGATTCCAAGAAACATTCAAAGCAAAAAGTGTGTAAACCCAGCAACAGAGCAGTCTACTCTAGCTGTCCACTGCAGAAGACAGCTACCCAGTGATTGTTTACAACAGAGACGCTGATTTCACTTCAGATCAGAGTGATTTTCTGATGCTTAGGGGGGAAACAGGGGCACTTTGATTCCAGGCATTCGCTCAGGTTTGGTGCCTGCTGAGGCAGAGGTTTTCCTTATTATTGTTAACTGTTGTAACCGCATAGCTGTGTTGAGAGTATAGAGGAGGAGCAGATTCCGGATGTAAATAATTTGTAAACATGAGCATTTGTACTTGAGAGGATTTTCAAGGGCACTGACATCCAACCAAAAAAGGGTGTAATAAAATGACTTTTTTATATTCTTGTTGTCTTTCATAGAATGCTAGTATTTAAGTTAAAGTAAGATGCTCGATATGTTTATTACATCTGTCTGAAGAAAAACCCGAAAGTAAAGGCTCCTTCCGCCAGTCACGCGGAAGGAGCCTTTTCCCCCCCTAACCCCTTCTCCCCAGATCCAGAAGGCCTGAGAATGAGCCAGGGGTGTCATTGGTGATCACTGGTGGAGGACAAGTCAGAGGGTGGGGCTGCTGTCAGGGCCAGCTGCGTCCTGGAGCCATTTGTGGAGAGAAGCAGGGCTGCCTCTACCCAGGGTGGGTCCCAGCCCAGGGTCCCACTGCTCTGGGGGGTGGAGCAATCGAACGCCCTTAGGTACCCTCTGTTCAAAACCCTTTGACCTGGGGAGTGGGCAGGTCATTCCTTTTTCATTTCTTTTGCTTTTAGACTTCTTTTCCTTTAGTAAAAAAAATTCTGACCACAAAAAAATTATTTTTATTAAAAATGCACGTTATGAAAAGTAACGAGTGTCCTCCTCACTTCCCAAGGCTGTGTTTGATCTTGGAACCTCTCCTTCTGTCTCTCTACCCTTCCAGCCCTCAGAAACAGTCGTATTGCCTCCTGGGAGCACGCAGTCCTCCCAGGGGCCACGATCCTCCCGGGAGATGCGGTCCTCCGGGCAGCACCCGGCCCTCAGGACATGCCCAGCGCGACTGGGAGGCCGGTGGCTGAACCGCGGGTCCCTGTTTGTGCAGCTGTTGTAGCGGCCGTGAGGACGCCACCGCCGTGAAGCTCTTGAGCGGACATCTGCCCTCAGCCGTCCTGGTCCGGCGGGGACTGAGCCAGAGGTCCACCGCCACCTCCAGGGTGGGCGTATAAAAACTCAGATGCCGATAAAGCGTCCGGGTGGGCCAGCCCGGGGCCGCTCCGGCCTGCTGCTCCGTCGCCGCCTGTGTCAGCCCATCTGCACCCCGACGCCACAGCCGTCTCCCAAAGGCTCCTTGGCCGGGCAGCCGTGAGCACCAAGCCAGGGGCGCCGCGGTTCCCGACCCGGAGCAGTCGCGGGCCCGCGCCGCCAGCTGGATGGAGGTCTGGGTTACCCGACCGGACACAGCTGGCTGGGACCCGCCGCTTCCTCCCACTCCCCTGCGCGGGGCGGGCCTCGCCCGCCAATTGGCCCGCGCCGCGCCTGCGCAACGTTTCTCCGGAAGGGGGGGGACGCCCGCGCTTGCGCAGAAGGCACACGCCGGCCGCCGGTTTGGTTTAGTAGGTGGGTGGCGGGCGTGTGCCTGGCGTGCACGGCCGTCCCGACCTGGTGTGCACGGCCGTCGCGGGCCGGGGACAGGCGGGAGCTCGCTCGGGGCGCCGCGGTGAGTGACGGCGTCACGCCCCACCTCCCACCTCCCGCCGTCGGCTGCTGGGGTCGCCGGTGAGCTCCGCCGCGCCCAGCACGCCCCTCAACCCCTCGCGCGGCCGCCCGGCGCGCTCCCGCACGCCTGCAGCGCGCCCCCCAGCCCTCCGCCCGCGCGCGGCCCCCTCCCACCCCACGCCGCGCTCCCCACGCCCCGCTCCCCACGCCCCGCGCCTCTCCACCTGCTCGCCCAGCCTCCTGCTCCGCCCCGCTGGTGCTGTCCTCGGTGCTGAGGGCTGCCTTCCCTCCTCCTGCCTGCGGGAGGTCCGCAAGCCGTGCAGGAAGCGCGTACCGGGAAGCAGAGCTCTGGTCGGGGTCTCAACAGCGCTGTCTTCGCGCTCCCACGCCCTCCTGCCCCCCACTCTTTTCACCTGCGCCCTCCTGCCCCCCGCTGCTTTCTCCTGCTCCCTCCTGCTCCCCGCTGCTTTCTCCTGCGCCCTCCTGCCCCCCGCTGCTTTCTCCTGCTCCCTCCTGCCCCCCCACTACTTTCTCCTGCGCTCACTTACATGTCCCTGTGCCCTCCTGCCCCTACTCCTTTCTCCTACCCCTTCCAGCCCCCCACTGCTTTCTCCTGCGCCCTCCTGCCCCCCACTTTTTTTAAAAAATTTTTTATTAATTAAAAAAAATTACAAGAAACAAACATTGCCAACACATACACTCAGCAATTCACAATATCATCACATAGTTGCTTATTCATCATCCTGATCATTTCCCAGAACATTAGCATCAATTCAGAAAAAGAAATAAAAAAGACAGCAGAAAAATATAACTAACAGAAAAAAAAAATTTTACAGGCCATACCCCTTACTGATCCCTTCCATTGGTCACTAGCATTTCAAACTAAATCTATTTTAACATTTGTTCCCCCTATTATTTATTTTTATTCCATATGTTCCTCTCTTCTGTTGACAAGGTAGATAAAAGGAGCATCAGACACAAGGTTTTCACAATCACAGTCACATTGTGAAAGCTATGTCATTACACAATCATCATCAAGAAACATGGCTACTGGAACACAGCTCTACATTTTCAGACAGTTCCCTCCAGCCTCTCCATTACATCTTGGATAACAAGGTGATATCTACTTAATGCATAAGAATAACCTCCAGGATAACCTCTCGACTCTGTTTGGAATCTCTCAACCATTGACACTTTGTGTCATTTCACTCTTCCCCCTTTTGGTCGCGAAGGTTTTCTCAATCCCTTGATGCTGGGTCTCAGCTCATTCTAGAGTTTTTCTCAATCCCTTGATGCTGAATCTCAGCTCATGCTGGGATTTCTGTCCCACGCTGCCAGGAAGATCCACACCCCTGGGAGTCATGTCCCTCGTAGACAGGGGGAGGGTGATGAGTTTGCTTGCTGTGTTGGCTGGAGAGAGAGGCCACATCTGAGCAACAAAAGAGGTTCTCTTGGGGGTGACTCTTAGGCCTAATTTTAAGTAGGCTTGACCTATCCCCTGTGGGGTTAAGTTTCATATGAACAAACCCCAAGACTGGGGGTTCAGCCTACAGCTTTGGTTGTCCACACTGCTTGTGAGAATATCAAAAATTCAACTTGGGGAAGTTGAGTTTTCCCCCGTTCTCACCATTCCCCGAAGGGGACTTTGCAAATACTTTTCCACTCACTGATCAAATCACTCTGGGATTCATCAGGGCATCAGCTGGACAAACCAACAAAATCTCATGTCCTATACAAAGTTCCATGTACTTAAGGTGTTCAATCAACTGTCTACATAAGTTATATTAGGAGATGCACTAGTCAAAGTATAGATTTGTACCAAATAAACATTTTTCGCTTTAGTCTCACACATTAGTTGAAATTTTAAAATATTAAGTACCATCTATTTTCAGCGCACTGCAGTAATGACATTCTTTTGTTCTTCCTCATGCAAAAATATTTTTTAAATTTGTACATTTAGTCACTATCATTATATACTCTAGGCATTCCTAGATTACACCATCTCAATCTTTATCGTCTATCTTTCTTTGTGATTTCATTTATGCTCCAGCCCTCCTCCCTCTGTCATTCTCATATGCAGCTTCATTCAGTGTTTTAACATAGTTGTATTACAGTTAGGTAATATTGTGCTGTCCATTTGTGAGTTTTTATATTCAGTTCTGTTGCACAATCTGTATCCCTTCAGCTCCAATTACCCAATATCTTACCCTATTTCTATCTCCTGATGGTCTCTGTTACCAAGGAAATATTCCACGTTTATTCACTAATGTCAGTTCATATCAGTGAGACCATACAGTACTTGTCCTTTTGTTTCTGGCTAATCACACTCAGCATAATGTCCTTAAGGTTCATTCATGTTGTTACATACTTCATAACTTTATTCTGTCTTACAGCTGCATAATATTCCATCTTATGTAAATGTCACAGTTTGTTTAGCCAACTGTCTGTTGATGGATATTTTGGCTGTTTCCATCTCTCGGTAATTGTTAATAATGCTGCTATAAACATTGGTGTGTAAATGTCCATTTGTGTCCTTGCTGTCATGTCCTTTGAGTAGAGATAGCATATAGATGGGTCCTGTTTTTTAATCCATTCTGCCAGACTATGTCTTTTGATTGGAGAGTTTAATCTATTAACATTCAGTGTTATTACTGCATGGGTAGTACTTTCTTCTACTATTTTGCCTTCTGGATTTTATATGTCATATCTAATTTTCCTTCTTTTTACCTTTACTCATAGTCTTCTTTTCTACACTCTTCTCAACAACTGTCTCTTGGTCTTCGTATCTGTCTCTAGTGTTCCCTTAGGTATTTCTTGCAGAGCTGGTCTCTTGGTCACAAATTCTCTCAGTGATTTTTTTGTCTGAAAATGTTTAAATTTCTCCTTCATTTTTGAAGGACAATTTTGCTGGAATAGAATTCTTGGTTGGCAGTTTTTCTCTTTTAATAATTTAAATATATTATCCCACTGTCTTCTCGCCTCCATGGTTTCTGCTGAGAGATCTGCACATAGTCTTATTGGGCTTCCCTTGTATGTGATGGATTGCTTTACTCTTGCTGCTTTCAAGATCCTCTCTTTCTCTTTGACCTCTGACATTGTGATTAGTAAATGTCTTGGAGTACATCTATTTGGATCTATTCTCTTTGGGGTACGCTGCACTTCTTGGATCTGTAATTTTAAGTCTTTCATAAGAGTTGGGAAATTTTCAGTGATAATTTCCTACATTAGTTTTTCTCCTCCTTTTCCCTTCTCTTCTCCTTCTGGGACACCCACAACACGTATATTTGTGTGCTTCATATTGTCTTTCAATTCCCTGAGTCCCTGCTCATATTTTTCCTTTTTTTTCCCTATAGTTTCTGTTTCTTGTCGGATTTCAGATGTTCCATCCTCCAGTTCAGAAATCCTATGTTCTGTCTCTCAAAATCTACTGTTGTAGGTTTCCATTGTTTTTTTTTCATCTCTTCTACTGTGTCTTTCATTCCCATAAGTTCTGTGATTTGTTTTTTCAGACTTTCAGTTTCTTCTTTTTGTTCTTTCCTTGCCTTCTTTATATCCTCCCTCAATTCATTGAATTCGTTTTTGATGAGGTTTTCCATGTCTGTTCGTATATTCTGAATTGATTGTTTCAGCTCCTGCATCTCATTTGAATTGTTGGTTTGTTCCTTTGACTGGGCCATATCTTCAATTTTCCTAGTGTGATTTGTTATTTTTTGCTGGCGTCTAGGCATTTAATTACCTTAATTAGTTTATTCTGGAGATTGCTTTCACTTCTTTTATCTAGGTTTTTCTTGCTGGATGAATTTGTTTTCTGTCTGTTCTTTGACATTCCATTTAGCTTTATCTGGACCTTTAGCTTAAGTTTTGTTTAACAGAGGAGAATTTTTCAGTTCTTGTTTTCTTGTTTCTGCCCTGCTTGTATAGTGCCTTTTCCCTCTGTCCCTTAGGAGGGTCTACTTAGGTATTATAGACCCCAGCCGGATTTTCCCAGACCAAACTGGCCTCCTATCAGGAGGAAAGAGTCCCCTGCATCAGTTTTCCCTGAGGGTGAGACCCAGCAGGTTGAAAGACTTTCCTGTGAAGTCTCTGGGCTCTGTTTTTCTTATCCTGCCCAGTATGTGGCTTTGTCTGCCTGCGGGTCCCACCAGCATAAGATGATGCGGTACCTTTAACTTTGGCAGACTCTCCCTGCTGGGGGCGTGGTGGAGACAGAGGAGAAGTTGTAGGCTGGTTTTAATGGCTTTAATTACCAAGCCCTGGTGTCTGAATTCGTTGATGGAGGGATTTCACCTGGGTGGGGCTTCACCCCTCCCCTGGGGAATGCACAAGCTCCAGATAAGCCCCCAAAAGAGCTAACTTCTGCCTATGCCTGGGGCAGTTGCAGTCTGAAAAGTCCTGCCGCTGTATCCAGAGTCAGTGAAGCCTTTGTAGATACACAGCCGCAAAAACCTCTGTTTCCTTCTCCCCCCCCCCCCCTTTTTCTGTCAGTCCTGCCCCCTTGGCGCTGGGGCAAAAATGAGCAACCTCCACTTTGATCAGGTTCACCTAAGCTGGGGGCCTATTTTTAGTAGTCAGAATTTGTTAGTTAGTTCCACAATTGGTGTTTGGTTGGGCTCAGCCCCTGCTGCTGGTAAAGTCCTTTCCTTTCCCCTCTGGGAAGCGGCTTGTTGGGGAGGGGCGCTGGCCGCCACAGCTTTGGGAACTCAAGGTTCTGGGGGGGCTAGCAGCAGGTCCAGCGGGTCCAGACTGGGGTACACTGTGTGTGCGGTCACTGACGTGGCCCCAGGAGCTGTTCTGTACTGTTTCTGGTTATTTAGTAGTTGTTCTGGAGGACAAACTAAAATGCGCACGTTGTTAAGCTGCCATCTTGACCCTGAAGTCATGGTTTTTATTTTCAATCCAGGATTCAAAGAGTGGGCACTCTGTACATGGTTACACGCTGCTAGTGTTCCTTTCATGTAGTACAGTTCTCCTACCTTTTCTTTTTCTTTTTCTCTTATGACTCCAACCCTTTGAGAAGTTGAGGCCAGTTGTTTAGCATTGGAGACCACAGTCTGTATGTCCCTGACTGTTCCCTCCTCATCAGGTCCAGGTTAGACATTTTTGGCAGGAATCCTGTGTAGGTGATGCTGTGCATGTGTTATTTTGAAAACCAGACCCTGGTGGATGGCTGAGAAGAAACAGAGTTGGAACCTGAGGGTGGAGGTGGCGTGACTGTCTGGATAATGCTGGCATGTCACTAGGATTGTGTTTTCTGAGCATGACATCCTGTTATCCTTTGTTTCACCTTGCACTGGATTGGGCCTGTGTGTTTTTGTCTGGGATACTTCAGGACAATATACGCTCTTTATTACTAGCTGGGGCTTGAGCCCTAAGTCCAAGGGCTGGTAATTATGCAATCCTTGCTCCCTCTTTCAAGAATTCCTTTTCCTAGGAGAATCTGTTTCCCATCAGCCCACATCAGAGCACTCTTCAGGGGCTGAGGAGGGGCAGCCATGGGAATCAGAGCGAAGGGGCTGGGCTTTCACGAACGATGGAGGGTGTGAGCCTGAGACAGCATGGGCTCTGCCCCCTGTGCCGTCCCTGTCCAGCCGGGTCGCAGCCAGCCTGGGGCCCGCCAAGGAGAGTTTGGTCCACCTAGCTTATTCAACAGACTAGCTAAGTGACACAGTGACACATTGAAACATTTCCACTGGACTTGTAAAAATTCAAATTTCATTTAATACTTTAAATCAGTCAGAGAAACACAGATATTTAACTTTGTTGGCAAAGGGTGTTTTTTTTTTTTTTTTTTTTTAAGTACTTTTCTCCAGCTTTTTGGTATTTCTGAAAGTCAGGCTGCTGCCTCTCTGACATGCCCCCTGGTTATCAGTATAAACCTGCCATTAATCTCCCTTTTCATGGTCTCGGAAACTCACAGTTCATGCAAGGATGGTGCGCCTGTGGGGATACTGGGGTCTTGAAACGAACATTCTTGCTTCGTGTGAATAACATCTGAGGAGCAGTACATTCACATTTGCAGCTCAGAAATGGTTGTGAGTGCATTTATGGACGTGGCGGCGCTGGTGACACAGGCTCACCTTTCGTGTGCGGCCAGCTGAGGCCAGTGGGGGTGGGTGGGGCACACCTCAGGACAGGGCCCCCCAGGCAAGGCGGCCTCAGGCATCACCACTTGGCGGGCCCTAGGCTGGCTGCCACCCGGCTGGACAGGGACGGCACAGGGGGCAGAGCCCATGCTGTCTCAGGCTCACACCCTCCATCGTTCGTGAAAGCCCAGCCCCTTCGCTCCGATTCCCATGGCTGCCCCTCCTCGGCCCCCGAATAGTGCTCTGATGTGGGCTGATGGGAAACAGTGCCGAAACAGTGCAGCAAACATGTTCAGTATGCTTCAGGTCCTCCCGTGTCTCACCGCTCTGTAAGGTTCTATGTGGTTTTGTCTTTATATGATAAGGATTTTCATGTATGGCAGACTTCATAAAATTCAGAGCTCTTGACTCAGTAAACTTTTAGGTTTTGTACGTTTTCTTTTCAAATTGTTGACTAATTACTAAGATTTAGTTTGCATCTGAAGAGGTGCTTGCTTTTGCTTTCAAATCCACCCAAGATTTCTTTTAAATTCTCTGTTAAAGGTATATGACGGCTTTTATAGTTTTATATTTCCCCATACAGTTTCAGCATTATCGTCTTTTACTTTATACAACTGTTTTGTAAGTGCTAGACTTAGTTTTAACATTAATATGTTTGACTGATGCTTTAATTCTAATTTCCGCTTTTTATTAGTTGTGATAACTTACATTTCTTATCCACCTATTGCTTCTGGAGGCTGTTTCTCTTTAGCAAATGATAAACAGAAAAGGAGGAAACAAATAACAATAGATTTTTTTCCTTGCCATCAAGTTCAAAGGCTAATATATAGCATTTTAGGGGAAATTTAAGAACATTGGCTGACAGCTCTGAACTGCAGTATTTTGTCCTTCGTTACAGAAATTGAAGAGATTGTGGAGAGATGCTTCTTTTAACATCAGTGTAAAGCAATGTGGACAACCAAAGCTACAAGCTGAGCCCCCAGTCTTGGGGTTCGTTCAAATGAAACTTAACCCCACAAAGGACAGGTCAAGTCTACTTAAAATTAGGCCTAAGAGTCACCCCCAAGAGAGCCTCTTTTGTTGCTCAGATGTGGCCTGTCTCTCTCCAGCCAACACAACAAGCAAACTCACCACCCTCCCCCTGTCTACGTGGGACATGACTCCCAGGGGTGTGGACCTTCCTGGCAACGTGGGACAGAAATCCGAGAATGAGCTGGGACTCAGCATCAAGGGATTGAGAAAACCTTCGCGACCGAAAGGGGGAAAAGTGAAATGAAACAGAGTGTCAATGGCTGAGAGATTCCAAACAGAGTCGAGAGGTTATCCTGGAGGTTATTCTTACGCATTAAGTAGATATCACCTTGTTATTCAAAATTTAATGGAGAGGCTGGAGGGAACTGCCTGCAAATGTAGAGCTGTGTTCCAGTAGCCATGTTTCTTGATGATGATTGAATAATGATACAGCTTTCACAATGTGACTGTGTGATTGTGAAAACCTTGTGTCTGATGCTCCTTTTATCTACCTTATCAACAGATGAGTAGAACATATGGAATAAAAATAAATAATAGGGAGAACAAATGTTAAAATAAATTTAGTTTGAAATGCTAGTGATCAATGAAAGGGAGGGGTAAGGGGTATGATATGTAAAATTTTTTTTTCTGTTTTTGTTTCATTTTTCTGTTGTCTTTTTATTTCTTTTTCGGAATTGATGCAAATGTTCTAAGAAATGATCATAATGATGAATATGCAACTATGTGATGATATTGTGAATTACTGATTATATATGTAGAACGGAATGATCATATATTAAGAATGTTTGTGTTTCTTGTAATTTTTTTTTAATTTAAAAATTAATAAAAAAAATTTTTTTAATCAGTGTAAACTGCATCAGTGCACATTTATAATTCTGTCATTTTTGTCTTCAAATAGCAAATACACACAGGGACGGCAGTGCCTGGAAGTGTGAACACCATAGAAATGCAGACATTTAAGAGACATGGACGCTGACACCAGCAGGTGTGTTGCCGTAAACCAGCATTAAACACGCAGACAAATACAACTTACAGACACCCAGAGTCTTAGAGATCCTGACATTTTCTTTTTCTTCTGTGAGTCAGTCAACAGGTAGGTAATCAAGAGGGTTCTGTGAATCACAGAAGCTAGTTTAGTGATGATCACATCCTTTCTTTACTAGTTGAGAATGAAGGAGTTTGATGGCTACCGAGTCACGTGGCAGGTTTGTGTGCACTGTGGCCGGAGCTGTGAGAACCTTATGCCGGAGGAGGCTGCGTGCTGGCCCTGAAGCAGCTGTCAGGCTCGGGTCTGGCCCACAGCCCCGCCAGCTCAGACGTGGGGTCTTGTCAGTGCACCCCGCTGCTCAGTGCTCCCAGGGGAGTTTATGCTCATCAGGCACCTCCAAAGGCCATGATGAACCAGAAGCTATCATTTCTTCCCAGCAGTCATGTGTCATCTCCGCTAACATCAGGAAGCCCACGGTTTTGGGTTATCTGCAGGAGCCATGGAGTCTGAAGATTTAATGTGTCCTAGCCAGGAGAAGTCTGCAAGCCTTCCCTGCCTTGTAACTGAGGTTTCCTCTTTAGGGATTATCATATATATGTGTTGGTTCTGTTTGCTTTTAAACTTTGAATTTGGTCCCATTCCAGTATCCTGCACGTATGATAAAAGCATGCATAACGTGTCGTGAACTCTAAAAATGGAGCCTGACTCATTGTCTTGTGCTGTGAATGGTATTTGCATGTCACAGATTCTCCCAAGAGACCTCGAATAGAAGTGGGCCACCATGGGTTGGTTTTCCAGTACCCAGAGACCACGTCAAGAGTTCCTCTTCAGCAGCTCATGCCAATAGCACAGGGTATCTGTTTGCAAAACCCCCTGGTGGGTACCCACCAAGAAGACTAGCGCTGGCAGGAAGGTTCTCACTTAAACTTTTAAGCCATTTCAGACTTTGCCATGTATAAATTGTTTTTCTCTTTTTGAAAATTGCATCTGTTTTGTTTACTCAGCCTTGTGTGGCAAACTGCTAGTGATTGTAAGGCTAAGAATTCATTCTACAGTTGGCTTTAAACCAAACTATCAAGAATCTTTCATGTAATTTTCCTATTTTTTCCAAGTAGAAGCATCTTCAGTGTCTAAATTATTCCTATGCCATTTCTATTCAGTTTTGCTTGCTTTTTTTTAACTTTCAATTTTGAAATATTTTCAAACTTACAAGACAGTTACAAAAACAATATAAACCCCATAAATAGAATCCAGCATGCCCCAATCCCTGCAGATACCAAGGTCTGCCAGGATTAACGTTTGGGTGGTGTTCTGTCAGTCCATTCGTCTACCTAGCCATCCCCGTCTGTCCATCTGTCTGTCTATCTGCTTATCAGTCCATTTTCTGATCAGCTGAGTGTAGCTTGTGTTTTCGTCATGCTCCTTGAGCATGCCCTACTTCCATGTGCGCTTCCTAAGCGCAGGGATATCCGCATATATAACCACCTGAGTGCCGCCATCAGGCTCGAGATACTGAACATTGACTTAAAGCTGTCCGTCTGGGTTCTGTTTTCTCCTTATGTGCCAGTGTTGCCCCTTTGAGTCTTTTCTCCTCTTCTGTAATCCCATCCAGGCTCGTTTTTGCTTGTAATTATCTCTTTCATGTCCTTTGTTTGTTTGTTTTACTTGTGGGAATATATAGAAAACATGAACTTTCCCTTCTCACCCCCTCTGCAGCGCACCGTTCAGTGGGATAGATCTCATTCCTGGTGTTGCAGGACCCTCCCCCTTCTGCGTGCTCTCCTCTGTCCCCCTGCCCCTGGCAACCCGTACTCTGCTTACTATCTCTGTGAGCTTTGCTTAGTCTCTGATATTTTCTTTGTAGTTACCAACCTAAATCTACAGTTTCCTTTCCTCTGATACTGCCGTAACTTCAGCAGTCTGCCCAGACTGTGTCCCTAAACCCCGCAGTCCCCCCACCTTTATGTAGCTCTTATCACAAAGTACATGTTGATACATGACAAGTCCCAAGCCACTGATTGATCATCACATTTTATACATTGGCCTTTTAGGACCTGTGGGAAGTAAAAAGTGCAGTTACAAACCAAAAGTACAGCAGCCCTGGCGTCTGTGTTTACCCTGCCACTACTCTCAGTGGAGATCTTTTTTTTTTTTTTTTAACATCTTTTTGTGAGATGTGATACATATATATACAAAAAAAGCAATAAATTTTTAAGTGCACTTTAACAAGTAGTTATAGAACAGATTTCAGAGTTTGGAATAGGCTACAATTCCACAATTTTAGGTGTCTCCTTCTAGCTGCCCCAAGACCCTGGAATCTAAAAGAAATATCAGTGTAGCGATTGAGCAGCCACACTCGTGTGTTTAACCCCGTCTTCTCTGCTCCCCCTCTCCTCTGACCCTCCTCCCAGCCTCTAGGGACACTTGGGTTACACCCGCTCTGACTTTCTCCTGTGAAAGGTTGTCACCAATATGGGAAGGGCTGGAACTGATTTATGTCTTTGGAGAGGCTGGCACCTCTGGGTTTCAGGACTTGTCTGCTCTCGGAACCATGTAGGGGCTGTAGGCTTTTGAAACGTGAACTTCATGCAGGAAACCTTTTGAAGATTCTCAGATGGAGCCTTAGGTGTCCCTCAGGGTTAACAGCGGAGGTGTTGGTTGGGGTTTGGCAGACCATTTGCTGAAGGTTTTTATTTCTTCTTGGCTTCAGTCTCCTGGCTGCTAGGCTTTCCTTTCAACCTGCAGAACTCTCTTTAGCATCTCTCGTGGGGCCGGTTTGTTGGTGACGCACTCCCTCAGCCTTTGTTGATCTGGGAACTCTCCACCTCTCCCAGGTATTCGTTTAGGGTTAGACTTGGCCTGTGCAGCAGTGCCATTTGGAGACAGCATGGGCGGTGGCTCAGGCGGCTAGATGGTGGGCACCTCACAACCCGACTCTAAACACCCAAAACCTGACAGCCCTGCTGGAAACTTTTGTATGTTATTAAACATATACACAGTTTTTTTTAATCTGTCACAAAGAACATCACAAAAATTCAGCTATTTTAAATAAGGCTGAAACTTGGAAAATTCATAAGATAGCCATTCATGGTTCTGAAATTGTATTAAAAATTTTTTTTTATCATTATCACTATTTTATAGATAGGAAAACTAAGGCATTTGACAACAGTCAAAGATTTTGAAATGGAAGGAATCCTACTCATCATTTCCCACCGTTAATCAACAAACATTATTCCTCTTTACAAATGGTGAAAAAAATTACCCATATTAGACATACTTAAAATAAACATCATTAAACACCATTAAATGATTAGCCCTACATTTCTGTAAAATCTTTGCTTTAATTAATTAGCACTTCAGAGTAAAGATAATTATGGTTTTTGTAAAATTGATAAGTAGCTTCATATTTCTTTAAAATATATTTCATACAAGGGAACTTCCTTAAAATGATAGAGGGAATATATGAAAAACCCACAGCTAATATCATCCTCAATGGGGAAAAATTGAAAACTTTCCCCCTAAGATCAGGAACAAGACAAGGATGTCCACTATCACCACTATTATTCAACATTGTGTTGGAAGTTCTAGCCAGAGCAATTAGGCAAGAAAAAGAAATACAAGGCATCAAAATTGGAAAGGAAGAAGTAAAACTATCACTGTTTGCAGACGATATGATACTATATGTAGAAAACCCAGAAAAATCCACAACAAAATTACTAGAGCTAATAAATGAGTACAGCAAAGTAGCAGGCTACAAGATCAACATTCAAAAATCTGTAGCTTTTCTATACACTAGTAATGAACAAGCTGAGGCGGAAATCAAGAAACGAATCCCATTTACAATCGCAACTAAAAGAATAAAATACCTAGGAATAAATTTAACCAAAGAGACAAAAAACCTATATAAAGAAAACTACAAAAAACTGTTAAAAGAAATCACAGAAGACCTAAATAGATGGAAGGGCATGCCGTGTTCATGGATTGGAAGACTAAATATAGTCAAGATGTCAATCCTACCTAAATTGATTTACAGATTCAATGCAATACCAATCAAAATCCCAACAACTTATTTTTCAGAAATAGAAAAACCAATAAGCTAATTTATCTGGAAGGGCAGGGTGCCCCAAATTGCTAAAAACATCTTGAGGAAAAAAAACGAAGCTGGAGGTCTCACGCTGCCTGACTTTAAGGCATATTATGAAGCCACAGTGGTCAAAACAGCATGGTATTGGCATAAAGATAGATATATTGACCAATGGAATCGAATAGAGTGCTCAGATATAGACCCTCTCATCTATGGACATTTGATCTTTGATAAGGCAGTCAAGCCAACTCACCTGGGACAGAACAGTCTCTTCAATAAATGGTGCCTAGAGAACTGGATATCCATATGCAAAAGAATGAAAGAAGACCCATCTCTCACACCCTATACAAAAGTTAACTCAAAATGGATCAAAGATCTAAACATTAGGTCTAAGACCATAAAACAGTTAGAGGAAAATGTTGGGAGATATCTTATGGATCTTACAACTGGAGGTGGTTTTATGGGCCTTAAACCTAAAGCAAGAACACTGAAGAAGGAAATAAATAAATGGGAGCTCCTCAAAATTAAACACTTTTGTGCATCAAAGAACTTCATCAAGAAAGTAGAAAGACAGCCTTCACAATGGGAGACAATATTTGGAAATGACATATCAGATAAAGGTCTAGTATCCAGAATTTATAAAGAGATTGTTCAACTCAACAACAAAAAGACAGCCAACCCAATTACAAAATGGGAAAAAGACTTAAACAGACACCTACCAGAAGAAGAAATACGGATGGCCAAGAGGCACATGAAGAGATGCTCAATGTCCCTGGCCATTAGAGAAATGCAAATCAAAACCACAATGAGATATCATCTCACACCCACCAGAATGGCCATTATCAACAAAACAGAAAATGACAAGTGCTGGAGAGGATGCGGAGAAAGAGGCACACTTATCCACTGTTGGTGGGAATGTCAAATGGTGCAACCACTGTGGAAGGCAGTTTGGCGGTTCCTCAAAAAGCTGAATATAGAATTGCCATACGACCCAGCAATACCATTGCTAGGTATCTACTCAAAGGACTTAAGGGCAAAGACACAAACGGACATTTGCACACCAATGTTTATAGCAGCGTTATTTACAATTGCAAAGAGATGGAAACAGCCAAAATGTCCATCAACAGAAGAATGGCTAAACAAACTGTGGTATATACATACGATGGAATATTATGCAGCTTTAAGACAAGATAAACTTATGAACCATGTAATAACATGGATGGACCTAGAGAATGTTATGCTGAGTGAATCCAGCCAAAAACTAAAGGACAAATACTGTATGGTCCCACTGATGTGAACGGACATTCGAGAATAAACTTGAAATATGTCATTGGTAACAGAGTTCAGCAGGAGTTAGAAACAGAGTAAGACAATGGGTAATTGAAGCTGAAGGGATACAGACTGTGCAACAGGACTAGATATAAAAACTCAAAAATGGACAGCACAATAATACCTAATTGTAAAGTAATCATGTTAAAACACTGAATGAAGCTGCATCTGAGCTATAGGGTTTTTTTTGTTTTTGTTTGCTTGTTGGTTTGTTTGTTGTTTTTTTTTTACTATTATTACTACTTTTATTTCTTTTCTTTATATTAACATTTTATATCTTTTTCTGTTGTGTTGCTAGTTCCTCTAAACCGATGCAAATGTACTAAGAAACAGTGATCATGCATCTATGTGATGATGTTAAGAATTACTGAGTGCATATGTAGAATGGTATGATTTCTAAATGTTGTGTTAATTTCGTTTTTTTTTCTTTCCGTTAATAAAAAAATAAAAAAATAAAAAAAATAAAAAAAAATAAAAAATAAAATATATTTCAATCTGAGGAACAGATAATGCCATTTGGTTTTAAACAGAATTGTATTTTAACCATCCAAGCTGAAGATATAGCAAGAAAATGACATTATCACTTAAAGGTTGTCTCGAGTGTATTTTACCACTTAATCATGATGTCCTTATGCTGGTTCCCGTAGAAAGTCTGCAGAACGCAGGGACCAACCTGCCGAGCGCGTCAGGGAAAGTGCCGATACCCTGCATGGTTAGAAAAACAAAGACAGCAGGACATCTTATTTGAACTATTGAGATAATAAAACAACATAGAAGTGAAAACCGCTGAATTTTTTTCTCATGCTGCTAACAAGAACATTAATACTTTATATTGGTAGCGTACTGTAAAGTTTCAAGTATAAAACAAGCAGGAAGTCTCGGCTGTGTTATAATTTTATAGGCATTAAGTTCCTTCAGTTTCAGACAAGTCTGGTTAACCCTCCTTATTCATCAGTACACTTCAGAATCGCCAGCTTGCAAACGGGCAGCCCCTGCGTACGGCTCTTGGCTGTGACATGACTTGGGGTAAAATGTTTACACTTCGAACAGTCACAAAAAGACTATAAACATGGCAGTCACGCATCACTAGTCAGTAAAATCTCTTGCCTTCTTTCATGATTTCTTCAATCGTTTTTTTAGTAGATAAGTGTTTTTCTAAATAGTCCAAATCTTCCAAATTAAGCTCATCACCTGGAAAAAGCTGGAGCATCCCATCCGCAGTTATCCATGTGATTGGCACCCACGTTTCCCTCCCTTCTATTGCATGATCCAAACAAACTCTGTGGACATTGGAGAGAGATGCAAAGTTCCCGAGTCTTCTTATTTCATCAAACTGTGGGGGTGCCATCCAGATTTGTTTTGATATGAAATTTTCAGTCGCCTCTGTTGGAGATAATACCTGGCCATCCACCAGCTCTGTCTTGTTTGGGCTGATGGACAGTGCCTCAAGCAGGCAGCACAGGAAAAAGGCTGTGTCAAGGTGGTGGCCACCGGGTCGCAGGAAGGGCGCGAGCCAGCCGCTCCAGGCGTGCAGCGCCCAGATGTCAGGCGTGCAGCCCAGGTGCATGCACAGGGCCAGGACATGGCAAGGGTCGCTGCAGATATGGGCAGACACTGGCATGCCAGTTGGCCAGGACTGGAGGCGGCTTGAGCACGCGTCCAGGCTCTGGCTGGGACCTGGAGGCCAACAGGGCGCCACGGGGCTGCAGCATGTATTAAAAAATTTTTTAGAGAAGTTGTAGGTTTACAGAAAGATTGTACAAAAATGATAGCATTCCCATGTACCCCCTTGTGATTGTTAGGTTCAGGTGTCAGCGTGGCCAGGTGAATGTGCCTAGTTCTGTTGCTGTGGACATGAGCCAATGGTACCTGAACCTTATCTGTCGCTGATTACATCTGCGGTCGGCTAGGAGGCATGCCTGCTGCAATGAATGATGTTTGAGTTAATTGGCTGGTGCTTAAATGAGAGAGCGCAACATAGCACAGCCCAAGCAGCTCAGCATACCTCATCTCGGCACTCACAGCTCAGCCCAGGCCTTTGGAGATGCAAAAAGGAATCACCCCAGGGAAAGTTGTTGGAACCCAGAGGCCTGGAGAGAAGGCCAGCAGAGATCACCCTGAGCCTTCCCACATAAGAAAGAACCTCAGTTGAAAGTTAACTGCCTTCCTCTGAAGAACTATAAGTTTTTAACTAAATAGATCCTCCTTTCTTAAAAGCCAATCCATCTCTGGTGTGCTGCATTCTGGCAGCTTTAGCAAACTAGAACAGATTTGGTACCAGAGAAGTGGAGTGCTGCTGCGGTTTGCTGTCACTGGACATGTTGGAACAGTTTTGTGTATGGATAAGGGAAGATTCTGGAGGAACAGTGAGGAGCTTGATGGAGAAGGCCTGGAGTGCTTGAAGAGACTGTTGGTGTGAATGGAACCACTGCCAGTTTGGAGAAAGGGGGACAGAAAAGGGGCGGATTGGAGTTTGCAGGGTGAGAGCCATGGAACCTCAGGTCTGAGGCAAGAAGCCTCAGCTGGGAGAATGGACCCCCCCATGCACGTGGAGAGGGTGAGTTTGCACAAAGGCAGAGGATGGGCCTTCCACCTCCTGGGAGTCGTGCAGCCTCAGGCCCTGGAGAAGGTACAGCACACTCCTTGGGGAGTGGGGAGAACCTGGCTGCACCACAGGGAGGGGCTGAGCCTGTGCTCTGGAATGGCAGAGAGCCTGGGTGTCGCCCCAATGCTTGGAGAGGGTGGAGCCGAGATAAAGGTGGTCTCAGTGTCCCTCAGAGTTGTATTCGGAGAAAGGTGGGGCCCTGCATAGGCCCTTGGAAAGGGTGGGACTGCTACATTCTAAAGCCGAAGGATAAAAGACTTTCAGACTTTGAAATCCAGTGCCGTTTGCCCTGTGGATTTTCAAACCGTTTGGGTCTTGTGACTCCTGTTTTCAGTTTCTCCCTGTGGAAATGAAAACCTGTATCCTGTGCCTGTCCCTCCTTTGCTTATTGGCACCAGATAACATGTGTTGAGATTCATAGGTCCAGAAAGAGAATTTTTTGCCATTTTAATATTGCTTAAGGTGATGTGTATAGTTGCCAAATTGACAAGGGGTGGACATGTGGTAGTTAGGTTCAGGTGTCAATTTAGCCCGGTAAAGGTGCCCAGGTCTGTTGCTGTGGACATGAGCCAATGGCATGTGAACCTCATCTGTAACTGATTACATATGCACTCGGCTAGGAGGCGTGCCTGCTGCAATGAATGATGTTTGAGTTAAGTGGCTGGTGCTTAAATGAGAGAGACTCAACGTAGCACAGCCCGAGCAGCTCAGCATTCCTCATCTCAGCAATCGCAGCTCAGCCCAGGCCTTTGGAGATGCAGAAAGAAATCACCCTGGGGGAAAGTTGTTGGAACCCAGAGGCCTGGAGAGAAGGCCAGCAGAGATCACCCTGTGCCTTCCTATGTAAGAAAGAACCTCAGTTGAAAGCTGCCTTTCCTCTGAAGAACCATAAGTTTTTAACTAAATAAATCCCCCTTTATTAAAAGCCAGTCCGTAAAAAAAGAACCAGTCCATCTCTGGTGTGTTGCATTCTGGCAGCTTCAGCAAACTAGAGCACACCTATTATTAGCAGTTTGCTTTAGTGTAGAACTTTGTTATAGCTGATGAAAGAATATTATAATCGTACTATTAAATGTAGTTGGTAGTGTACATTAGGGTGTATTTTTTATCCATATACCACCCTATTATTGACACCTTGTGTTATTCTGATACATTTATTATAATTCATGAAAGAATGTTTTTATAATTGTACTACTGATTATAGTCCCTTATTTACAATAGGGATCGCTGTTGTACAGCCCTATGTTCTGTCTTTTAATTTTTATTCTAGTATCAGTGACCTAAGATTTCACCTTTTAACCACAGTCATGCATGTAATTTGGTGTTGTTGATTACCTCACAACGTTGTGCGACCATCACCAGCACCCATTTCCAAAACTACAGTCACCCCAAGTAGAACTTCTGTATGACTTAACTGCTGCCTCCCCATCCCCTACCCCCAACCAGCTTTGCTTTTATTGCTCCTCTACCCATACCCTGGATATGGCAGAGTGCCAGCACAAGTTTTTACAATCACCAGGTCACAAGATAAAAGCTATATAGCCCTTTTATAGTCATCATCAAAGACCAGGGCTACTGGATTGCAGTTCAGCAATTTCAGGTGTTTCCTTCTGTCTGTTCTAATGCACTGGAAACTAAAAAGAAATGTCTGTATGCTAAACCAGTAGTCACAATCGTGTGTTAAATCCTAATTTCTCAGTTACGCCTCCTCCCTCTCGTGTGATCATTGTCAGTTTCAGGGGTGTCTGGGCTGTGACCATTCTGACTTCTTTGTGCTGAAAAGGGGTGTTGACAGTACGGGGTGGACAAATTGAAACTGGTTTGTTCGTAAAGAACTCATAGCTCGGAGTTTCCGGTCTTGTCTGACATAGGAGCAATCTGGAGGTTTTAAGTTTTGAAGAAGTAAAGTTAATAAGTAAAACTTCTGTGGAGTGTTGATAGAGCCCAGGGTATCCCATAGGGTTTCCAGGAATACTGTTGGTTGGGGCTTGGCTACTGCGGCACTTTGCAGTACCTGGCTACGTAAGAGTAACACCCAGGTTAACCTCTTGACTCTATTTGAAATTTCTCATCCACTGAAACTTTATTTTGTTTCGTTTCTTTTCCCCCTTTTGGTCCAGAAGTCTTTCTCAGTCCCACAGCGCCAGGGCCAGGCTCATCCCTGGGAGTCATGTCGCATGTTGCCAGGGAGACTCAGAACCCTGGGAGTCAAGTCTTACGTAGCGGGGACGATAGTGAGTTTATTTTGCGGGGTTTGTCTTATAGAGGACGTACCTGAGCAACAAAAATGGTTCTCTGTAGGTGACTCCCAGGCATGATTTTAAATAGGTTTAGCTTCACTGTTACAGAAATGTTTCATAAGGGAAACGTTTGGATTGAGGGCCTGGCTTATTCAATTGGGAGTCCCTAATGCTTGAGATAGTATCAGGAATTTCCTGATAGAGAATTTTTTTTTTATTAATTAACGGAAAAAAAGAAATTAACCCAACATTTAGAAATCATTCCATTCTACATATGCAATCAGTAATTCTTAACATCATCACATAGATGCATGATCATTGTTTCTTAGTACATTTGCATCGGTTTAGAAGAACTAGCAACACAACAGAAAAAGATATAGAATGTTAATATAGAGAAAAAAATAAAAGTAATAATAATAGTTAAAAAAAAAAAGACAAACAACCAGACAGACAAAAAAACAAAAACAAACAAAAAAACCTATAGCTCAGATGCAGCTTCATTCAGTGTTTTAACATGATTACTTTACAATTAGGTATTATTGTGCTGTCCATTTTTGAGTTTTTTTTTTTTATCACTTTTTTTATTAATTAAAAAAAGAATTAACAAAACAATTAGAAATCATTCCAATCTACATGTACAATCAGTAATTCTTAATAACATCACATAGTTGCATATTCATCATTTCTTAGTACATTTGCATCGATTTAGAAAAACAAATAAAAAGACAACAGAATAAGAATTAAAACAATAATAGAAAGAAAAAAAAACAAAAAAAACAAAAACAAAAAAACTATACCTCACATGCAGCTTCATTCAGTGTTTTAACATAATTGCATTACAATTGGGTAGTATTGTGCTGTCCATTTCTGAGTTTTTATATCCAGTCCCGTTGTACAGTCTGTATCCCTTCAGCTCCAATTATCCCTTCTCTTTTTTTTTTTTTAATTAACGGAAAAAAAGAAATTAACCCAACATTTACAGATCATACCGTTCTACATATGCAATCATTAATTCTTAACATCATCACATAGATGCATGATCATCATTTCTTAGTACATTTGCATTGGTTTAGAAGAACTAGCAACATAACCGAAAAAGATATAGAATGTTAATATAGAGAGAAAAATAAAAGTAATAATAGTAAAATCAAAACAAAACAAAACAAAACCAAACAAAAACCTATAGCTCAGATGCAGCTTCATTCAGTGTTTTAACATGATTACTTTACAATTAGGTATTATTGTGCTGTCCATTTTTGAGTTTTTGTATCTAGTCCTGTTGCACAGTCTGTATCCCTTCAGCTTCAATTACCCATTGTCTTACCCTGTTTCTAACTCCTGCTGGACTCTGTTACCAATGACATATTTCAAGTTTATTCTCGAATGTCCGTTCACATCAGTGGGACCATACAGTATTTGTCCTTTAGTTTTTGGCTGGACTCACTCAGCATAATATTCTCTAGGTCCATCCATGTTATTACATGGTTCATAAGTTTATCTTGTCTTAAAGCTGCATAATATTCCATCGTATGTATATACCACAGTTTGTTTAGCCATTCTTCTGTTGATGGACATTTTGACTGTTTCCATCTCTTTGCAATTGTAAATAACGCTGCTATAAACATTGGTGTGCAAATGTCCGTTTGTGTCTTTGCCCTTAAGTCCTTTGAGTAGATACCTAGCAATGGTATTGCTGGGTCGTATGGCAATTCTATATTCAGCTTTTTGAGGAACCGCCAAACTGCCTTCCACAGTGGTTGCACCATTTGACATTCCCACCAACAGTGGATAAGTGTGCCTCTTTCTCCGCATCCTCTCCAGCACTTGTCATTTTCTGTTTTGTTGATAATGGCCATTTGGTGGGTGTGAGATGGTATCTCATTGTGGTTTTGATTTGCATTTCTCTAATGGCCGGGGACATTGAGCATCTCTTCATGTGCCTTTTGGCCATTTGTATTTCCTCTTCTGAGAGGTGTCTGTTCAAGTCTTTTTCCCATTTTGTAATTGGGTTGGCTGTCTTTTTGTTGTTGAGTTGAACAATCTCTTTATAAATTCTGGATACTAGACCTTTATCTGATATGTCATTTCCAAATATTGTCTCCCATTGTGTAGGCTGTCTTTCTACTTTCTTGATGAAGTTCTTTGATGCACAAAAGTGTTTAATTTTGAGGAGCTCCCATTTATTTATTTCCTTCTTCAGTGCTCTTGCTTTAGGTTTAAGGTCCATAAAACCACCTCCAATTGTAAGTTACTTAAGATATCTCCCTACATTTTCCTATAACTGTTTTATGGTCTTAGACGTAATGTTTAGATCTTTGATCCATTTTGAGTTAACTTTTGTATAGGGTGTGAGATATGGGTCTTCTTTCATTCTTTTGCATATGAATATCCAGTTCTCTAGGCACCATTTATTGAAAAGATTGTTCTGTCTCAGGTGAGTTGGTTTGACTGCCTTATCAAAGATCAAATGTCCATAGATGAGAGGGTCTATATCTGAGGACTCTATTCGATTCCATTGGTCGATATATCTATCTTTATGCCAATACCATGCTGTTTTGACCACTGTGGCTTCATAATATGCCTTAAAGTCAGGCAGTGCGAGGCCTCCAGCTTCGTTTTTTTTCCTCAAGATGTTTTTAGCAATTCGGGGCACCCTGCCCTTCCAGATAAATTAGCTTATTGGTTTTTCTATTTCTGAAAAATAAGTTGTTGGGATTTTGATTGGTATTGCATTGAATCTGTAAATCAATTTAGGTAGGATTGACATCTTAACTATATTTAGTCTTCCAATCCATGAACACGGCATGCCCTTCCATCTATTTAGGTCTTCTGTGATTTCTTTTAACAGTTTTTTGTAGTTTTCTTTATATAGGTTTTTTGTCTCTTTAGTTAAATTTATTCCTAGGCATTTTATTCTTTTAGTTGCAATTGTAAATGGGATTCGTTTCTTGATTTCCCCCTCAGCTTGTTCATTACTAGTGTATAGAACTGCTACAGATTTTTGAATGTTGATCTTGTAACCTGCTACTTTGCTGTACTCATTTATTAGCTCTAGTAGTTTTGTTGTGGATTTTTTCGGGGTTTCGACGTATAGTATCATATCGTCTGCAAACAGTGATAGTTTTACTTCTTCCTTTCCAATTTTGATGCCTTATATTTCTTTTTCTTGTCTAATTGCTCTGGCTCGAACCTCCAGCACAATGTTGAATAATAGTGGTGATAATGGACATCCTTACTTGTTCCTGATCTTAGGGGGAAAGTTTTCAATTTTTCCCCATTGAGGATGATATTGGCTGTGGGTTTTTCATATATTCCCTCTATCATTTTAAGGAAGTTCCCTTGTATTCCTATCTTTTGAAGTGTTTTCAACAGGAAAGGATGTTGAATCTTGTCAAATGCCTTCTCTGCATCAATTGAGATGATCATGTGATTTTTTTCTGCTTTGATTTGTTGATATGGTGTATTACATTAATTGATTTTCTTATGTTGAACCATCCTTGCATACCTGGGATGAATCCTATTTGGTCATGATGTATAATTCTTTTAATGTGTTGTTGGATACGATTTGCTAGAATTTTATTGAGGATTTTTGCATCTATATTCATTAGAGAGATTGGTCTGTAGTTTTCTTTTTTTGTAATATCTTTGCCTGGTTTTGGTATGAGGGTGATGTTGGCTTCATAGAATGAATTAGGTAGTTTTCCCTCCACTTCAATTTTTTTGAAGAGTTTGAGGAGAGTTGGTACTAATTCTTTCTGGAATGTTTGATAGAATTCACATGTGAAGTCGTCTGGTCCTGGACTTTTCTCTTTATGAAGCTTTTGAATGACAGATTCAATTTCTTTACTTGTGATTGGTTTGTTGAGGTCATCTATTTCTTCTTGAGTCAAAGTTGGTTGTTCATGTCTTTCCAGGAACCCGTCCATTTCGTCTAAATTGTTGTATTTATTAGTGTAAAGTTGTTCATAGTATCCTGTTATTACCTCCTTTATTTCTGTGAGGTCAGTAGTTATGTCTCCTCTTCCATTTCTGACCTTATTTATTTGCATTCTCTCTCTTCTTCTTTTTGTCAATCTTGCTAAGGGCCCATCAATCTTATTGATTTTCTCATAGAACCAACTTCTGGCCTTATTGATTTTCTCTATTGTTTTCATGTTTTCAATTTCATTTATTTCTGCTCTAATCTTTGTTATTTCTTTCCTTTTGCTTCCTTTGGGATTAGTTTGCTGTTCTTTCTCCAGTTCTTCCAAGTGGACAGTTAATTCCTGCATTTTTGCCTTTTCTTCTTTTCTGATATAGGCATTTAGGGCAATAAATTTCTCTCTTAGCACTGCCTTTGCTGTGTCCCATAGGTTTTGATATGTTGTGTTTTCGTTTTCATTCACCTCGAGGTATTTACTAATTTCTCTTGCAATTTCTTCTTTGACCCACTCGTTGTTTAAGAGTGTGTTGTTGAGCCTCCACGTATTTGTGAATTTTCTGGCACTCCGCCTATTATTGATTTCCAACTTCATTCCTTTATGATCCAAGAAAGTGTTGTGTATGATTTCAATCTTTTTAAATTTGTTAAGACTTGCTTTGTGACCCAGCATATGGTCTATCTTTGAGAATGATCCATGAGTACTTGAGAAAAAGGTGTATCCTGCTGTTGTGGGATGTAATGTCCTATAAATGTCTGTTAAGTCTAGCTCATTTATAGTAATATTCAGATTCTCTATTTCTTTATTGATCCTCTGTCTATATGTTCTGTCCATTGATGAGAGTGTTGAATTGAAGTCTCCAACTATTATGATATATGTGTCTATTTCCCTTTTCAGTGTTTGCAGTGTATTCCTCACGTATTTAGGGGCATTCCAGTTCGGTGCATAAATATTTATGATTGTTATGTCTCCTTGTTTAATTGTTCCTTTTATTAGTAGATATTGTCCTTCTTTGTCTCTTTTAACTGTTTTACATTTGAAGTCTAATTTGTTGGATATTAGTATAGCCACTCCTGCTCTTTTCTTGTTGTTATTTGCATGAAATATCTTTTCCCAACCTTTCACTTTCAACCTATGTTTATCTTTGGGTCTAAGATGTGTTTCCTGTAGACAGCATATAGAAGGATCCTGTTTTTTAATCCATTCTGCCAGTCTGTGTCTTTTGATTGGGGAATTTAGTCCATTAACATTTAGTGTTATTCCTGTTTGGATAATATTTTCCTCTACCATTTTGTCTTTTGTATTATGTACATCATATCTGATTTTCCTTCTTTCTACACTCTTTTCCATACCTCTCTCTTCTTTCTTTTCGTATCTGACTCTAGTGCTTCCTTTAGTATTTCTTGCAGAGCTGGTCTCTTGGTCACAAATTCTCTCAGTGACTTTTTGTCTGAGAATGTTTAATTTCTCCCTCATTTTTGAAGGACAGTTTTGCTGGATATAGAAGTCTTGGTTGGCAGTTTTTCTCTTTTAGTAGTTTAAATATATCGTCCCACTGTCTTCTAGCTTCCGTGGTTTCTGCTGAGAAATCTACACATATTCTTATTGGGTTTCCCTTGTATGTGATGGATTGTTTTTCTCTTGCTGCTTTCAAGATCCTCTCTTTCTCTTTGACCTCTGACATTCTAACTAGTAAGTGTCTTGGAGAACGCCTATTTGGGTCTATTCTCTTTGGGGTGCGCTACACTTCTTGGATCTGTAATTTTAGGTCTTTCACAAGAGTTGGGAAATTTTCAGTGATAATTTCTTCCATTAGTTTTTCTCCTCCTTTTCCCTTCTCTTCTCCTTCTGGGACACCCAAACACGTATATTTGTGCGCTTCATATTGTCCTTCAGTTCCCTGATCCCCTGTTCGAATTTTTCCATTCTTTTCCCTATAGTTTCTGTTTCTTTTTGGAATTCAGATGTTCCATCCTCCAAATCACTAATTCTATCTTCTGTCTCTTTAAATCTATCATTGTAGGTATCCATAGTTTTTTCCATCTTTTCTACTTTATCCTTCACTTCCATAAGTTCTGTGATTTGTTTTTTCAGTTTTTCTATTTCTTCTTTTTGTTCAGCCCATGTCTTCTTCATGTCCTCCCTCAATTTATCGATTTCATTTTTGAAGAAATTTTCCATTTCTGTTCGTATATTCAGCATTAGTTGTCTCAGCTCCTGTATCTCCTTTGAACTATTGGTTTGTTCCTTTGACTGGGCCATATTTTCAATTTTCTGAGCGTGATCCGTTATCTTCTGCTGGCGTCTGGGCATTTAGTCATATTTCCCTGGGTGTTGGACCCAACAGGTTGAAAGATTTTTCTGTGAAATCTCTGGGTTCTGTTTTTCTTATCCTGCCCAGTAGGTGGTGCTCGTGACACTCGTTTTTTGTCTGTGGGTCCCACCAGTAAAAGGTGCTGTGGGTCCTTTAACTTTGGAAAACTCTCGCCGTGGGGGAGGTTTGCCAGCCGAAGCGGCTTGGAAGAGTGCCAGCCGGCCTGGGGATCCGAACGCGGGGAGGGTCGCCGGCCACCGCAGCTCGGGAGAGTGCCCGTCCGAATCTCCTAGCCGGCCCGGGGCGCCAAGTGTGGCGGGAGGGCGCCAGCCACCGTAGCCTGGGAGAGTGCACCGTTCCCAGTCAGACCGGGAAGCCACGTGTTTGGAAGGGACCCCAGTCACCGTTCTCTGCGGCCTGGGGATCTCCGATCCAATTCTCCCAGTTGGTCCGGGGGGCCACGCGTGGGGGGGGCGCCAGCCGCCGCGGCTTGAGGGGGCCGCCTGTCCAATTCTCCCAGCTGGCCCAGGAAGGAAGAAGGGAGGGACTCCGGCTGCTTGCCACCCCTGCCCGGGGAAGCCCGCGCCCCTCGGCGATCTCACCGGAGCGGGTTCTCCCAGCCAGTCAGCCGTTCCAGAATGGGGTACACTGCTTTCTTGATCTCTGTCATGGCTCCGGGAGCTGTTCTGTATCGTTTCTACTCCCCTAGTAGCTGTTCTGGACGAGAAACTAAGACCCGCGCGTCTTACTAAGCCGCCATCTTCTCCAGAAGTCCCTAGAATTTTTTTTTTTAACTGCCAGAGGTATAATCAAACTTTGTTTTATATGATATAAAACATATGTAATGCCAAAGCTTGTACTTTAAACCTGAATAGGAAAAAAGATATAGTTTAAAAATAGAGATGATTATTTAAAATTTCATAATTTACTATTCCTCAGACTTGAAATTAGAAACTGATACCTTTTTCCTTATGGCCCAAGGCATCAATCAGTGTTAGTTTGTGGATCTTATGAAGCAATATACAGTGCAGAATTAATCTCTGAGTCCTTTAACTGTGGTGGGCAGTTTCCAAGTTTTATTTTTAGAGTCATAACAGAAAACAGCTGCTCATACATGTACGTGCTTGCAAACGTGAACAGAATCTTTGTACATGACTTTTACATTTAGGGTAACCATATCCAAGGTATTTATAGAATTCTGATATTCCAATATCATCGAATTTAGTTTTCAGGAGAGTGTTACAGAGCAACTCAATAACTTTCGTTTGTAGCTCTTCATTCACATTATTAATATTAATTGAAAAAGGCGTATGGAACAATTCAAATTCATTTTCATAAAGGCTGTAACCAGAGAACCTGCTTTGAAATTCTGTCTTCAGTTCTCTAATTTTTGAAATAGTGTTTGGGCTATCACGTTCATTTTCTCAAACTAATTTCAGTGTAGGGAAGTGGGCCAGATTGTTCCTTGCCAAATGAATTTCCCAGAGACACAGTTTTGGTAGAAATGAGCTAGTGGAATCCTCAGTTTGTGTAACTACTTGTGAACACCCCTGTGGAGAAATAGCTGACACATTTAGATGGGTTGTAATGTCAACCAAAAAGGCTGTCCTTGATCTAACCTTTGTTTGTAAATTGAGGTACAGGTTTTCCTTTAGAGGACATGAAAAGGTCAATGTCTTCCAACAGTTAAAAAAAAAAACCCCAAAAACCTGCTGTAGCACGATGCCATGACTCAGCCCTTACTTTCCATGTTGTAGGACAGATTTCCATATTGTGCACCTAATTAACTGAACAAAGGACTGAACTTTGTGGTTCAAGCCATGGGAACGTATCCGGGTTATGGTGTAACTTACTGTGTCCATGACGTGGTCCATTTTTAACTTTTTAGCACAAAGTGTCTCCTGTAAAATGAGGCCATGCACAGACTTAAGTTCTGTGTCTTTGCAAAGCCCTGACACCTTTGGTTTAAGGTTTGTAACAGGCTGTTTACACCAGCCATTGCAGAATTACCATCTGTGATTACACGCGGTAGTTTTGACCAATCTACATAAAGTGCTTAAAGATTTTTCTCAACACACAAAAATAAGACATTTCCGGATGTTGTGCCTGTCATAGGTTCCCATGTCCAACAGTTCTTTGGTCTTGTCACAAGTTTCATTGACACCATGAATAAATGCAGCTAATTGGGTGGCATTGTTTAGTCACTCTTCTCCTGGGCTGCAATAGAGAACGCCACAAGAGACTGAAGTAGTTCTTGCAGCTTGTGCTGTGAATTCTCAGCTCTACCGTCTCCGTGCTGAGCACTCATGTTACCAATCAGTCTTTATCTTTGCAAGGCTTGCATCTGCTCAGGGCACGTCATTTCGGCTGTGCTCAGTAGACAGTCATTTATAAACTTACCATCCCTAAGAGGTTTAGATGCCTCAGCGATTTTTTCAGTTAACATATAACTGCATTTCACAACAGCATCACTTATTTTACTTGCATTGAAAATCAAATCTTATTGAAATTTCAGTCTTTTTCTCAGTTCTTTAAGTTTTTTATCACGTTTCTTTTCTGTATATCCATTGTGGTTCTTACTATGGCTTGTTTCATTAATGGCATCTTAAATTATATTCCTCCAACACAGACAGACTTTGAATATTAGACATGTTGCAGTATTCTTTACCACCACAAAAAAGTAAGCTCTGTACCATTTTTATTGAAATGCATGGCTTTCCTGTTGCATCTTCAGTTTTTCCTCTTTCCGGGGGCAGCTCTTTGCACCTCTGTTTCCTGGGCCTTGACTCTCCTCTCCAGTGTGGTCTGGAATGCTGGCAGGCCATGGGTCTCTGCCCTTGCTTCTCTCCCAAGGCTCTTTCTGCATCAGCTTGTGACGTGGATTCAGTATTAGCAATCTTTTTACTCATCCCATCCTTATTCACGGATCTGATTTGAAGAGGATCCTCAAACACTTCTTTTAATTCATGCTGAGTGACTTTGTCAGGCAGGTTCGTTCTTTTTTTAAAAAATATTTTTATTGACGCAAACGTTCTTAACATACGAACATTCCATACTTGGTATACCATCAGTGGCTCACAGTACCATCACATAGTTGTATATTCATCACCATGATCATTTCTTAGAACATTTGCATCACTCCAGAAAAAGAAATAAAAAGAAAAAAGAAAAATCTTATATATACCATACCCATTTCCCCTCCCTCTCATTGACCACTAATATTTCCATCTATGTATTTTAACCTTTGTTCCCCCTATTTTTTTTCTATACCCCTTACCACTCCCTTTCATTGATCACTAGTATTTCAGTCTCCTCAATTTTTTTTGACATTTGTTCCCCCATTCTTTATTTTCATTGATATTTTTTACTCATTTGTCCATACCATAGATAAAAGGAGCATCAGACACAAGGTTTTCACAGTTACACAATCACATTGCAAAAGCTATATCATTATACAATCATCTTCAAGAAACATGGCTACTGAAACACAGCTCTACAGTTGTCAGGCAGTTCCCACCAGCCTCTCATGCGCCATAAACTATAGTTATCTATATTATGCATAAGAATAACCTAGGATAACCTTTCGACTCTGTTTGGAATCTCTCAGCCAGTGACACTTTATTTTGTCTCATTTCACTCTTCCCCCTTTTGGTCAAGAAGGTTTTCTCAATCCCTTGATGCTGAGTCTCAGCTCATTCTAGGGTTTCTGTCCCATGTTGCCAGGAAGGTCCACACCCCTGGGAGTCATGTCCCATGTAGACAGGGGGAGGGTGGTGAGTTTCCTTGTTCTGTTGGCTGGAGAGAGAGGCCATATCTGAGCAACAAGAGAGATTCTGTGGGGGTGAATGGGGAAGTTGAATTTCCCCCTTTCTCACCATTCCCCCAAGGGCATTTTGCAAATGCTTTTTTATTCATTGTTCAAATCACTCTGGGATTTATTGGGGCATTACACTGGACAAACCTACAAAATTTCATGCCCTACTCAAGGTTCCCTGTACTTACAGTGTTCAGTTAAACTGTCCATTTAAGTTCTATTAGGAAATGCACTGGTCGAAATATAAATTTTGTTCCAAATAAACAATTTTTGCTTTAGTCTCACACAGAAGTTGAAGTTTTAAAATATGAAAGACCATCTATTTTCAGCACCCCACAGTATTGACATTCCTTTGTTCTTCCTCATGCAAAAACATTTTTTAAATTTGTACATTTAGTCACTATCATTATACACTCTAGGCATTCCTAGATTATACCATTTCAGTCTTTATCATCTATATTTCCTTCTGGTTTCACAGATGCCCCCAGCCCTCCTCCATCATTCTCACTTTCAGCTTCATTCAGTGTTCTGACATTATTATATTCCAGTTAGGTAGTATTGTACTGTCCATTTCTGAATTTTTACAATCAGTCCTGTTGCACAATCTCTTTCCCTACAGTTCCAGTTACCCAATATCTACCCTATTTCTATCTCCTGATGACCTCTGTCCTCCACTGAAATTCTCCAAGTTCATTCATTAATGTTAGTTCGTATCAGTGAGACCATACAGTATTTGTCCTTTTGTTTCTGGCTAATCTCACTCAGCATGATGTCCTCACGGTCCGTCCGCGTTATTGCATGCTTCATGTCAAGCAGGTTCTTGATTAAAGGTGTTTTGGCATCATCATCTTTCTTTGTTTCCTTTCTCTTTGGTTTCTTTGATTTCATAGCCAGGGACCTTTGTATCATTAAGATCCAGGCCTTGTGATGCCCCGATGAATCCCAGAGTGACTCGATCAGTGAGTGGAAAAGTATTTGCAAAGTCCCCTTCGGGGAATGATGACAGTGGGGAGAAATTAAACCTCCCCAAGTTGAATTCTTGATATTCTCACAAGCAGTGTGGATAACCAAAGCTATAGGCTGAGCCCCCAGTCTAGGGGTTTGTTCATATGAAACTTAACCCCACAAAGGATAGGTCAAGCCTACTTAAAATTAGGCCTAAGAGTCACCCCCAAGAGAACCTCTTTTGTTGCTCAGATGTGGCCTCTCTCTCCAGCCAACACAACAAGCAAACTCACCGCCCTCCCCCTGTCTACGTGGGACATGACTCCCAGGGGTGTGGATCTTCCTGGCAGCGTGGGACAGAAATCCCAGAATGAGCTGAGATTCAGCATCAAGGGATTGAGAAAAACTCTAGAATGAGCTGAGACCCAGCATCAAGGGATTGAGAAAACCTTCTCGACCAAAAGGGGGAAGAGTGAAATGACACAAAGTGTCAATGGTTGAGAGATTCCAAACAGAGTCGAGAGGTTATCCTGGAGGTTATTCTTATGCATTAAGTAGATATCACCTTGTTATCCAAGATGTAATGGAGAGGCTGGAGGGAACTGCCTGAAAATGTAGGTCTGTGTTCCAGTAGCCATGTTTCTTGATGATGATTGTATAATGATATAGCTTTCACAATGTGACTGTGTGATTGTGAAAACCTTGTGTCTGACACTCCTTTTATCTACCTTGTTGACAGATGAGTAAAACATATGGAATAAAAATAAATAATAGGGGGACAAATGTTAAAATGAATTTAGTTTGAAATGCTAGTGATCAGTGAAAGGGAGGGGTAAGGGGTATGGTATGTATACATTTTTTTTCTGTTTTCATTTTATTTATTTTTCTGAATAGATGCAAATGTTCCAAGAAATGATTATGATGATGAATATGCAACTGTGTGATGATATTGTGAATTACTGATTATGTAGAACGGAATGATCAAAATAGGAAAGTTTGCATTTGCTTTGTGTTTTTTGGTATTTTAAAAAAATAAAAATAAATTAAAAAATAATATATCCAGGCCTTTTCCTGGTCATCGACAGATCTGAAATCCACATAACCAAATTTCCTGGGCAAGCCAGCTCTGCCACCAACAACTGCAAGATCATTTTATCAAAAAATTCACTGAGACCAGTTTTTTTAGTTCAGGAGCAGTTTTGTTGAAATTCAGGTTTCTAACAAACAGCCTGAAATTTGCAGTTGGTCAGCTTCCCATTTCTGGTTTTTGGTTTCATGGTAAGCTTTTTCTTTGTCCATTCCTTCCTCTGTGTACCAGGAGTTGTGTTGATGGCTCTTCCTCCTCGGCAGCCTCTCACGGTCTCTGCTTTGGCATTTCCCTCGTCTCTGCTGCCGTTGTCCCTGTCTCGTGGCAGCTCATCTTTCCCATCTTCTCTCTCCTTTGGGGTAAGACTCATTTTCTTCAGTTCAACTTTTTATTTTTTCTGAGGCTCACTGGTACAGTGTACACCCTCTCCGAGCGGGCCAAGGGCCAGGGGTGCACCCTGGTGGGCCCCCATGCACGGCAGTGCTGGACAGGGCGCTCGGGGGAGGCAGGGGCACCTTGCAGGTACCCCTAGGCCCGAGGCATGCTCTTAGCAGCTGCCCATTTCTCCAGGCCTGCAGGGAGCCAGAGTTGGTACTGATTCTTCTTGGAATGCTTGGTAGCCCCTGGCCTTAGCCTTTTCCTTGTTGGGAGGGTTTGATGACGGATTCAGTCTCTTTACCTGTGATGGCTGTTGAGTTCTGTTCCTCCTTTAGTCAGTGTGTAGGTTGTCCACCTGTTTCTAGAAGATTGTCCGTTTCGTCTGCGTTGTCTGTTTAATCGGTGTATCATTGTTCATAATAACCTTTTAGGATGTTTTTATTTCTTCAGGTTCATGGTGATGACCCCCCCCACTCATTTCTGATTTTTTTTATTTGCATATTCTTTCTTTGCCAGTTTAGCTAAGGGTTTATCGATTGTATTGATCTTTTCAGAGAACCATCTTTTGGTTTGTTAATGTTCTCTGGTGCTTTTTTTGGTTTTCAGTTTCTTTTGTTTCTGTACTAATCATTCTTTCTTTCTCTTTGCTTTGGGTTTCGTTTGGTATTCTTTTTCTAGTTTCTCCAGGGTGTGTTTAGGTCTTTGATTTTAGCTCTCTTTTCTTTTTTAATGTAAGCATTTAGGGCTATAATTTTCCTCTCAGCCGTGCCTTCACTGCATACCATAAGTGTTCTCGTTTTCATTTATCTCGAGATATATGATTTCCCTTATTTCCTCTTTGATTCACTAATTGTTTAAGAAGGTATTATATTATAACTTCCATATGTTTATGGATTTTCCAGTCTTCTGCCTGCTACATATTCCCAGCTTCATGCCATTATGGTCAGAGAAGATGCTTTGTATGTTTCAAACTTCCTAAATTTGTTGAAGCTTGTTTTGTCATCCCACACGTGGTCTGTTTCCCTGGAGAACTACCCATGAGCATCTGAGAAGGAGGTACATCTCCCGCTCTTCGAGGGGCAGAGTTCTGCATATGTCTATTAGGTCTGTTCCATTTTTCACATTATTCAAGTCCTCTGTTTCCTTGCTGACCTTCCTCACAGGTGTTCTGTCTACTGATGAGTGTGCGGTGTGTAAGCCTGAGCTGTTACTGTAGAGGCGTCGCTTTCTCCCTTCACTTCCGCCAGTGTTTGCCCCTGTGTGCTGGGACTCCATGCTCAGGTGCAGAAACACACTGCTTGGTGGGGCGCTCCTTCTCTTAATATACGGTGCCCCCTTCGTCTCTCATAACAGCTTTTGACGTGTAACGTCTACTTTGTTTGATGTTGGTATAACTACCCTAGCTCTTTTTTGGTTGCTGTTTGCATGGAATAGGAATATCTTTTTCCGTCTTTTCACATTGCACCTGTTTGTGTCTTTGGGGCTAAGGTGAGTCTCTTGTAAACAGCATGTAGTTGGATCCTTCTTTTTTATCCAGTCTGCCAACCTGTGTCCTCTGGTTGAGGGTTCATCTGTTAACATTCGCTGTTATTACTGTCGAGGTAGTACACTCTTCAGCCGTTTTGTCCTCTTCATACCGTTTTTGTCTATATTTTACTGGATTGTGACCTCCTTTTCTGTAGAGTCTATCTCCTGTGATGTAGCTGGTCCCTTTCTCATTTCCGTTTTTCTGTGTATGTTTAGCTACTTTCCTGGCGGTTACTCTGGGGTTTGGGTTACATGATCCATGTCTGTAGGCTACTGATTTGAAAAGACACCAGCCTACCTTCAGTAGCATCCGCGTTCTCTTCTCCCATTTTCCCTCTGGTTCCCTCTGTATGATTTTTTTTTTGGTCCCATTTTGCCTTTTTAAATTTTGCAGGTTCATTATCAGGAACTCTGCATTTTCATGTTTTGTGGGAAGTAAGGAGCAGAGTTGTATAACTGAAGATACAGTGCTATTACTGGGTTTTGCGTTTGCGGTTTTAGTTACCATTACTGACATTCTTTACCTCTTCTCACTGTCCCCAGCCACTCTTCTGTTTTTTCCCTTCAGCTTGAAGAACTCCCTTTAGCAGTTCTTATAGGGCACGTCTTTTATCCACAAGCTCTGTCAATTTCTGTTTATCTGTGAATATTTTAAACTCTCCCTCATATTTGAAGAACAGTTTTGCTGGATAAAGAATTCATCTTTGGTGCTTGCAGTTCTAATCAGTGTCTCCAACTGGTCTGTCATATTGTGTGATATGAATATAGCTACTGCACTGCCTGTTGATTTGTTTTAACATAGAACACTTCTTCCCTTTTAACTTTTTAAAAGTTTTTATCATAAAATATAAATGTAAAGCAAAGAAAGAAAGAACAGTAATTTTCAAAGCACACTTCAACAAGTAGTTACAGAACAGATCCCAGCGTTTGTCATGGGTCACCATTCCACCATCTCAGGTTTTTCCCTGTAGCTGCTTCAAAAGACTGGAGGCTGGAAGGAATATGAATTCGTGATTCAGCAGTTGTACTCATCTGTTAAATCCTGTTTTCTCTGTTATACCTCCTGCTTCTCCTTTAGTCCTTCTCCCAAGCTGTAGGACTCTTTAGGCGGTGCTCATTCAGACTCTATCATGTTGAGAAGGGTGTCCGCACTAAAGGACAGGGGGATGTGATCAGTTCACAATCCTGGAGAGGCTGGCCCCTCTCGGTTTAGGATTCATCTGGCCCAGGAACCCTCGGGAATTAGGAGTTCCAGGAAGGCAAACCTAGTGCGTGAAACCTTCACAGAGTCTCAGTTCCTGCCCTGGGCATTCTGAAGAGTCAGCAGGAGGGATGCAGGTTGGGCTTTAGCAGACCGTGGCAACAAGCATGTCTAACTGAAGCTGGCATAAGCGCAGCCTCCAGCATAGCTCAAAGCACACTTCAACAAGTAGTTACATTTGATCTCGACTCCATTTGATCGCTCTTGGGCACTGAAGCCTGTTTTATGACACTTCTTTCCCCCTTTTTGTCTGGAACATGTTGTCAGTTTGCAGGGCCAGACTCATGCCCGGGAGCCACACACTGCATTGTCAGGGAGACTCTCATCCCTGAGTGTCGTGTCCCACGTAGGGGGAGGAAATGATTTTCCCTGCAGAACTGGGCTTAGAGAGAGAGAGTCACATCTGAGCACAGGGAGGTTTCCTGGAAGCAACCCCTAGGCCTCGTTAAGGGCTTGGCCTATTCTCTCTCTCTCTCTCTCTCTCATTTACAATTGGGTGAGTCACTTCTCCATGGAGATAATCTAATCACGTTTCCGGCTACCGGGCTGATGGATCAGGATTAAAGTATGGTTTTTCTAGGGCACATAATCCTTTCAAACCAGCACAGTGATGTTCCTTTTTCCTCAGTTTTTTGGAAGTTTGAGCAGGATTGGTGTTACTGCTTTTTGGAACATTTGATAAAATTCTCCTGGTTCTGGGCTTTGTTTGTGGGAAGATTTTTGATGACTGATTGAATCTCCACTTGTAATTGCTTTGTTGAGATCTTCTATTTCTTCTCGAGTCAATGTAGTTAGTTTTTGTGTTTTTTAGGTTTTTGTCCATTTCATCTAAGTTGTCTAGATCTTGTTCATGTAGCTGTTCATAGTATTTTCTTTTGATTTTTAAAATTTCTTCAGAATCCATGGTAACAGCTACCCTTTCATTTCTGTTTTTGCTTTTGTTTTTTTTTTTTTGCATCCTCTCTTTTTTTTTGTTAGTCTAGCAGGGATCCATCAATTTTATTGATTTTTTTTTTCAAAGAAACAAGTTTTGGTTTGGTTGATTCTTTCTATTGTTTTATCATTTTCCAGTTTGTTTATTCCTGCTTTAATCTTTGTTATTTCTCTTTTTTTTATTTGCTTTGGTAATAGTTTGCTGTCTTTCTCTAAATTCTCCAGGTGAGCAGTTAAGTTCTCTATTATTGCTCATTCTTGGTTTCAGTATAGGTATTTAGGGCAATAAATTTCCCTCTCGGCACTGCCTTTGCCACATCCCCTAAATCCTGATATGTTGTATTCTCATTATCATTTGTCTCCACATATTTACTGATTTCTCTAGTAATTTCTTCTTTGATCCACTTATTATCTAAGTGTGTTGTTTAATCTCTTTATATATGTGAAAACTCTGGTTCTTTAGTGATTATTAATTTCCAGCTTCATTCCATTGTTGTCAGGGAAAGTAAAGTGCTTTGGATAATTTCAACCATACTAAATTTATAAAGTCTCATTTTGTGTTTCAGCATATAATCTGTGCTGTAGAATGTTCCATGTGCTCTAGAGAAAAATGTATATCCTGGTGTTTTGGGGTGCAGTGACCTGTATGTATACATATCTATTAGGTCTGATTCATTTACCGCATTGTTTAGGCTCTCTGTGTCCTTGTTGATGCTGTATCGGTTTGTTCCATCTGTAGTGGAGAGTGGGGTATTCAAATCTCCCATAATTGTCGCTGAAATGTCTGTACCTCCCTTCGGTTTTGCCATCATTTGCCTCATGTACTTTGGAGCGCTTTGATTGGGAACATAAACATTTATAGTTGTTATTTCCTCTCAGAGAATTGTCTCTTTTATTAATATGTAGTGTCCTTCTTTATCTCTTATAGCATCTTTACATTTAAAGTTTCTTTTGTCTAATAATGAGTTTTTGTTTCCCGGGACTGCCCATGCAAAAAAAAAAAAGAAAGAAAGAAAGAAAAAAATAGTGAGTTGTTTGATTTCCTCATATTTGTAAATTTTCCATTTTTCCTTCTATTATCGATTTCTATTTTTATTCTGTTGTGGTCCAAGAAGATACTTTGTATGATTTCAAGACTTTTAAATTCGTTAGGATCTGATGTGTGGCTTAACGTGTGGTCTGTCCTGGAAGCTGTTGCGTGACCTTGGGCTGAAGGTGTTTTCTGGTTTTGGAGGGAGTGTCCTATGTATGTGTCTTAGGTCTGATTGGATAATAGTGTCGTTAAAACCGTCTGCTTCCTTATCACTCTCCTGTTTAGATGTGTCAGTTATGGAAAGTTGTGTAAATTGACACTTGATGGTGTCCCACAGGTCCCTGGGGCTCTGTTCCTCCTTCTTTATTAGTTTTTCTTTTGCTCCTCATATTAGATCATTTCAGTTGTCTCGTCTTCAAGTTTGCTGGTCCTGTCTTCTGCCTTTTCAGATCTACTCTTACTGAAAAGCTCATCCAATGAGCTTTTCATTTCAGTTACCATATTTTGCCCTCCAGAATTTCTTTTTGTTAAAATTCCTTTTTGTAATTTCCATCTCTCTTTTTTGTTCAGACTGCATTTTCCTAATGTCCTTTAGTTCTTTGTGTACAGATTGTTTTAGCTCGTTGAACATACTTAAGACAGTTGATTTGAAGTCTTTGGTTAATAGTTCCATTGTATGAGCTTCCTCGTTGGTTTATGTACAATTCCCTTTTACCTGTGACTCGGCCATACTTTCCTGTTTCTCTTTTTTATAATAATTTTTTTTGGTTAGACATTCTGAATATTAACTTCTTTTATCTCTTGAACTCTATCTCTCCCAGCCCCTGGGGTTGCTCAGTCTGTTGTTTTTCTTGTGGAGGGCTGGTGCCATCAATTTTTGACATGTCCAAGCTTTTTTTCCTCCCAAATGGGGAATAGAAAGGGAAAAAGAGAAGAAAAATCATGAGTCCTGCCTTTTTCAGACTCCTCTGCTGCTTTTCCCAGGGTGAGGGTGGAGGGGCAGGGGCGCTGAACCGTGGCTGCCCCCACACGTGGTCCCCAGTGATTGCAAGTAGTTGATCCAAAGCAGTGATCAGCTATCAGGCCACCCCCTTCACCCCCACACCCCGGGCTTTGGGGGACGAGGTCCTTACAGCCTGCCCTGGCACAGTAAGCTGCGCTAGGAGTCCCCACTGCAGTCTGCTTTGCCGCTGGGGGGTGGAGGATGGTGGCCCCTGCACGGAGGGTGAAATTCGCTGAATCGACTACAGTTTATCAGTCTCTTCCTCCTGCTCTTTCCTGGAAGCTCAAGTGTCCACTAAATTTCAGAGTTCCAAAATAGTTGATTCAGACAGTTCTTGCTGGTCCATCATCATTTTGGTAGGGGGATTGATTCCTGGAGCCCCTGCCTGCCGTCTTCCCCACATCCTCCAGATTCTACCCCTTTGTGCTGTCTTTTTCTTGATTCAGTGCTTGCCCTGTCACTACATTCCTTTAGCTGTTTTCTGGAGCGCTGCGAAAGATATTTCTGCTGGTTCTTGCTGCTGTTCGAAGCTTCTGAAGGGGGGTAGAGCCCTGAAGCTCCTCTCTCTGCCGTCTTCATTGGGATGGGGCCCAGGTTTTGGTTCTTAATCAATAACAGAACACCTTTGCCTGATACTGCTCATTGTTTCTGTGGGCAGGGGCTGTCCTGTCTCAGAATGTGAGCTGTGGAATGGGCCGCCCCACCACTTGCTGGCTTAGCACAGGTTGTTCCAGTGCAGGCCTCAGTGCCCTCGTCTGTGAAATGGGACCACAGTACCCGCTTCTTAAGTTTGTTGTGACAGCTATGTGACATCGCAGCTGTGAAATGGTAGCACAGTACTGTATTAAAGTTTGTGCTGATGCTAGTTATTTTTATTGTTTCAGTTCTTTGTTGCCAGAGCAGATACTGTGGACTGGATTGGCTTACACGATTGTAATTTATTGGCTCAGTTCTGAGGGCTAGAAGTCCCAAATGGAGGCTTCAGCAAGGTGGTGCTTCGTCCTAGAACGCTGTGGCATCCTGCGCCGGCTGCCGGCAACCGTGGCCCCAGGCTCCCCTGTCACGTGTCAGGGCTCTGCCGGCCTCTCCCTTCTCTTCTGGGCTCTGCTTCTGGGTACACCTCTGTGGCTCTCTCTCCCCCACCCCCTCTCTCTATCTCTCCTCCCCCCCCCCCCCAAATGGGCAGCTGTGAGTGGAGCTCTCAGGAGCTGGGACACTACAGGTAGAGGGAGAAAACAGGCCAGGCTCAGGAAAACCGTGCTTAGTTTGAGTTGAGTGTGAAGTGGGAGTTCAGGCTGGAAGAAGGACAGGGCAAGATCGTGGAGGAAGGTGAATGTCGAGCTGCAAGCGGTGAGGAGTTACCAGATGCTCCTGAAGTATGTAGGGCTGACCTAGGAAAGTGAAGTCTGGGCTGACGGTGACCCCAGGAGGGCTCGCGTCTTGGAAGCAGGGACGGCTGGATGAAGGCCAAGAAGCCTGAAAAGCACAGGTAGGTTTAGTCACTGCCTGGATTCTAGACATCGTTTTTTGGTTGCAGAAGGTGAGATAAAATATTTTAAATGGCTACTTGTAAGAGCTGCTGTAGAAGTGACTTAAAAACATGCATTAGCCCAGCGCGTGTTCCCGCCGAAGGCCTTCTGTTTTCAGAGGCACTGCACCCAAATCCTTCTGTGAACTTCCAGTGTGCTTTGGAATGTTAAAACTATTTGGCTTTTATTTTTATTTTGCAGGAGGAATGCCTCCCACCCCTCAGGCCGTTCAGCTCACTGGGCAGAAGCCAAGTCAGCATCAGTATGACTCTTCCACAGGGCCTCCTGTGCAGAATGCTGCCAGCTTGCACACACCTCCGCCACAGCTCCCCGGGAGGCTGCCCCCCACCAGCGTCCCCACTGCACCCCTCCCGTCTGCACTGCAATTTCCACAGCCGCTGTTACAACCCCAGGAGCCGGTGTTGGAGCCACAAGCACAGCCCCAAATCCAAGTCAGGACCCAGCAGCCAGCCTTGCCCCTCCCTGCCCTTCGGCCCGGCCAGCTTTCCATATCTCTGCAGCCACCTGTGCAGCCAGTACCCCACCTTTAGATCCAGGGACAGAGATCTCCAGACCGCCCCAGCGCAGCCCCTGGCACAGCCGCAGATATCAGAGGAGCTGTCCAAAACATGCACACACCACGTCTCGCCAGACAACTCCTGCAAGGGCCACTGTGGTGTCCTGCCGGAAGAGGCCTGACGTTGTGTGCTTTCTAAGGGTTTATGCACGTTTTATAGATATATATATTTTTTTTTTCAGTAAATTTAAAGGATAGGCCCTTTGCTGTACGGTTTTCACCTAATAAGCACTTCACTTTACCTGGTTAGTGCAACAGGTCAAAATACCGGACAAGGCTTCTGAGGCAATAGACAGGGCAGTGACGTATTTAATCAGTAAGGTCGTGGAACTTGCAGGTAGCCCCTTGTCTCCTGGACAGGTGGTGGCAGTGTTGCGGCCACCCACCGACCCTGCGCATGCCGGCGTCTGCTTTCTGGCCTCGTGTCCCCCACTGCCAGCACCTGTGGGCACAGCCACCCTGTCCGTGTGTCCCGCGCAGACGAGTGGAACTTACCTGGCCAGCTGCCACTCATTAAAATACTGTCTTCTGGGCAACTGTTGGTCCCTTACTGGTCCTCTTGCTCCTTTTCCGTTCAGTACCGAGAGAACAGTGTCGCAGTCGGTTTCCCCTTCCAGTCCTCAGTTTTTGCTTGAAGCATGTAAAGGCTCCATCAGGTGCCTGCTCAAGATTACGCCCTCTTGGGAACTGACGCTTTTATCGCTGTGGGTAATAGTCCTTGATCTGAAGTTTGTTTTGATAATAATATTGCCATTCTGGCTTTCTTTTATTTTTAACATATATTAGGTCTTTATATTAAAGGCCGGTTTCTTGTACAGCAGGAAGTTGAGTTCTACAATTTTTCATCCAGACTGACGTGTCTTTTAATTGGTTGTGTTTAGACCATTTACATTTAATTAGTGATTTCTATTGGATTTGGAGCTGCCATTTTATTGTTTTTTTCTATTTGTCTCCTCTATTTTTTGTTCCTCTCTTCCCTCTTTCCTGCCTTCTTTTGGATTATTTGAATATTTCCTACAATTCTAGTTTAACCTACCTGTTAGCTTTATTGTATAACTCTGTATTTATTTGTGTGTTTTTTTGTGTTTATTTTTTTAGTGGTTACATTGTGTATCTAGCCTTACACAGTCTCCCTGGGGTCAGTGTTTCACCAATTCAGGAGAAACCTGGGTGCCTTAGAGCCCCTGGAGCCTCTCCCCTTCCCCACTGAGCTGTGGGCTACAGTTGTCATCGAAAACCCCACCAGGCAATATATTCATTTTTGTCATCTCTATCTGTTGTTCAGTCAATCCAGTAAATTTTTATATCAGATGTTGTATTTTCAGTTCTAAGATTTTCATACTTTTAAAACTCTGTTTCTCTGCTGAGCCTAGGTCTTTCTCTTCAAGTGTGCTTGTCTTTACGTTGTGGAGCTGGTTAGAACAGCTGCTTTAGAGTATTTTTCTGATCTTTCCAACATCTAGCACATCTCACAGTTGGCATCGTTGACTATCTTTTTCTTGATGATTGGTCTTATTTTCCCAGTTCTTTATGTGCCAAGTAATTTTGGATTGCATTGGAATCTAGCATATGGTGTGTCAACCCTCAGGTCTGTCTTAATCCTTTGGAGAGTATTGATTTCTTTTGACTTAGCAGTCTGTCAACCTTTTAGGTTCAGGGTGTGGGTTCTGTATTGCCTTCTGTGGGCACTTGTTCCAGCCTTGGTCCAGCTCTCAGAGCCTCCGAGATGGCCCAGGATTTCTTGTCTCTGCGTTCATCACAGTCTCAGTCCCTCCGCACGAGGGATGGTCTGTGTGAGCATCAGAAAGGATCTGGTAGAAGTGGCAGCTGGGCACTTCCAAGGTTGGTCCTAGAAGCCACTTGCAACCCTGAGGGGTTGGTCTGAGCCTCAGGTGCTGGTTTAAATTTTGGTTCAGTTCTCACAGCCTTTGCACTGCTGCTTTGTACACTTTCCCGGTGTACGTGCAGCTCAGGCATGATCCCAGGGCTTGTGTAGATTCATGCACGAAATGCTTCACCTGCTTAGAAGGTGCCCCCGTCTCACTCTCTTCTCCCTGTCCCTTCCCACACTCTCTGGCTTATAGGGACTCTGCCATTCTTCTCTCTAGAAAGATGGGTTTGTCGTCATTTTAGCTGCCCACAGCCCTGCCACTATGCAACGCCACTTCTGGCACCCACACTGGGGGCAAAGCTGCAGAAGAAAATAGGAAAAGAAAACTTGGAAGCTCCCCTGTGTGTAGTTCACTTTCCTAGTTTTGACTTTCATCCACAGTTCTTTTGCTTTTGTTTACTTTTTAGGGTCTCAGATATTGGCTTTTTGTGTTTTGACCAGCATGTTTAGTTGTAATCAGTGAGTGAGAGAAACTGTATCAGGCTGATTGCATCTAGGCTCTCCTTAATGTGAAATCTTAGATTAGAGTACACTTTATTTTACTGCACTTCTAAGAATTAGAATTGAATTAGAAATGGATTATATTCTAAAGTCTGGGCAGGTTAAAAATCATTGGTTTAAGTTATCAGTATTGGACCGCAGGCTCTGATGGTAGGTGTGCATCTCCTCAGCTGGGAGTCGAGACAGCTGAGTATTTCCTTTAGCTTTTTGCCAACTAGTGATGAGACCTTGGTCTCCTCTGGCTGTTCTCTGTGAGGTTCTCTTCTTGGTGGCATGGGGACAGTAACGCCCGCCTTGGGGCCGGGAAGCGAGTGTGGTGGTGAGGCTGCAGCGCCTCGGCGCCCCGGGTTGGGACCTTGAACAGTGCCTGTGGAGTTCTTTTTGGTTGGACGTGCTCGGGGGAGACTTCCCACGGGGGCTCAGGCAGCGAGACGCAGCAGGTGTGGTGCGTGCTCCCCTCCGCCCTGGTTTAACTAGCTGTCCTCCTGGAGGAAGTCAGAGCCCTGAGCTCTGACCTGCACTCGCTGTGTCTGCACGGTGACGGGCTGCGCTGAAACATGGCCTTGTGATCCCGTAACATGTGGCTGACCCCGGGAGAACCAGATCCAACAGTGAATCGCAGAGTTGAGGAAAGAAGGTCTGTGGTCTGTGAGACGGCTGCCAAAGCTGCAGGAAGCTCCGCGACCGAAATCTCACTGGGACTATTTGCTGGAGGAAATGCAGTGGATGGCCACGGACTTGGCCCAGGAGAGAAGGTGGAAGGTGGCAGCTGCTAAGAAGGTGCCTTTGCACAGCAAAGCTTGTGGAAGTCACAATATTTACGGGAACTAAAGAATTAATTATATTGGGAAGGAGAAGTTGTTTTTGGTTTTTATGCATATACAAAGCAAAGAAAGAAAAAAGCTGTAGTTTTCAAAGCACTCTTCAACAAGTGGTTACAGGAAAGATCCCAGAGTGTGTCATGGGCTACCATACCATCCTCTCAGATTTTTCCTTCTAGCTGCTCCAGAACATAGGAGGCTAGAAGGACTAAATACTTTTTTTATCACCACAATCAACTTTTTTTGTGAAAAATAACATATATACAAAAAAGCAATACATTTCAAAGCACTGCACAATAATTAGTTGTAGAATATCAGATTTCAGAGTTTGACATGGGTTAAAATTCCACTATTTTAGGTTTTTGCTTCTAGCTGCTCTAAGATACTGGAGACCAAAAGAAATATCTATTTAATGATTCAACAGTCATATTCATTTATTAAACCCTACCTTCTCTGTATAACTTCTTCATCACTTTTGATCTTTCTTTCCTACTCTTTAGGGGTGTCTGGGCTATGGCCATTCTAACTCTTTCGTGTTGGTAGGGTCTGTCAGTAATATGGGGTAGGGAGATGGAACTAGCTGATGTTCTGGAGAGGCTGGACTCTCTAGGTTTCAGGACTTATCTGGTCCAGGGACCCATTTGGAGGTTTTAGGTTTCTGGAAAGCTACCCTAGTGCCTGGAACCTTTGTAGAATCTAATGTATTGCTGTGGTAGTTAGATTCAGTTGTCAGCTTGGCCAGGTGAAGGCACCTAGTTCTGTTGCTGTTTACTTGAGCCAATGCTACGTGAACCTCATCTGTTGCCTATTTACATCTGCAGTCAGCTAGGAGGCGTGTCTGCTGCAATGAAGGACATTTGACTTAATTGGCCGGTGCTTAAGTGAGAGACTGCAACGTAGCACAGCCCAAGCAGCTCAGTATATCCCATCTCAGCACTCACAGCTCAGCCCAGGCCTTTGGAGATGCAGAAAGGAATCACCCTGGGGAAAGTTGTTGGAACCCAGGGGCCTGGAGAGAAGGCCAGCAGGGATCACCCTGTGCGTTCCCACTTAAGGAAGAACCTCAGTGGAAAGTTAGCTGCCTTTCGTCTGAAGAACTAACAAAATAAATCCCCTTTTATTAAAAGCCAGTCCGTCTCTGGTGTGATGCATTCCGGCAGCTAGCAAACTAGAACACCTGCCCTAGGTGTTCTTTAGGATTGGCTGGAATGGTCTTGGTAAGTTATGATAGGCAGCAAAGTCTAACTGAAGCTTGTGTAAGAGTGACCTCCAGAGTAGACCCTTGACTCTGAACTCTCTCAGACACTCATACCTTGTTAGTTACACTTCTTTTCCCCCTTTTGGTCAGGTTGACATTGTTGATCCCACGGTGCCAGGTCTTGATTCATCCCTGGGAGTCATCTTCCATGTTGCCAGGGAGACTTTCACCCCTGAATGTCATGTCCCATGGAGTGGAGAGGGCAGTAGTTTTATTACTTACCAGAAGAGTGACATTCCTGAGCTGATACTTAGAGAGCTTTGTGAGGAGAGGGAGAAGATTTCTAAATTAAATATTGATAATTTAATCTTTGATTTTTCATTACTAACTTTAAAGCTGTACTAGCTACAAAAACTATTATAAATATTGTATATTTATACGTAAACTGTAAATTATAGATGAATTTTATTTACTCAACCCATGCTTACTTGGTGCCTACCAGGTGTGGGATGTGTGCCCGGAGACGTGCGGGGATGGCCGGGCACGGTGAGAGGTGCCCTTGTTTCTCAGGTGGCTTAAAGCTCATCAGGGAAGACAGGGTGTACACAGACAGCAGAAAGACAGCTCCAGTGCACACCTGCACAGGAGACACAAACAAGTAGCAGACAGGTGGCACCTGAGAGAGCGAAGGAGGGATTCAAGGGTAACTTTTGACTTGGGTTTTAAAGAATTTCTAGGAGGAAAATAGTAGAACATTTCATATGGTACAGAACAGTATAAGTGGCCTGTTTTCCAAAATCCCAGAATATGTTTGAGGGCTGTGAACGCCCATACTTTGGGAGAACCACGGACCGTGAGAAGGTGAGGCTGGACGAGTAGATTGGGTCAGGACATGGAGGCACTTGGGTGTCTGGTGAAAGGAGCATGGGTTTCATTTGCTGATTAGTAGAGAGCACTTGAAGACATGCTTGCCAGGAGAGTGACATTTCTGCACTGAGCCTTGGAGGAATTGCCTGGACTGTAGTAAGTCATGACCTGGGGTGCTCAGAGACGTATCTTGGCAAAGACCCATGAACCTCCAGTAGGGGCGGTGGGAATGAGAGCAGTAGGATTTGGGAAGGATCCTCCTCAGAGGGCTGAAAGGTTATGCTGGGGCAGACTGAATAGGAGGCACTCAGGGCTGTGTGTGGTAACCTGGAGAGCGTGCCTGTGCAGGTTAAAGGTTGGCTGACATTGATTGTGCGCATGTATGGAATGTTTGCATGTTAAGATTTATCAACGAAAATAAAAAATAAGAGGTTGGATGACCGTCTTACTGTCAAATGCACATTGTAAAGTGGTCCGTGTTTAGGAGAGAGCGGTTAGTGGGGGCGGAACATCGGGCCCTGTAGATCCAGAGTCACCCTGGGGGTGTGTGTTGATCTTGAGGGACAGCTCAGCACCCAGGGAGGCAGCACGAGGAGTGTGAGAAGAAGGGGAACCCTGGGACGCCCCAGTACAGGAACAGCTGATTCAGCCCTGGCTACCAAATGGTATTTCACATTTAGCCATGATGTGATCTCAATTTAGAGGGGTTATCTTTGAATTATTTTTGAATAGAAGTTTCCATGATAGTTGTTTCATTTTTACTTTATTTTCCATTAGAGCACGTATCTTCAGCTGATAATGAAGGGATGCGTTCTAGGAGACTGTCACTTCATATTTTGAGTATCATTTGAATTTGTTGATTTGAGTAGTGTAAGAAATGAATACTAAAAATGGAAATAATAGACTTTCTGTGGAATTCTGCCCAATGAACTAGGTGTATCGGGTGAAATGCCTTTAAATTTTGCTATGACTGTGCCTTTGAGAGCCTTGGTGCCGGGGAGAAAGGCAGCGCAGGGAAATGAGTACCAGGAAGGAGGAGCACAGCAAGCTAAGATGCATCGCTGCCTCAGTTGCCAGAGAAACAGAGTATTTCTGGTCTAATATTGAACAGGTAAATACTCTTTTCCTCCAGAATTTGTTCTCAAGTTTCAGCTTGGGCACTGGTGATTTCGCATTTGAATTTGTGGTTTTCTTTTAGGTAGTAGAAATTAAACTGCAGATTGAATTTCAAGAGAAACAAAAAAAGGCATTAAATTTGCATAAACATTCAAAAAGTTGTAATCACTTAAGTTAATTGAATATTGTGTACATAAAAAACAGTTTTCATGAGTTTTGGATAGTTAGTGGCCACTGCTTTAAAGGTAGGATTGTTAGAGATGCCTGTGGTGGTGCAGGTAAGTAAACTGTTCTGTGCTTTAAGATTTAACCACACTGTAGGTAAGGACTCAAGGGAGCTTGCAGTGGGTGCCCCAGTGGAAACTGGAAGTGACCTGGTGAGTACTTTGATTGTGCAGTTGGAGTCCTGTACTCTGATGCGGCTTTAGTGGCAGAGTTGTTCTCTTTTGGGGGCAGTTCTGATAACTGGACTCCCTGTGTTTCATTTTCTGTTCTGTTCCCCAGATCCAGCTCTTATCTCTGGAACAACCCAGGGAGAGAGTCCATCTGAAAATAAGTTTTCTTAGAGTTATTTAAAATCAAGACAAACATTATATATTAAAATCTACATTCATAAACAGAAGCTAGTTGGAGACTGAAAAGTATTAGAAAATTAACAATGATTCCAATCCAGTGGTTTGTTTTGAGGTGAGTCTTCTGCAGCCGTGTGGATACCTGGGAGTGTGCATGGACGCACAGGAGTCTGCTCTCTGCCGTGGGGCTGCGTGGGAGCGTGCACGGATGCACGGGAGTCTGCTCTCTGCCGTGGGGCTGCGTGGGAGTGTGCACAGACGCACGGGAGTCTGCTCTCTGCCGTGAGGCTGTGTGGGAGCATGCACGGATGCATGGGAGTCCACTCTCTGCCTCGGGGCCCTGGAGTGTGCACGGACACACGAAAGTCTGCTCTCTGCCGTGGGGCTACATGGGAGTGTACACGGACACACGGGAGTCCACTCTGTGCCATGGGGCTGCGTGGGAGCGTGCACGGATGCACGGGAGTCTGCTCTCTGCCTCAGGGCCCTGGAGTGTGCACGGACACACGGGAGTCCACTCTCTGCCATGGGGCTGCGTGGGAGCGTGCACGGATGCACGGGAGTCTGCTCTCTGCCTCAGGGCCCTGGAGTGTGCACGGACACATGGGAGTCCGCTCTCTGCTGTGGGGCTGCGTGGGAGCATGCACAGACGCACGGGAGTCCGCTCTCTGCCTCAGGGCCCTGGAGTGTGCACAGACGCACGGGAGTCCGCTCTCTGCCTCGGGGCTCTGGAGTGTGCACAGACGCACGGGAGTCCGCTCTCTGCCTCAGGGCCCTGGAGTGTGCACAGACGCACGGGAGTCCGCTCTCTGCCTCGGGGCCCTGGAGTGTGCACAGACGCACGGGAGTCCACTCTCTGCCATGGGGCTACATGGGAGTGTGCACGGACACACGGGAGTTTGCTCTCTGCCTCGGGGCCCTGGAGTGTGCACGGACGCACAGGAGTGCGCTCTCTGCCGTGGGGCTACATGGGAGTGTGCACGGACGCACGGGAGTGCGCTCTCTGCCGTAGAGCTACATGGGAGTGTGCACAGACGCACAGGAGTGCGCTCTCTGCCGTGGGGCTACATGGGAGTGTGCACGGACACACAGGAGTTTGCTCTCTGCCGTGGGGCTACATGGGAGTGTGCACGGACACACAGGAGTTTGCTCTCTGCCTCGGGGCCCTGGAGTGTACACGGATACACAGGAGTGCGTTCTCTGCCGTGGGGCTACGTGGGAGTGTGCACGGATACACGGGAGTCTGCTCTCTGCCGTGGGACTACGTGGGAGTGTACATGGACGCACGGGAGTCCGCTCTCTGCCTTGGGGCCCTGGAGTGTGCACAGACTCATGGATGTCCACTCTGCGCCTCAGGGCCCTGGCCGCCTCCCATGCGCGCAGTTGATCCATGCACCATCCTCTCTATGCCCGCGCTCGCGTGTGCTCAGTGGCCACATGCCTGGGTGGGTTGCTGCTGAGCCCGAGCTGTGCCGTGCCATTGGTTCCGGCTGACAAACCCATAGCTGACAACTTTGACAACCCCAAAGCTCTGAAAAAGACAGTTTTTGTCAGAAGTTTGGCCCACACTCATTTTGTGTGCAAGACCTGAGCTGCCCTGTCACAAGGCTGGTTTTTATTTATTCCACTTAGCGGCTGTTATTTACCTGTTTGTGGTTGAAACTTCATTATGTTTGATTACGGATGCTTCCCAGACTCCAGTGGGTATTTTAGTTAAATTTAAAATGTGCATTTTATGATGTTCCTGAATTCTGAAACAGTTAGAATTCAAAACCCTGTCTGGCCCCAAGGATCTTGGGTAAGGGGTTGTGTGCCCACAATTTAAATACACTATGCCCCCCATATTTCTAACTGTTCCAGTAGCCACTTTCAAATACGGGTATGTACCCTGCAGTTAATCAGATCTCCTTATGGTGCTTCACATTTTCAAATTCTATATAAAAGTACATCTGGTGTTACAACAGTCATGTTGCCGGAAGGTTAATGATTACTGAGAAAGCAGTTAATTGTACACAAAGCAGTATATGTACACAAATAGTTAAGAACTTTCTGATATTTAAGGAAGGAAATAGATGAACAATTAGTCTGAACAGGGAGAGAGACTGCAGAGTAGAACTCTTTAGGGAAGAACAGCCTGTTTTTTTTTTGAACCAATACATGTTTTTAAGTGTTTGAAAGAGAACTCAGAGTGTAGCAATACAAACGAGAGTGTTTGCTGGGCTCACTTGGTGTGCTAGCAGTCACAGCATTTAAAACCCTTACGGTCAGTGCCTAATTCTATTCATGGGCCATAGCCTGCCGGATGGCTCTGCCAGGTTCCCACAGGGGCGACCCGAACAGCAGCCTTCAGCCAAACCATTTGGGGGGTCTGCAGTCAACGCCAGGATGTCACCGTGCCGTGCCGTCCAGAGCGCCGGTGAGGGTAGTGGTCCTTCCCCGCCCCCGTGCCCGCCCCAGCCTGCCCTCCCATGCACACCCTCTACCCTGGGCCCCTCCCAGCACATATCTAATTTTTCTTCTTTTTACCTTTGCTGATAGTCTTCATTTCTACACTCTTCTCCACATCTCTCTCTCCTGTCTTTTCTTATCTGTCTCTAGTGCTCCCTGTAGTATTTCACACAGAGCCAATCTCTTGGTCACACATTCTCTCAGTGATTTTTTTTGTCTGAAAAGGTTTTATTTTCCCCTTCATTTTTGAAAGGTAGTTTTGCTGGGTATAGAATTCCTAGTTGACAGTTTTTGTCTTTTAGTATCTTAAATATGTCATACCAGTCTCCTTGCTTCCATGGTTTCTGCTGATAAATCTGCGCATAGTCTTATTGGGTTTCCCTGTATGTGATGGATTGCTTTTCTCTTGCTGCTTTCAAGATTCTCTCTTTCTCTTTGACCTCTGGCAGTCTGATTAGTAAGTGTCTTGGAGTACGTCTGTTTGGATCTATTCTGTTTGGGGTATGCTGCACTTCTCGTATATGTATATATATATATATATATATGTGAAATGTGTCTTTTTACAACTGCATCAGAATTTCAACAAAGCTTATTTTTGAACAGACGGAAATGTGTAAACTGCATTGATTAACTTTTAAGGACAGTATTTAATTCTATTTGAAAGTATACATTTTAAATTTAGCCATTAAATATGTAACATAAAGGGCAGAAAATGGATTTTTGAAGTCCTTAAAAGTAGCATGTATTCACATTATAGAGTTACACCAGATTCACACTTTGGCTGAGTAGCTGAGTTAAAATCTGTAATCAGAAGAGCCAACATCACCATAAACACCGTAAACTTCGGGAAAAATTAATATTACCTTGTAGGAACAAAATCATTCCTTAATAATTCCCAAAATGGATGTTTTCTTGAGTTTTTATCGTAACACTGGGGCCTGCACCATGCACCCCACACAAAAACCTGTTCCAGTCTCCGATGGCGCCCCGTGGGTGTGCGAAGACACCCGTGTTAGTGAAGGTGGGGACCCACTGGTGAACAGGATCTCTCAGGCCCTTTTCTAGATGAGGCCAAATGGAGCTGGGGGGTCTTCATTTGCATGACTAGAGTCCTATGAAGAGAAGAAATTCAGGGCCAGTCAGCAGAAGTCAGAAACCAGAGAGGAGAGAGATGGGGGTGCTGGGGATCTGACATATAAAATCCAAAAGACAAAATGGTAGAGGAAAGTACTGTCCTTACAGTAATAACACTAAATGTTAATGGATTAAACTCGCCAATCAAAAGACATAGCCTGGCAGAATGGATTGAAAAACAGGACCCATCTATATGCTGTCTACAGGAGATGCATCTTAGACCCAAGGATAAACATAGGTTCAAAGTGAAAAGTTGGAAAAAGATATTTCATGCAAACAGCAATCAGAAAAGAGCAGGAGTAGCTATACTAATATCCAACAAATTAGGCTTCACATGTAAAACAAAAGAGACAAAGAAGGACACTATTCAATTCAACAGAAAGACATAATAATCATAAATATTTATGCACTGAGCCAGAGTGCTCCAAAATGCATGGGACAAACACTGAAAAGAGAAAAAGACACCTCTACCATAATAGTTGGAGACTTCATTTCCCCACTCTCATCAATGGACAGATCATCTAGACAGAGTCAATAAAGAAACAGAATTTGAATAATATAATAAACAAACTAGATGTAACAGACATTTACAGAACATTACACCCCACGACAGCAGGATACACCTTTTTCTCAAGTGCTCATGGATCCTTCTCAAGGATAGACCACATGCTGGGTCACAAAGTAAGTCTCAATAAATTTAAAAAGATTGAAATCATACAAGACACTTTCTCAGATCATAAAGGAATGAAGTTGGAAATTAATAATAGGCAGAGTGCCAGAAAATTCACAAATATGTGGAGGCTCAGCAACACACTCCTAAACAACTAGGGGGTCAAGGAAGAAGTTACAAGAGAAATGAGTAAATATCTCGAGGCAAATGAAAAAAGAACATAGCCTTTTCTGGGGTATATAACAGCTTCAAACTAGCACATGTGGTGTCCAAACGTTTTCTCCCATTGAGTTGGCTACCTTTTCACCCATTTAACAAAGTCCTTTGAAGCACAGAAGTATTCAAGTTTGAAGAGGTCCCATTTATCTAGTTTTTCTTTCATTGCTTGTGCTTAGGGTGTAAGGTCTAGGAAACTACTTTTATTAGTATATCTTGAAGGTGTTTCCCTGTGTTCTCTTCAAGGACTTTTATGACACTGGCTCTTATATTTAGGTCTTGGACCATTTTGAGTTTATTTTTATATAGGATGTGAGATAGGGGGTCCTCTTTCAATCTTCTGGATATGGATATCTATTTCTCCCAGCACCATATATTGAAAATACTATACTTCCTTAGTTGAGTGGTATTCTAGTTTGCTAGCTGCCAGAATACAATATACCAGAAATGGAATGGCCTTTAAAAAGGAAAATTTAGTAAGTTTCTAATTTATGGTTCTAAGATTGAGAAAATGTCCCAATTAAAACAAATCTATAGAGATGTCCAATCTAAGGCATCCAGGGAAAGATACCTTGGTTCAAGAAGGCCGATAAAGTTCAGGGTTTCTCTCTCAAGTCAGAAGGCATATGGTGAACACAGAGTTTCTCTCTCAAGTGGAAAGGTACATGGTGAACACGGTCAGGGTTCCTCTATCAGCTGGAAGGGCACATGGCGAACATGGCATCATCTGCTAGCTTCTTCTCCTGGCTTCCTGTTTCACGAAGCTCCCCGGGAGACATTTGTCCAAAGGTCGCTGGCTGGTGGACTCTGCTTCTCATGGCTATGTCATTCTGCTCTGCTCTCTCTGAATCTCCTTCATTCTCCAAAATGTTTCCTCTTTTATAGGACTCCAGAAACTTATCAAGACCCACCCAAATGGTGGAGACGTGTGTTCACCTAATCCAGTTTAACAACCACTCTTGAATAAATCACATCTCCAGGGAGATGATCTGATTACAGTTTCAAACATACAGTATTGAATAGGGATTATTCTACCTTTATGAAATGAGATTTTGATTCAAACATGGCTTTTCTAGGATCCATACATCCTTTCAAACCAGCACAGATGGGATATATTAAAAGTCCACACTCAATGGTGAGACAATGGTTTCCCTCTTCACTGGATTGAAACTGTTGTGTATCCCAGAAAAGTCATGTTCTTTAATCCCGATTCAATATTGTTGAGTGGCTTATTTTTGATTAACTTGTTTCCATGGAGATGTGACCCACCCACTTGTGGGTGGAGCTTGTGGCTAGGCAGTTTCCTTAGAGATGTGTCCCCACCCAATCAAGGTGGGTCCCTTACTGGAGCCCTTTAAGAGGGAACCATTTTGGAAAAAGTTTAGACCTTACAGAGAGACTTTTGGAGATGAAGAAAGAAAATGTCCCCAGGGAAGCTGTTTCAAAGGAGAGCCAGGAGAGGAAGCTAGTACGCACTGCCATGTGCCTTCCCACCTGAGGGAGAAACCTGAATGTCATCAGCCCTTTCTTAAGTCGCGGTATCTTTCTCTGGATGCCTTAGTTTGGGTATTTTTATGGCCTTAGAACTGTAGACTTGTAACTTAATAAATTCCCGTTATAAAACCTGTTTCATTTCTGGTATACTGCATTCTGGCAGCTTTGACAAATTAATATACACTCTAACCTCGGGAAAGAGGAATGGCTGTGTCACTTTGTAAAAATATACCTTTTGTTATAATATATTTATACAGTGGTTGAAAAGTAACATCTGGAAATAACTTTCAGTAATAATTCTTTTTGCATGTGGCTAACGTATTTCCTTGGACTTGTTTCTGTGCATTGCTGGTTTTTGTCAAGTAGCCTTGCACATGTGCTCATTTCAGGGTCATCACACATGCTCTTTCCTCTGCCTCAGATCCTCTGAAGCCACAGACAGAGTGATAGCCTCAACCACCGGTGCCTGCCCGTGAGACCCTCCCTCGCCTGCTGTGGCTTGTCCAGGTCTGGTGCAGGTAGGTCTGCTACTTGCGCTCTCTCCTCTGTCCCCAGACCTGAGTACAGTGTGGCACTGACTAAGAGTTCAGTGAGCACTTGTGGAACTAATGAATAAGGAGATGACATGCTCTTCTTGTCACAGGGTTAATAGCAAGTTCATTTCTTTTTTAAAGGACTGGATGGGGCCCAACAGGTTTAACATATGTGTCACCTCCTATAAGCAGTTCTGTAAGGGCCCCCCGGGCCTCCACCAGCGTGTGATGGCAGCCCCTGGTTGCCGATGAGACGCAGCAGATGCAGAGCATGGCAGACGAGACCGGGAAGCACTTTTTATTCTCCACAATCTGAAACATGCAGTGTGCGTTTTCCCGATGCGTTCATTAGACCATAACTACAGAAACTACAGAAACTTATGGTTGAAGGTCCTCATAAAATACACATTTGTGAGCGTGTGTGTGTGTGTACACCATCCACACACACATTTTACATGAAACCTATGAAGAGGGCTGTAATGTAAACTGAGTGATTTGCTTATACATTACAAGCATTCTTTCACCGTTCTTTTCATTGTAAAAAGATATTTACAAGATTGCTTTAGCGCACTCAATTATTTGTATTTAATTCTTAGTTCATCATTCAGGGCTATCCCGGCTGAGCATTCATTAAATGGCATTTTGGTAAAGAGACAGTAAACTCATCTGGAGAGTGGAGAGTGCTTGAAATAGGAGAGAACGGTGAGTCACGTAATGGAAGCACGTGGCCCGGAGAAAGCGCTTGATGAGTGTGGCCGCAGGGGTCCTCTGTGGTGGGCGTCAGACCCCTCGCTTGGCCGCACAAGGGCCCTTCTCAGGCTGGGTTGGAGCAGTAGGTCAGGCGGCTCTGAACGCACTAGAAGTGCTCGTGTCACACACACTCGTGACAGGATTTGTTGTCCCATGATTGACACGCACTATTAAAGGTTCTTAAAATTTAATTGAAGAAGCAAATTTGAGAAAATGTTTGAAATAAGGAAATTGTTCTGTGTATTAGGATGAAGGAAGGTGTAAATAAGAAAGTAGACGGAATCAGAAAACACCTTTTAGGTGAGTGATAGGTTTGGTTAAGCCCAAGGGGAATTCTTTTTTTTTTCCCATGCTCTATAATTTTCATTCTTTATTTTAAATTGTAACCAAATTATCTATGCTTAGCCTGCAAAGCAATTTATAGTGTTGTGGCAAGAAGAAACATCCTGTCTGTATCCCCTCCTAACCTCCACTACTCCTTCCCCAGAATTATCCAGTTCCAGTATCATTGACTGGTCTTTTTTTTCCTTTACTTGAGAAATCTTCACACACGTACAGTCCATCCACAATATATACTCAGTGGCTCACAGTGTCATCACATAGTTGTGTGTTCATCACCATGATCCTTTTTAGAACATTTGCATCATTCCAGAAGAGAAATCAAAGCAGTAAAGAAAAAACTCACACGTCCTGTACCCCGTACCCCTCCCTCTCATCGACCACTAGTATTTCAAACTACCTAAGGGGAATTCTTTCAAGACTTAGTGTTTTTTAAATATCCGGTAGCATATGTGATATCAGTATTTCTACTTTTGTGAATTTATGGTCCTGAAATTTGGGTGCTAGCAGGTAGAAGTAAGGGGTTTTGTTGGTGATTGTTTTGACAGACATGCTTTTAGGGAGCTCTTCTTCTGAGTGCCGAGTGCTTGACTGTTAGTCCTGAGACGCTTCTTACCTGGAGGGCAGCAGTCCAGAGGACGCACGTGTTTCCGAGGGACCATTGCATGGCGTTGGACACGCCGCTTACCGATTTTGTAGTCGTTCCAGTGAACGCAGGTGCAGGGCTGCCCCGGGAGGCCGGGAGCCGAGGAGGAGGTGAGCACTCTCTCTCGTCTCTCCCCAGGCAGCACTGCCTGCCGCTGATGGGCAGCCCCCGGACTTCCCAGTGAGGACCACCTGGACCACTGCTGGAGACCCGTCCTCCGCCGCAGACTGGGCCCGCCGTGCCCTTCATGAGTCGCCGTCTCCCGAGGGCTGGCCACACCCGAAACCACCGAGACCCTCCAAGGACACGTCCACGTGCAGCAGCGACTTGCGCTTATTTTGCACAACCTGAGTAGCACTTACGGAGTTTATCCCTGCATTAACTATTCGGTTGTAGAGGCAGTGGGTGTAGGAGAAACAAGGGACTGCTCCCCTCTCTGTGTACGTCTTCCGTGCAGACCCTTCGGGCCGCCACAGGCGCCCTGGGATGTGTGCCATCCTGGAGAATTAGAGAAAAGATGCCGTCTGCCTGAAGGAGCGGACGATGTACAAAACCACACTCACCTTCAGCTCACACACACAGGGGGTGCATATGTGGAAAACCTCAGCTCTGATGGTTGGGTGTCTTTACCTCTTTACCTTCTGAGAAAATGTGATGGAAAGAGAAGAGGGTTACACAAGAGAAACGGTGAGAGCTGTTGACAGCACTGGGGGTAGCTGTCCTGGCCTGGGGGAGAGTCACAGCGAAGCCCCGACGGCCTGGGGCAGGCGGAGGTGCTTGGTGAGGGGCCCACGTGCAGCCAGAGAAGTCACGGACAGAGAAAATGGATAACAGTGAAGTAATTATCGGGAACTGACATTAATAAGTGTATTTTCTGCTTACGTCGCTCAATATCTCTAACCCTGTATATTCTGGGGTAAATTTAAGAATTTTGCTTCTCTTAGATCACATATAACTTTTAAAAAAATGAAATCAATGAATGTTTTCTTATATTACCTGAAATATAACAGATGTCACATTAATTATAATGAACGTTTTGCCATCTTTACGTGATACAGCCATTTATTTTACGGGGATCCCAACGAGATGTTGAAAAGCAGCTGATGAAGAAATATGAACACACATTGAAATGTTGCCTTTCTCATCACCAGAAGGCATCATATGAAGATGTTAAAGTACAGCCACGGTAAGGCTGTGAGATCTCACACTGAAACAGTGTGCTGACACCCCTCATTTCTCAATTTGGAAAGTGCTCGTCTATCCACTCATCTATCAGTGTTCAGTAACCCTGAATGCTGTCCGTTGTGATTGCATTGCAGGCCCGCTCCTGGCTGCATTCAAATTAGAGGTCCTTTATGGGATATTTATCATCTAGTAAGTAGATTATTTTTAAAATGAAGAATATAAAATATATACAATATATAATATGTAAAATACTTTATATATGAAATATAGAAATAGGGTGGTACAATGGTGGCTCAGTGGCAGAATTCTCGCCTGCCATGCTAGAGACCCAAGTTCAATTCCTGGAGCAGACTCAGAAAAAAAAAAATAGAAACATGAAATACCTCCAGATGAGCCACCTAACTCAATATCTCTTTTTAAAGAGCCGTAGTGACAGGAGTTCTGTAGGTAATGTGATTATCAGGGCACATCCATATTCCTGTCTGACGCTTATTTGTGTCAAGAGTGTGTTTTGTTTATCGTTTATCTAGTATCTTAATATTCTGTCAGCAGTTATTAGCTATAAATGAATATTGGAAAGTGAGTAATGTGAAACCCGGGTAGCGAGCCCCCACCTCGCGGTGTAAAACCAGGGAACCAGCACCAGTTTGGCAGTGATGCCCGGAGCGGGTGAGCTGGGCACGTGTCTAAGGTGTGCTCTGGCCCCAGCTTCCCTGGGGGTGTCCTCGAGGAAGTGGGGGGGGGTCACAGAGGAGCCCGTAGGCTGTCTGGGAAGTTGGGCTGCCCCCACCTCTCGGGGGAGGGGCTGCTCCGCGTGCATCCGCCCTTCAGCCCCGGTGGGGAGGGCAGTGCCCGGCAGAGCCCAGGCTGGCTCGCCACCCTTTCTGCCCTCAGCCCAAAGAGAAGGTGCGACGGAGGCAGGCGTCGTGCTGATGGCGGCTGCCGTGTCTCTCTCGAGTCCCGCTGCTCTAGGCAGGACCGGCTACCCGGTCCCTGTCCCCTGGACGGACCCTGGCCCCACCGCTCCTCTCCTGGGCGGATCGCCTGCTTCCCGGGCCCCGTGGCTTCCTTTTGCTGTTGTTTGTGATTATTTTTGTTTATTCTCTTAATAAACTGCAGCTTCGTAAAAAAGGGTGTATGTGAGATACATTTTCTTGAACGCACATCTGTAAAAACATCTTTATTCTAGCTTCACACCTGATAACCTGGCAGGGTATAGGATTCTGGTTTGGAGATCATTTTCCTTCTGAACTTTGAAGGCTCTTCTTTAATGTTTTCTAGGTTGGTCATTTCCGCTGAGAAGTCTAAGAGGTTCTCATCTCTTTTCTCTCTTTCGAAGCTTGTAAAAGCTTCTATTTTGACCTGGTGTTTGAAGTGGTACAGTGACGTGCCTTGGTTTGTGTCAGTTTTCAACTCGGACTGGATGAGAAATATTGTTTAAGGTCTGGCAGATTATCCTGAGTTAACAATCTCTCGAATGATTTCTTTTCCTTAGTTCTCTCTGCTCTGTCTGTCTTTGAAACTCCATTTATTCAGATAACAGACCTCTAGGGCAACTTGCCTTTTATTCTTTTTTTTTTAATTGACAAATCTTCACACACATGCATTCCATACGTGGTGTACAGTAACTCACAATATCATCACATCTTCTATATCCATCACCACGATCAGTTTTTAGAACATTTGCCTCACTCCAGATAAAGAAATAAAAAGAAAAAAAAATTCATGCATGATATACTTTACCCCCCCCATTGACCACTAGTATTTCCATCTACCCAATTTATTTTACCCTTTGCCCCCCCTTTATTTATTTTATCCATATTTGCCTTTTGTTCTTATTGCTTCTCTTTTATTCTCCTTCATTTATTATTTTAATGCATCTTCAGGGAGTCTCCCTCAATTTCATTTTTGAACTCTTCTCACATGACTGTAAAAAAATTTTTTAACGTTGTTTTCTTTTTAGTAGTACCCTGTTTTTGTTTCCTGGGTATGTTTTCTTTTATCTCTTTGAGGATGTTGATAATTAAAAAAAAAAATTATCTTCCAGCATTGTCTTTTATTCCCACTGTTTTGTTTTTGTACTAGAGGCTTTTTGTACATAGTCCTCGATTGTCTGCTCGCGTTTTAAACAGAGGATGAAAACACCCATGGCTGTTCTGTACGTGGCTACCCACTGTGTGCGTCTGCAGCAGGCATTCACGTGGGACGGCTCCCGGCAGACTCTCGTGGTGTCTCACCTGCAGCCCGTGTGCTTCTCTCGAAGAGGCATCTACTTCGGAATAAAACCCTGGTGCCTGCATTCTGCAGCTCGCGTCAGGGGAGAGGACGGCGGGCGCGTCTCAGCACTGGTTCTGCCTCTGCTCGCTCAGTACCCAGTGTCTATGGTTCAGCTCCTCAGATTCAGCCTCCAGGGTCTGCAAGGCGGGGGAGGGCCCCTCACAGGGGCAGGGAGTCGGGGTGTGGGGACACAGCTGCTTCCCGTGGGGGCTGCCGCAAGGTCTGCTCGGTTCAGCACATCTACCCCCCGCTTCTCTGAGTATCTGGCTTGGCTTTGTCAGCTCCTCATCCGCTTGCAAATCCTGTGATTTCAGGAAGGCTAGTTCTTCACTTTCTCCATCACCGTCTCAGGATTTGGTCCTTTTAGAGCTGCCTAAGCCAGGACCATTGATCAGATTCACCTTAGATCCATCTGCCTTCCAGCCTGACATCCCGTCCCTGGTGTCTGCATTCCCACTTCCTGTCTTTGCAGGTTTCTGCCTTAAGAAGTCCCTTTCTGAAGTTTTAGTTGGGTTTGGGGAGGGGCTACAGTTGATTCATTTGTTCACCATGTCATTTTTACCTGGAAACCCCTGTCGCTTGTTAAATGAGTGACTGAAAGAATGAAAGCGTTTTATACTTTTCGAGTGAGCTCAGGAAGCTTTGAAGAGTGGACAGTTTGTCAGTGTCCTTCATTCTGTCAGGCCATCCCTCCCTCTGCCCTCCCAGTACGCATTTCTCATCTCTGGTTATATATCTGATGCTCACACACCCTCTTTATGGCATCCCAGTGTTTGGTGATGTACTAGACACCGAAATAGACTCCATTTAAGTGTTGGTTCATCATTCTACTGTCATGAATTATCTCCAGCCATGATAAGATTTCAGTGGATTTTTCTGTCAAGTTCGCCTCCTGTATACTTAACGTAGAAGCGTTTGTATTTATAGAAGCTTTATTTTCTGAAACCTGTTGTTGGTAGAGTGGGGTGAGCTCAGTCATTAGTTCTCTTTCTGACTTCAGATGGCTTTTTGTGTAACAAGTTAGAGTATGTCAGCTTTTTCACCCTGAGAAGTTCTCTAAGTTATTTAGCCTTCCAGGATATGGGTTGAGATTCTAGGAAAGCCTCATTGTTTAAGATACTGATTTTTATTTTAAAACCAGGATACCGACCTGTCCATTTTTGGTCTGATTGGGGTAGAAAATAAAATGACGCATTATAAAGCACAGGTCCTACCCAAACAAAAGGTGGCAAGGAAGCTAATTGAAGACACCTGCAGTTTGCCCCTTCCTCAGTCAAGACCTAACCCAGTGAAAATCAAACCACACAGGCATGCTTCGTAGGGAAGGAAAGAGATGCGTTTGTCTGCTCAGTATCGAGGTTTGATGGGGTGAATGTAGTTTAATGAAAATGTGAAGAGTTTTATGAATAGACTGTTGGTTTAAGAAAGTTTAGGAAGCAGAGGTGAGGACCTGGGATTGGTCGCAGAGATTGAGTGTGGCCACCCAATCACTGCCAGCGAGCCCTGTCTGCTTGGCCCCGGGATGCCGGGTGCCATCACTGACCGCACGTCCTTCTCCTGGGCTGGGGTCCCTGCGGCCGTCATAGCATCCCCAGTAAGGCACTCTTTGCAAGGTGAGGAATGAAGGGGTCATTTCTGGAGGTGCAGCTCTTACAAGCCTCTGTGGCTTCTGCTGAAAGCATCTCCCCCACTTTGCCCTCCCCCCATTTCTTCACCTGAACGTTTCTTACTCATTCTTCATAGGTCCAGGTTGTCAACCTATGTGTACCTTTCTCAGCGAAGCTGTTTCCAGCTCCTCTCTTTGCCCCTCCCTCGCTCCCTCCGTGTGAGTGAGGGTTCTGCCTCCCTTAGGTAAGAAAAGGACGTCTACCGGGCATCTCAGCTCCAGAGAAAGTGCTCGCCAAGCAGGGGTCGGGGCAGGCCCCTGGGTGCCCAAGCGCTGCGTGGAGGTGGCGGCATGCCACCCACCTCTGTCTTTAGGGGGCTCTGCCCTGGGCCCAGGCTCCTGGGCGTCACGGGGTCTGGTAAGTCCCTTTAATCAGGTTATGAGTCTGACGGCCTCGAAGCAGAATTTAATTTCCTTGTTATTTGATGTGTTGAGATTCATGACAGTTAGGTCTTCTTTGAAGCTTATGCGCTTGATTCCAGTGGAGCCTCGCATATCTCTCCTCTTGATTTTTTTTATTAATTAAAAAAAATTAACTAACACAACATTTAGAAATCATTCCATTCTACATATGCAATCAGTAATTCTTAATATCACCACATAGATGTATGATCATCATTTCTTAGTACATTTGCATCGATTTAGAAAAAGAACTAGCAAGACAACAGAAAAAGAAATAAAATGATAATATAGAGAAAAAAATAAAAATAAAAAATACAAAAAATATATAAAAAATAAAAAACAAAACAAGACAAAAAAAAACTATAGCTCAGATGCAGCTTCGTTCAGTGTTTTAACATAATTACATTACAATTAGGTAGTATTGTGCTGTCCATTTTTGAGTTTTTGTATCCAGTCCTGTTGCACAGTCTGTATCCCTTCAGCTCCAATTACCCATTATCTTACCCTGTTTCTAACTCCTGATGGTCTCTGTTACCAATGACATATTCCAAGTTTATTCTCTACTGTCAGTTCCATCAGTGGGACCATACAGTATTTGTCCTTTAGTTTTTGGCTAATCTCACTCAGCATAATGTTCTCTAGGTCCATCCATGTTATTACATGCTTCATAAGTTTATTCTGTCTTAAAGCTGCATAATGTTCCATCGTATGTATATACCACAGTTTGTTTAGCCACTCGTCTGTTGATGGACATTTTGGCTGTTTCCATCTCTTTGCAATTGTAAATAATGCTGCTATAAACATTGGTGTACAAATGTCCGTTTGTGTCTTTGCCCTTATGTCCTCTGAGTAGATACCTAGCAATGGTATTGCTGGGTCATATGGCAATTCTATATTCAGCTTTTTGAGGAACCGCCAAACTGCCTTCCACAGTGGTTGCACCATTTGACATTCCCACCAACAGTGGATAAGTGTGCCTCTTTCTCCACATCCTCTCCAGCACTTGTCATTTTTTGTTTTGTTGATAATGGCCATTCTGGTGGGTGTGAGATGATATCTCATTGTGGTTTTGATTTGATTGCTCTAATGGCCGGGGACATTCAGCATCTCTTCATGTGCCTTTTGGCCATTTGTATTTCCTCTTCTGAGAGATGTCTGTTCAAGTCTTTTTCCCATTTTGTAATTGGGTTGGCTGTCTTTTTGTTGTTGAGTTGAACCATCTCTTTATAAATTCTGGATACTAGACCTTTATCTGATATGTCGTTTCCAAATATTGTCTCCCATTGTGTAGGCTGTCTTTCTACTTTCTTGATGAAGTTCTTTGATGCACAAAAGTGTTTAATTTTGAGGAGTTGCCATTTATTTATTTATTTCTTCAGTGCTCTTGCTTTAGGTTTAAGGTCCATAAAACCGCCTCCAATTGTAAGATTCATAAGATATCTCCCTACATTTTCCTCTAACTGTTTTATGGTCTTAGACCTAATGTTTAGATCTTTGATCCATTTTGAGTTAACTTTTGTATAGGGTGTGAAATACGGGTCCTCTTTCATTCTTTTGCATATGGATATCCAGTTCTCTAGGCACCATTTATTGAAGAGACTGCTCTGCCCCAGGTGAGTTGGCTTGACTGCCTTATCAAAGATCAAATGTCCATAGATGAGAGGGTCTATATCTGAGCACTCTATTCGATTCCATTGGTCGATATATCTATCTTTATGCCAGTACCATGCTGTTTTGACCACTGTGGCTTCATAATATGCCTTAAAGTCCGGCAGCGTGAGACCTCCAGCTTGGTTTTTTTTTCCTCAAGATACTTTTAGCAATTCGGGGCACCCTGCTCTTCCAGATAAATTTGCTTATTGGTTTTTATATTTCTGAAAAATAAGTTGTTGGGATTTTGATTGGTATTGCATTGCATCTGTAAATCAATTTAGGTAGAATTGACATCTTAACTATATTTAGTCTTCCAATCCATGAACACGGTATGCCCTTCCATCTATTTAGGTCTTCTGTGATTTCTTTTTTTTTTTTTTTATTAATTAAAAAAAGAATTAACAAAACAATAAGAAATCATTCCATTCTACATGTACAATCACTAATTCTTAATAACATCACATAGTTGCATATTCATCATTTCTTAGTACATTTGCATCGATTTAGAAAAAGAAATAAAAAGACAACAGAATAAGAATTAAAACATTAATAGAAAGAAAAAAAAACAAAAAATCTATACCTCACATGCAGCTTCATTCAGTGTTTTAACATAATTGCATTACAATTGGGTAGTATTGTGCTGTCCATTTCTGAGTTTTTATATCCAGTCCCGTTGTACAGTCTGTATCCCTTCAGCTCCAATTACCCCTTCTCTTTTTTTTTTTTTAATTAACGGAAGAAAAGAAATTAACCCAACATTTAGAAATCATACCATTCTACATATGTAATCAGTAATTCTTAACATCATTACATAGATGCATGATCATAATTTCTTAGTACATTTGCATCGGGTTAGAAAAACTAGCAACATATCCGAAAAAGATATAGAGTGTTAATATAGAGACAAAAATAAAAGTAATAATAGTAAAGTCAAAACAAAACAAAACAAAACAAAAACCTATAGCTCAGATGCAGCTTCATTCAGTGTTTTAACAAGATTACTTTACAATTAGGTATTATTGTGTTGTCCATTTTTGAGTTTTTGTATCTAGTCCTGTTGCACAGTCTGTATCCCTTCAACTCCAATTGCCCATTATCTTACCCTGTTTCTACCTCCTGCTGGACTCTGTTACCAATGACATATTCCAAATTTATTCTCGAATGTCTGTTCACATCAGTGGGACCATACAGTATTTGTCCTTTAGTTTTTGGCTAGACTCACTCAGCATAATGTTCTCTAGGTCCATCCATGTTATTACATGCTTCATAAGTTTATCCTGTCTTAAAGCTGCATAGTATTCCATCGTATGTATATACCACAGTTTGTTTAGCCACTCTTCTGTTGATGGAGATTTCGGCTGTTTCCATCTCTTTGCAATTGTAAATAACGCTGCTATAAACATTGGTGTGCAAATGTCCGTTTGTGTCTTTGCCCTCAAGTCCTTTGAGTAGATACCTAGCAATGGTATTGCTGGTCATATGGCAATTCTATATTCAGCTTTTTGAGGAATCGCCAAACTGCCTTCCACAGTGGTTGCACCATTTGACATTCCCACCAACAGTGGATAAGTGTGCCTCTTTCACCGCATCCTCTCCAGCACTTGTCATTTTCTGTTTTGTTGATAATGGCCATTCTGGTGGGTGTGAGATGATATCTCATTGTGGTTTTGATTTGCATTTCTCTAATGGCCAGGGACATTGAGCATCTCTTCAGTGCCTTTTGGCCATTTGTATTTCCTCTTCTGATAGGTGTCTGTTCAAGTCTTTTTCCCATTTTGTAATTGGGTTGGCTGTCTTTTTGTTGTTGAGATGAACAATCTCTTTATAAATTCTGGATACTAGACCTTTATCTGATATATCATTTCCAAATATTGTCTCCCATTGTGTAGGCTGTCTTTCTACTCTCTTGATGAAGTTCTTTGATGCACAAAAGTGTTTAATTTTGAGGAGCTCCCATTTATTTATTTCCTTCTTCAGTGTTCTTGCTTTAGGTTTAAGGTCCATAAAACCGCCTCCAATTGTAAGTTTCATAAGATATCTCCCTACATTTTCCTCTAACTGTTTTATGGTCTTAGACCTAATGTTTAGATCTTTGATCCATTTTGAGTTAACTTTTGTATAGGGTGTGAGAGATGGGTCTTCTTTCCTTCTTTTGCATATGGATATCCAGTTCTCTAGGCACCATTTATTGAAGAGACTGTTCTGTCCCAGGTGAGTTGGCTTGACTGCCTTATCAAAGATCAAATGTCCATAGATGAGAGGGTCTATATCTGAGCACTCTATTCGATTCCATTGGTCGATATATCTATCTTTATGCCAATACCATGCTGTTTTGACCACTGTGGCTTCATAATATGCCTTAAAGTCCGGCATCGCTAGACCTCCAGCTTCGTTTTTTTTCCTCAAGATGTTTTCAGCAATTCGGGGTACCCTGCCCTTCCAGATAAATTTGCTTATTGGTTTTTCTATTTCTGAAAAATAAGTTGTAGGGATTTTGATTGGTATTGCATTGAATCTGTAAATCACTTTAGGTAGGATTGACATCTTAACTATATTTAGTCTTCCAATCCATGAACACGGTATGCCCTTCCATCTATTTAGGTCTTCTGTGATTTCTTTTAACAGTTTTTTGTAGTTTTCTTTGTATAGGTCTTTTGTCTCTTTAGTTAAATTTATTCCTAAGTATTTTATTCTTTTAGTTGCAACTGTAAATGGAATTCGTTTCTTGATTTCCCCCTCAGCTTGTTCATTGCTAGTGTATAGAAACACTACAGAGTTTTGAATGTTGAACTTGTAACCTGCTACTTTGCTGTACTCATTTATTAGCTCTAGTAGTTTTGTCATGTTTTTTTCCGGGTTTTCTATGTATAGTATCATATCATCTGCAGACAGTGATAGTTTTACTTCTTCCTTTCCAATTTTGATGCCTTGTATTTCTTTTTCTTGTCTAATTGCTCTGGCTGAAACCTCCAACACGATGTTGAATAACAGTGGTGATAATGGACATCCTTGTCTTGTTCCTGATCTTAGGGGGAAAGTTTTCAGTTTTTCCCCATTGAGGATGATATTAGCTGTGGGTTTTTCATATATTCCCTCTATCATTTTAAGGAAGTTCCCTCGTATTCCTATCCTTTGAAGTGTTTTCAACAGGAAAGAATGTTGAGTCTTGTCAAATGCCTTCTCTGCATCAATTGAGATGATCATGTGATTTTTCTGCTTTGATTTGTTGATATGGTGTATTACATTAATTGATTTTCTTATGTTGAACCATCCTTGCATACCTGGGATGAATCCTATTTGGTCATGATGTATAATTCTTTTAATGTGTTGCTGGATTCGATTTGCTAGAATTTTATTGAGGATTTTTGCATCTATATTCATTAGAGAGATTGGTCTGTAGTTTTCTTTTTTTGTAATATCTTTGCCTGGTTTTGGTATGAGGGAGATGTTGGCTTCATCAAATGAATTAGGTAGCTTTCCCTCCACTTCAATTTTTTTGAAGAGTTTGAGCAGAGTTGGTACTAATTCTTTCTGGAATGTTTGGTAGAATTCACATGTGAAGCCGTCTGGTCCTGGAGTTTTCTTTTTGGGAAGCTTCTTAATGACTGATTCAATTTCTTTACTTGTGATTGGTTTGTTGAGGTCATCTATTTCTTCTTGAGTCAAAGTTGGTTGTTCATGCCTTTCTAGGAACTTGTCCATTTCATCTACATTGTTGTATTTATTAGCATAAAGTTGTTCATAGTATCCTGTTATTACCTCCTTTATTTCTGTGAGGTCAGTGGTTATGTCTCCTCTTCTATTTCTGATCTTATTTATTTGCATCCTCTTTCTTCTTCTTTTTGTCAATCTTGCTAAGGGCCCATCAATCTTGTTGATTTTCTCATAGAAGCAACTTCTGGTCTTATTGATTTTCTCTATTGTTTTCATGTTCTTAATTTCATTTATTTCTGCTCTAATCTTTGTTATTTCTTTCCTTTTGCTTGCTTTGGGGTTAGTTTGCTGTTCTTTCTCCAGTTCTTCCAAGTGGACAGTTAATTCCCGAATTTTTGCCCTTTCTTCTTTTCTGATATAGGCATTTAGGGCAATAAATTTCCCTCTAAGCACTGCCTTTGCTGCGTCCCATAGGTTTTGCTATGTTGTGTTTGCATTTTCATGCGCCTCGACATATTTACTAATTTCTCTTGTACTTTCTTCCTTGACCCACTGGTTGTTTAAGAGTGTGTTGTTGAGCCTCCACGTATATGTGAATTTTCTGGCACTCTGCCTATTATTGATTTCCAACTTCATTCCTTTATGATCCGAGAAAGTGGTGTGTATGATTTCAATCTTTTAAAATTTGTTAAGACTTGCTTTGTGACCCAGCATATGGTCTATCTTTGAGAATGATCCATGAGCACTTGAGAAAAAGGTGTATCCTGTTGTTGTGGGGTATAATGTCCTATAAATGTTTGTTAAGTCTAGCTCATTTGTTGTAATATTCAAATTCTCTGTTTCTTTATTGATCCTCTGTCTAGATGTTCTGTCCATTGATGAGAGTGGGGAATTGAAGTCTCCAACTATTATGGTAGATGTGTCTATTTCCCTTTTCAGTAATTGCAGTGTATTCCTCATGTATTTTGGGGCATTCTGATTCGGTGCTTAAATATTTATGATTGTTATGTCTTCTTGTTTAATTGTTTCTTTTATTAGTAGATAGTATCCTTCTTTGTCTCTTTTAACTGTTTTACATTTGAAGTCTAATTTGTTGGATATTAGTATAGCTACTCCTGCTCTTTTCTGGTTGTTATTTGCATGAAATATCTTTTCCCAACCTTTCACTTTCAACCTATGCTTATCTTTGGGTCTAAGATGTGTTTCCTGTAGACAGCATATAGAAGGATCCTGTTTTTTAATCCATTCTGCCAGTCTATGTCTTTTGATTGGAGAATTCAGTCCATAACATTTAGTGTTATTACTGTTTGGGTAATACTTTCCTCTACCATTTTGCCTTTTGTATTATATATATCATATCTGATTTTCCTTCTTTCTACACTCTTCTCCATACCTCTCTCTTCTTTCTTTTCGTATCTGACTCTAGTGCTCCCTTTAGTATTTCTTGCAGAGCTGGTCTCTTGGTCACAAATTCTCTCAGTGACTTTTTGTCTGAAAATGTTTTCATTTCTCCCTCATTTTTGAAGGACAATTTTGCTGGATATAGAAGTTTTGGTTGGCAGTTTTTCTCTTTTAGTAATTTAAATATCTCATCCCACTGTCTTCTGGCCTCCATGGTTTCTGCTGAGAAATCTACACATATTCTTATTGGGTTTCCCTTGTATGTGATGGATTGTTTTTCTCTTGCTGCTTTCAAGATCCTCTCTTTCTCTTTGACCTCTGACATTCTAACTAGTAAGTGTCTTGGAGAACGCCTATTTGGTTCTATTCTCTTTGGGGTGCGCTGCACTTCTTGGATCTGTAATTTTAGGTCTTTCATAAGAGTTGGGAAATTTTCAGTGATAATTTCTTCCATTAGTTTTTCTCCTCCTTTTCCCTTCTCTTCTCCTTCTGGGACACCCACAACACATATATTTGTGCGCTTCATATTATCATTCAATTCCCTGAACCCCTGCTCAGATTTTTCCATTCTTTTCCCTATAGTTTCTGTTTCTTTTTGGATTTCAGATGTTCCATCCTCCAGATCACTAATCCTAACCTCTGTCTCTTGAAATCTACCATTGTAGGTTTCCATTGTTTTTTTCATCTCTTCTACTGTATCTTTCATTCCCATAAGTTCTGTGATTTGTTTTTTAAGACTTTCCATTTCTTCTTTTGGTTGATCCCATGCCTTCTTCATGTCCTCCCTCAATTTATTGATTTGGTTTTTGAAGAGGTTTTTCATTTCTGTTCGTATATTCAGAATTAGTTGTCTCAGCTCCTGTATCTCATTTGAGCTATTGGTTTGTTCCTTTGACTGGGCCATATCTTCAATTTTCCTGGTGTGATTTGTTATTTTTTGCTGGCATCTGGGCATTTAATCAGATTTCCCTGAGTGTGGGACCCAGCAGGTTGAAAGACTTTTCTGTGAAGTCTCTGGGGTCTGTTTTTCTTATCCTGCCCAGTATGTGGTGCTTGTCTGTCTGCGGGTCCCACCAGCAAAAGATGTTGTGGCTCCTTTAACTTTGGAAGACTCTTGGTGCTGGGTGTGTGGTGGAGACAGGGGAAAGGTTGTAGGTTGGTTTTAATGGCTTCAAATTGTGAAGTCCTGGGATCTGAATTCCTTGAGAGAGGGATTCCACCTGAGTTGCGTTTCACCCCTACCGTGGGGAAGGTTCAGGTGGTAGAGAGCCCTGAAAGCAGCCTGTTTCTGCATTTGGGGCAGTTGCAATCTGTGTAATCCCAGCGCTGAGCCCAGAGGCACCAAGCCTCCGTAGAAACAGCCGCAGAAGGCTCTGTTTCGCCCCCTTTCCTCTTTTTCAGTTAGCCCAATCGGCGACTTCCACTTTGATCAGTTTCACCTGAGCTGAGGTCCTATTTTTAGTAGTCAGAAGTTGTTCATTAATGCCACTATTGGTGTTAGGTTGGCCTCAGTCTCTACTACTGTTGGAGACTCTTTCCTTTCCCTCCGGGAAGTCACCTGTTGGGGAGGGGCACCGGCCGCCACGGCTTGGGGAACCGCCGATCCGAAGCTCCCAGCCGGCCTGGGAAGCCGCCCATGAGGGAGGGGCACCGGCTGCCAGCTGCCGTGACTCGGAGAACTCGTCTCTCTGAGTCTCTCAGCCAGACCGGGAAGGAGAGAGGGAGGGGCGCCGGACTCCAGCCGCCGCGGCCTGGGGAAGCGCGTGCCGCTCGGGGACCTCACTGCAGTGGAGTCTCATAGCCAGTCCAGACCGGGGTACACTGTGTGTCTGGTCTCTGTCATGGCTCCGGGAGCTGTTCTGTACTGTTTCTAGTTATTTAGTAGTTATTCTGGAGGAGGAACTAAGATGCGCGCACCTTACTAAGCCGCCATCTTCTCCGGAAGTCTCGTCTCCTCTTGATTTTTGCCTGGCTGACACAGATCTAAAGCACTTCATGTTCTAAAACTGATTTTCAGATTATTCCAACCCGTGCCTTGTGGACAAAAGCCGGAGGGCCGGCCAGTGTTTTTCCCAAGCGGCCCAGCACCACATCCCGTGAACGCAGCCGCAGCAGCGCAGCGGGGACCCGCACCGGGAAGGCCACCCATCTCTGGGGCTGGACGTGGCCTGGGGTGTACCAGGTCACCACGCGTGGCTGTCCCAAAGCCCCATGCGCGCAGCTCGTCCTGTCAGCCGCGTGTGGGCAGAGCCATGCCTCGGGCCGTCAGCCTCTTACTCTTCTAGAGGAGACGCTTCCGGAGGGAAAATACCAGGGACCGTGATGGCCAGAGCACACGCTCAGAAGGCGCCTTTCAAACTGAGACTGCTTAAAGTACTTAAAACGTGTCACCCTTGTGAGCCGTCTGCACACACCTGCGCCCCGCCCCCATCCCTCATCCCTCACACCCTGCCCAGCAGCCCGCAGGCTGCCCACCTCCCCTCTCGCCCCCAGCCTGGCTGCAAGTGTGCCGTCCCCTCCGTCCCCAGGCTACAGCGTGCACCATCCTGGCCAGCTCTGCTTGTTCTGCCGCTTCGCTTCTCAGAAGAGTCAAGTTCAAACAGGAAAAACAGACTTGCCGTAAAAGCCCCTCGAGCTCATCACCCATTTCTGCGCGTCCTCTGTCATCCGGACGGTCTTCACGAAGGCTTAGCTCTTTCTGTCCAATAGTTTTACACGAACTGCTTCAGCTGCAAATGTTAGAACGAGAGAGATGCGGGGCACAGGTCCAGGGGCCCGCAGGGAAGGGGACGTCGTGTGTTTCAGTGGCACAGAGAGCAGAAAGGGCGGACTTGTTCCCATGCGTGCTTTTAGTAGCCCTGCTCAGCTTGGTGTGCATTTCATGGTGTAAATGTTATTTTGCTGGTGAATACTAATATTTAGTCATGTATTTGAATGATTTCTTTTTTAATTCCACAATACCAGAATAATTTCTTTTCTCTCTATGGTATAAAGTGTCATGTGGACTTGCAGACTTATTTTTCTAAATGAAATTAAGGGATAATTGTCCTCTAAAGCTTTTGCATTCTTCATTTTTCCAAGTGATATGATAGAGCACAGCCAGCCCAGAACCTCCCTCTGACACCGTTCAGGAACCTGGCATCACATGTGGGCGTGTGCGAGCCCCCTTGCCAGCTCGCCACCGAGAAGCACGGTTCATATCCCGTCGTTTGCAACACCAGTGGAGACATGGTAGCAGGAGCCCAGCCGGCTTCTGTGGTTTCTGTGGCAGGGTCACAAAGTCGGATATCTCAGCCAGAGACACCAGTGACGCTGCAGTCCCAGGGAAGCCGACTCACCTTGTCACATAATCGGCTGCGACAGCCCACGGTGGGCCTCCCCCTGCAGCTCCAAGGTGCTGGCCGACTGGGACACTGCCGTGTGCCGGGCCTCGAGAGGCTAGTGACGGAAGTGCTGGAAGCAAAGCCCTATAAACCTTTGGAGCATGATTTTAATGCACCAACGTCGTGATTCTCAGGGGTCCAGACACTCTCTGGACTCCGACGTTGAGTCTTCCAGAAAGTTCCACAGGTTACAGGATCTTTCAGTTTGCCGTCTCCGTGTTTGAGGATTTTGTGGTGGTTTGAGTGGTTTCTTATCTTTGATGAAAGCATTTGGTTGTAGGCAGTATTTTATTTTTTTATATATTTTTTAAAACTTTTTTATTGTATATAGTATAGCATATATACAAAGCAAAGGAATAAAAAAGCGATAGTTTTCAAAGCACTCTTCAACAAGTGGTTACAGGACAGATCCCAGAGTTTGTCATGGGCTACCATACGATCCTCTCACATTTTTCCTTCTAGCTGATCTAGAGCGTAGGAGGCTAGCGGGCTTAAATACATTTTTGTCATCACAATCGACTTTTTTTCTTTTTTTGTGAACAATAACATATTTACAAAAAAGCTATAAATTTCCAAGCACAGCACCACAATTAGTTGTAGAACATATTTCAGAGTTTGGATGGGTTACAATTCTACAATTTTAGGTTTTTACTTCTAGCTGCTCCAAGATACTGGAGACTAAGAGAGATAACATTTTAATGATTCAGCATTCATGTTCATTTGTTAAATCCTGCCTTCTATGTATAATTCCATCATCACCTTTGATCTTTCCATACTTCTCTTTGGGGTTGTTTGGGCTATGGCCATTCTAAATTTTTGATATTGGAAGGGTCTGTCAATAATATGGGGTAGGGAGGTGGAACTATCTGATGTTCTGGATAGGCTGGGCCCTCTAGGTTTCAGGACTTATCTGGTCCAGGGACCCATCTGGAGGTTGTAGGTTTCTGGAAAGTTACCCTAGTGCCTGGAACCCTTGTGGAATCTTACATATTGCCCTAGGTGTTCTTTAGGATTGGCTGGAATGGTCCTGGTTGGGGGTTGGCAGGCGATGACAGGTAACAAGGTCTACCTGAAGCTTGTGTAAGAGCAACCTCCAGAGTAGCCTCTCGACTCTATTTGAACTGTCTGCTACTGATACTTTATTAATCACACTTCTTTACCCCCATTTGATCAGGATGGAATTGTTGATCCCACAGTGCCAGGTCTGGATTCATTCCTCGGAGTCATCTCCCATGTCGCCAGGGAGACTTTCACCCCTGGATGTCATGTCCCACATAGTGGGGAGGGCAGTGGTTTCACTTGCAGAGTTGGGCTTAGAGAGACTGAGGCCCCATCTGAGCAACAACAGAGGTCCTCCAGAAGTAACTCTCAGGCACGTGTAGGCAGTGTTTTAATTTGAAGAGAATAGTAATTACCTTAGTAATTACCCAAGGCATTGTAGAGTTGTTCACAACCACGGTTTGGGAGAACAGATGGCCCTCGTGACTCGTGGCAGGGGCTGTGCAAAGGCCATCGAGCGAGGTGAGGTGCACGTGTGTGAGGGGAGCATGTGTGCAAGCGCACATGATGTCTGTTAAGGATGTGTGGGTCGGCAGGCTCACTGTGTACCCCTCTGTGCCGCTTCTGTGTCTCCCACCGAGGCCAGGGGGGTCTGGGGTGGCACCTGCATCTCCTGTCTCCCCTCATACCTTTTGATTCACCTTGACCCTGTAAATAAACTGCCTAAAGTGACACATGTGTGGATTGCAAATAAAACTCAACTTTTGGTTTCAGGTATCTGATAGGATCATGATAATGTTTTTTTTTGGCGGGGGGGGGGAATTGGTGCAGGGTCCCAGAAACGAACCCGGGTCTCCTGCGGGGAAGGTGGGCACCGTGCCACCAAACCCCGTGCACCCCTGGATCATGACAACTGAATGTCGATGATTTCCTAACGATTTTGAATACATTTTTATATGCTCAGCATAGATTTTGGGGAAGAACTGTGAAAAATCATTAGCGACGATTTCTTCTGTGAACACAGACAGCATTATGCAGGTGTGATTTGGCATCATGTAGTTTTTCTTCCTTATTTTAATCATACTTAGTTTGTGATTGCTAACTAAGGTTAATTTGAAATTTTACTTTGTATTCAGATGGAGACTTTTAAAAGTCACCTTTTTTGAGTTACAGCTTAAATATAATAAAGTGTAACATTTACAGTATCAATTTCAGTGAGTTTTGACACATCCACACAACCTCTGGCCACCGCCGCCGGGGACAGCCATTCCCATCCCCTGCAGGTGCCTGCCTGCACCTCTTCCAGCCTCATTCCTCACCCACGTGCCGTCCGCCTGCTTTAGTTAACTGTCGCTTGCACTCACGTTTCTAGAATTTCACTGGAACCGGATCGTATTAAAGTCATCTTTAGTCGGTGTGTCCTTAAGTGGGCCTGATGGGTGATGCTTTCAATTGTAAACATTACTGTCAGACCCTTCAGAACCAAATCATGTCTTTTCAACCCTCGGAAGTGTCCTTCAGATGGTCTCTGCCGCAGGCCCGTGGTATCTGTGTCCCCAAGGACCAGTCGGGATGCGGCGGATAGTGCCGTAGACATGCTGGGAAGCCAGCCTCAGGGACGCTGCCCGGCGCCGCGGCCGCCTCTCAGCAAGGTGGGATGCCGGACTTTTGAGGTCTTTCTGGTGCTCTCTGGCCCGAGCCCCGTCCCGAGTAGAGCAGAGGGTGGCTGAGCTGGCGCCTGCTCCTGGAATCTCACATGATTCACGCCTGGGTCCTCACAACACCCCGAGGAGGGTGCGCCATCCTCATCCTCATTTATAGCACAGGAAACTGGGGCACGCGGAGCTTATGGCAGGCGCCCAGTGTTCACAGTGTGAGTGGCTGAGCGCTCACAAGCTCAGGGAGTTTGGTCCAAGGCCGTCTTCCCTCCTCACTTGCCTCTGCTGCCCAGTTCCAGGCCGATGTACTGTCTGGTAGGAGCTGGGGTGTAACGAGTGCTTCTCAGACGCCAGGCTGAGCCTGAGGACTCAACCCTGCATTTCGCCGGTGGATTCCAGCCTCATCTGTTATGGATTTAAGGAGAAGATTTTTAAAGCCCATCAGCACAGTCTGGGATTAGAAGTGAAACTAGTGATGTGTAATATTTGCAGTTCCACTCTGAGAGTGCCGGGGAGCAGGTGGCACCCCCCTTCAGGAAGGCAGACGGAGGCCCCGAGGGTGATGCAATGCAGTTTAGGTCTCTTCTCCAGGCAGTTTGGGAGTCGGAACCACAGCCCCGGGCCCCCCAGCATGAGAATAAGCAGCCTCGTCCTTTCTGCAGCCGCAGCCCTTACCTGTCATCGCACGTCCTCTCCCCACCGCTCCTTGAGGCAGGGAAGTCTTCACCGCAGGTCCTGGGCCCCCAGCGCTTGTCCGCCAGGTGCAAAAACAAATCCAGGGCAGCGTGGTCCCTGTTATTTTTTGAAAGTCAAGGCTCCCCTTGCTTCAGCCATCATGCGTTCCCCTCTCCCCCGTTTCAGTGTTATCACCAGGTGGTGAGTCCCTCAAGGACAGACGTGGTGCTCCCCCAGGCCCTGAGCGCCCGCAGGACTTGTAAAGTGTCTGGAATTGTTTTGCTCCTCAGTTGGCATGGTGAGCGGTATCAGGTGCCAGCCTAGCACCTGGTAAGCAGGGAGTGCCGCCCAGATCCACAGGGGGCCCGCACAGGTGACTATCCCGCCGCAAAGACAATAGGTAACAGGGTTGAGGGCGTCAGCTGGTAGGCCGGTGGCTGAACGTCCGGGCGCGCCGGGGCTGTCTGACTCCGTGTTAGATAACACTTTGGCATGAGGTTGTTTGTAGGTCTTCGCATGTCACTTTAAAACACAAAGCCGCCTGCCTGCTTTGTCATCATAGCATCCTGCCCTGTCTTCTCTCCCTGACTCTGACTTTGGGTTATGGAGGGAATCGTTTGGAGGAAAGGACGAGACTTTTGAAGGAGTGTTCGGATAGAATGTTTTCAGGCAGTGAGCGCCCAGAGCCCCGGTACGTGGCGGAGATTTAAATGTTGGGACTTTGCTCGTCTGGGGGAGGAAAGGTCCCCCCGCTTTTCTTCTCTGGAGGTGAGGGGAGGCGGACGGGCTCCTTGCGTGGCTGCTCCTACTTGGACGCACCAAGGATGTCAGCGGACCCGCTCGGGCTCGAGACGTGGATGGCAGCTCCGCGGAGAGGTGAGAGGTCGCCTTTCCCCTGCTGCCCAGCATCAGGAAAGACTTACCCAGAGTGGCTGTGTTTTCAGTTGATTTAAAATTGTATTTTGGCTTTAAGAACAGTGTTCTTATTTCTAGAAATAGGCATTAATTTCTTTCCTTGTTTGTTTTTGGAGATTTTTAAAAACGATTCCAGCATTTATTGGCCTTTAGTATAGTTTTACAGCCTTGTGTGTTTTAACTAAGTTGTTGAAAACAGTTTCTAGAAGTTACCTTTTCTAGCTTTAGGACTTTTTTCTTTGATTCTATTCAAAACATAACCATTATGTACTTTTTGTGGTGTTATTCCTTTCTAAAATAAGAATCCCAATACATAAAAGAGTTCGAATTAGTTTTGCAAAGAGATATTGCTCTCATTAGCCTAGATAATTTGAATTTAGATTTTTTAGCTGGTTTGAAATCACAGACTGCATTTTAAACTATATATAGTTCATGAATAATATATAGTAAATAAGTAAATATTAATTATTTTAATTATATAGTTGTATAAATTATACATTTATAATACTTTTTAATTGAGAAATTTATTGATATTTTTCATGAAATAAGCAGAATTAAAATAAAGAAAAAACATACAGCTTAAAACAGTTGAAATGACCCTAACATTTTTTACAATTGTACATTTACGACACAAAGAAAATGAGTGGTTTTTTTTTTTTTTTAACATGGGCAGGCACCGGGAATTGAACCCAGGTCCTCCGGCATGGCAGGCGAGCATTCCTGCCTGCTGAGCCACTGTGGCCCGGAATGAATGGTTTTTAATAATTAAGTCACTTAAAATTTTTGATAGGCTTTCATCGGAAATTAAACTGAAACAAGGATAACTGGGAATCTGGGCATATTGTAAAATGAAATAATGCTACTTTATAATACTTATTTTTTAAGCTTTCTCCTTTGTAATCAGAAAATCATAGAATAAGATGGTAGAAATTGTTTAGAAAACAATAGACGCACCTCCGCTCCACGTGAGGCTTCTGAAGAAGTGCTGTTGCGGTTTCCTTAGACGGTCTGCTGTATCCCTTGCATATACTTGACCATTCAAGTCTTATGTGTAGCATCTGCGTCTCCAGAGACTGTCAGAGGTCTCTCCGGGCTCCGTCTTGGTGCCTGAGGTGGTGGCAGAGCAGGCTCCTCCCCCCGCCCTGCTGTCCTAAATGTCCTGCTCTCAGGGAGGGAGCATGACCTCTGGGCACCTGTTGAGTCTAATGTCACACAGTACATGAAAACAACATTTTATTGTTGTTTCTTTATCATCTGAATATGACACCAAAAAGTCATCTGAATAATACATGAATATGTTCTCGTTATAAAAGAAAAAATTCAAGAATATGGAATTGTGCTGGTTTGAAAGCACAATTTTGTATGTCCCCTAGAAAAGCCATGTTTAATCTAATCCCATTTCATAAAGGTAGAATAATCCCTATTTGATACTGTGTGTTTGAAACTCTAGTCAGATCATCTCCCTGGAGATGTGATGTCATCAAGACTGGTTGTTAAGCTGGATTAGGTGACGACATGTCTTTACCCACTGTTTCAGTGTGCTAGCTGCCGGAATGCAACACAGCAGAGACATACTGGCTTTTAATAAAAGGGGATTTATTTTGTTGGTTCTTCAGAGGAAAGGCAGCTAACTTTCCACTGAGGTTCTTTCTTACGTGGAAGGCACAAGATGGTCTCTGCTGGTCTTCTCTCCAGGCCCCTGGGTTCCAACAACTTTCCCCGGGGTGATTCCTTTCTGCATCTCCAAAGGCCTGGGCTGAGCTGTGAGTGCTGAGATGAGGAATGCCGAGCTACTTGGTCTGTGCTACCTTGCGATCTCTCATTTAAGCACCAGCCAGTTAAGTCAAACGTCACTCATTGCAGCAGACACGCCTCCTAGCCGACTGCAGATGTAATTGGCAACAGATGAGGTTCACGTACCATTGGCTTATGTCCACAGCAACAAGACTAGGTACATTCATCTGGCCAAGTTGACAACTGAATCTAACTATCACACCCACTCAGGTGAGTCCTATAAAAGAGGAAACGTTTTGGAGAATAAGAGATTCAGAGAGAGCAGAGAATGCTGCAGCACCACGAAGCGGAGAGTCCACAAGCCAGCGACCTTTGGAGATGAAGATGGAAAACGCCTCCCGGGGAGCTTCATGAAACTGGACAGGAGAGAAAGCTAGCAGATGATTCCGTGTTCGCCATGTGCCCTTCCAGATGAGAGAAACTCTGACTGTGTTCGCCATGTGCCTTCTCACTTGAGAGAGAAACTCTGAAGTTTATTGGCCTTCTTGAACCAAGGTATCTTTCTCTGGATGCCTTTGATTGGACATTTCTAGAGACTTGTTATAATTGGGACATTTTCTCGGCCTTAGAATTGTAAACTAGCAACTTATTAAATTCCCCTTTTTAAAAGCCTTCCTGTTTCTGGTGTGTTACATTCTGGCTGCTTGCAGACTAGGACAGAATACATAGAGCAGAAAGTAAAAGACCCCTGAAATAGGGGAATCCTTCTGGGTGTTCAGCAAGTACACCCGCTCCTAACAGGCCAGGTCAGCCAGGTGACTGAGCTGGACAGGTCGGCGCTGGAGAGCAGCCTCGCGTGTCAGGTGAGGCCGTGAAGAGCTCTGCCGAGGAGGTGTGGGCAGGAGGGAGCAGCAGGTGCTGAAGCTGGGGCTGGAGAGCAAAGGCCACGGGGATTTTGTGCCGAATTTGATGTGGAGGGAAAAGAAGGGAGGGCCTCAGGGTGTGCTTGGAGGTGAGGGCTGGGCTCAGGGAGCCGAGAATCAGCCAGAGCTCCCAGGGAGCCTGAGCCCATTGCCCATGGCAGCAGCGGTTCTGGTCCACTTTTATTAAGGATTGTCCATGAGGGGGCTGGCCTGCGTTGCTTGGAAACCTCATGAACCAGTCACGCGGGGAGCCCTGGAGAAGCTGCACCGAGTGCCAGCAAGAGACCCCTGGGCACAGCTCAGGGCCGCTGCCGATGGGGCTTTGGGTTGGGACTGCTCTTGGCCGCCGGTGTCTGCTCTTGTCCCGGCAACGGCTCATTGAGCAGCCGCCACAGTCCTTGGGTTGGTCCTAGTCAAGACCTCCCAGCACCCTCCAGAGTGGGTCTTGTTCTGCCTCCGGCAGCTGTCAGAGAGACCAGCGTTCCAGTGAGATGAGGAAACGGCACGGACCCAGAGCCTGTCACTGCAGGGTGGCGTGCAGGTTTCTGCTGAGCGCGTAACCTCCAGAGGCCGTGTGTCTGCAGGTGACCTGGCGGCAGCCGCCTCATCGATGGGTGGGGTTATGGGGGTCTGTAAGGTCACTTTCAAATTAAAAAGTGTGATGATCACACTGTAGGCCAAATACAAGTTCACACCTGGACTCAACGGACAAAATACTGCATATTGTGAAAGTTCCGAAAGCCCCAAACAGGAGGCACAGCCGGTTCCTTGCCTTGGGTGAGCTGTGGTCCCCGTGTGGAGGGGTGTGTCCTGGTGCAGGCTGCTGTGCTCCCACGGTGCCTCCCAGCCTGTACGCCTCGAACCCGCCTCCATCGTACAGCCACGGGGTGAAGGCCTTCCAGCGGCCTCGGGGAGGAGCTGGCCGCGTACCGAAGGCAGCTGCTGCCCTTCCCCGCCCGAGACTGCTGCAGTACGATTCAGGTGACAGGGAGGAGAAGCCGTAGGCCGGGGCTGGGCTCCTGCTTCATGGACCACTGCACACTCACTTGTGCATGTTTTATTTAAAACAGGCAAGTTAGAAGCCCTGGCTGTCTTGTTGCAGAAACTGAAGTCTGAAGGCCAGCGAGTGCCGATTTTATCTCAGATGATTTTAACGTTAGACATCTTGGAGCTATTCCTGAACTTCCACTTTCTGACGTTCATCAGGGTTGAGGAACGTGCCAACTCCGCACCGCGCCAGGTAAGCTGAACTTCACACTGAAGCGATTGAGGGAAGATTAAACGAGATGCTGTCCAAAAAGTGTTACCGTTTGTGAATAACTACAGGTCTGATTTGTTCTTCCAAGGGCTGTGGATACCTGTTAAACTGGGAAGTGTTTGGATAAATTTAAGAATTGTATCTGACCAAAATATTAAATTAAAAATGTTCCACGGAGGGTGCCCGGGTGTTTCAGTGGTTAGAATGTCCGCCTCTCATGCAGGAGACCTGGGCTCAATTCCCGGACCATGCACCCAGAAAAAAAAAATGTTCCAAGTGTTTTATGCTTCTCTGTTCAGCAGTTAGGAAGGACTCATCAGCATGCGACAGAAGGGTCCTCTTTCCCACGCGTCCATTTTGGGTTTTGACGTCAGTAAACATTGCACTTAGGAAAAATCACTAAACGTATTGCTAATTCTTTCATATTGTCAAATACAACTTAAAACTCATCCACAACTCTTCTGTCAACCTTTATCTTATGAAGTAAATTGTCTAAACAGTGTTTCAAAAGCAGTTGAAATGATACCTGTCTACTCTCACTTGGTACATACAGGTTTGCGACTTGTATGTAATATTCAGGAATTTCCCCTTTCCTCATTATATGCTGACCTTTATCCATAAATTATACCTTGTGTAATGCTGACACTGCCACCTCTGCTTTTTTCCAGTTTACCTTTGCCCATAATCTCTTTGCCAGTGCTACCTTTCTTTACTTAGATTTAAGGGAGTTTCTTGTGGATATTATGTCACAGATATTAAAAGGTAATTGTGAAAACTGAAATCAGGACTGTCATACAACTCTAAAATGAACATATGTCAAAGATTTCACTTAACTGAGTAATTAATGTGGGAACCAATAAAGTATTAAACTGGTCCGAGGGAAGATGTGAAAACACACAAGTCAATAGGCAGTTGGGGATGCTGAGCTGGGCCTCCCAGTCGTGGCAAAGCTGGTCAGAAAACCAGAGGCCGATGTCATGTGTGGAAGCGCCTTCTCTACGTGTATTTATCTGTAGACAGGTCAGGTATCCTCCATCAGATGACGGCACCTCTGCCACCGAAGGGCGTCTGCCCCCCGAAGGGTCAGGATCTTGCTGTGATTGTAGAATGCTCAGTCGGGACCAGGGGAGGGGCTCGGTCCCTGTAGTCAGATAATGCAGGGGGTCCACCCGTGAGCCCCACTGACCCACTGGAAGAGCAGTCAGAGCTCTTCTGCCCATTTCAGAGTCGTTTTTTCCTAAGCAACTTTATTGAGGTACGATTTACGCATCATAAATGAACTATTTTAAAGTATATAATTCAGTGGTTGGTTGTTTGTGTTTGTTTTGTTTTGTTCTTTTAGTATATTTACAGAGTTGTGCCACCATTACCCTTATCTAATTGTAGAACATTTTCGCTAACCCAGAAATCAGTCCCAGACCCCAGTTTCCGTTCCTCAGTCTGGGAGCCCATAAGCTGCCTTGTGTCCCGTGGATTTGCCTGTTCTGGGCATTTCGTGTAAATGGACTCCTCAGGGTGTGGTTTCTCATGGCTGCTTCCACTCGGTGTCGTGTCTCAAGGCAGCAAGTGCCAGCATCTCTCTCCTTTCTGTGGCTTAACAATAAATATTCCATTGTGTGGACAGAGCCCTTTTCTCCCTCTCTTCAACAGTCGATGGGTGTGGTAGTTAGGGTCAGGTGTCAGCTTGGCCAGGTGAAGATACCTAGTTCTGTTGCTGTGGACATGAACTTCCTCTGTCACTGATTACATCTGCGGTCGGCTAGGAGGCGTGCCTGCTGCAGTGAATTATGTGTGATTAACTGGCTGGTGCTGAAATGAGAGACCACAACGTAGCGCAGCCCAAGCAGCTCAGCATTCCTCATCTCAGCACTCTCAGCTCAGCCCAGGCCTTGGGAGATGCAGAAAGAAATCACCCCGGGGAAAGCTGTGGGAACCCAGAGACCTGAGGGGAAGGCCAGCAGGGATCACCCTGTGCCTTCCCACGTAAGAAAGAACCTCAGTGGAAAGTTAGCTGCCTTTCCTCTGAAGAACCAACAAAATAAATCCCCTTTTATTAAAAGCCAGTCCACCTCTGGTGTGCTGCATTCCGGCAGCTAGCAAACTAGAACAGCGGACATTTGGGTTCCTTTCACCTCTGGATCTCTCTGAGTGAAGCTGCTGGGCGTGTGCATGTGCGAGTTTCCGTGTGGACGTGTGCTCTGCTTGTCCCGGTGTGGTCTTAGGAAGGGATTGCCGGGCCCTGGGTGTGCAGGACGTGCACTTCTGTGGTTCACGCTTTGAGGAGCTGCAGACCGTTTTCTGAGACAGCTGTGTTGTTTCCCGTTCCCACAAGCAGCGTAAAGGGCTCCAGTTTCTCCACATTCTTACCAACGCTGGTTGCTGTCTCTTTTATGTGTGTGTGTGTGTGTGGTAACACACACACCATATATATAACAAAATTTGCCATTTTAACCGATTTTCAGTGGACAGTTCAGTGGCATTGTTATGCTACCATCAGCACCACCCGCCACCACAAGATCTTTTCCTCGCCCAGGACAGAAGCTCTGCCCCCGTCAGGCTGACTGCCCGCCCCCCAGCACCCCAGCCCCCGGACCCGCTAATCTGCCTTCTGTCTCTGTGCGTTTGAGTCTTCTGGTTATTTCATTGCAGTGAGAGCGTACACTGTGTCTGTCCTTTCGTGTCTGGCTCACTTCACAAGGCAAAACGATGTCAAGTGTGGATGTCCGTGGTGTAGAATTCAGAACTTCGATCGTTTTGCGGCTGAAGGACGCCGACCAGCACCGCGTGCCCGTGCGGCCGTGGAGAGGCTCCCTGACGGGCCGAGCCGAGAGTGGGCGAGGGGGCTCAGCAGCAGGGCCCCACGCCTGTGGCCGCCTGACTTCTGTCAGACGTACCGTGATGACTGTGAGGAAGTAAAGTGTGTTTTAAACAAATGCTGCGGGAATAAACTAGATATCCATTTGGGAAAAAAGTTAACCTTGAACTTGCCTCTTATGCACAAAAATGGTCTCAAAATCGTTCATTTTATATAAGGTGTATGTAAATGCTAAAATAATGAGACTTCCAGAAGAGAAAACCTTTACGCCCTTGGAATAAGCGAAGAGTGAGCTGAAAAGCCCAAACCATAATAAACATGTAAGTCGGGCTTTATGGAATTGAAAACCCCCTGTTCTTTGAAAGATTACGGTTAAGGAAGTGAAGACGACGACCTGGGCTGGGCGAGCACGGCCCCAGCAGGGGCACCTGGCAGGGCCCCCCAGCCCCGGTGTGGGAGGAGTTCCCACTGCTCCTGTGAGAAGACACAGCCCGGCCGGGACGCGAAAGCCGGGGAGACGTAGGGTAACAGATGCCGGGACAGGGGGCGCTGCCACGAGTGACGGGAAGCCTGGGCAGCGTCTCTTGTGTTCTTTTCCACAGCGTTGGTTCTTCCCGGGCCCTGGCGTGCCCCGGCGGCCTGTAGAATCAGCTTGTCCACTTCCACAGAGAGGCCTGCCCTTGTGCGGGCCTGTGTCGAGTCTCTCGAGCCCCTCTGGGGCGAGCGCACATCTCGGCCGTGGTGGGGCGCGCCGGGTGTTGGTGGAAAGGGCAGCCCGGACCCCGTGTCTGGTGTGCCTGCGTGTCTGCAAAGCTGCGTGAGCGCATCTGTGCGGTTGTGGCCATGGAGAGGCGTCCGTGGAGGCGGCTTCCAATTGTGTGTGGTCCGTGCAACTCGGTGTGGTTTTTACTTTGCACGTTTGCTTTTTTATCTGTGTGTGTTTCATTTTTAAATAGTGTCTCATTATCACCAAAATAATTAAGTCAGTTTCAAAAGAAACAAAGTAGATTAAAATCCACTAAATTGTTGAGGTGGCATTTTGGGGTGTAGGGCATAGGAAGGTAATCTTGAAAGGAATCTTTTTTTCTCAGTATTTATGCGGCAGGAGTTTCCCATTTGTTTAATAGCAGCCGTTCTTATAGGTGTGAGGTGGTATCTCACTGTCGTCTTGATCTGCATTTCCCTGATAGCCAGTGAAAATGAGCGTCTCTTCATGTGCTTTTGAGCCATCTGTATTTGATCCTCAGAAAAATGCCTATAGATATCTTTAGCCCATTTTATAAGTGGGTTGTTTGTTCTTTTGTTGTTGATGATTTCTTTATGTACACAGAATATCAAACCTTTGTCTGATATCTGATTTCCAAATATTTTCTCCCATTGACTTGGCTGCCTCTTCACCTTTTAGACAAAGTCTTTTGAGGTGCAGAAGCATTTTATTTTGAGTAGTTCCCATTTACCTATTTTTTCTTTTGTTGCTTGTGCTCTGGAGAGGTGCAGGAGAGGTGGGTGGGGCTGCATTTGGGGGGGCGGGGCTGTGGGGCAGGTACGTGCACTGGGGGCTGGTGGGGTGGGGGTGCCTGGAGCACGAGGAGTGGGAGCAGGTGACAGGGTTCGGGTGTGCGGGGTGAGTTGCGGGTCACAGGGCTGCACTAGTAAGTGCAGTGCACCCAGGGAACGCGGCGTGGCTTACTTCCCAGTTCTGTGCTCCCACCCGTGCACTCCCGTGGGCTCCACACTTCCGTGTTAGGCTCCAGTTCTCTGCCTCTCAGTGCCTCGGCCTCTGCGACCAGGGCTGCCCCATGTGGGGCCGAAGGCTCTCCCACGCTGGCCACACTCTTGAATCGCCGTCTCCGTCGCCCTCCTGTCCCTTCTCTAACTTTCCCGTGGAGCAGGACTGAACACAACCTACTTAATCCGGCCATCTTCCCCAAACTCTGGCTCATGCGTTTTTACCTATCCTGCCTACCTGAGTGGAGAGTTTAATCCCTTCACACTTCAGGCAGGCATTTAGTGAGCTTTTCTGAATCTCTTCTCACTTCTTTCTGTGGTTACCACAGAGTGCACATCGGCCATCGTTTAACAATCTGTAGCCATCTCGGTTGAATCGATACCAACTTAGCATGGAGAGCCTGCCCCTCCCTGCCCCTCCCCGCTCTGTAACCCGCCGTGGCCTCTTTTATATATCGTGTGCCTCAAAAGATTGACTTGTTATTTTTATACATTTGTATTCAACGCATGTAAGTAATAAGTGGAACTACAAACCGAAAGTACCATGCAGTTTGCTTTAGGCGGGTCTTTATTTCCCTGCTGGCCTGGCGTTGCTGTCCAGTTTTGTTCTATCCAGGGTTCCCTCAGTCACCCGGGCTTGTTGGCACCCTCACACCCTCCGTCCTCCAGCTTGGGGAGTTCTTGTCACAAGTTAAATGCTTCTACAGTATGAACCCAAAACCACTGATTTCTCCTCACCTTTCATGTGTTTGTTTTTCAGGTCCTGTGGGAAGTGAAAAGGCAGTTACAAACCCAATGACCAGCGTGCTGCCGTTTACATGTACCACGCCATCACCCCGGGGCGCCCCGGCTCTGCTCCCGTCCTTCCTCCTTCCTCTCCTCAGGCTGGACGACTTGTCTCGCCTTCACACTCGCCGATTCTTCTGTCAGGCCCAATCTGCTGTCCATCAGCTTCAGCGGTCTTCGGCTCTGCTGGGTTCCTTTCATAATTTCCCTCTCTATACTGGTATTTTCTCTGTTCATCTTGTTTTCTTTTACTACTCTGTACATGTTTTCCTTTAGCCCTCTCAGCGTATTTAGGAATGTTTTTTAAAAGTCTTTCTCTGGAATGTCCTAGGTCTGACCTTCACTGACGGTTTCTAACGTTTACTCTTCTCCTTCGCCCAGGCCGTCACTTCCTGTTTCCTTGTGTATTTTGTAACCTTTCTCTGAAACCAGGACATTTTGATATTTTCATATGTTATCACTGGAGTTCAGAGATATCTGTTCCTTAAGCCAGAGTAGACAGAGCTTCCTAGGTAGGAAGCTACCTGCATCCGGTAGACAGAGCTTTCCTTCGGTGTGGGAGGGGGATGCCCAGAGCAGCTTTCCCAGTCTTTGCAGCGCTCTCCTTCACACTTACCCACACGGTGAGTTTAGACAAGAGCCGCAGGTCAGAACGAAGGGCCGTGGCCCTTTCTGACTCCGGCCTCTTGTCATGCACATGCCTGCATGGCCCCAGGCATTACCGCAATAACACAGATATGACTGTCTCCCCCCTCCCCCAGGAAGCAGTGTCCTCCTGTCCTGGCATGCACTGGTCCCACAGCCAGCCCCCCCTTGGCCCGGGCAGCACAACCTGCCTCTCTCCCCCAGTGCTGTGTAGAGAGCTCAGTGAGCCGCCTTGTACACGCAGGGCAGGTTCTGGGAGAGCGAGTCCCTCAGGCCACCCCAGAGAGGCTGGGCCAGATGTGGGAGCTCCCATGTGTGCAGCCCCTCTGCTGCCTCCGGACCGGGACCCACACTGGGGGTGCAGACTGGCTCCCGGCCAAGTGGGGGGATTGGGGGTGGGCAGCCAGGGACCCTTTCCCTGATTTGGTTGTGCCCTATTGCTGTGTTCCTTAACTGCTTCCTGGGGCTTTGGGGCTTTGAGAACAGCTTCTGCCAGTTCTCTCCTGGGTGGGGGTGGGAGCCCTGGGCCTCTCGCCTGCTCTCTGCATTTGACCAGGGCTCTTTCCTGCTGTTGTGAAGTTTCCTGTTTGATTTTAGGTTTGCTTGGTTGCTGTAAACCTTTGGCTGTTTTCCAGTTTTGATAGTGCTTTCTAGTGTGATATTTTAATTTCTTTTACTTTTTTCCAAGTTATTTTGTTACTGTTCCTCTAAAGTTTACAATACACACCTTAATATGGGAATCTACTTATATTTGCTTGATGTGCTTGGGGAAATGTCCAGTGACTTGTAAATTGTTGTCTCCTAAAGATTGTTTTGCTAGTTGTGTTTTGTGAGGGAGCAGGCCCATGGGCACAGGCAGAGTTGGGTTTCTTTGATAACTCAGGGTCCGTTGCTTACGGAGCTTACTGATCTGTACGGCACTTACTGTCATCACCGCGCCCTCTAATTTTGGGGAGACTGGTCTTAGCCCTGTGACTCCCCCTGTGCCCTCAGGAAGATGAGAGCAGGGTGTCAGACCCTGTTAAACAGCCTCTCTCTCCTCTCAAACCATCTGGTGCACACACGGCTCCAGCCGTGTCAGAGCACGGGCGGCCCACAGCTGGAGCACCAGCAGCTCAGCAGAAGCTGATACAGCAGCAACTCGTGACTATCTTGGCCCAGCCGCAGGCCTCAGGCAGACCCAGCCACTTGTAACATCCAAAGGCAGCCACTGCAGGTCCTGATCTGGGAACCCCCGTCAGGCTGAAGACCCACCCAGTCCAGCTGAGGTGGGGGTGGGCGTGGGGGGAGAGGGGCTGGCGGCAGGAGTGCTAAGTCTTGGCATCACAGCTTCCTGCCAGGCTAGCCGTTGTGCGCAGCCAGGTCACAGAAGTACAGCTGACCAGCCTGGGTTGCAGGCTTTCTGGACAACTGGAAAAACATGCTCTTCTCCAAGCGCAGTAGGGGGTGTTGGCCCCCAGCAGTCTGTCCATCGTAACAGTCGCGTGCCCCATCTCTTGAGAGCTCTAGCGCTGTGCATCAGCCTTCAGGCCCCCTCCCTCTGTGCTCACAGCGGTTCCTGCACGGCCTTGTCCTGTGTGTGGCTCTGAACTAGATGCCTGCTTGTTTTCTAAAGAGAATGGAGCATTTCTATATGCCTAAGACACCCTGTCAGTTTAGGTTAGCCTTATTCTAGTTTGGGTACTCTCACCATAAATGTTTCAGTTCGCTCTTGTGATGTGTTCATTAGATTGGCCCAGCCCACACTGCGGAAGCAGTGACAGGAAACTCATGTAATACAAAGGCTGAGAATATGTGTTTCCATCTCGTATTTTGCCTGGAGTGAGTGATGTATCTTTCTGCAGAGATAAAGAACCACAGTTTGTTCCTATTTTTTTTAAAAAGTTTAATATCATATAAATTTTTTGAAAACAAAGTCTTTTTACAGAAGTGGTTCAGGGTCTATAGAGCTTGTGTTCGTTCCCGTTTCATGATGAAGGTCCTGCTGAGCTGCGGGTTTGTTTACACCTGGGAGCAGGGGTGAATGACAACAGTGAGAGCCCCGGGTCCGTGGAAACCTTTCAAATCCAACGCCACAAACTGGTTAGTGTTTCTGGAAGAGCTAAACTTCTAAAAGCAGCTCAAAGCCAAGTCCCTGCCGAAACTGAGACAGACACTGCCCCATCTGCTCTGGGGCAGTCTCCAGAAAACATCATGCTGCTGCAGCTTCCTGGCATCTCTTCAGGCCTCGCGCAGTGACTGACAGGCGTACCACTTCCCGTGTTTGGGAAGGAAAATGGGTGTTTCCTTAGAAACCCGCAATAAGTCCAGTCTTTGATTCACACAGCATCTGGGACTCGGGGAGTTTTCTGGAAAGTGGTTGAAGATGGCACTGGTTTCTCTAGTGAGAGGGACAGAAATGCCCCTGCACTTGAGGGTCTCGTCCAAGCCGAGCTCACTCTAAGTCCACATCTCACCCCTAGGCCGCCTTCTGCTTCCGCTCCGCCTGTGGAAAGGGAAGGGTCAGAGGTCAGCTCCCAGAGCCCCCGCCAGCCCTCAGCTCTGGGTTACCCTGTCCCTCCACCCGGCAGGTCACAGCAGCAATCAGTTCCTCCTGCTTGGTTCTACTTGTTTCTATTTCAGCAACATGAGCAGCTGTCCCTAGAGCTACGCTGGATTGGCCGGAGGAACACAGCTGCAGGCGCCCCTGGCCAGCCGGCCTCACCTTGATGGCCTTCTCCAGCTGTGCCAAGGCCTCCTCGTAGCGCGGCACCAGCAGCTGCAGGCTCTCGGCAGGAACCTCGTGCCGCGCCAGCTGTGGCCCTCCCACTCCTGTCACCATCCGGAGGAATTTATGCTCCTGCGGAAGCACAGCAGGGTCTGTCCTCAGGGCCTGGGGCCCGCCGCCCTGTCCCTCCCGCTAGGGGCCCTGCCTGCCTCACCTGGACCTTCAGAAGCAGAGTGAATGCCTGGCCGGCTCGCCCAGCTCGCGCTGTTCTTCCAACCCTGCGGGCAGGCGCATCCAGAGCAGGGCCTCACCCCCTCGGGGGCTCCAAGGAAGCCACCCCAACCCAGAGCCACACACACCCACGGTGCCCTCCGCTGCCCAGGGCCCCCTCTCACCGGTGCACGTAGGTCCGCAGGTACTGGGGGGCGTCGTAGTTGACCACCAGCTGCACCCCCCGCACGTCGATGCCCCGGGCCATGGCGTCCGTGCTCACGAGGCTGTGCACACAGAGGGGGTGCTGCTGGCCCAGCCTGTGGCTCCCTCCTTGGGTCGATGGGAGTGACCCCCTTCCCTGTGCCCCAACGGACAGGACTCAGCTGCTCTCTGATACTCACAGCTGAATCTTTCCCTGTTCAAACTGCTTCAGAATGTTCTTCCTCTGGCCGGGCCCATAACGGGAGGAGAACTCGGCCACATTCACGCCCCCAAAGGCCTGGATGAGCAGGAAGAGCCTGGCAGGAGAGAGGTCAGGAGCAGGGGGGCAGGGAAGAACCTCCCAGAGCCGCGTGTGCCCACCTGCGCCACCCGCCTGCCCTGGCCTCACCTGTGGGAGTTCTCACGGGAGTTGGTAAAGCAGAGGACTCTGGAGAAGTTCGTCTCTGCGAGCAGGTGCAGGATGACCAGCGGCTTGGAGCTGAGGCTGCAGGGCACGTAGGAATGCTGCAGGGGTGGTACAGGGTTGGCTGGAGCTCCTAGGCTGGGGCTGGCTACCCCACTGCCCAGGCACCCTGCTCACCAAGAGCCCGGTGGGGAAGGCGTACTTCCCGCCCGTGCTCCCAGCCTTGTCACCCTCGGTGCCCTCGGGGTCTCTGTACGCTGGGCCCCACGAAAAGAGCTGGGGCTGGTAGAGGCCCAGCTGCTGCAGCTTCTCAGGGCTCTGGGTCAGAGTGGCTGAGAAGAGCAGCTTCTGCAGGGGCATCTGGGGGCAGCAGGTGCTGAAAGAGAAAGACATTGTGTGGAGACCCTCTTCCCACCCCCACCACGGCCCTCCCCTCCCGAGAACGTGCTCTCCAAGGCCGGCCAGAGCCTGGCGCAAACCCAAGGGCAGGCCAGCCGAGAGAGGCGACGGAGACCAGCAGCACAGCAGGGGCCACGGAGGCCCAGGTCAGGAGGGAGCAGCGCTGAGTACCTGGCGGCGGTCACTGCTGGGGGCTGCCGCCTCTGCAGTGGCACCCAGGGGCCTGTGGGGCCCTCGCTCCGGAAGGCAGCAGCCACCACACGTGGCAGCCAGGCCTGGTGCATGGTATCAATCATGCGGTCAGCCTCATCGATGACCTGAGGAGAGCAGGAATCTGGTGCTCTGGGGGCCCCAGCTGACTCTCCACAACCAGCCCTGCCCTGGGGTCCAGCTGACATACCAGGAAGCGGAGCTGCTGGAGGCTGAAGCCCGGGGTCTGGTCAATGTGGTCCACCAGACGGCCAGGGGTGGCCACCACGATGTCCGCCAAGCAGCGGTAGCCGTCTGCCCTGCACACCAGAGTAGGGGCTCAGCACGTGGCACAGCCAGCACACGGCAGAACCCAAGACCCAGCGGGACCCACGTTTTCTGGACGAGGCTCTCCTGCTCCTTGGCCAAGGACTTCTGCCCGGTGATCAAGGCAACACGCAGAGGCGTGGCGTCCGTGTACACACTGAATACTTTGCTCACCTAAGTGGAGAGTTAGGGTCAGCGACCTGAGTGCCGGGCCTCCCCACACCCGAGGGAAAGCCCAAGAGCGGCGGTGCCCCCTCTGCCTGGGGTTGCGTACCTGCTGGGCCAGCTCCTTGGTGGGCAGGACAGCCAGAGCCCGCACGTGGCACACCACCCGGTGCATAAGAGCCTGCGGGGTGAGGGGCCACGTGTGTCAGGGCATCTGGCCCTGCCCTCCAGGCCCTGCCCAGGTCCCCGGCACACTCACCTGCACCACAGGAATGACAAAAGCCAGAGTCTTGCCACTGCCCGTTGGAGCAGAAACACAGAGGTCACTGGGCCGATAGCCACCCCTCCCTACCAGGAAGCCGCTGGCCGCACTCTGCAGGAGGGCAGGAATCACCACTGCCTGGACTGAAGGAAGGGGTGGGTCAAGGACACGGGCATGGCGCAGCCAGCACCCCTGCCTTGGGGACGGGCATCAAGGCCATGCCAGTCCAAGGGGAAGCAGCACAGCCACACCACATGCTCTGGTTGTGCCCAGGCTGCCGTGTGGGCACCAGGCAGACCCGTGTGGAGCAGGCCCATGGCACCTGGGAAGTAGGATGCAATGCCTTGTGCCTGCAGCTTCCTGCGCAGCTCAGGGTGGACCTCAGGGAGGTCCTGGATGGGGACCAGGTCTTGATTCCGTCCCACACAGCTCGGCTCGGCCATCCACGCGGGCAGGAATGGCTGGACCTGTGAGGAGAGGGGGGAAGCAGGCAGCTGACCCCTCCAGAGCCAACAGGACATAAGGACTCAGCACTGGGGTCAGGAGGCCAAGGGAGGCCAGAGCAGCCTTCCCCTGAGTCTGCTGCCCACACTCCCAGCCCCAAGAACCGTGGAGCCTGCATGGGGCTCTCAGAAACATGCAACAGGAGATGGCACAATCCGTGGTCAAGACGACTCACAAGGGAAACTAGAAGGTATCTGGAGGAGAAAGAAAACAAAAGCACAACAGACCAAAACGTATGGGATGCAGCAAAGGCAGTGCTGAGAGGCAAAGAAAGACTTCAAATCAGAGACCCAACCTCAGAACTGTAAGACGTAGAAAAAAAGGAGCAAACTAAAACCGAAGGGAGCAGAAGGAAGAAAACGGCAAAGATTAGAGCAGAGACAAATGAGAATAAAATAGAGGACCAACAAAACCAAAGCTGTCGTTTGAAAAGATTAAAAAGAACTGACAAGCCTTTAAGCTAGACTGACAAAGAATAAAACAGAGGATTCAGATAATGAAAATCAGAAATGAAAAGGGGAATGTAACCACAGATCCTGCTGGAAAAAAAAGGAATTTAAGTATACTATGAACAACTGTATGCCAGTTAGAAAAGATGAAACTCACAAATTCCTGGAAATACACAAACCACCAGAAGGCTAAGGAGAAGAAATACAAGATCTCAACAAATAACAAGAGATAGAAAAGCCCAGACAGAATCAGATGGCTTCAAAAGGAATTCTACCAAATATTCCAAGAAGACTTAATTCCAACTCTGCTCAAACTCTTCCAAAAAACTGAACAAGAAGGAATACTCCCTAATTCATACTACAAGGCCAACACCACCTTCTTACCAAAGCCAGACAAAGTTACAAGAAAACTACAAACCAACACCTCCTATGAATACAGATGCAAAACAAAATACAATAAAGCTACTCCACCAGCATATAACTAGTAACTAGTAACTAGTAAATGAACTCAGCAAAGCTGCAGGATACAAGATAAACATGTTAAAATCTGCTGGGTTACCATACATCAGTAATGAACCATCTCAAAAGGAAACAACTCCTTTCCATTACCATCTAAAAGAGCAAAATCATAGGGATAACTTCAGGAAAGGGGGTGAAAGACTTGTACACTGAAAAACTACAAAACTGCTGGAAAGAGAGAGATTCGGTGTTCATGGACTGGAACGCAAAATATTATTAGATGTCAAATTTCCCCAAAGTGATTTACAGATTTAATGCAATCCCAATAAAAACTCCAACAAGCCCCCCACCACTGGGCGCCCACGCTGTTGCTGGCACCGCGTCCGCACCCTGCACCCCACACCCTGCCCCATCCATCCGGCAAATGCAAAGCTCCAGGTGACGGAAGGAAGTCCATTTCCAAAGCAAACCAATCAAGGTGTTTACACTGCGGGGAGACTGAAGATCACGGACCAGATCACAATGCAGACGGACACAGCCCAGCCTAACGACCAGAGGAGAGACACCAGAGGAGACAGAGACGTTGGAACAACTGATCAAAGCTGCTCATGTAACTCTACTAAACAAAATAAATGGGATGGCTAACGACATAAAGGAGATGAAGAGGACACTAGAAGAGCATAAAGAGGAATTTAAAAGAATAAATAGGGAAACAGTGGATACCACAAAGATTAAAGATGCTGTAGACCAAATAAAAAACATACCAGAGGCACACAACAGCAGATTTGAAGAGGCAGAAGAAAGAATAAGTGAACTAGAGGACAGGACGATTGATTTCAAACACTCAAAGCAGCAAATGCCAAAAAAGATGGAAAAACTGGAATTGGATCTCAGGGAAATGGTGCACAAAACAAAGGACACAAATCTAAGAATCACTGGTGTCCCAGGAGGAGAAGAACAAAGGGCTAGAAAGAGTAGCTGAGCATATAATGGGGGGAAACTTCCCAACCCCCATAAAGGACAGAAATACAGACGTAAAAGAAACCCAAAGAACTCCAAACAGAATAAATCCAAACAGGCCTTCCCCAAGGCACACACTGATCAGTCTGTCAAATGTTGAAAAGAAACAGAAAATCCTGAAAGCGGCAAGAGAAAAACAATCTACAGCATACACGGGAAACCACATCTGACTGAATTCACACTACTCAACTGGCACCATGGAGGGGAGAGGTCAGCGGTATGATGTATTTAAGATTCTAAAAGAGAAAGACTTCCAGCCAAGAATTCTCTACTCAGCCAAATAGTCCTTCAAAACTGAAGGGAGAAGGAGCCAAGATGGTGGCTTAGTGAGGTGTGGGATTTAGTTCATCCTCAGAGCAGCTACTAAATAGCCAGGAACAGGACAGAACAACTGCTGGGGGCCACGTCAGTGACCGGACACACAGCGTACCCCAGTCTGGACCAGCTGGACCGGCTTCGAGCCCCCCAGAACCGTGACTGCCCCAAACCTTGGCAGCCGGCACCCTCTCCCACAGGCTGCTTCCCAGAGGGGAAGAAAAGAGACTTTACCAGCAGCAGGGGCTGAGCGCAACTAAGCTTCAAGTGTGGAATTAATTCACAAATTCTGACTACTGAAAATAGGCCCTCAGCTCGCTGAACCTAGAACAAAAGCTGAGGTTGCAAAAATCGATGGAAGGAGGAGGGGCCAAGATGGCGGCTTAGCAACGTGCGCATTTTAGTTCGTCCTCCAGAACAACTACTAAACAACCAGAAACAGTACAGAACAGCTACCGGAGCCACGTCAGTGACCGGACACACAGCCTACCCCAGTCTGGACGAGCTGGACCGGCTGCAAGCACCCCCAGAACCATGAGTTCCCCAAGCTGCAGCGCCTGGTGCCCAGCATCCCTCCCTCACAGGAGGCTTCCCAGAGGGAAAGGAAAGAGATTCTAACAGCAGCAGGGACTGAGTCCAACCAAACACCAATTGTGGCATTAATTAACAAATTCCAACTACTAAAAATAGGCCCCCAGCTCAGGCGAACCTGGTCAAGGCGGAGGTCGCTTATTGGGCTCACGGAAAAAGAGGAAAGGGGAGGAAACGGAGGTTTTTGTGGCTGTCTCTGCAGTGGCTTGGCTGCCTCTGGATTCAGAGGCAGGACTTCTTGGGCTGCAACTGCCCCAGGCATAGGCAGAAACGGACTGCTTCCAGGGCTGTCTCCCGCCTGTGCCTTCACCAGGGAAGAGGTGAAGCCCAACTCAGGTGGACTCCCTCTCTCAAGGAATTCAGACCCCAGGGCTCGGCAATTTGAAGCCATTAAAGCCAGCCTACAACCTCTCCTCTGTCTCCACCAAGTTAAAGGTGCCACAACATCTTTTGCTGGTGGGACCCGCAGGCAAACAAGCGCCACATACAGGGCAGGATAAGAAAAACAGAGCCCAGAGACTTCACAGGAAAGTCTTTTAACCTGCTGGGTCTCAACCTCAGGGAAAACTGACGCAGGTGACTCCTTTCCCCTGATAGGAGTCCAGTTTAGTCCGGGAAAACCTGGCTGGAGTCTATAATACCTACGTAGACCCTCCTAAGGGTGGGGAGGGAAAAGGCACCTTACAAGCAGGGCAAGACACAAGAAAACAAGAACTGAAAAATTATCCTCTGTTAAACAAAGCCTAAGCTAGAAGTCCAGAAAAAGCTGAACTGAATGTCAAAGAACAGACAGACAAACTCATCTAGCAAGAAAACCCTAGGTAAGATAAGTGAAAGCAATCTCCAGAATAAACTAATTAAAGTAATTAAATGTCTAGACCCCAGCAAAAAATAACAAATCACACCAGGAAAATTGAAGATATGGCCCAGTCAAAGGAACAAACCAATAGTTCAAATGAGATACAGGAGCTGAAACAATTAATTCAGAATATACGAACAGACATAGAAAACCTCATCAAAAACCAAATCAATGAATTGAGGGAAGATATGAAGAAGGCAAGGAATGAACAAAAAGAAGAAATGGAAAATCTGAAAAAAAAAATCACAAAACTTATGGGAATGAAAGGTACAGTAGAAGAGATGAAAAAAACAATGGAAACCTACAATGGTAGACTGCAAGAGACAGGTTAGGTTTAGTGATCTGGAGGATGGAATATCTGAAATCCAAAAAGAAACAGAAACTATAGGGAAAAGAATGGAAAAATATGAGCAGGGACTCAGGAAACTGAATGATAATATGAAACACACAAATATACGTGTTGTGGGTGTCCCAGGAGAAGAGAAGGGAAAAAGAAGAGAAAAACTAATGGAAGAAATTATCACTGAAAATTTCCCAACTCTTATGAAAGACCTAAAATTACAGATCCAAGAATTGCAGCGCACCCCAAAGAGAATAGATCCAAATAGACATTCTCCAAGACACTTACTAGTCAAAATGTCAGAGGTCAAAGAGAAAGAGAGGATCTTGAAAGCAGCAAAAGAAAAGCAATCCATCACATACAAGGGAAACCCAATAAGACTATGTGTAGATTTCTCAGCAGAAACCATGGAGGCCAGAAGACAGTGGGATGAGATATTTAAATTACTAAAAGAGAAAAACTGCCAACCAAGACTCCTATATCCAGCAAAATTGTCCTTCAAAAATGAGGGAGAAATTAAAACATTTTCAGACAAAAAATCACTGAGAGAATTTGTGACCAAGAGACCAGCTCTGCAAGAAATACTAAAGGGAGAGCTAAAGACAGATATGAAAAGACAGAAGAGAGAGGTGTGGAGAAGAGTGTAGAAAGAAGGAAAATTAGATATGACATATAAAATACAAAAGGCAAAACGGTAGAAGAGAGTACTACCTGTACAGTAATAACACTAAATGTTAATGGACTGAACTCCCCAATCAAAAGACATAGACTGGTAGAATGGATTAAAAAACAGGATCCTTCTATATGCTGTCTATAGGAAACACATCTTAGACCCAAAGATAAACATAGGTTGAAAGTGAAAGGTTGGGAAAAGATATTTCATGCAAATAACAACCAGAAAAGAGCAGGAGTAGCTATACTAATATCCAACAGATTAGACTTCAAATGTAAAACAGTTAAAAGAGACAAAGAAGGATACTATGTACTAAGAAAAGGAACAATTCAACAAGAAGACATAATCATAAATATTTATGCACCAAACCAGAATGCCCCAAAATACATGAGGCAAACACTGCAAACAATGAAAAAGGAAATAGACACATCTACCATGATAGTTGGAGACTTCAATTCCCCACTCTCATCAATGGACAGAACATCTAGACAGAGGATCAATAAAGAAACTAGAATTTGAATATTACAATAAATGAGCTAGACTTAACAGACATTTATAGGACATTACACTCCACAACAGGAGGATACACCTTTTTCTCAAGTGCTCATGGATCATTCTTAAAGATAAATCATATGTTGGGTCACAAAGCAAGTCTCAACAAATTTAAAAAGATTGAAATCATACACAACACTTTCTCAGATCATAAAGGAATGAAGTTGGAAATCAATACTAGGCAGAGCGCCAGAAAATTCACAAATATGTGGAGGGTCAACAACACACTCTTAAACAACCAGTGGGTCAAGGAAGAAATTACAAGAGAAATCAGTAAATATCTCGAGATGAATGAAAATGAAAACACAACATATCAAAACTTATGGGATGCAGCAAAGGCAGTGCTAAGAGGGAAATTTATTGCCCTAAATGCCTATATCAAAAAAGAAGAAAGGGCAAAAATTCAAGAATTAACTATTCATTTGGAAAAACTGGAGAAAGAACAGCAAACTAACCCCAAAGCAAGCAAAAGGAAAGAAATAACAAAGATTAGAGCAGAAATAAATGAAATTGAGAAAATCAACAAAACCAGAAGTTGGTTCTATGAGAAAATCAATAAGATTGATGGGCCCTTAGCAAGATTGACAAAAAGAAGAAGAGAGAGGACACAAATAAATAAGATCAGAAATGGAAGAGGAGACATAACCACTGACCCCATAGAAATAAAGGAGATAATAACAGGATACTATGAACAATTTTATGCTACTAAATACAACAATGTAGATGAAATGGACAACTTCCTAGAAAGGCAAGAACAACCAACTTTGACTCAAGAAGAAATAGATGACCTCAACAAACCAATCACAAGTAAAGAAATTGAATCGGTCATTAAAAAGCTTCCCAAAAAGAAAACTCCAGGACCAGACGGCTGCACATGTGAATTCTACCAAACATTCCAGAAAGAATTAGTACCAACCCTGCTCAAACTCTTCAAAAAAATTGAGGTGGAGGGAAAGCTACCTAATTCATTCTATGAAGCCAACATCACCCTCATACCAAAACCAGGCAAAGATATTACAAAAAAAGAAAACTACAGACCAATCTCTCTAATGAATATAGATGCAAAAATCCTCAACAAAATTCTAGCAAATTGAATCCAGCAACACATTAAAAGAATTATACATCATGACCAAGTAGGATTCATCCCAGGTATGCAAGGATGGTTCAACATAAGAAAATCAATTAATGTAATACACTATATCAACAAATCAAAGCAGAAAAATAACATGATCATCTCAATTGATGCAGAGAAGGCATTTGACAAGATTCAGCATCCTTTCCTGTTGAAAACACTTCAAAGGATAGGAATACAAGGGAAGTTCCTTAAAATGATAAAGGGAATATATGAAAAACCCACAGCTAATATCATCCTCAATGGGGAAAAACTGAAAACTTTCCCCGTAAGATCAGGAACAAGACAAGGATGTCCACTATCGCCACTGTTATTCAACATTGTGTTGGAAGTTCTAGCCAGAGCAATTAGACAAGAAAAAGAAATACAAGGCATCAACATTGGAAAGGAAGAAATAAAACTCTCACTGTTTGCAGATGATATGATACTGTATGTCGAAAACCCTGGAAAATCCACAGCAAAACTACTAGAGCTAATAAACGAGTACAGCAAAGTAGCAGGTTACAAGATCAACATTCAAAACTCTGTAGTGTTTCTATACACTAGTAATGAACAACCTGAGGGGGAAATCAAGAAACGAATTCCATTTACAATTGCAACTAAAAGAATAAAATACTTAGGAAGAAATTTAACTAAAGAGACAAAAGACCTATACAAAGAAAGCTACAAGAAACTGTTAAAAGAAATCACAGAAGACCTAAATAGATGGAAGGGCATACCGTGTTCATGGATTGGAAGACTAAATATAGTTAAGATGTCAATTCTACCTAAACTGATTTACAGATTCAATGTAATACTAATCAAAAGCCCAACAACTTACTTTTCAGAAACAGAAAAACCAATAAGCAAATTTATCTGGAAGGGCAGGGTGCCCCGAATTGCTAAAAGTATCTTGAGGAAAAAAAACAAAGCTGGAGGTCTCACGCTGCCTGACTTTAAGGCATATTATGAAGCTACAGTTGTCAAAACAGCATGGTATTGGCATAAAGATAGATATATTGACCAATGGAATCGAATAGAGTGCTCAGATACAGACCCTCTCATCTATGGACATTTGATCTTTGATAAGGCAGTCAAGCCAACTCACCTGGGACAGAACAGTCTCTTCAATAAATGATGCCTAGAGAACTGGATATCCATATGCAAAAGAATGAAAGAGGACCCATATCGCACACCCTATACAAAAGTTAACTCAAAATGGATCAAAGACCTAAACATTAGGTCTAAGACCATAAAACAGAGGAAAATGTAGGGAAATATATTATAAATCTTATAATTGGAGGCGGTTTTATAGACCTTACACCCAAAGCAAGAGCACTGAAGAAAGAAAGAAAGAAATGGGAAATCCTCAAAATTAAACACTTTTGTGCATCAAAGAATTTCATCAAGAAAGTAAAAAGACAGCCTACACAATGGGAGACAATATTTGGAAACGACATATCAGATAAAGGTCTAGTATCCAAAATTTATAAAGAGATTGTTCAACTCGACAACAAAAAAGACAGCCATTGTCATTGGTAACAGAGACCATCAGGAGTTAGAAATAGGGTAAGATAATGGGTAATTGAAGCTGAAGGGATACAGACTGTGCAACAGGACTGGATACAAAAACTCAAAAATGGACAGCACAATACTACCTAATTGTAAAGTAATTATGTTAAAACACTGAATGAAGCTGCATCTGAGCTATAGTTTTTTTATATATATATTTTTTGTATTTTTATTTTTATTTTTTTCTCTATATTATCATTTTATTTCTTTTCCTGTTGTCTTGCTATTTCTTTTTCTAAATCGATGCAAATGTACTAAGAAATGATGATCATTCATCTATGTGATGATATTAAGAATTAATGATTGCATATGTAGAATGGAATGATTTCTAAATGTTGTTAGTTAATTTTTTTAATTAAAAAAAAAGACAGCCAATCCAATTACAAAATGGGAAAAAGACTTGAACAGACACTTCTCAGAAGAGAAAATACAAATGGCAAAAAAAGCACATGAAGAGATGCTCAACGTCCCTGGCCATTAGAGAAATGAAAATCAAAACCACCATGAGATATCATCTCATACCCACCAGAATGGCCATTATCAACAAAACAGAAAATGACAAGTGCTGGAGAGGATGTGGAGAAAGAGGCACACTTATTCACTGTCGGTGGGAATGTCAAATGGTGCAACCACTGTGGAAGGCCGTTTGGCGGTTTCTCAAAAAGCTGAATTTAGAATTGCCATATGACCCAGCAATACCACTGCTAGGTATCTACTCAGAGGACTTAAGGGCAAAGACACAAACGAACATTTGCACACCAATGTTTATAGCAGCATTATTTATAATCGCAAAGAGATGGAAACAGCCAAAATGTCCATCAACAAACAAGTGGCTAAACAAACTGTGGTATATACATACAATGGAATATTATGCAGCTGTAAGACAGAATAAAGCTATGAAGTATGTAACAACATGGATGGACCTAGAGAACATTACGCTGAGTGAGACCAGCCAAAAACTAAAGGACAAATACTGTATGGTCTCACTGATATGAACCGACCATCAGGAGATAGAAATAGGGTAAGATATTGGGTAATTGGAGCTGAAGGGATACAGACTGTGCAACAGGACTGGATATAAAAACTCAGAAATGCACAGCACAATACTACCTAAGTGTAATACAATTATGTTAAAACACTGAATGAAGCTGCATGTGAGAATGATAGAGGGAGGAGGACTGGGGACATAAATGAAATCAGAAAGATAGATGTTAAAGATTGAGATGGTATAATCTAGGAATGCCTAGAGTGTATAATAATAGTGACTAAAGGTACAAATTTTAAAAATGTTTTTGCATGAGGAAGAACAAAGGAATGTCATTATTGCAGGGTGCTGAAAATAGATGGTAATTAATATTTTAAAATGTCACCTTACATGTGAGACTAAAGCAAAAAATGTTTGTTACAAAATTTATATTTTGACTAGTGCATTTCCTAATATAACTTATGTAGATAGTTTGATTGGGCTAGTGCATTTCCTAATATAACTTATGTAGATAGTCTGATTGAACGCCATAAGTACTTGGAATCTCAGGTAGGACATGAGATTTTGTTGTTTTGTCCAGAGTGATGCCCCGATGAATCCCAGAGTGATTCGATCAGTGAGTGGAAAAGTATTTGCAAAGCCCCCTGCGGGGAATGGTGAGAGCAGGGAGAAATTCAACCTCCCCAAGTTGAATTCTTGATATTCTCACAAGCAGTGTGGATAACCAAAGTTATAGGCTGAGCCCCCAGTCTTGGGGTTTGTTCATACAAAACTTAACCCCACATAGGATAGGCCAAGTCTACTTAAAATTTAGGCCTAAGAGTCACCCACAAGAGAGCCTCTTTTGTTGCTCAGATGTGGCCTCTCTCTCCAGCCAACACGACAAGCTGTCTCACCACCCCTCCCCGTCTATGTGGGACATGACTCCCAGGGGTGTGGACCTTCCTGGCAACGTGGGACAGAAATCCCAGAAAGAGCTGAGATTTAGCATCAAGGGATTGAGAAAACCTTCTCGACCAAAAGGGGGAAGAATGAGATGAGACAAAGTGTCAATGGCTGAGAGATTCCAAACAGAGTCAAGAGGTTATCCTGGAGGTTATTCTTATGCATTAAGTAGATATCATCTTGTTATTTCAAGATGTAATGGAGAGGCTGGAGGGAACTGCCTGAAAATGTAGAGCTGTGTTCCAGTAGCCACGTTTCTTGATGATGATTGTATAATGATATAGTTTTCACAATGTGATTGTGTGATTGTTAAAACCTTGTGTCTGATGCTTCTTTTATCTACCTTGTCAACAGATGAGAAGAACATATGGAATAAAAATAATACGGGGAACAAAGACAAGTATCAGCCAATAGACTAGAATCAAGAATGCAGAGATAGACCACCAAATTTATGGGCCCCCAGATCCACTGAACTGAGACAGTATAGTCTTTCCAATAAGTGAGCATGGGAAAATTGGATATCAATAGCTAAAATAAGAAAAGAAAACCGCTACCTTACATCCTATACAAAAATTAATTCAAAATGGTTAAAAACTTAAATGTAAGAACCAGTACTATAAAACTGCTAGAAGAAAATGCAGGGAAACCTCTTCAAGATCTAGTGATAAGTGCTAGCTTCTTAAACTTTACACCTAAAGCACAAGCTGCAAAAGAAAAAATAGACAAATGGGAACTCCTTAAGTTCAAGAGCTCCTATGCCTCAAAGGACTTTGTCAAAAAGGTGAAGAGGCAGCCAACCCTATAGGAGAAAATATTTGGAAACCACATATTGGATAACAGCTTGATATCCTGTGTACATAAAGAAACTGTACAACTCAAAGACAAAAGATCTAACAACCCAATTTTAAAATGGGCAGAGGATATGAACAGACACTTTTCTAAAGAGCAAGTACAGATGGCTATAAAGCACATGAAAAGATGCTCATCTTCATTAGCTATAATGGAAATGCAGATCAAGACAACAACGAGATACTACCTCACACCTATAAGAATGGCTGCTATTAAACAAACAGAAAACTACAAATGCTGGACAGGACGTGGAGAAATAGGAACACTTGTCACTGGTGGTGAGAATGTGCAACGGTGCAGTCACTGTGGGAGACAGTTGGGCGATTCCTCAGAAAACTAAATACTGAGTTGCCCTATGCCAGCAATATCAATACTTGGTATATATATACCTAGAAGAGTCGAGGGCAGTGACACGAGCAGACAAGTGCTCACTGATGTTCATAGTGGCATTATTCACGATTGCCAAGAGAGGGAAACAATCCAAGTGCCCATCCACAGACGAGTGTACAAACAAAATGTGGTATATACATACAATGGAATATTATGCAGCAGTAAGATGAAATGATGTCCTGAAGCACATGACAACGTGGATGAACCTCGAGGAAATAATGCTAAGTGAAATAAGTCAGTCACAAAAGACTGATACTGATGATTTCATTATTATGAATCTAGTAAAGGTAATCTCAGAATATAGTAGAACTAGACGTATACAAAAGCTCAAGGGGGGAAAGGGACCCAGTGAGGTTGAATCTAAATGCAAGGGAACCGAGAGAAGTGATGATAACTAATTAGCAGGTTTATAAGTGACATTGCCATAGTGTAGGTGAATATGATTGAAAGGCAATAAATAATGCCACGTATTCCAATGATTAAATTTACAATTATAAATAAATCCTCACATGAAGTATTTCAATAGTTCCATAGTGGACAAAAAATCAAGATTAGAGGGATAAAGGGGAGAAACTACAAATGCATGCTATGCCCAATAATTAACAGGAAGACATCAATAGTACCAGAGTAATACCAGGGCAACTCACTGGGGTGGGGAGGCGTGGGGACAAGAGGTAAGGGTTAGTTTTGATTCGACAGTTGGTGACGTTATGTTTGCCAGTTCTTTTTCATTATGGACCAATGACAACTGTTTAAAATTGAAAGTGCTGCTGATTACACAACCAAATGAAGATACTGTAAGATACGGTTTATTTATTTTGAACATTATCCATGATACCCAAAAGATGGCAAAGGCTCCACTGACTGAGGAAGCACAGTGGTGGATGGTGGGTGATACATCTGTCTATATGATGGAATTTGGCGCGGCTACAAAAAGGAGGGACATTGGGGCACACGGTGAGCTGAATAAACCTTGGGGACAACGTGCTTTGCAAAATAAACCAAACAAAAGAACAAATAAGCTGAAGTCTCTCTCAGAAAAAATTAAAAAGAAAAAAGAATTCCAAATTGGGGAATTCCCTCAGAAGTTCACAGTGACCAAGTCATCTATTTTATAGGACAAATTATGAAAACAATATGCAAAATATGACCTATTTCACAACATCCTCATTGTACCTATCAACCACAATCCTAAGGCTTAAACAGAAAGAACCAAAGGTGTAATTAAAACTCAATGAGCTGAATTCATGGAAATCTTCAATCTACCATGGCCAAAAGCTTTACCTATAGTTTTACTACATCTAAGATCCACTTCTTTTGGAAAACATAAGCTATCCCCATTTAAAATTATAACAGGAGACCTAAGAAAATAAATTCTGGAATATATGAGCCTTGCCTCATAAAAGGAAATATGCTAACCTGGTTGTCAAGAACTAACCAAAACCTTAAAGAAAAACGAAACCCTAGTCAAACTATCTTTTACAGCATGCTGAAAAAGATGTTCAAAACTGTAATCATCAGCCTGGTGACTTCACATATAGGAAAAGATACCTCCAGATGTCTCTTAAAGACGCACTCCAACCTTGCTGGATGGGGCCCTGTCAGGTACTTTAACTAACCCATGTGTAGCTTAAATTAGACGGCACTGATTGTTGGATTCATACTTCTCATTTACAGAAAACCTCCCAGCCCTGCCTGAAATCCATTCCTACTAGGGACCTAAAGCTTGAAATGACCAAGGATGAGAAGCTGATGGTATCTAATGCAGACAGCTATCCCAAGGCCTGGGACCAGGACTGTGTAATTAATACTTTATCAGTGATCTCAGACTTAAGTTACCCAGAAGTACAACACATCTGTTATGATCCGCTAGCCCAGGAACCAGGACCGGACCTCATGTTCATCAGATTGAACGAACTCGATGATGCTACTATACCCTCCTATTAGCCTAGTAGCTCTCTTCTTTGCATTTCTATTCCTCCCCTCTCCCCACCTTCTTTGTACCCCAGTCCATATCTGTCTCTCCCGCAATGAATCCTACCCCTTGAAACTTCTCATTCTCACCCTCTTCTTTCCTGTTCATTGCCATTCATCCTTTTATCCCAGCCATATTAAGTGCTGCTGACCTAGCGATCCTATCAAATTGCTGGGACTATGCTAACTTAGAGTCCACAGAAGGGCCTCAGTTATTAGCCACACTCACAGTCACTTATTTAACTGGCCAAATCTTAGATCTCGAGGAAATTAGGTATGTAACATATTTTAAACCCTGTAATCTGTTTTATTTTATAGTCGTTATGATGTCTCATTCACCATCTCATCTCTAACAACCACCTCCTGAGTTATGCTAATCAGTAAAAGCTTTGAGCGTAAAGCTTCCTTACTTATAAAACTTATTTCTGTAATGATAAGACTAAGCCTAGTTCTAACTAATGCCTAAGAGTCACCCCCTGACAACTTCCTTGTTGCGCAAATGTGCCCCACCCCCACCCCCCACTCATACACAAGCCAAACTGCAAACAAACTCACTACCTTCCTTCCACTTCGGGGGGACACGACTCCCAAGGATGAGCTTCCTCGGCGCTGAGGGATTAATACCAAATGTTGATTGGCGATGCTTTTAGAGAAAGATGCTGATCAAAAAGGAGAAATATTAAAAGAAATAAACCAAAATAGAGTTTCCATGGCTAAGGGATTTAAAATGGAGCCAAGAGATCATTCTAGAAGTTACTCTTATGCAGGTCTCAGCCAGAGGTCACAAACTACCAAAGTATGCAATGCCTCAAGCAACAGTGTTCCTCAAAACCCCAAGGACAACTGAACCATAAACTAAATCACAATATAAAAAACTCCATTAAGTATCACACCTGAAGGACAACCAGAGTACCCCAAATATCCACCAACCACAAACAACTTGTGTAACCTTTTTCTTAAAAAACCCTTGCCTAAAAATGTCAAGACAGACACAATTTGGGTTGCTACCTGAATCTGTGCTCCCCGAATTCCAATTCTAAGACCCTTAATAAATGCCATTGTTGTCTTGCAGCTTAGTTTGACATTTTTTAGACAAATGCATGCATTCCTCCTTTCCTGAAACTCTCAAGGGGTAAAGCCACCCTTATGAAAGTGCAACTGTCATTGTGAAGCAAGCAGAAGCACACGTATCAAGTAAACAGAACTATTAAAATTTAGGAAGATCTCTGCAACTGAAGTGTAGGCTGCAGCTAATTTGACAGGACGGTTGGAGAAGGAAAACCTTAAAAGGTAAGACAGAAAAGGCTGGGCACAGATTCCGAAGCACTAGGGAGATAAGCACTTGGTATTATGGGCAGTTCAGTCGCAACTCCCTAACCTGTAAAGCTTTCAAGTGAGAGACACTTAAGGAACGGCGTGCGCAGGTGCCGTTCTCCCAGCTGCTCGTTTACCATCAGAACGCCTCGGCCCCTGCAGCTTTCCCAATCGCGCCCAGGTGGAAGCGCACGCGGTGGCGGCGGCGGCGGCCCAGCGGCCTTCCCCGCCCGCCCGCCGGTGCGCACCGTCGGAGCCGCTCACCTTCGTCGCCTTCCTCTTCCCGAAGCCCCCAAGCACCAGGGCATGGGCTGGCGGCCCAGATGCCTCACCCGGGGGGCCTCCGCCTCGGGCCTCCGCCGCCACCGGTGCCTCCGTAGGACTCTCCTCTGGCGTCCCGTCACTATACGCTGCGCGACAGAGAAGGGGCCAGGCCCGAGGGTCAAGCCGTTCCGGACTCGGGCCTCCCAGGGGTCGGTCCTGCTCCAGAGGCGACCTGCCCCGCCGCCGGCCCGGTCTCACCTGCGTCGGCGTCCTCGGCGTCCGCTCTCTGCCGCTTCTTTCGCGGCGCGTCTGCGGTCCCCGTCCCCACGCTGCTCACTCGCCGCCGCCGCCGCCGCGGCCTCCGCCGCCGCTTCCCCGCCGCGGCCTCCGCTGCCTGCGCCGCCGCCTCGGGAGGCGGACTTTCCTGCCTCTGCTGCCGCTGCTGCCGTTCGCGGGCCCGACACTGCAGCCGCTCCAACAGCGCGCGGGCCCGGCCCACCGACTCTGCCGGCGCGGGCCACGCTGCCTCGGGCCCCACATACCGGGCGACGTGAAAGAGGGCCATGGCCGGCCGGGTGCCCGGGACTCCGCACCGAACCTGACGTCACGTGCGCGCCGGGCGGCTTCTGTGGCGGCGGCGACCGGGAGCCGGCAGAGGCACACGGCGGTGACGTCACGCGCGCGCCGGCGGGGAGCCGACAGAGGCACACGGCGTTGACGTCACGCGCGCGCCGGCGGGGAGCCGGCAGAGGCACACGGCGGTGACGTCACGCGCGCGCCGGCGGCGAGGCTGTCGGGACGGTGACGTCTCGCGTGCGGCGTGGTCCCGGAGACTCCTCTTGGGTTGGCGGCGGCGGCATGGAGCGGGATCCCGGCACCGGGTCCGTGGGCCGGGCTCTGGGCCGCCTGCTGGAGGCGGTGCTGGCGAGCCGCGGCGAGGCCAACGCGGTGTTCGACATCTTGGCCGCGCTGCAGGTGCGTCGGGTTGGAGGCGGGCGCGGCGGGCGGGCGACCCGGACGGCCAGGAGTCGTGGGGTCTGGCGGCTCCGGTGTCTGGGCCCGCGATCGGGACGCATGCACTCCTGTGCGGGGTCCACATTGGGGCTGGGGCTGCGGGGGTTCTGAGGCCTGGACTGGGCGGGGTGCCAGAGTGGGGGACCCCTCGGGTTCCCGCGAGCGGTTGCGGCGTCAGGTTCCGGGCAAGGTCGGGTAGGGGGCAGTTCTAAAGTGCGGCTTGGGGATCAGAGAATCCCCCGGAGATTTGAGAGGCTGGGCTGTGGGATGTGTCCGGGAAGCTTGGGAGGATGGGCCCGATGTGAGTGGCGGCTCAGTGGGGCCGGGGTAGGGTCTAGCCAGGCGCCTTGTGACTGTGTCTCCCTGTAGTCCAAGGACCAGGAGGACGTCCAGGAAGCAGTGCGCACGTGCAGCCGTCTCTTCGGGGCCTTGCTGGAGCGGGGAGAGCTGTTTGTGGGCAGGCTGCCCTCTGAGGAGCTGGTCATGGCAGGTACCCCAGGCACTCTCGGGGGTAGGGGGTGACTTTGTCCATGAGGGGTGAGTGCCCCAAATTCCCTTTGTAGGGCCAGCAGGCTTGTGGGAAGGGGCTGGTTCTGTCATCCTCCGGTGGGGGGGGGGGGGGGGGGTGTAACACAGATACTTCCATAGCCAGGTTTGAGTATTGAAAACGTTTGCCTTATTCCTTGCGTTTTGTACACTCGTGTGATTTGAGGCTGTGTAACACTGACGTTCCGATCCTTGAAAATCTAGGTTTGGGGGTAAAAGGAAGGGATGAGATACCGTGCCTTTGGGGGCTTGCCTGGGTACAGTGCCAGGGCAGGAGCTGCTCTCCCTGTTTGCAGGGCTGAGGCAGCCTCTGGGGAGAGTCAGGCCCAGTCAGCCTAGTGCCAAAGGTCTAGCCTGTCTCCAGGTTTGGGGGCCCTGCTGACTTGTTTTACTGATCCGGCTGATCCTGTAGATGGCACCAGCTACATTGGGGGTGCCAGATGAAGGGTGGTTTGGGCCTGGGCTGGGCCCAGCCTGGCACATGTGGCCATAGTATGGCTGACCACACTGCCTCATCTGCAGGGTCTCAGGGAGCCACACGCAAGTACAAGATGTGGATGAGGCACCGCTATCACAGCTGCTGCAACCGCCTGGGGGAGCTCCTGGCCCACCCCTCCTTTCAGGTCAAGGTGAGTCTTGGATCTTTGGGCCCATCCTGCATCCCACCCCCACACCGAAGCAGAGGCTTGGAACCCTGCAGAGGCCACAGAGGTGACACAACTTGCTCATGAACACATGACTGGTGGAGTAAGGGTTTGCATCCATCTTCTCTCACTCACGCCCTGGCCCAGTCATGGGGGCTCCGTGGCTGGACCGGCTGTTTGGGGCCTGGTCTGTGGGTGGGAGGGGGCTCCCTGGCTGACAGGCACTCCTTCCTCCCAGGAGCTCGCCCTTGGAACGCTCATGAAATTTGTGCAGCTGGAAGGAAAGCACCCCTTGGAGAAACCCAAGTGGGAGGGCCAGTACCTGTTCCCCCGAGAGGTCTTCAAGGTGAGGGGCTGGGCAGGAGCAAGCCACAAGCTGCTCGGGTCAGTCCCTGGCTGGCCTTGAACCGAGCAAATGGTTGTTGGATGGGATGGTTCTGCCTTGGCCAGGACCCCTATGTGGGGTCTCCTCAGGCAGTATCTTAGTGGTGAGGTGGGATTTTCCTGCCCAGGGCTCTGACCGCGCTCCCAAATTGTCCTCTGAGCCCTCGCCCTGTTCTGCTCCCTGGGCTGGGGCCCATGCACGGTGGGGAGAGTGCTCACCTGCTGTGCCCTGTACCCAGCTGGTGGTGGAAGGCCTGCTCCCCCCCGGGGAGGACAGTGCCCTGCTGCTCTCCCAGTTCCGGGAGTTCCTGGAATACGACGACATACGCTACCACACAATGCAGGCGGCTGTGGACACCATGGCCAGGGTCGCTGACAGGCACCCCGAGGTCAGTGGGCTGAGTTTGATCTCCCGGTGTGGGGAATGGGGGGGTAAACGAGGAGGGGTGCAGCCTCCCAGTGCTCAGGCCAGTCGTCCCCTGCAGGTGCCCCTCCCTTTCTGGAACAATGCCTTTGCACTGCTGTCTGCCGTGAGCCTGCCTCTCCAGGAGAGCCGCACCTGCAGTTTCTACGTGAAGCACGTAGGTAAGTGTCCAGGCAGTGCAGGGAGCCTGGCCTGGGCCTAACCCTGCAGGAGAGGCTGGGGACCACTACCACACCCCGTCAGCCCTGCTGGGGCCCAAGTGGTGATCCCCTCCCACCCTCCATGCAGGCAGTAATCCTTCTCACCCCCTTTCACGCAGAGCCCTCGGACAAGTGGAAAGTGACCCATCTGAAGGTGAGCAGTTCTGGAGGGGCCAGCAGCCTCTGCCTGCCTGGACAAGATCTCCAGCCCAGGCTGAGTCATGCTGGCTTGCAGGAGGACTGCCACCTCCTGCCCCTGCACAGAAAACTCCCAGGCAGGGGCCACGGTTGGAGTTACCAGCAGGGCCCCCAGGAAGATGTGGGGGGGGCCAATGGCAGTCACCTGCGGTCCTGGGCATCTGCAGGAGTGGCCCCGAGGGAACTGCTTCCCTCACGGCTGTAAACCCACTGTGCCACCTCACCTGCTGCAGCCCCTGTAGGGTGGGGTCTCCTTGACTTCCTGAGGTAGGGAGTGGGGCCTAGACTTCCAAAGTCAAATGTGGAATTCTTCCAGTTCAAAGGGCCCGAGAAGCTCCTCCCTAAGCCTGGGAAGGAAGGGGAGGGGTACCAGGTGCAGTGGAAGGGGTGCTGCTGCTGTCCCCCCACTGGGGCTCGGCTCCACCACCCCCTTACCAGCTCTGTGTGGCCCGGGTGCCAGGCGTGGGGTGGGGGCGGCCACGACGCTGCCGCCTTTATATTGTAGGAGCACAGGAAGGCTTTCCAGGTCATGTGGCTCAGCTTCCTCCAGCGCCAGGTACAGGCCTCACAGGGGTGGGGCAGGGCATGGGGGACGGGTGGGTGGCCAGCACCCTGACCTGCCTGCATTCCCCCAGCTGCCACTCAGCCTCTACAAGAGGGTGCTCGTCATCATGCATGAGGCCATCCTCCCACACCTGGCCCAGCCCACCCTCATGATTGACTTCCTCACCAGCGCCTACGACGTGGGTGAGCACATGGGGCTGGTGCTGCTGCAGGGGTGTATCTGTCAGCAGACAGCCACTGCTGGCAGTAACAAAGAGGCCTGGAGATGAAGCAGCTCACGGGCACATCACAGGGCAGGAGGCTCCCAACTCGAGAGTCCAGGGTGGCTGCACGTGTGGGTGCAGTTTCCTAGCTGGCACAGAGGGGAAGCGGGTGGGGGGCCTGAGGCCAGCTCTGACTTGGCTCTGGGGATGCTGGACTGTTGTCTCGGGGACTGGAGCTCAGGCAGTGCTTTGGAGCAAGGAAGGGAGGCCGGGGTCAGCAGCCCCCTTGTCCCAGGCCCAAGGGCTCACCCAGGGGGTCCCTACCTGTCTGCCTTTACAGGGGGTGCCGTCAGCCTCCTGGCCCTGAACGGACTTTTTATCCTCATCCATCAGCACAACCTGTGAGTGGGCCACGGAGGTGGACTGGGGGGCAGGAGGGGAGGGAGGAGCTGTGCCTGGAGGCAGGGTTCCCTGCGCCCTGCCTCGTCGCATCTCCATGCCCTCCCACCCCGGCCCACATCCAGGGAATACCCCGACTTCTACCGGAAGCTCTACAGCCTCCTGGACCCCTCCATCTTCCACGTCAAGTACCGCGCCCGCTTCTTCCACTTGGCAGACCTGTTCCTGTCGTCCTCGTGAGTGCTGGGAGCCCCAGGCCCTGGAGGGATGGTGGCCTCAGCCCTGGTGGGCATCCCTGGGCCACTGCAGCAGGGGCCAGGGGTGCGAGGTGTGGGCTCTGACACCCCTGCCCTGCCCAGGCACCTCCCCGCCTACCTGGTGGCCGCCTTCGCCAAGCGCCTGGCTCGCCTCGCCCTGACGGCGCCCCCCGAGGCCCTGCTGCTTGTCCTGCCCTTCATCTGCAACCTGCTGCGCAGACACCCGGCCTGCCGCGCCCTGGTGCACCGCCCCCACGGCCCCGGTGCGCCCTCCCCGCGCGGGCCGCTGTGCAGGGGCGTGGGGACCCGCCGGGGCGGCAGGCACGGTGAGCATCTGGGTCTTGTTCCTAGAGCTGGACGCTGACCCCTACGACCCCGAAGAGGAAGACCCAGCCCAGAGCCGGGCCCTGGAGAGCTCCTTGTGGGAGCTGCAGGTGAGGGGCTCGGCCTGGCCCCCGCGTCTGCCTGTCCCCGCACACCCACCCTTGAGAACGCTCCCCCCACCCTTGGTGCCATGCCCCCCACCTTCCCTTCTGGCCCTGAGGTCTCAAGGCATGCTTGGCCCTGCCGTAGCAGGTGTGGTCTCCGGGTGGTCACCGCGCCCAGGGAGTTCCCCTCCAGCCCTGCAAGAGCCACCTGCCCCCTCGTAGGGGGAGCACATCCCAAGGGGGTGGGCGTGAGGGTGCCGGGTGCTGTGCTGACCAAGGTTGCCTGGCCTTGCAGACCCTCCAGCAGCACTACCACCCCGAGGTGGCCAGGGCGGCCAGTGCCATCAACCAGCAGCTGTCAGCTCCCGAGGCCAGCATCGCGCCCCTCCTGGAGCTCACAGCCTACGAGGTGAAGGCCGCAGGCAGGGCTGTGGGGCTGGGCTGCGGGGCTGGGGGGCCGCTGCCGCCGAGTGCCAACCCGAGGGCCCTGTACCACGCCCTACAGGTATTCGAGAGGGATCTGAGGAAGGGGCCCGAGGCGGCACCCCTGGAGTTCATCCCCGTCCAGGGCCTGCTGGGTCGGCAAGAGGATGCCTGTGCTCAGTTCTTCACGTTCGGCTGACCTCCACAACCCACTGGAAGGAGCAGCCCTCACTGTGCCCCTAGCTCACCTGAGAGGGGGGCCCGAGCACCCCACACCACCCAGGCCTTGGGCCTTGACCCCTGGGAGAAATACTGTTGGGGGGCTCCTGAAGCAGTACCACTGAGCGCATGTCCATAAATCCAGCCAAACCTTGACCGGCCTCTGTTCTGGGTGGGCGCTGCAGACCAGGGGCTCTCATCCCCAGCTGGGCCCCTGGGACCACGAATGGAGCGCACACTGGGAGCCCCCAGACTGTGACCCTGAGCCTCGGGTTTCCTCCTGGGAGGTCCCAGCCCCGACCACCTCTGGGAAAGTGGGGTGCAGCGTCCCTGTCCCAGTGGATCCACCTCCCTCCCGCGTATCCAGAGGTGCTGGCTGCTCTGGGCTCACCCATTCCACCTGACTGGGGGGCTGTCCCCGAGGTGCCACTGGCTGGTGCATGTTCCTGCTGTCGTGGGGGGCTCCATGCTTGCCCCTGTACCCCTCCCATGACCCGCTCTCCTGCAAGACCCGGGCAGAGCCACAGAGCTGCCCCCATGGGGGCTCGGCTGGGGGCCGCAGGGGCCAGGCTGTTGTGTGGACCAAGAGCTGGAGGCCAGGCGCAGGGAGCGAGGCTTGCGGAGGGGCAGTCCAGCTGGGCTGGGGTCAGGCGCCTCGGGAAAGGGGCACGTGCTCAGGGCAGCTGGACGGGGAGGCCTCCCCTGCACCTGGGTACCCGGGGCCCTAGCTTCCTTCCTGGGTTCCCAATCTGAGTCTGGCCATGTCCCGGCAGTTAGCCAGCAGCACAGCCTTGGGCCCACCGTGGGGTGTGGCTACCTGGTTCCGGTCCCCTGCACTGCTCACTGTGGCCACATGACTGTCCAAGCGAGGAGAGTGCCCCGGACTCTCAGCCCAGGAAGCTGCATCCCACTCCTGGGCCAGGACAGTCCCTTCAGGCCTCCGGTGCTGGGCAGGGGAGAGGGTGCCGGCTGCGCCCTGCTCACAGCTAAGGCTGAGGTCACCAGACAGCTGACCCCGCTGCTGCCTTGTCCCTGCCCGGAGGTCCATGGCACACTGTGGCCCTGGGTGGCCCGGGGCACCGGACCCAGATGGCCACATGTCAATGGTGGTTGCTCCCCAGGAGGCAAAGTGCAGGGGGCAGTGCTCGCATGGGGGGGGGGGGCAACCGGCCCCTCACCGTGGTCCCCCTAGTGTCGGCTAGGGTGGGTCTCGATTAGTTTACTGGAGTCCTATAAAAGGGAGATTCTGAGAGAGCAGAATGACATAGCCACAAAAAGCAGAGTCTACCAGCCTGCGACCTTTGGAGATGAAGAAGGAAAATGCCTCCTGGGGAGCTTTATGAAACAGGAAGCCAGGAGAAGAAGCTAGCAGATGACGCCGTGTTCACCATGTGCCCTTCCAGATGAGAGAGAAACCTGACTCTTCACCAGGTGCCTTCTCACTTGAGAGAGAAACCCTGAGCTTCATCAGCCTTCTTGAACCAAGGTATCGTTCCCTGGATGCCTTTGATTGGACATTTCTATAAACTTGCTCTGACTGGGACATTTTCTCAGCCTTGGAACTGTAAATGGACAACTTACTAGATTCCCCTTCTAAAAGCCATTCCACGTCTGGCATACTGCGTTCCGGCAGCTAGCAGACTAGAACACAGGCCCACCCCAAGACACACGCTACCCAAACTGTCAGGTGCTGAAGAGAATCTCTGTTTCTCTGAAGGCAGCCCGAGAAAAGCAATCCACTACCACCAGGAAAACACAAGAGACCGACTAGGGACTACTCAAGCACCGTGGAAGCAAGAAGGCGTGGTGTGATGCATTCAAGATCCTGAAGGAGAAAGGCTTCCAGCCAAGAATCCTTCATCCAGCCAAGGTGTCCTTCAAAATTGAAGGAGAGATTAAAATCTTCAAAGACAAAGATTGAGAGAACTAGTCCACAGGAGACCTGCCCTACCAGAAATACTAAAGGCAGTCCTGTCAGCTGAAAAAAAAAAGAAAAAAGATAGGAGAGGGAGGTCTGGAGGAGGGCACAAAATTAAAGAATACAAGTAATGGTAATTGTTTTAGTTTGTTAAAGCTGCTGGGATGCCATATACCAGGAATGAAACAGCTTTGAAAAAGAGAATTTATTAAGTTGAAGTTTACAGTTATAAGGCCATGAAAATGTCCAAATTAAGGCACCAACAAGAGATCACCTTCACTCACGAAAGGCCGATACGTCCGGAACAGCTCTCTCCTGGGAAGGCACATGGTGACGTCTGCTAGCTTTCTCTCCTCAGTCCACAAGGCCTCCCTGGGGGCATTTCCTTCTACATCTCTAAAGGTCTCTGGTTGTGTGGACTCTCTTGGCTCTTTCCAAAATGTTTCCCTTTTAAAGGGCTCCAGTAAGCAGCCCCACCTTGAACAGTCAGAGACACACCTCCATGGAAACCATCTAATCAGAAGTCCTGCCCACAACTGGGTGGGTCACATCTCCACGGAAACAATAAAAAAGATCCCAGCCAGCAATACTGAGTGAGGATTAAAGAGAATGGCTTTTCTAGAGAACATGACAGTTTCAAACCCACACGGTAATGTACAGGATAAAAAGAAAAGGAAGAGAATACAGATCTGAGAAAAACTAAAGGAAAAGAAGGTAAAGAGTTGCTATTTTCACATGGAGTCAAGAGGCTGCTCTGGAGGCTGCTCTTACGCCAGCTTCAGTTAGGGAGTGCTGATTCCACGGTCTGCTAACCCCCAACCAGCGTCCCTCCTGCTGACGTTTCAGAATGCCCAGGGCTGCAACTGAGACCCTGTGAAGGTTTCATGCACTAGGTTTGCCTTCCTGGAACCGGTAATTCCCACAGGGTTCCTGGGCCAGGTAAATCCTAAGCCCAGAGGGACCAGCCTCTCCAGGATTGTGAATTAACCGCATCCTCCTGCCCTTTAGTGTGGGCACCCCCTCTCCACAAGAGTCACAACAGGCACTGCCCAAAGATCTGCCTGGTCTGGGAGAGGGACTGGAGGAGGTAGAAAAGGAACTGGGGTTTAGCCAACGCGTGTGGCTGCCGCGACACTGTGCTAACAGCCGCCCAAGAGGAGCCCTGAGAGGTGGGACGCGGCCCCAACCCCCTGTGGATCTGTTCTGGAGCTACCGGTTGAAATGTGCTTTGAACATTATTGCTTTTTTTCTTTCTCTGCTTTGTATATATGTTATATTTTACTATAAAAAGTATTTTTAAAAAACCAGTGGTTATGCAGTCCTGTGGCCCAGCATCCCCGCCAGCCTGTGCTGCCCACCCGCACTGAGCTGTCATCCAGCCTTGCCAAGGAGACTGCAGGGACCCGCGAGGACCCGGCCACCCACCTCTGCTCCTGCACCGTGGCGTCCCCGCGTGGGGCCCCATTCCTGCCTTTCCATGCCCAGCCTCCTGCGCTCAGCTCGGCCGGAGCCTTCGGGGTCCCCTGAGGTGCACCCACTCTCCTGAGACGCGAAGGCACCATCGCGATGGGTACTTCGAGCAGCTGGAAGGGCCTGAGGTGGCGGGACGGCGGCCCACAGCCAGCCTCCCTGTCCCTGCGGCCCCGCGCCCACCCCCCTTTCCTCCACAAGGCCGCCGGCCACAGCACGGGGACCCCTCGGCCACTTTGGCCTGTGCCCCGCGAGCCCCATCCCCCGAGGCCCGGCTCATCCCGCGGCACCACCACGGCCGCCGGCTCTGCAGCCCCCATGATTACAGGGACCTCGATGTGGGATGTGGGGGTCCATGGGGAGCCCCTCAACCCCACAAGAGGCCACTCTCCAGCCAGGAGGCCCGACAGCACCCGACCCTCAGGGGGCCTTGTCCTTGCAGCTGGGAGGTCCGGGCGGGGCAGTTGGTGCCGCCTCGGGGTGCCTCATCCGCGACGCCCCACGCCCACCCCTGTGCTCTCCCCCACGCCCCGCCCACCTCCTTCTGGGCCCTGGTTCTGCACACACAGAGTGGACTCTCGGGACAACCCCACGTCCAGTGTCCCCGTGGCCCCCGCCTCCATGGGGGCTGCAGCACCCATGCTGTGGGCAAGGGGGCTCCCCATAAGGGACCCAGCCCGCGACAGGGAGCAGCACGGATGGGGGGCAGGGGGCAGGGGCACTGCCGGGGGGCCCCCACCACTCAAAAGGGGCTGCGCTTGGCCTGCAGGGCGGCGGGCAGAGGCGGTGGTCCCGCATGCAGGGCCGGGGGCCACTCCCTCACCCACACCCCCCCTCCACGCAGCCCTTGTCACAGGTCCCCCTGCCGACCCTGCGGCCGGTTCCTGGGGCAGCCCCTGGGGGTCCCAGTGGCCTGGGTGCAGGGACAAACCGTTTCTCCTTCTCTGGGTGATGGGGGGGGCAGCTGTGGGGACAGAAAGCCCCCCCGCCGGCTCGGCTCCACCACAGCACGCACCCCAGAGCTGAGTCCCAGGGGGAGGAGGGCGGGAGGGTGTCACGTCTGTGTGCCTGTATGTGCTCAGGCGGCACCTGAGTGCACACGCACGTCTGCACGTCTGCATGCACGTGTGTACATGTGTGCACACGTGAGTGCCCCCTCCTCCTCTAGGCACAGGAAGAGGGGTGCGGATTTGCGTTAATTCTTCCTTCAACACTTGGGTGAATGCTCCAGGGAGCACGTCTGGCCTGAAGGTTTCTTTTGTGGGAGTTTTAATATTATGAACCAGCCCGATTTCCTTAATAGTTAAAGGAAAATATAAAAGTGGTCTCTTTCCCGCCGCGTGAGGTGATGCAGCTTCTGCCCTTCGAGGCATAGGTGCAGCGTGGAAGACGTGAGGTGCCTGCACAGCCACCATCCTTCCACATCGGCGGGCCCAGTGCTCTCCTCTGCCCCACTCCTGACACGGGCATTTGCGTCTTCTCTCTTTTTCACCATCAGTCTTACGAGACGGCTGCCAACTGGATGGATCCTTCCGAAGAGCAGCTCTTAGCCTGGCTGATTTTCTGCACGTTTTCTGGTTTCCGATCTCAGGGAGGTGGGGTCTGTACCACGTGGTCCCCCGCTTGCTCTGGGCTGGGGGGTGGAGCATGGGTGCTCGTCAAGGCCGTCCTGCGTCCTGCATCCTCCGTCCACCTGTCCTGTGTCCTCTGTCTGCCTGTCCGCTGTCCGTCCCCTCTGTCCTCCGTCCGCCTGTCCGCTGCCCTTGTCTGCAGCAACGTCTACACCATATCCCCAGGATGCTGGGCCGTCAGCGTGACCCTTCAACCCTTTCTCCATTTCAGACTTTGTCCCTTCTCCTAGCTTTGGACAGCTTTCCTGTTCTACTTTTGGGGATTTTCAGATCCCAGCTATCCCGTGACAACGTGGCTTTGTGTGTGTTCCGAGGAACTGGCCGCCCTTCTCCTGACGCGGAGTGAGGCGCCTCACCCCTCCACGGCCGCCCCAGGCCACCTCCCCGGGCCGCACGCCTCTGCTGTGGCTCTTCCTGCCGTCTGCGCCCTGCGGTTTCCTCACCGGGGTTCTGTCGACTTTGTGCTGAAGCTTTATAGAGCTGTTCTGAGCCTCATTTTGGTTGACTCTGTGACTGTTCTTTCTTCTCATTCTTTAGTTTGTCATTTAATTTGAGTTATTACTCAAAAAGTTTCATTTCACAAGTTATTCTAACGCGAGAAGCGCCTGCAGCAGGTGCCTCCTGCCCTCTGCACTGCTTTCCTCTTGCCCGAGAATTATCCCTCCCCCACACCCTCCTTCCTCCGGCTCCTTCCTTCTCCCCCACCTCTCCCTCCCCCGTCCGGGCTGGAGTCCTGGAAGAGCCCCCTGGGGGGAGCCTGCGCCCTCCTGCACGGCCCGGCCTGTGGCCGGGAGTGGACGCCTGGCCGCTTCTGCCCAGCCCGAGCAGCAGCTGCAGGCAGCAAGGGGGGCACAGCAGGGCCTGGGCAGGCCCACGGGGAGCCGGACCCCTGCAGGCCTGGGGGGCACAAACGTTTCCAGGGGGGCTGGCACACAGAAGCCATCTATTCAATTCAAAATTACTGTCTGGTGCTTAAAAGAGCAAGAAAAGTAACGAACACTGCTTCTCCTTCGTCTCCAGCAGTGACAGGAGTGAGTCAGGAGCAGCGGGGGGCAGCTGTGGCCGCAGGAAGGCCTGGGGGCACTGGGGCCTCCAGGCATGGGGGCTCCCGCCTCCACCGTGCCCACTTGGTCCCGCCTCCCGAAGCTGCCTCATCCCCTCCTCCAGCTGTCATCTCTTTTCACCTCTGCGCTGAGACCCCACCCCGTGTGCCCCACCCAGGCGCCCACACTGACCCCACACAGCCAGCGGGACCTCAGGCCACAGGACCAGCTGCTGGCCGCACCTGCCTTGGCTCCGAGGACCTGCCCCCGAGCATGAAGTTCTCTCCGTCCTAGAAGGCTTGACTCGGCCAGTCAGGGGCCCCGGCCACCTTGTCCCAGGTCCGCCGGGTGTGCAGCCCCCGCCTGAGCCCCGTGGACACCCCCCACTTATGCAGCGGCTGGACCTGCACTCTCGTACCCGCGCCAGTCTGTGCACCCCACAACTACACCCCCCCAGCTACAGCAGCGGGGGCCGCCGTGCCCAGTGTCCTTGGCCTGCCCGTCCTCCAGTGCAGCTGACTTCAATGACCACATCTGGGGGGGCAGCTGGAGTGCCGCTAGGCCCCACCCTCCTCCCGCATGCCTCGGAACAAACTCCCAAAGTCTGGGGTGCCCGGAGCCCCGCGGTGGGCAGCAGTACCGGCCCCAGCCCCCTCCCCGCCCCACCCGTGGCCTGGGCACCCTCCAAGCCCAGGGGTGGGGCCCCTGCACGGCCAGCACAGGGGTTCGGCTCTGCCCCTCAATGCCTGCCTCTGACAGATCCTCACAGCCCCCAGGGCCTTTGGTCATGGTGGGGCCGGCACAGGGCGATTGGCCTTTTTCCACAAGAACAAACTTGTGCACGTGAGAGGCACCTTACAAACGAGAAAAGGGGGTCCAAGGCCAAAGGATGACTGCCTCTCAGTGCCTCCCTTTAAGGTCCATCAGAAAAGAAAAACCAGAAACAGCACAAGGGGGAAGCACCCCAGAGCCGGCCAGGCCCCGGCTTCTGCAGTCCCCGTGAGAGGAAGAGCTCCCCGACCTGGCCCGGCCTAAGCCGGAACGCAGGGCTCCCCAGAGCCTGGTGCCCGGGGCGCAGGGTCCGCTGTCTCAGCTCGCCCATCTGCCGGCCACTGCCCCAGGGCCGAAGGCCTGAGCCAAGAGCTACTTGGGGTGAAAGGGCCACAGGAGCCCCTACCAGGGAAGATCCAGGGTAACTGGCCGGGAAAAAAGCCCCAAGGCCCGCTCCACGGCTCTGCAGGGAGCGCCCTCCCTCTCGCTGTGGAAAGACCCAACACGGCCTCAGTCAAGACAACAATTCTGAAAAAACACAAGCTGAGCAAGGCGCAAAGGCCAGCTGTTTTATGGAAGCTGGTGACTTTTGTATTTCTGTGTTTCTATGTTGGACCTACGGCCCAAATTTTTTAACTGAAGCTAGGTCAAAAATAAATAAGCACTTCATATAAATCAATACTCCTCATGTCCCAGAAATGAAGGAAACCAAATTTCTGATACTTCCAATGGAAAAACAGGTGTTCTAGTGTGCAAGCTGCCAAAATGTAACATACCAGAAACAGAAGGGCTTTTAAAAGGAGGAATTTAAGAAGTCTACGGTTTTAAGGCTGTGAAAATGTCCCAACTAAAGCAAGTGTATAGAAATGTCCAATCTAAGGCATCCAGGGAAAGACACCTTGGCTCAAGAAGGCTAATGATGGGCAGGGTTCCTCTCTCAGCTGGAAAGGCACATGGCGAACATGGCAACGTCTGCTGGCTTTCTCTTCAGTTAAATTGGAGAACCGAATATTGTTTCACACCAATCCATGTTCCTATTTAACATAATTTTCAAACCTGACAACTTTTTGACATTTTGTCTTCCCGAAGGCAAAACCTGAAAAGGGTCTAAATTGATCTCAAACTGTTTTAGGGATTCCGTAGAGAGCCCCTGGAAAACTTCAAAAGATTTGTTCTTTCACCCTGTAAAAAGAGAGGTGCTAGAAGCAGGTTCATTTTACATGTCGTGAGTTGCACAGGAAGTGCTCTCACCTGAAAAGGGATTTTCTAACCTTCTGCAGGTTAAATTTGCATTTAGAGATGATATGAAATTTCTAGAGATCTGACGATGTCCTCAGTGTCCGTGACATATCCTGACACCGAGCTGCACACAAGGCAATAGCACAGTGTTATTGGTCATAATTTTAGCTATTTTTAGAAATCCACAACCACAAAACCACCGAGGCTCCTTGGGAGCATCACTGCTTTACACGGATGCTGCTCGGAAGGTGCCTGCAGTCGGCCCCTGGTCTGAGCTCCGGCTTCGGCAAAAGGGCCCGAGAAGGAGATGGGATGGCAATGACACCCCTCCTGCCGGCTGAGGCCGCCCTGGTGACCGCGGGCCTCTGGCCGCTTTGGGGGACACTGTGCCGCCCCCTGTGTACGGTGTGCCCATGTTTCCATTGGTTTTCCGACGAGGAGAGGCTTTTCCTGTCCTCACAGGGGCTAAAACCCATGACACTTCCCTGCCTGGGGTTTCCGAGGAGGGACGGTGTGCCGCTGCCCCATGCTCAGGGTTCCGGCCCCTAGGGGTGGGCAGGGGTCATTTCCGGGCTGCGGGCAAGGACACAGGAGCAGGGAAGCACCACTCTGCCTCCTGAGTCAGAAGGGTTTGGGGTTTTTATGGGATTTTGACGAAGGGAGCAGAGCCGGTGACACTGGCCGATACGCCAGCCCAGCTGGATGGGTGTGCACGGTCGAGGGTGGACAGGGGCTGGGCAGGGGTCGTGCAGAGCTCAAGTGACACAAGGGAACCAGTAGGGAGGCCACGCTCAGCCAACGGCCCGCGGCCTGGATGGGACACGTCCGTGCAACTGGCTGCCGCGGTGGTGGACATGCCCGGGCATGGCAGTCAGCCCACGTCGCTGTCACAGTTCAAGTCCTGCAGCGGTGGTGCTGACCCTCAGGGAAGCGGGGCCTCCTCCCAGGGCTGCGGCGGGGGCCCCGCGGGGAGACGGCTGCTGTGCCCCCTGCACCACGTGGCCGTGTGGAGCAGCAGAGGCTCCTGCACGGCCCTGCCCCCCTCAGCTGCAGGGAGGTGGAGAGGACAGGCTGCGGCTGTGCTCTGTGGACTCGGGCCCGGGCAGACCCGACAGACCAGACCTGGCGTCTGTGAACAACCGTCACGTGGAGGTGGGACACGGCTCCTGCATCAGACTCGCTGGGGCTCCTCTTGGCTGGATCACCGACGTCCTGACAGGGCCACCCGCTCGGGGGTACGTCCAGCTGACCCCCGGTCACTGTGTGGGGGCAAACATGACGGGGGGGGCGCGACAAGTGACACAACTGCTGGCACAAAGCCGGCGTAGGGGTGGTGGGAACCTCATACTCAGCCCCTGTGAGGCGGGCGGTGGCGCGACGGAGGCCAGCACCGCTGTGTCCTGGAGGGAGTGGACGCAGCACCCCAGGGCCCACGCCCCCCGGGGCCCCTCGCCTTCAGATGCTGGGACTCCCCGGCGGGCGGCCGCCGACTCCCCACCTGCCCCAGGCCTCCTCCGACACAGGGCCCGGCCACCCTCCCCCGCCTGTGTCCCGAAGGCCCTGCACCCCTGAAGCCCGAGGCCGCCCCCCACCCCTGCCGCTGCTCCAGCCCACCCGGCCCCGCTGCTCACCTGGGGACCACCCAGGGGGCCCAGGCCGCGCGCCGCCCCCCACCCAGCCTGTGCGGACGCTCCCGTGACCCGCGCCCTGGGGCCGGCGCTGACACTCACCGTGCCGCCCTGGGGTCGCATCGCCGGAGCCCCGGGGCAGCGGAGACAGGGTCCGGACAAGTCCGCACGTGGCTCCCGGGCTGGGCGGGGCCTCGGGATGCAGCCCCTCCCCCGGGCGGGGCGGAGCCTGCGGCGCGCTGGGGCGGGGCGGGGGCGGGGCCCCGGGCCTTGCCCTTCAGCCTGGGGGTCCTGCAGCCGGAGCGCCCCTCAGCTGGGGGAACCCCGAGGTGGTCACGGCCTCTGTCCACCACCCCCACGGGGTCCCTGCCCCCTGGGCCCATCGCCTCCACCGGGTCCACTGCCCCCAAGGTCCGTCCACCCCACCCCCCACACTGCAGCTTCCATCGCAGGCCCAGGGCCCCCTTATGTCTCCTGCGGTGGAAGGCGGCCCAGGACCCGCGGGGGCGGTGAGGGGAAGCTGCTCACCCCCAACAAGAGGTGGCCGAGCCCCGGGTGCCCCAGGGGCCTGGAGCACAGAAGGGGCTGCAGCACACAGGGCCTCTGTCTGGCCTGCAGGTCCAGCCCTGGGGGACCTCCGCTTCTCTGGACGCCAAGAGGTGCCACGTCAGGCTGCCCAGGGCCTAGCTCCTGCACCCCATGATCTTTCAGCCCCTCCACGCTGGGCCCAGGCCACAGCTAGCCTGCACCAGGGCGGCGAGTCTGTGCACCCAGGCTGGAGAGTCACACTAGGGGCCAAGCTCCCTCGGGCTCGCTCTCTGGGCTGGGCTACACATACACACACATGCATGCACACGTGCCCACATAACACACACTGTCCACAGTGCAGGCACACATGGACATGTGCACACGCACACACACACATGCACACACACGCATGCACACTGCCCACAGTGCAGGCACACACTGCTAGACACGTGCACATGTGCGCACAAAAACGTGCACACACACACACGCATGCACACTGCCTACAGTGCAGGTACACAGTGCCAGACACGTGCACATGTGCACACTGTCCACAGTGCAGGGATATGCTGCAACAGACGTGCACATGCGTGCATATATACATGCACACATACACACACATGCATGCTGCCCACAATGCAAGCACACAATGCCACGGACACGTGCACATGTGCGCACACACACATGCACACACATGCACACTGCCCACAATGCAGGCGCACACACATGCATACACAGGCAGTATGAGCACAGATATAGACATGCACATGCATGCATATACTGCAGCACACATGCACACACACATGCGTGCCCACACCTGCACACATGCCATCACTAGGCTTACTGGGTACCAGGTAGGGCTCTAAAGAGCAGCATTGTGCCTGATATTCAGCAGTGCCTCATATGTAGTTGTTTAAGGACTTAAAAGCGACAGCCCCGGGATATGGTGCTGTCGTTCTTATCTCATTTCACAGATGAAGAAACAGAGGCTCCAAAACAGCAGCAGCTTATTCAGCCCCCACAGCTTATCCAGTTGCACAGCATATCCAACCAGCACAGCTTATCCAACCTACACAGCTTATCCAACCAGCACAGCTTATCCAGACTACACAGCTTATCCAGACTACACAGTTTATCCAGCCAGCACAGCTTATCCAGCTGACACAAATTATACAGCTTATCCATCCAGCACAGCTTATCCAATCAGCACAGCTTATCCAGCCTGCACAGCTTATCCAGCCCGCACAGCTTATCCAGCCCGCACAGCTTATCCAGGCAGCACAGCTTATCCAACCAGCACAGCTTATCCAGCCGGCAGTGTCCTGTGTGTGGGTATCCTGGAGCTTATCCAGCCGGCACAGCTGGACACACCTTCAGGTCACCCACATGCGTGCGGCTCTGCTCCTACTTCCACTCTTTTCAGCCTGGTTTCTGGGTGGAGGCTCCTTGGACTGAGCAGAAGCTGAGGATTCCTGGGAAATCTGTCTTGGAAAATGGCAGGCCCTAAGAGAAAGGGGCTTGCTGACCAGGCAGGTAAAAGTGAAGGAAAAGATTAGAAAAATGAGTGCGTGCCAGGGTCCTGGGCTGGTGGGGGTGACAGGCCAGAGGGAGGATCTATAGCGGAGAGGCCACACAGCCCGCGGGGGTGGTCCACACAGCCCGCGGGGGGAGGGTCCACACAGCCCAGCGGGGGTGGTCCACACAGCCCAGCGGGGGTGGTCCACACAGCTCAGGAGGGGGGTGCGTTAGGGCACGCGGAGCCCAGGTGGCCCCACAGAGACCCGAGCCGCCGGGTGGGATTTGGAGGGGTGGAGTTGGGCGCTTATACTTCCGGTGGAGCGGGTGGCCTGTCGGGACCCTGAGGTCATTTTCTCGCGGTCCCAGGGGGCTTCAGTGCGGCCGTCACAGGCCTGCTGTGGATCCGCGCTGTGGACCGTAACGCTGAGTCGGAGGCTTGAACCGCGGTTCCCACCCTGGGTGTTGGTGGGTGGCGGTGGTGCCAGCTCGCCGCAGCGTCTCGCCTGCATGGGCATCTCAGCGCACGGAAAGGGGTGGGGCAGCAAGGCTCTGCCATTGGACTGGGGCGGGGGGAGCTCTCCGCCGAGAACGGGGGCGGTGGGCTCCCCAGAAGTGGGCTTGGGGTCCCGGAGAACGAGAGGGGGAGAGGGGGCCGCAGCAGGGCGGGAGGTGCGGGGGTTGGGAGGGGTGGGGGGCAGGAGGGGTGGGGGGCAGGAGGCGTGGGAGGCGGGAGGGGTGGGGGGCAGGAGGGGGGCACGGGGCGTGGGGGTCGGGAGGGGTGGGGGGCAGGAAGCATTGGAGGTAGGAGGCATGGGGGCAGGAAGCATGGGGGTCAGGAGGGGTGGGGGTCAGGAGGGGGGGCAGGGGTGTGGGGGGTCAGGAGGGGTGGGGGGCAGGAGGGGGGGCAGGGGTGTGGGGGGTCGGGAGGGGTGGGGGGCAGGAGGCCGGGGCAGGAGGCGTCGGGGTGGCTGCGCCTGGGACAGGCAGCGGGGAGCGCTGCGGCTGGCGAGGACAGACCCGCCCTGGCCCCTGCTGGCGCGGCGGCACGCACGCCCCACCCTGCGGCCTGTCCCCCCAGGCTCTCCTGCTGTGGTGCTGACGTCCCCTGTGGAGTTTCTGGACAGTGGCGAGACTCGAGGTGGGTGTCACTTCCCAGGCAGGGCCCGGTCTCAGGGCCTGCAGGCAGCGTTCCCACTGTGGGGACAGGCGGGGGACAGCTGAGCCCCCCGGGACCCGTGGCTTCTGCCCCTGGGGAGCCTGGCACAGAAGGACGGCTGATATGGTAGGTGGGCTCGCGCCCCCTCTGCCCCCCAACCCCTCCGCGTGTGGGCACGGGCTCTCTCCTTCCAGGCCGGTGCCCTCCGGGGTCCCACCCCCATGAAGTAGAAGCCGTTGAGGGGGGATACAGCCCAGTGCCACAGGCCCCGGCACCCTGTGCCATCCAGCAGGTGTTCGGCTGCACCCTGTGGCGCCCACAGCCCCGACACGGCCCCGCCAGCCGCCGGCCCTTCCACCCAGCCCGGAGCTCGCCCCCAGCAGCCCCTGGCCACAGCTACGGGCTCGGGCCCCTCCCGGCCTGGACCCCATGGCGCTTGGTCGTGGGGATAAGGACAACCCATCTCCCAGGGCCAAGGCCAGAGCGCGGCCTCACACACACGGCACGGACACGGGCGCCGGGCCAGCGGACCTTTATTCACAGGAGTGGGCACTGCGCGTGCCTGGGTGCCCCCCGTCCTCGGTCCAGGCTGCAGCAACCTGGGACTCGGGGGGCACGGCGGGCCCCTCCCCCGGTCACAGGGCGGCTCCGGCTCGGAGACCCCAGCACGGCCGAGTGCGGCCCCCAGCTCAGCGGGACGGCTCAGCACTGGGGGCACGTGGGGCGGGCACGAGGCCAGGTGCCAGGAGGGCGGGCGCAGGGGCCCGCGGGTCAGTGCCGCCCCGGCCGCAGCCAGTTTCTGATCATCCACTTCTGGCCCGAGCACCTCTGCACCACCAGGCGCAGCCCGAAATGCGCGTCTTTGGTCACCTCCACCTCCAGGCAGCGGCCCGTGGCCCGGCTGACGATGGGGCCACCCTGGGGGCAAGGGGCACGTCAGGGGCGGGCGCGGGGTGGCCCAGCCGCCTCCGGCAAGGCGCTCGGCCCGTCTCTGCCCCCCACAGCCACCACCCACCCCTCCCTCCAGGCCCCCACGTCCGGCTTTCCCCAGGGACCCTTCCTGAGGACCTGGCACCCCGATTCTCCCGCCAGCCACTCTGCAGCCCCCACGCTGGGGTGGCTCAGCTGAAGCTGGATGACCGTGACGCGGCTCCAGCAGGTTGTCCCAGCACTGCTGGCCCTCGCTGCCCTGCGCGGACTGTGGCCTTCGCGGGGACCCTGGGTTTATCTGCCCAGCACAACCCAACAGCAGCCTCTTCTGTAGCCCGAAGCCCCCTGACCGTGGCTGAAGATGGACTGAAGCCCCTGGCGGCCTGGGTCTGCAGTCATGTTCCAGCGTCTGCACACGCGGGACCCAGGGGACAGGTCCATGCAGAGTCCCCAGGGAGGGAAAAGGGCCAGGGGGTGGTGGTCAAGGGGGCCACACCAGGAAGGGAGCTCGAAGGCATCACGCTGCCCCTGACCATGGGAGCAGGTGCTGCCGGGTGGGGAGAGGCTCGGGGCTCGGGGCGTGGGCTGGGGTGGGGGTGGGGCCCACAGGGCGGGGCTGGGGCTTTACAGCAGGAAGTGCCGGGCTGGGCTGCGGGCTGAGAGGCGGCGTTGGTGGGCTATCTCCCAGAGAGAGTGTGCAAGGCTGAGGCCCGGACCTGGGAACAGGCCCAGTGGGACAGCAGGGGGCTGCAGCCTGGGCGGCCAGTTCCGATGTGGGTGGACAGACGGGAGGGGTGTGTGGGGAGGGCCGGTGCTGAGCATTGGCCTGGGGGTGGGCAGCTGGCTCCACCAGGCAGGAGCAGCTTCGGGGGCAGCTTTGGGGTGGCAGGCGGGGCCGGCAGGGCAGCGGCAGTGTGGCGGAGAGAGTGCGAGGTCACCCACCTGTCTGTGCAGTGGGGGGTGTTTCTGCCCCGGGGAGAGGGCTGTGGGCTCCGTGGCCACTGCCGCCTGCCCGGTGCGGGCCCCCCCTGCCAGCAGTGACCTGCAGCCCAGAGCCCTCCCTGCATGAAGCGCTCGGCCTGCTGCTCCTGACACCTGCGCTCCCGGGGCGCTGCAGCCCGTCCCCGCCCCACTGACCTGAGTGAAGTCCCACAGCCTCTGAGCCGGCCTGGCCACCTCCTCGCACGTCTTCAGGCTGGGGGTGCGGCCCCCGCCGTCGTCCACCAGGCACCTGGAGTCGGGCAGGAAGGCGGTGGAGCCCAGGGGTCCCAGCTGCAGGAGCCCCCCAGCGCTGTGCCGTACCAGCTGGGGGAGAGTGGACAGCGGTCAGCACCCAGTGCCCTGCCGAGCGTCTCCCCAGCTGGAGATGCCCTGGAGACCAGGGCGGGGCAGCGGGCAGGGGTTGGGGCAGAGGCCGGGGCTCCACGACCACAGGAGACAGTGCCTGGCGCAGGTCGGTGTCCTTGCCTGGCACTGCCACCCCGCCATGTGCCCACGCAGTGAGCCGGGACTGCCTGGGGCTGGGGGGGGCAAGACATCAGAGCTGCCCCGCCTTCAGGGGAGCGGCCACCGTGCACGTCTGCCGGCTCCAGGCTGCCCCGGCCGGGCTGCAGCCATGCCCGGCATCATCGGTTCCAAAAGCACGCGGGGCCACCCCTTGCTGGGGTGGTACCTTATCGCCATCCCGGCACGGCCCACAGGCTCTGGGCTCCAGAGGGCCTCAGCATCAACCTCGGGGGGCACAGGCGGCCCTGGGCTCTGGATGCTTCTCCAGACCCCTACCCCGTGGTTCTGGGGCAAGGCTATGGCCCGCGACCTGCCCTGGCGCCATCCCACCCTGGGGGACAGACCCCATGCAGCCCAGGGCGTGTCTCCCTGCCCGGATTCCCCGGCCTCGGGCTGACGCGGCCAGCGGGGTTGGTGCTGCGCAAGCCCCCGGGGACCCCACAGCGCAAACAAGGCTTCCCCTGCAGGGCTGCCTGCAACAACATCCACGGGGGCGGTGGGATCACGAGAGGCCCCGGCCCCTCCGGGCACCCCCCTCCGGCCCACAGCTGGCCCCACTCATCCCACGCGCAACAGCCCGCCCCACCAGAGCCCTCGTCTCGCCACCATCGGGCAGGGGCAGGGGCCGTGGCCAGGGCCTTGAACGCCAGGCGTCAGGGCCCTACCTGCGAGGACATCCCATGGCATGGGTACAGGATGGCCCGGTCGTCGTCCTCGGCTCCCTGGTCCAGACAGTAGCCGCTGGCTTTGCTGTTTCTCACCTGCACAGAGCCAGGAGGGGCGCGGTGGCCACGCAGGTCCCCAGGGCCCACAGGGCAGAGGGCGACCAAGGACGGGCGTGCAGGACGGAGAGCCTGCCACCAGCGCTGCTCCCCAGGCGAGACGCCCCAAGGCTGCCCTGACGGGAAGGGGCCATGGAGGGGCTGCTGGGCCTGGGACAGGAGAGGAGGGGAGGGAGGAAGGCAGGAAGGGGGGAGGAGGAAGGAGGAGGAAGAAAGGACGGAGGGCTGCTGGGCCTGGGACAGGAGAGGAGGGGAGGGAGGAAGGCAGGAAGGGGGGAGGAGGAAGGAGGAGGACGAAGGAGGACGGAGGGCTGCTGGGCCTGGGACAGGGACAGGGGCCGTGGGAGGCACTTGTGGGATGCTGTGAAGAGGGCGAGCATCTGGGGACGGTGGGCGCCTGGGTTCCCCTGGTCAGACCCAGAGTGGATAGGGGGTCTGCAGTCCCTCGTGGGGAGATTTTCCTGGGGGTCGCAGTGGCACAGATGGGGTGGGAGGGTGAGGGCAGTGCCAGCGGCCGGCTATAAAGAGAACTGTGTGTGTGGCTGGGAGAGCAAGGGGAGACACGTGGGTCTTTGCAGAGCAGGTGTGCCTGAGCTCACATGTGTGTGTGCCTCTGTGCTATACACACGTGTGCACATCGCAGCATACATACCTGACCTGTGCAGATGTAAGTAGGCATTTTGGTGCCTGGACGAAGCTGTGTCTGCACACGTACGTGTGAGCCCTTTACTGGGTATGTGCATAGTCAAGTGCATTACCTGTTGCCGCGGGTCTTCTGTATGCTTGTGCGCGTGTGCACTTCTGTGTGTGCACACAAGTACACGTGGTGTCCCTGTAGGCTTGCGTGTGTGAGGATGTAAATGTGGACCCACATCCCCATGGGATGGGAGTGTTGTGTGTGTGCGCATGGCTTGCTGTGCACACTGCTCCTATACTGCACTCATGTAAACACAGGTGTGGCAGCCGCAGTGTGAGCTGACCTCCCTCCCAGGGCCTATGGGGGAGGGACGTGGCCAAAACCTCCCACCGCTGAGCCTTTGGGTATCCCACTGAGGCTGTGCTCCCGCCGTGCCTACTCCGGGCTCCCCGAGGGAGCAGCACCGTCCACGGCACCTCCTGCCTGCTGCTTCCTCCCCGGCTCCTCTCAGCTATCCCTTGACAGGGACCCCAGCACATGTCTCCCTGCCTCCCCCCAGAGGCCCCTGACATCTGCTTCTGCCTCCCCAGGCTTGTGCACGTGTCCCTGTGTCTGCGCATGTGTGCACACGCACGTGCATGCGTGTGTGTTAGTGTGGGCTCAGACCACCTGTGTGCCCTGCACCTGGGAAGGCACCACATTCTTCACACTCATCAACGTGAGGGTGCTGGGGTGTGGGGCACGGGGTGTGGGGGCAGTGGGGATGGGTTATTGGGGTGGGGGGCCGTGGGGTGGGGGTACGAGGGAGCGGGGAGGGCAGGGGGGCGGTGGTACCTCTCCGTACGCGAGGGTGTCGTTGTAGACCCGCATCTCGGGGTACACGTTGCCCAGGTACCACTTGAAGCTGCGGCACTTGAGCCTCCGGCGCAGCGCCACGCGCTCGCTCACATCCCCGAAGTCGACCCCTGGGTTCTGCGTGGCAGGACGAGCAGGCAGACCCTCTCGGTGACCACCCAGGGCGCGAGTCTCCCCTGGTGCCGTCCTACCTAGCCCGAGGCCCGGCTGGGGTACAGCCTCCGGGCCCCCAGACCCCAGGGCTCAGGGCCGCCAGGCCAGGTGGGCTCCTGGGCACGCCTGCAGGACAGGGGGCCTCACCCTGCACCCCAAGGCCTCAGGATGGCTCTCAGGCCCGGGAGGCCCGCAGCGGGCATCCTCCCAGCCAGGCTGACCTGCGGGACCCGGGGCCTCAGGCTGTCAGCGGGACCCTGGGGGCTGGGGCTGGGGTCAGCCAAATCCACCCGGCCCTGGCACAATAGAAACCCAGGACAGCGGGGCTCAGGGGCGCCCCTGGCTGGCGCTTCCCCACACCGCTGCTGCCACGGGGGTCACCCAGGGGCTCTGCTGGGGAGCGCGCAGGCCCAGGTAACGACTCCCGGGGGAGCTGACCCACTGGCCCGGAGACTCGCCCTGGAGTCCCCGCGGGTGCCCTGGCTCCTGGTGCAGACCTGTGCGGCCAGCCCAGGGCCGTCGGCTGCCGCGCAGCCCCTCCCTGCAGGGGGCACTCCCGCCCCATGCCCCCATCCTGAAGCCCCGCCCCATCCCGATGTCACGCCCCCTCTTACGGTCATGGGGATGTTCCAGGCCATGTACACGTGGGACTTGAAGTCGTCCATCCACACCTCAGCCGCGCGCAGCGCGTTGCGCCGGGCGTAGTAGTCGATGTCGTTGTTGTAGGGTTTCCTCGTGCGCTCGATGTGCGCCACGCGGGAGCAGGGCAGCACCTCCATGCTGCCGCCGCACTGCCACACCTGTGGGCACAGGCCTGAGCCGCCTCCCGGGACCTCCCTGACCTTCCCCCCGGGACCCTCCCCCAGGGACCCTCCCCCGACCCTCCCCCTCAGACCCTCCCCCCGGGACCCTCCCCCTTGGACCCTGCCCCCGGGACCCTCCCCCTCAGACCGTCCCCAGACCCTCCCCAGGACCACCCATGGACCGGAGGAGATGGCAATGACTCAGGGACATCTCTGCGGCCTCCTCCTGTGAGCCAGGGCAGCCCCTCACCCCTGCATGCCTGCCTGGCTGCCCCCAGGGAGCACGTCCCCGTGGCCCTGCTCTGGCACCGAGTCTGGTGGGGTCTCTAGACGCTGCGGCCACCCAGGCAGCCAAGCCACAGACTTGGGTGATTCCCACCCGAACTTGGGCACAAGGCGGCCCTCCGTGTGGGTTTCCCAGCAGTGTTTATTCACCTTGCAACGGCAGGTCTACAACCCGGGGCCTTTTCCCCAAAGCTTCCCCTTCGCCCTGACCCCCACACTGGATGGCTGTTTCCATTCCCTGTCGCCCCGCTGGGCGCCGGGTCTCTGCTGGGGCCTGGGAGGGAAGAGGAGGACCCACCTCCCAGCACCCCGAACGGAGCCACAGCCTACATGTGTGCGCTCGGCGACGCCACCCAGACGCGGCCAAGAAGGCGCAGCCACCACGGAGGGGCACGCTCACACCGCGCCACGCCAGAAAGACACGCGCGGCAGTTCTAAGCACTAACTTCCTCCCCAAAGGAAGCGCCGAGCAAACGTCAAGTAAACATTCTGAACCCAGAAAACAAATGAACTTTCAGTGTGGTCTCTTCACCTCTACTTCGGGATGTATGAAACCGATGAGCCCCAATTTCCGTTAGTATCCGCTCCTTCCCCTCCCCGCACCCACCCCCCCGCCCCCGACACCGGACAGAGCCCGCGGGCCTGGTGAACGTGGAACCAGCCCCTCCCAGTCAGATCGCTGCCCCCAAACTGCCCGAATCCATACATTTTGGGGTGACATCAATTTGTAGGTGATGAGAGACAGTTTCTTGTCTCATGTCGCTCACCCCCGCACTGCAAGGTCAGAGAGGTTAAGCCACCTGCACAAGGTCACACAGCAGGGATGAGGCAGAGCTGGCATCCAGCCCAGGCCTGTAGGCCCCCAGGCCCTTGACGTCCCGCAGCCCCTGCACTTGGGGAGGCAGCGTCCCCATGTGGAGTCAGCGACAGCAGCACCAGAACGGGGAAAGCACGGCCACCTGACTGGGGGAGGGGCACGCAGCTCTGCACAGGGTGTGGGGGGCACAGGGCAACGATGGGCAAGGACGGGCTGAGAATGCAGAGGAGCTGCGGAAGTGGGAATCTGTCACCTTTTATTGCCGGGAGGAAGGGCCCCAACCCTTTAATGATCGCGCAGCGATGTGACTCGATTTCCCTCTTCCTGTGTTGAAAGCAGCGCTGCAGCGCACAGCCGGGACTTTCCTCGAGAGGCGCGTGCGCGGCGACTTCGAGGCGCTGAGTTTTGTACCGGGATCCCGTTGGCTGCCGGAACAGTGGCTCCCTGCTCATGGGTGGGCTTGCCCCCTGCGGCCCCCTGGCGTGTCCGGTGCCCCCGCAGCCGCTGGCCCCGAGCGGGGACCGGTGTCGTGAGTGCTCCGAGGCTGCGGCCCCCGGCCCATCTGTAGCCATCCTGCCAGCCGCTGCACTGAGGGCAGTCCCTGGGGCTGGTGTGTCCCGGGGTGCACAGGTGTGGGGTGCTGGCATGTCCCAGGGTGCACAGGGGGCTGGCGTGTCCCGGGGTGCACAGGTGTGGGGGGCTGGTTGTCCCGGGGTGCCCGGGGGGCTGGCGTGTCCCGGGGTGCACAGGTGTGGGGGGCTGGTTGTCCCGGGGTGCCCGGGGGGCTGGCGTGTCCCAGCAGCACAAGTGTGGGGGGCTGACACAGCACCCCATGGGCCACTGTGCGGCATCTGGAGAGACTCCAGCCCAGACAGAAGAGCCGGGGGCCGCCAGGGGCACTGGCTGCTTGTATCTCCCACACCTTGCGGGCCGGAGGTTTCGGAGCTCAGTCCTCTCTCCGCTTCGCGCCTACATCCTCATTTTACTTTTCTCCTTTGGTTTATCTGCAACTTATTTTACTCTGTGGGATTTTGTGTTTCCTTGTGAGCTCCCTTCCAGTGTGTCAGAGAAAACAGAACACACATTTCCCTATGTCCATACACGCAGGCCAGTCCTCAGTGCCTGTGGGTCACACCTGTGGTCACACCTGTGGGTCACACCTGCACGTTCACGTACTCGGGAGCACCAGCAGCAGCGCCTGCGGCGTCTATGCTCATCCGCCGGCACGCACAGAGGGGCCACCCGCCCGGCCGCCTCTCAGCTCAGCTGCACAGCCCCCGGCCCCACCCGCTCCCCGTCCTTCCCGGCACCTGCACGCCTCCAGCCTCACCCCCAGCACCCCCAAGCAGCGCGAGCCCCAGACCTCCCCTGCAGGGTCCCTTCCTCGCCCCTTCTTCAAACGCTCGCGGAGGAGGAGCCTTTTTCCTCCTCTCCCCGCAGCTCCTCCCCAGTCTCTCCGGGCACTAGGATCAGCCTCCTGCGTGCCCCGCGCCAGCCTCCGGGGACAGCGCGGCGGCCGCCCGTGCGTGTTGTGCAGAGACCCCGCGCCCCCGCGGACGCAAACCCGTGTCTGGGCCTGAGCCCCTCCCCGCCGGGCCGGTGAGCCCCGTGCCCTGCCCACGCCCCGCCCGCTCCGACAGTTCCCCCCTCGGGTGGGCGCCCCGGGCGCCTCCACTGCACCCTCCCCAACCCTGCCCAGGTCTGGGATACCCTCCCTGCCCCGGGGCCGCCCCACGTCTGCTGGGCCGGACACCCCACCCCTGCTGCAGCGAGCACAAGCGCCTGGAGGGCTCCACCGCTGCCCCCCCCCCCCACCTCCGGGTGCGGTCAGCAGCGAGGCCGCAGGAAGGGGAGGCTCGACAAGGCGAGGTGGGGAAAGAGGCGCCAAGGGGCCGGGAGCCCAGGTCCGCGAAGCCGGGGCCGCCTGACGTCCACCTGGGGACCGGGCCTGAGCCAGAAACCTCGGCAACCGGAGCCACTGGGGGTCGGGGTCTCCTGCACCCCCGCCCCTGTGGCCAACTCGCGCCGTGTCCACCCCGGGGAGGGGGGGGGTTCGGTGACCAAGGGACGCTGGCACATGGAGGGATCCGCGGTTCACCACCGGAATCCATTTAAAATGTGTAATTGAGGCATGGATCCTAAATTTGTGATTTAAAATTGGACAGAGTGAGAAGGAATACATCTGCAACAATCCTGAAACATTTAAGAGAATTTGAAATTTGGTTTAAGCTTAATTTAATAGCAATATTAGAATTTTTCAAGCCCTTGTGGGATTTCTGCTAGATATCAGGCATTAAAGGATTTAAAAAGAAAAGAAAGTATGTTACATTTAAAACTATCAGGTTCGAGGGAATTTAATTAACTCCGTGCAAATGCTCAGGAATTGTTAAATGGCATTTAATCTGTTCACCTTGACTTAATCAAAATTAATCAAAGAAAAAGGGAAGGTGATTGTTCCTACTTTATGACATTGATAACCAAAACAACATGATTTCTAATTTTAACTTAAAGGCTTAAGTCAAATAGGCTTTGAAATGGGTAACTTTCTTGGCCTGTGTATACAGTTTAAAAAACTGGCCTTCCATGCGCCCGACGCTCTGCTAGGAAGGGATCAGGGCAGCAGACCCCACCCTCAGCAGAGTTGCCGTGGGGAGACCTAGTGTCCCCCGAAAGAACACGAGACCTGAAGGCCGAGCAGGGGCTCGCTTGGCCGGAGGAGGCAGAGGGGACCTGGAATCCACACGCCACCCCGTCAGAGTAGCCTCCGGCCGGGAGGATCAGGGGGTGCAGGGGTATGTGGGGAGTCGCTGTGGACGCCGGGGAGCAGTTCTGGTTTACGCGCAGTGACTGCGTGGTGTGGGTGTGCATCTGAGACCCTGGGAGCTGAGGGTTCTGCCTGCACTGTCTGACCTGCCGCTCTCTCAGCGTGTTCCCTTGTTACTGCTGTCACCTCCCTGCCTTTCCGCTCCGCTCTTCACACCTCCACCAACCTGCAGGCCCCCCTGCTCAAATGCCAGGCCTGTGTGCCCAGGGTGGTGCACGCTGGCTTCCGGGTCCGTGCTGGGCAACGCGGACACCAGAGCCCAATCCCCATGCGCAGGGGCCGTGTGGGCAGTGCCGGCACACCCACTGCCCGGAGCCTTTGGGGGCCTAGGGCATCAGCCCTCAACGGCCCCGAAGGGTCTGCTGGACCCCAGGTGAGGACACAGGTCCAGGCGTGGATCACAAGTGTGGCCCCCAGGCGTGGACACGGGCCCAGGTATGGACCCCAGGTCTGGACACAAGCACAGTCGCAGGCAAGGTCCCCAGGCGTGGTCCAGGCATGTCTAGCATCAGCCCAGATTCGTCATGGCTCCAGGACTGGCCTCTGCCCACCCTGGGTGTCCCCTGCCCACCCCCCGACCAGACACTGGGGGTCTCTGGGGCTTCCAGTTCCTCCAGGAACTTGAGTCGCCTCTGGGGCAGTGAGTGGAAACAGCCCACCTCGCAGCATCTCGCCTGGAAACTTCTCAGAGGGTGGCACCCCGCGTCCATCTCGCCCGGTGACTGTGACACCCTAACCCCGTCCGGGAGCCCACTGGGCTTAAGAGGCAGCACTGCGCATTGGTTAGGGTCTCGAGCTCGTCGGGCCTCAGGCTCCAGCCTCCGCGAAGCCACTTCCCTTTTCCAGACCCTGTGCTCGAGCGTAAAACAGGGGTCCCCTTTACCCAGGGTCCTCACTGAGGCAGCGAAACACTGGTGCACAGCTCCTGGGGTGTGGCAGGAGCTCAGCGGGCGCGCGCCGCCCTCACGGCTCCCAGGCTGCGGAAATCATGCCCCCCTGCCTCCTGAGCCCTGCGGGTCCACGCTGCTGTCCCAAGCCCGGCCTGGCCTCCATGGCTGAGTGTCCGTGGCAGGGTGGCCTGGGTGGGGCATCCTTGGGACCCTCAGCCCCCCGCACTCTGCCCAGCTTCCCGGGGGGGGGAGGGAGCCGTGCGTGGACGGGGAATGCCCAGGCCCCCCAACTGGGCCCTGCTGCTCCTCCCTGCCCGCCCGCCAGGGACACTTAGGCCACGAGAGAAAGCAGCCCACACCCCCGCCGTCCCCCCAGCTCAGCTCTCGGGCACCCCATGCCCTCTCGGCCTGCAGACGCCGTGGGGACATGTCTGGCTGCCTGCCCCTCCGACGGCGTGAATTTGGGGAGTTGAGACCTGCCCCCCTTCCCAAGGAGCCGGCCCCCTGCAGCGGGAGCAGCCTGCGGGACGTGCTACCATCCCCACGCAACAGTGACCACAAATGACGGCCACGCAGAGGGTGAGCCCCGTCAGTCCTTCGATCCGCAGGCACCAGGCGCCCAGCGGGCCTGCTGGGAAAGCGCCGTACACGGAGCGGGGTCGGCCTCACCCTCCGCGGGTCGGTGTCCCACGACCCCTGCAGAGGCATGTGGAGCACGGGCGGCCCCCACGGCCCCCACCCAGCAGGGCACGCGCCCACTCACCCTCATGCCCAGCTCAATGTTCTCCCCGCCGTACACCTCCATGCCGGGGTCCAGCAGGCCAATGTCCCCGAAATACTCGCGGTCCACCACGAAGGAGCAGCCGATCATGGCAGGGGTCCTGGTGGGGGCAGAAAAGGCTGAGAGTGCCACCGGACCCCTGGGGCGCCATGCCCAGGGTGGCCTCCAGGGACCAGGCGCCCCTCAGAGCCTGGAGCAGCACCAACCGGCGTGCAGACGCTTTGGCGTAACCACAGGGACCGGCACCACACTCTGTTTGGGCGACTGAGTGCCGGGACTGAAGTCCGGTCGGCGTGCCGTGGGCCGCCCCATGGTCCCCAGCCTCCTCACCCCCCTGGGCCCATTAGCCTTCCTGCGCCACTATTTTGTCCTGACCGAGCACCAGGAGTCAGGGTGCAGTTCCTTGACAAGCTCAGCGTGGAGTCAGGGTGCAGCGGGCAGAGGCGCAGGTGGCCCTGTGCGCGTCCGAGGACCCGCGTTCCTGGGGGCCTCTCTGCACAGGTGCACGACCCCTGCAGCTGCGTGTGGACAACGGCGCCGATGCTTCTGCAACATCTCTCCTTAACGGTACACCTGTTACTGTGTATGCTGCATGGCGGCGTCAGGGTTCATTCTTTTTCCACTGGGTATCCCGTTATTGCAGCACCATGTGTTGAACTGTTTGTGGGGTTTGTTTGTCTCTGGTTTTGTGGCTTTCTCTATTTGGGACATGCATGAGCTGGGAACCAGACCCAGGTCTCCCGCCTGGCAGGTGAGATTCTACCACTGCACCAAGTGTCAGTAAGCTCAGCCTTGTCCCCACGTGTGAACTCGTGCGCTGGTGGGCTAGTGAGGGGAGGAAGTCATGAGTTGGGCCTGGCCCAGGACGCCGGTTCAGAGGCAGAGGTGGTGAAAGCCGGGGCTGCTGACACAGCAGCAGAGGGCCAGTGGGCGTCAGCACCGCTCACCTGTATGTGGGACCGCAGCGCTCAGTCACTCATTCGTTCACTCATTCATTAACTCAGTCAGGAATTTCTGACACACCGAGTGCTTACGGGGTGCTGGGGGTGGAAAAGGGAACCTGTCTGTGCAAGCATGTGAGTCCCTCCTCTGGTTCTCCTGGGTGGGCACTGAGGAGCAGAGATGCTGGGATTCCACGCTGAGCTTGTCAAGGAACTGCCAAACCGTTTCCCAAAGCAGCTGCCCCATCTCACACCCCCTGCCACGCACGCGAGTCCCCAGGGAGACCTGGATGGGTGCCAGGCCAGCCCACCCCCCAGGCTGGTCGCACCGAGGCTCCCCCAGCTCCCCACCATCTCTCGCCTGATGTGGGGTCTCAGGCCCCTCAGCTGCGGGCCCCATGCGAGGGGACGCCATGGCCAGGGTTGTCTGAGGCCCGAGGGTCACAGCTATGGGGCACTGTGTCCTGATGTGGCCCTAAGAGCCGTCCCTGATGACCTCGCGTCCTCGCCACGTCCTGGCAGGGACTCGGGGCTGCAGCTCCTGAAGGCCAGGTCAAGGCCTGTCCCCGCCTCGGTGGCTCTCTCCCCACAGAGCCTCTGAGTGGGGCCATGGCTGCTAGGGCTCTCTGGACACGGGAGCTGGCAGCGACCAGGCCTGCACCTGCTGCCCCCCCTCCCGTCTGCGCCTGACACGGGAAGGGGCTCCATCATGCACAGAGACCGAGGCACCATGTCCCACCCACCCTCTCCAGGTGAGTGGGCAGCCCCCCAGGTGGAGCTCTGCACTGGGCCTGCCGTAGGGTCCAGCCCCGGCCAGAGGGAGCGCTGTCCGCCAGTCCAGTGTACGTCCTGTGCGCCCCGCGCCCCGCGCCCAGGGCTTCCATGCAGGCTGTGAGCAGACCCACCTCCCTCTCGGGCAGCTGCAGCCTGCTCAGAGCCCCCAGCCCGCTTCCAATTCAAAGGGAGCTCGCTGCCAGCACGTCCAGGACCGGGCAGCATCTTCAGGAGACTCTGAGCCTCTGGCCGCCTCAGGGGACGGCCGTGGTCCCCCGGCCCCCCGGCCCCCAGGACCTGACCCGGGCACACACCCAGCCTTGGCGAGCCTGAAGCATAGGGTGCCCCAGACCCACCCTGAGCACAGCCGCCAGGAAGCTGGCCTGCCGTCCCCGGAGCGCGAGTGCGTGAGGGGACCCCGCGGGGCATTTGTGGGGCAGCCAGGAAACCAGGCTGTGAGAGAGTGGCGACTTTCCCAGGGCAGTGTTGCAGGGCCTGTCAGAGGCCTGTGCGGGTACAGTTTCCTCAGGGAGGGGTGTCCCAGCCGGAGCCCCTAAAATCCACCCTCCTGGAGGAGCAGGGGTCTCAGGGCTTCAGGGAGTTCTGGGGAAGGAGTGGGGAGCTCAGACGGCTGCAGGAGCTCAGCAGGCGCAGTGCAAAGCCGGGGGCGTAAGGAAACAGTCCACAGAACCACAAGGGCCAAGTGAGTGGACGGGGGCGGTGGGGACGCACCGAGGCCTCACGCCCTGCTTAGGGGCCCTTCTCGCCCCCGCTGGCTGCTCTCTTGTGAGAGTGTGCCCGTTACTAGACCTTCTGCATCTGCCAAAGACGCTGGATTATGTTTTAAAAATGCAAAATCTGCATTGTATGTTTGGGGAGCGAAGTCAAAATAAGATTTAGAAAACCTGTGGGGTCAGAAGAAGCGGCTGGGTGGGGTTCTGACGCGCCCCTCACCTGCACATGTCCCTGCCCCACGTCGCGCCCCCGCGGCGTGCCCACCCCCGGCCCCTCCCCTTGTGCCTGCCTCCCTTCGCCACCTCCTGTCCCTCCTCCCCTGCACTTCTCCATCAGGGCACTCGCCTCTCTGACAGGTTTGTCGCTTCGTCTCTTGGTTTCTCTCCCTGTCTCTGTCTCCCTTCTGTCTGTCTAACTGTCTCTCATTCTCCATTATCTCGTCCTTTACTTCAGTCACACACCTGCACCCACCCTGCCTGCTGCAATGTCTGGGGCCTTGTCCGTTTATCCTGACTGCTGCTGTGCCTGGAGCCAGGTCTGTCTGTCCTGCTGCCTGCGCTTGGGGTGGGTCCATGAGTCCCGCCGCCTGCCCTGGGAGCCTGGTCCGTCTGTCCTGCCGCCCATGCTTGGGGTGTGTTCATCTGTCCTGCCGTCTTACTGGGAGCCCAGTCGGTCTGTCCTGTTGCTGCACCTGGGAGCGTGGTCTGTCTTTCCTGGCAGCTGTGCTCGGGGTGGGTCTGTGTGTCCCGCCTCCCACCCTGGGAGTCCAGTCCGTCTGTCCCAGCAGCTGTGCTTGGGGTGGGTCCGTGTGTCCCGTCGCCTGCCCCAGGAGCGTGGTCGGTCCGTCCTGGTGGCTGTGCTCGGGGTGGGTCCGTTTGTCTCGCCTCCCGCCCTGGGAGCCCAGTCCATCTGTCCTGGCGGCTGTGCTCGGGGTGGGTCCGTGTGTCTCGCCTCCTGCCCTGGGAGCCCAGTGCGTCTGTCTAGGCGGCGGTGCTCAGGGTGGGTCCGTGTGTCCCCTGGTCTGCCCTGGAAGCGTGGTGGGTCCATCCCTGCGGCCGTGGCCCGGCTCCCCGCCTCACCTGATGGGCGCGGCCTCGTCACCGCGGTCCAGCCAGTCCTGCGGCGGGACGATGTACATGCACCACAGGCCCCAGTTGTAGCCGTGGGCGGCGCTGGCGTACTGCTGTACCTCGAACGTGCTGTGCTTGATGTTGTCGATGGCGGGCAGCACCACGCGCCGCCGGTCCTCGCGGATGCGCGCCAGGGCCGGCTCTGCCCTGCGGAGGCAGCGTCAGGGGCGGGAGGCGCCCGGCCAGCGCAGAGACCCCCGCCCCGACCTGCGGCCCCGCCCCGACCTGCCCCCTCACCGATCAGCGCCCCTCCCAGCTGCGGCCCCTGCACGTCTCCCCGCCTGAGCCCAGCAGGCCGAGCACCGGCCAGGGGTCCGCACGCTCCTCCCAACCAGCGCCTCGGGACAGCCTCTGGTGCCTGAAGGTCAAGGTGCCCCTGCCCCCCCGCTGCCTCAGACCCCAGCTCAGCTGCGTTCTGAAAAACCCCCCAGGTGCCAGGAAACCAGACAAGTTGGCCCCTCCAGTCTGTCCAGCTGTAGTCCCTTCGGCCTCTGCAACCCTCTGTCCTCCCCAGAATCCACCTCGTGCTCTGGGAAGCGGGTCAGCCCCTTCCTGACCAGCTGGGACAGAAGCTTCTCCCGGCCCCTGCAAGGGCTCGGGGACCCCCGCTGCCGGAGACCCTCCCCGCTGCCAGTCCCCGGCCCTGCCCGCAGCCCACAACTGACTGCCACGGGGACGTGCACCGGGACGTTCTGCCCCACCCTGCCCTCCTCCTCCACCTCTGTAGGGACGCCCACAGCAAGCGCTGACCTGCTGCTAGGCCACGGGAAGAGGGTCGAGCCCAGGCCTCCCACGGGAGCAGGGGTGCCCGCCTGGCCCCACCCTCATCACAGGTGAGTGAGGGCGCAATACACCATGGGGTGGAAGAGCCAGGTCTGGGCAGCGTGCTAGACTTAGCCAAGGTGCCCCCTGCAACACCCCTGAGGTGGGCTGGGAGGGTGGTGGGCAGGGGGAGAGGACATGGGGTCAGGCGGCATGGCAGGGATGTGCTCCAAGGGAGCCAGACCGCCTCTGTGACCCCCAGGAGCACTGGAGACCCCCAGGAGCACTGAAGATCCCCCGGGAGCACTTGGAGACCCCTGGGAGCACTGGAGACCCCCGGGAGCACCTGGAGACCCCTGGGAGCACCGGAGACCCCCGGGAGCACTGGAGACCCCCGGGAGCACCTGGAGACTCCTAGGAGCACTGGAGACCCCCGGGAGCATTGGAGACCCCCGGGAGCACCTGGAGACCCCCAGGAGCACTGGAGACCCCCGGGAGCACTGGAGACCCCCTGGAGCACCTGGAGACCCCCCGGGAGCACTTAGAGACCCCCAGGAGCACTGGAGACCCCCAGGAGCATTGGAGACCCCCGGGAGCACTGGATACCCCCGGGAGCACCTGGAGACCCCTAGGAGCACTGGAGACCCCCGGGAGCACTGGAGACCCCCGGGAGCACCTGGAGACCCCCGGGAGCACTGGAGACCCCTGGGAGCACTGGAGACCCCCGGGAGCACTTAGAGACCCCCAGGAGCACTGGAGACCCCCGGGAGCACCTGGAGACCTCCGGGAGCACTGGAGACCCTCGGGAGCACTTGGAGACCCCTAGGAGCAGCCTCAGCCAGGTGCTCCCTGCCCACTGCAGGGCCAGAGGCCACCAAGGAGAGATTGGCCTGGGGCCGGGAGCAGCAGGTGACACTGCAGTGAGGGTTGGGGAAGGTCCTGCGCCCCACAAACAGGGTTGGGGCACATCCCAGCGGCCTCCAGAGTGGGGGTGCAGCTGCTACTTTACTGTTAGCACAGCGCTCCCTGGGGGGCAGCTGTGGGCACCGCCTCGTCTGCTGAGGAGGCCACGCTGTTGGCCGCTGGCTCGCTCGGTGCTTGTCCGTGAAAATTACAGTGACACCGTTTAAAGCTGCATTGTGACATGCCAACCCCGTGGCTCTCCCAAGCGCCTGCCCTGCCTGAGGGAGTTTGTGGGGGGAGGGCAACCCCCCGACAGTCGTGCGGTACGCAGCCGGGACAGCTGCATGCAGAGGCCGGGGCAGGGGCAGGCAGCTCTGGATGTGTAAACTGCATGATGTCCGAGGTAGGGAAGCATCGCCTCTGAGGTAGGGAAGCATCGCCTACATTGAGGTGGGGGATGAGGTTTTAGTGCATTTCTCAGCCCAGCCGTCACAGGATGTGGTACGGTGAACTGGGAAACTTCACAGACAACCTGCGTCTCAGCTTCTCTTGACAGTGGGTCGAGCCGTGCGCGGGGCTCCCGCCTCCATCCGTGCAGCCCCCCGCCCTACCGGCCCCCGGAATGGGCCTTCCTCGCCCCGCCTCACAGAGAAGGGCCCATGCGTGAGCTGAAGGCCCTCGGCGGCCCCCTGCTCACCCTGCTGCACCCCAAACCCAGCGGCACGTGGCCACGGAGCAGGTGGGGCAGCCACGGCACCCCTGGGCCCCCCGGTCCCCTGCGAACTTGTCCTGCCTCGTGATGGCTGGAGCCAGGCCCAGGGCGCCCCTCAGACAAGCTGAGCCCCACTCCTGGGCACAGACGCGCCAGGGCTGCAGGGAGGAGGCCATCCCGAGGGGGCGTCCGGCCCCAGGCCCCGCCTGGCTGTGGACACTGTGGGATGCCCTGCCCCGTGGTTGGCGCCTCCTCCTGACCGAGCGCCGGGATGGCCCCCCGTCTCCCCGGCCGCGTGACCACGGGCACACCACTTCCCAGCGGCAGCGGTGCGCTGTACCCCTGAGGTGGGGAGGGCGGCCCCCCCGTGTGGCCCCCACAGCTCTGGAGGCTCCGCTCACAGCCTCCCTGGACACTGGCTCCAGACCCCACGCCTGTCCACATGCCTCCAGTGCCACGTGCGCTCTCCTATCTGTCTGTCTGTCTGGGCCTGAGTTCCTCTTCTTACAAGGTCGCTGGTCACCCTGGCTCTAGGCCCAACCGGTTACCTTAACTGGACACGTGTGCAAGGACCCTATTTCCCAATAAGGACGCCATTCACCCCGAACGAGGGTCCCCAGGAGCTCAGCAGCACCTATCCCGGTCCCCCTGGGGATGCCTTCCCACTGAGGCTGGGGTGCCGAGGCTGGATCCACCCAGGCTCTGTCCCTTAGCACAGCTCGCCGCGGGCATCCTGCCCCTCCCCAACCTCGCCCCGCGGCACCATGTCCTGTCTCACGAAGCCCACCTGCTGCCCCGTAGAGGCCTCCCCTCCAAAGCAGGGCGGTGGGTAGAGGATCTAGAATCTTCCCTAAGAGCGAGAAGTCACCTCTTGGGAGCTCGGGACCCACGTGCTGTAATGGGCCCAGGCCTGTACCCAGCTGTCCATCCAGCGCCACACTCCAGCCCGGGTCAGCCCCGGGGTGCAGGGCCCTCGCGCAAGGTGCCCGCCCTGGACCCATGTCCCAGGTGCCCAGCCCCCAGCCCCCCAGCCACAGCCCCAGCCTCTGTCTCCTGGGAGCAGGCATGGGTAGCCAGGTGCTGGGCCCCAACGGTGCCCTGGCTCTCGGGGTCCCCCGGTCCTGGAGCCCCCCAAGGCCCCTAAAAGAGCCTAAGCCCGAGTCCCCCACTATCCAGCGCTCACGGGTGGGCAGCGGGGGCAGGGCAGCCGGGTGCGCCCCGACTTACCAGCCGGTGCTGAACTCCACGTGGGCGTCGAAGAAGCCAACGACAGGGGCGCTGGCCGCCCTCCAGCCCCGCAGGCGCGCGCGGGTCAGGCCTTCCCGCCGGCTGTTGCGGACGATCTTCACGAGGCCCGGGTAGCGCTGGTGCACGTACTGGTCCAGGCTGAACTTGAGCTCCGCTGCAGGGACAGCAGGCCGTCGGGGCTCGCCACGGCCGGTGGGGGGGACTGCCCGCTTCCCATTGGCGCTAGGCACCGCTGGGAGACCCCAACGGGGAGGCGGTGCGGCAAACACAGGGGCGGGCGTGGGGACGCTGGGGGCTTCTTTAGGGGGTGGGTGGGCTGGGGGCCACCTGGCGGGCTGCCGTCCCGCGACCCCACGCCTCCCGGTCCTCCATGCGCACACCCAGCCCGCGGCTCTGAGTAAAGGACGCTGCGTTCCACGCGCAGCCTCAGCCCACTGGGGCCCTGAGCAGGAGCCTGGGGTCCCTGGACGGCTCCCACGTCTGCAGCGCCAGCCCTGCAGAGCTGAGTCGCCCACCGCACCATGATGTCGCATGGAGCCTGCCCTCCCCCAGGGCCTCGGCCCTACCGTCTGCCTCGATAGCACAAGCCACACCGTGGAGTGAGTCCCATAGCTGCATACCCACACGTGTATTTATGTGCGCGTGTGTGCACACCACTGTGTAGAGCGCGAGGCACCGACACCCGCAGCCCGTGTGCGGCTTGAGCCGGACTGGAGGGTCCCTCCTGGGCAGCCCACCCCCCGGGCCGTCCTCCAGTTTCTGGGAACCCTGGAAAGGGTCAGCTCGGGGCTTTTGGCTTGGGGCGTCCAAGAGGGCAGGTGTGTGCCGTCTCCTGTCCTGCTGGCAGGGTCTGCAGGGGCTTCCTGGGCTTTGTCTGTCCCTCACTCCCGAGATGAGGGGGCTGCTCTGGGGCTGGGGGTGGGAGTGTGCAGACCCACAAGACCCGGCCTGCTGGGCGCGCCCTGGGCCCGACGAGGGTGGGAGGCACCCCGGAGCCAGTTTGGGGTCTTGAGCCCAAGGCTGACCTGTGGTCAGCCCTAGGAAGCGGCCGGGCCCCACCGCCAGCACAGCGGCTCTGGGACCCCAGGTCTACCCGCACACAGCCTTCCTGGGGCTCGCCCATCCTGGGGGAGCGTGGCCCCCAAAAGACACGTCCAAGTGCTGCTCCGGGGCCACGCACTTACTTGGAGATGGGGCTTTGGGGATGCGAGGAGGGACGAGGAGGCCGTAGGGGCGAGGGTGGCCCTAAAGCCGAGGTCAGCGTCCTTAGCGTGGAGGGAGGCACGGCCGCCCTGCACCCCCGCACCCCACCCAGGCCCTGCCGGGCCTGCCGTGCCCTGCTCACCATTGTCGCTGTTGTCGTCCACTAGAACGACCTCCTTGAGCAGCCGGGACGGGGTGTGGTTGACCGCGCTGTGGACGGAGCGCAGGATGACGGACAGGGCCTCGTTGGCGAAGATGAAGACCACCGAGATCTGGGGCAGGTCCGCGGGGTAGGTCATGTGTGCACACCTGTGGGCAGATGGCCAGGCTGCGGTGCAGGGCACACTGGGCGCAGGGACAGGGGAGGACTCCGGGCTAAAGTGGCGAGGACTCTGAGGTGCGGGGAGGAGGACTCCAGGGTGCAGGGGATGACTCCAGGGTGCGGGGGGGGGACAACTCCAGGGTGTGGGTGGGGAGGACTCCAGGGTGTTGGGGGGGGACAACTCCAGGGTGCGGGTGGGGAGGACTCCAGGTTGCAGGTGGGGAGGACTCCAGAGTACGGGTGGGGAGGACTCCGGGGTGTGAGGGGAGGATTTCAGGGAGTGAGGGGGAGACTCTGGGCTGTGGTGGGAGAGGATTCCAGGGTGCAGGGTGAGGAGGACTCAGGGCTGTGGTAGGGGAGGACTCAGGGCTGGGGAAAGACTCTGACACCCCCATAAGGGGGACTTGGGCAAGTTTTGAACCCTATGACCAGTGGAAGAGTGGCAGCCTTCACTGTAAACAGAAGATGGACACAAAGTAGTTGGAGGAAAAACTGCAATGCAATTCATTTTAGAAACCATGGCCGTCCACACACTAAGCCTGAACCCTGCTATCTCCTTGCTTGCTCCCCAAGCCTTTTCCCTCGATGCATCCAGCAGCTCAGGTATGAGGTGCAAAGGGGGTGCCCCCCCATGGCCCGTGGTAGGGGCTGAGTGGACGCCACCCCTTGTCCCCCAGTACCATCTGGGCACACACAGGCTCAGAGCCTAGAGACAGGCACAGTGTCCAGTACCCAGGCACACACTGACCCGAAAGATGAACTCAAGTGGACAGCGATGGGCTGCCCAGAGACGCAACAGGATTACTGAAGCAGAAGATGTAATCTGAATTATGTAGGGGAAACCTTGGGCTGGAATCCAAGGCTGTCTGATGGCTCAGCAAGTCCATGAGCTGAGCAGACAGGGAGGGGGAGGAGGACAGGGAGTGTGGGGGTGGGGGTGTGAGGGGGGAGAGAAGGGGGCAGGCAAAGGGCAGTTTCTAGCTGGAATATGGGACAGGGAGGCAGAGAGGGAATGGAGGGTCCGGTTGGGTAAAGGCCAAAGTGGGACGAATGAGTGATAATTAAGAAATGTGGTGTTTGCTTATGAGTCTGAGGAAGGCAAAATAATTACTAAGGTGATCGATTACATTAACAGGCAGAGGGAAATGAACAGCAATTTATAAAAACACCAAAAATAAATAAATGGAAAAAAGAAGAAACCAAAGGATAAAGTAAATAATTATAATAAAATATAAGGAATCCAATCAAGTATCTCAGTTGTTGCAGTAAATGTAAATGAATCAAATTTTCCCTTAAAATAGCTGAGGCTTTTCAATTAAGTGTGCACACACACACAAACACACACACATCTCTGCTAGCTGAGGTTTACAAAAAGCACAGGCAAAATAAAGTGATTAAAAATGTCTGAAAATACTGAACTTCGAAAAGACACACCAGGCAAATTCCACGGCCACAACCAGAAATAGGAGTTCAGATAAATCTCCCAAAAGGCGGGTTTTATGTAAAAAACTCCAAACACAGTGAAGAAAAAAATAGTTATCAACCTTTGTGCACAAAGAGATTTGACAACTAAGCAAACCAAGGGAAAACTCAGAAATGTAAGGGGATTTGAGGAAAACAAGCACACATCATTTTTGGCACTGGGTGCCTCCTGTGCAGGAAGGCAAGGCCCCACCCCCCCACCCCAGGGCACGCCCAGGCCCTGTCCACTCCCGACACAGGCTGCTCCAGCCTGGGGCCTCCACGGATCCAGTCCTAGGCCCCCCAGTCTTACCGCATCGGGGTGCAGGGGCCCAGCCTTGGCTCGATGGCTTTGGTCCTTGGGCCTCCCAACATGGTGCTGGGAACAGCCCCTCCCCAGCCCTGGTGGCGCCAGCCTGGTAATAAGCCCTGGTGCAGGATCTGGGGTCTGTCCCCAGGGGATGGGGGTTTGTCTTCCCAGCTCCCAGCCTGTGCAGAGGCAACAGTTTTGACTGAAGACCTCAGCCCTCCTCAACCTTCTCCTTCCTTGGAGTCTTGTCTGTGCTTGCCCAGGGCTGGGACACCTGCTGCTGCCCGGCTGAGCCCCTCTCCTTCTCCCCATAACATGTGGGGTGCTCTAAGTAGTTTGGGTGAATTCCAGCCCCTGGCTGAAGGTCTGGCGTGACAAGGTCTAAGTCAATCAGCATATTCCAGCCACCCGGCCCCGTGATAAGTCGGACCCGCGTCCCAGCCTGAGCCAGTGAGCTTGGCCAGGGCTTCTGGAGAGGGGGTGCGAGGCTGGAGCTCCTATAACCCTTTTGCCAACAGGTGGAGGTGCAGCTGCAGCCAAGAAGGCCAACTGCAGTCAAGGGACAGCAGAAGCCAGGTCTCAATGACATCTCAGGAGCCCCCAAACCAACCAACCTGAGGCCAGCCCTTCCTCTGACTGTGCAGTCACAGGGATAATTCTCTGCTGCCCTCCCTTCTGTCTCTCTCTCTCTCCCTGCCCCTGCTTTTTCTCTCTCTGGTTCTCCCACTTTTTTTTCCCCTCTCTCTCTCTCTGGTTCTCCCTCTCTCCCTCTCCCTCCCTCCCTCTCCCTCCCTCCTCTCTCTCTCTCCCTCCTCTCTCTCTCTCCCTCCTCTCTTTCTCCCTCCCTACTGACTCTCTCAGTTTGAGAGTTTTTCTGTTTCTTGTCTTTCAGGAGTCCTGACCCAGCACAGGTGAATTTCCTGGGCAAATGCAATCCCACTGTGTGGCACACGCCCCTGAACACGGACGCCCGTCCCAGGAGTCCTGCTGGGTCAGCGCTCTCCGTGAGCATCGCCCAGCAGAGAGGGGAGCCTGGGGCCTAGTGGGGGCAGACCCCACCGCAGCTCGTCTTTTGATGTCCAGGCCTCTTTGGACATCGGATATCATCTCACCATCGCCATCCAGAGAGGCTGGGGCTCATCCCTGCAGCACTCACGGGATGTCACAGCAGCTCTTCCACCCCAACTCTGTCCTCTTCCAGCCTCACTGGGAGAAGGGGAGCCAACTCCCCCAGGCTAAACCTCAGCAAACCCCAGTCTGCGCGCCTGCAGAACCGGGAGGAGTAGGAGGTTTAAGCAAAGCAAACACCACAGGGCTCTGAGTAGCAGCCTCATGTCATAGCTCCCAGCAAGGCAGACATGGCGGTGAGCGGCAAAGGAGGACAGCACTTGGCAGCTCTGTACCACCACCCCCGGCTCTGCACCCCCACTCTGCTCCCCAGCTCTGTGCCTCCTTGTGGCTCTGTTCCCTGGCTCTGTGCCCCCCTGGCTCTGTGCCCCCACCCCCACTTTGTGCCCCCCAGGTCTGCGCCCCCCACCAGCTCTGTGCACTCCCCACAGCAGCCCCAGGGCCATGTTCCATGCTTGCTCACTCCTTCCACATGCACTGAGCCCTCACCTGATGCAGGGACCAAATCATACTCTGGTTTATGTCATTGCTGGTGACTCAAAGTCTTTTAACAAGACTGAAATCTCCCTGAGATGTCTTTAAAATGCAGTTTTAATTTGGGGGTAGTTTTAGGGTTACAGCGAAGGCTCAGGGACATCCCTTCCCCAGAAGTCCCACATGCATTGCCCGCTCCTGGCATCTCACATTGGTGTGGCACCTTTGTCCCGGATGACGTGCTAGGACCGATGGCATCATCAACTGGGGTCCAGAATTAGAGTCTCCTTAGTATTTACTTAGTGTGCCTTCCTGTCCCAGGACCCACCAAGAGGCCACAGGACATCTAGTGGTCACGGCTCCTTGGGCCCCCCTTGGCCTGAGGTCTCGGACCCCCTGGTTTGGGTTGACCTGACAGAACTGAGAATCCCGGGCCAGGGGTCCTGTAGCATGTCCTCAACTGGGATTTGCTGCTGAGGCTGGGTTTTCTGGAGGAAGGTCACAGAGAAAAGATGTGCTGTCTTCAAAGGAAGGTCACCTTCTTTACATTTTAACCCTCTTTTATATACCAAAGTAGTACAACACAAGCCCTACTCATCCACCTACCCACCCACCCATCCATCCATCTACCCATCTGTCCATCCATCTGTTTATCCATCCATCCATCTACCCATCCACCCATCCACCCACCCATCAATCCATCTACCCATCCATCTATTTGTCCATCCATCCATCCATCTATCCACCCACCCACCCATCCATCTAACCATCTGTCCATCTATCCACCCACCCACCCATCCACCTACCCATCTGTCCATCTATCCATCTATCCATCCACTCACCCACCCATCTACCCATCCATCCATCTATCCACACACCCACCCATCTACCCACCCATCCATCCATCTGTCCATCCATCCATCCATCTACCCATCTGTCCATCCATCCATCCACACACCCACCCATCTACCCATCCATCCATCTGTCCATCCATCCGTCCATCTATCTACCCACTTTCCCGTGTGTCTGCCCATCCATCCATCCATCCATCCATCCACACATCCACCCATCCATCCATCTGTCCATCCATCCATCCATCTGCCCATCCATCCGTCCATCTACTTACCCACTCACCCGTGTGTTTGTCCATCCATCTATCCATCCATCCATCCATCCATCCATCCATCCATCCGTGCATTGGTGTGTACATCTCTCCATCCATTCCTCTCTCCCATGGATGCAGTCAATGCAGATGAGCCTCACTCTGCACCCAGCAATCCCAACACGGCTTCACAGAAACACACAGACAGGGACGCCAATGGTGCCAATCCTGGAAGACAGACTCACTCGTGGAGGCATGACACACCCCAGCCACGTGTCTGCAGAGATGCGGCCACACAACATGAGAACACAGATGTGCAAGCACTCACACGCAGACCCATGCAGACTCTCGGTTCATGCACGCTCTCAGCTGCAACAGGCAGCTGGGGAACAACTTCACTTGTGCTAATGTCACCAGAAGACTCCCTGGACCATCCTAAGGGTCGGTACTTCAGTGGGAATACCCCGAGGACACAGGCCCCAGAGGCACAACCTCCCCAGCGCACGCACGAGGGCTCCAGGCGGGGCTGGTGGGGAAGGCGACACTGGGTCAGGAAGTGGCTTTCTGCAGGAGGCTCCCCACGGGGCAGAGGAAGGCTCCAGCTACCTGTCTCCGTGGGAGAAGCCACGGGACGTGTCACGGGCCCATGAGCATGGCCTGGTTTCCCGCCCTCATTGTCCGAGATAGCCGCCTCCATGCCCAGACACAGGAAGACGTCGATGGAGGGCCGACGTCGGGGGCTGAGCCTGGCACGAGGCACCTGCTCCCACTGCCCACACTCACCATCTAGGACAGCCACGCTCATTAAAGCTGACAGCCAAGCTGTTCGCCGCTTAAACAATTAATATGCATGAAGACTTTGCAAACATGTAACAGGGAAATTATTGCTTTGGAATGTAGGCCAGGTTCTCAGATAAGGTCATTCATTTTTATGATCCTGTTTAATTTGGATTTGCCAGGCTTCCTCTCAGCATCCCACGGGCCAGTCTTAATAACCAGGATCTATGTTATGTGCTTGTGGCACAATTAAAACCGCTGCTTAATTAGGAAAGCTATCTACCTCCAGACTGGGGGAAATCAATAACAGACCTCGCGGGAGAGGAGAGTGAGAACTTTCATTTGAGAGTGGATGGGCTCGCTCCTCGGTGCCAGCACACACACACAGGCACACGCGCGCGCACACACACCCTGGGTGGGTTTCTGGCGGCTGGACCTGCAGCAGCCATCAGTAAGACAGGCTCTGATTGGGGGCAGGGCCCACGAGGAGAGCAGGCATTTAGTGAGTCAGAATTCGGCATTTCCTAGTGGGCACAGCCTGAGCTTTAGTCACCCACAGACATTTGCTGAGGGCCTACTAGGCGCCACACGCTGCCACCAGGGAACACGGCGCTGGTGCTGCTGCTGTTCGCAGGGCGGAGACTCCTACAAATGCCCCCATCTTCCTCGCTCACGGCGCCGCATTTCATGATGCCCCAACTGCCAAGGCTATGGGAAGTTGCCACCCTGCAACCGTTCCTAAAGAAGCATCAGGGAAAGTGCACGTACCATGGCAATGGATGCCTGGCCAGACTCCCTACGGCGCCCCCAGCTCCAGCAATGCAGGGGACAGGTTCTGAGGTCCACACTCCCTGTGAAGACTGACGACGACTGAGCACCCACCTCAGTCCTGTGTGACAAGGCTGCCACTGCACCCAGTCATATACCATGGGCCATCCCACCTGGCGCCGGCTCGGAAGTGCCAGGGCAGAGCTGGAGGGCAGGAGAGGGCCCAGGAGGCCGCTTTCCTGTTTGTGATTTACTGTCTGTGTCATGTGTGTGTCACTCATCACGGCCTCCCGGAGGTGAGATGTAAGTGTATTCACACGTGCCCAAACAAAATCCACATTCTCCACTTCAGGGAGGCAGAGAGCTGTGCCCCTTCAAGGCAGATTATCTGTAAATCAGGTCTCTGATTAAATCAAGCCCTATTTTAAATGTCAGTTATTTAAAATTTGTTCTGATGCCTTCGTGGGTAACCCAATAATGACAACCAGGATTGATCTATTTTGTCAGGGTTTTTTTTTCTGGCAAATTAGAGTTTCTTAAAGGGGCCCACCTGCAATGGAAGGGGAGAGAAAGGACGGGCTGTACCCCAAAAAGGAAATCTAGGGGGGCTGTGGCTGCACAGGCAGCACCCAGGCCCATTACCACTCAGGAGGGGAAGGCACACCTAGTTAAGAAGCCACGGGGCCACTCCAGGTGAGCCAGCAGGGCTTTCTCTGCCAGGAGAGCCAGAAAACCCAATCCAAATTTGCTTAAGCTAAAAATATATGCGCATGTGCATTGTATGTGTGTGTGTATATATGATGGATACAACACATATGTATAGTCAATCCTCCTTCCTTGCAAATTCCATGTTTGCAAATTCGCCTATTTGCTAAGATTTATCTATAACCCCCGAATCAATACCCACAGCACTTTCACAGTAATCTGGGGACATGCCAGAGCAGCAAAAAATTTGAGCTGCCAACACACGTTCCCCAACGAGGTGAGACAAAGTGACACGGCCCTCTTGTTTCAACCCAGACGATGCAGACAAGTATTGTCATCACAGTAGGTTCAGTGCTCCGCTGTTTGCATCTTTTGGTGCTTTTTCTTGGCAATTTGGCTGTTTAAAACAGCCCTAATGCTGGTGCTGAAGTGCTGTCTAGTGTTGCTAAGCGCCAGGAGGCTGGGATGCACCTTGCAGAGAGGATCCGTGTCAGGTAAGCTTCCTTCAGGCCTGAGTTGGCCGTGTGTTCAGCACTAATAAATCAACACATGTCTTTAGACAGAAGCACACAAAGAACAAGTTTCGATATTGGCTGACTGGTGAGAATGTGACCAGAGGCTCACGGGAACCCAGCCCTGGGTCTCTCCTAGGAGCAAGGGCTCGGTACCAGCTAACTCCCCCTCTGTGGGGACAGCACAGGGGGACTGACTGTGATGGTTACTGTGAAGCCCAGAGCCGGTAGCTTCAGGAAGAGCTGGATCCAGGTGCTCAGAGTCTGCCCCAACTGCAGCTCTGCCATCATGCTTCTTTTCTAGGATCCACAGGGACCCTGGAGGCTCGGAGGCCCCCATCCTTGCAGACTCACAATGTGGGAAGGGGGAAGACGCTGGTTTTATCCTCTAGTGACTGCAGGGAAACTTCCAGGTTCACCCTGATTGGACAGCTTCGCTCACATGACCATCCCTGAGCCAATCACTGTGCTGGTGGGCAGACAGTCGGATTAGCTTAGAGCTGGGCCACGTGGTCTTGCTGCCGCCCTGTGCGGGTTCACCGGGGCAGGCCCGTAGTGCTGGCCCCGCTTGGGCCCGCGGCCTCCAGGGCCTCCTGGTCACGGCCCCGGGGAGCCCCTGTCTCACGGGCCAAGGCCGAGCTGCAGCCGTGCAGAGTGACCGGAGGGCCCCACAGAGATGCTCCGGGGCGGCTGTCCCGGGACCCAGGGCCCTGCCCCGGCCACTGCGGCCCTGAGGGGCAGCATCCACCCGGGGGCCTGGGCCTCGGGCCACTGGCTGGACCCCGGGGGGCTGCAGACGGAGGTCAGCTGTGTCTGCAGGGCCGGCACAGACCCTGTGCTCAGAGCACAGGGCAGCCCCTCGCTGGCACAGGTGCTGCAGGCACAGGGCGCCTGCCTGAGCCCCCACGGGCCCGTGTGCCTACATTCTCATACACATGCGTACCTGTGCACATACTCACACCTTCACACTCACACACACACACACACAGCTGTACACACATGCACATTCACACACACAGATGCATACACATGTGCCCACCTGTACATACATTCACACTGCCTTCACTCGCACACACACTCACACCTTCATACACACTTATACACACATGCCCATATGAGCAAGCACACTTGTACACACTTGCACTCACACTCCTTCACACATGTGCACACTCACACTGCACAGACTCAGTGAGTGCACAGTGAAGCACTCCCACCCCAGATCCACCCAAGCCCTGTTGCCATGACAGCGCTCACACCAACATGCCACTGCATTGTTAGTTGCTTAGCATTTTCCTTTAAATTGACCTGTTTTAGGCTTACATACATTTCTTACTGTAAAGATCTCTATTTCCTCACTGCAAGTGGAAAATTGCTATCGTTTGTCATAAATAGATGGTAGCCATGAAAACAGACTGACGGTACTACCCACTAGAGGTGGGTGGCGCCTCTGCACATGAGGCCTGGTCTCCTAAAGAGGACTCAGGGAGAGAAGAGAGTTTCTCTCGGGCAGATGAGAAGCAGGTTGGGGAGCCGGGAGGTGGCCCTGACATCATGTACGTCCACACTCCCTGGGGCAGCATCACTCCCGCCTAAAATCAGTTCCCTGTCAGTCATGAAAACCGCTGTACCCAGCACACTCTACCCAGGTGGGAGCCCAGAATGGGCACCCCAAGATGCTGGCCTCGCCCTCAGCCACCAGCCCTAGCGACAGCCCAGGGTCGTTCTGGCACCTCCTTGCTCTCGGCCGATACCTGTGTGGGCAGAGGGGCAGGGGTGGATGCCCTGGGAAGGAGCGCCCTGCCATGACAGACAGGGACTCAGACGCAAAGTGTCCCTGCCTGCTCTCAGCTGGGGTAACTCTGGTGCTTGTTCCAGAGATGTGGGGTGAACTGTGCTCCCCCCAAAATATGCTCAGGTCCTAACTACCAGGACTTGTGAATGTACCTTATTTGGAAACAGGGTCTCTGCAGGTGGAGTGAGTTAAGATGTGGTCGTACTGGACAAGCAACCCCTCACCCAACAACTGGGGTCGTTAGAAGGGGCTGCAGGGCTGCAGTTGTGAGCTGGGGGAGGCAGGGGAGCCAGGGAGGCATGCCCCAGGGGAGCTGGGGAGCCCCCTGCATACTGCACAAGCGTCCACCCTCTCACACCTGGCCTCTGGCCTTCAGCACCTGAGGCGAGAGGGTCCTCTGCTCCACTCCCTACGCCTCTGTGTTTCTGGAGACCACCTCCCAAATACACTCCTTGCACGAGCATCCTCGTCTCAGGCCCACTTGCAGGGTGGGTGACGACAGACAAGACAGGACCCCACCCACCCACCTTTCCTGCGAGATTGCCCCAGGAGGCTTGCAAACGTGGACAGAAGCGGCCCCTCTGCCCCAACTGACAGCCCTGCCTCTGGCCCCGTGGTCGCCCACCCCCATGCTCCTGCCCCGTGTGTGCCAGGACCCCTGCGTGCGCAGGGAGCAGCCGGGCTGGGTCACCGCGCCCTGCGAGGACTGGATACTGTGCTTGGCCGCACTTCACTAAAGGACGCTCCACCCGCTCTGAGGCCGCGCATTCGGGTCGCATTTCACTCAAGAGCGTGACAGGCCCTGACCCACAACGTGATTATCTGACAGCAAGAATCGGCCCCAAGGGATGACAAGGCCATGGCGGTGCCAGCAATGCGGGGCTCGACCCTTCTGGGCCTCGACTCCCAGGGCTGTGGGCTGAATGCCGAGACGGGGCCAGGCCCCGGGGAGGGATGGGCCTTCAAACGGGGGTCCCCAGGGTGCACTGCTGCAGGGGAGGCGAGGGGACCAGCCCGCCCGGCACTCACGCTGGAAGGCACCGGCTTCAGCCAAGGTGCACCCCACGTCCCCAGACACCCCAAACTCTATGTCTAAAGAGAGGGCGGCGGGAAGCCCTCGGTGAGTGTGGGGACACCGGCGAGAAGGGGCACATGCCCGGGCCTGCCCCGCGCCTTGCTGGGTGCGGCCAGGGCCCAGGGTGACTGGAGGGGCTGGCGGGGGCGGCCCTGGGCCGTACTCACTTTTTGGGCCGGTAGTCAGGGATGGCCCTGTCCAGCGAGATGCGGTCGCTGAGCTGGGCGTTGTACCCGAACTCTTCGTACTGGCCCTCAGGCTCCCGGCTATCGTCTCGGAGGGCGGCGGCTACGCCCCCCTGGCCCAGGCCCCCAGGGCCCTCCACCAGGCCGATGGGCTTGGCGAGGCCTGCGGGAAGCGAGAGAAGAGGGCGGTCAGGCAGGACCAGGAGCCACGGAGCCCATTCCCCTCCCTGCCCATGGGCCTGGGGCTCCTCCCTCCGGGCCCAGCCTGCTCAGCCCGCTTCACAAGGAGCAAAGCAAAGTGGCGGCTCCGCTTCCTCCCCACGCTGGGCTCGCCGGCCTCCGCCAGGGCAGCTGAGGGCACACTCGCGCATGAAAGGTACCAGCACCCCACGCTCGGTGCACCAGCACCCCATGCTCAGTTAATGAGCACCCCACACTCAGTGCACCAGCACCCCGTGCTCAGTTAACGAGCACCCCACGCTCAATGCACCAGCACCCCACGCTCAGTTAACGAGCATCCCACAGTCAGTGTGCCAGCACTCCACTCGCAGCGCACGAGCACCCCATGTTCAGTCTAACAGCAGCCCACACTCAATTAACGAGCACCCCACACTCGGTGTACCAGCACTCCCTGCTCAGTGCGCGAGTGCCACACTCTCAGTTAATGAGCACTCCACACTCGGTGCACCAGCACCTCCCGCTCAGCTGGGGGCTGGGGGGGGGTTGCGGACAGGGGTTGTTGGGGCGGGGCGGCTGCAGCAGGCTGGGCCGAGGGCTTCTCTGCTTAGCTCATGGCACCAGGAGAGCAGCTTTGGAGGTTTTGCTCCCAGAGTGGTCTGGGAATGGAGCAGTGTCGGCACATTGGGTTCTGTCTGAGATGGAACGTTCTGGAAGGCCTACTGGCTTTGGGGGTGAGGCTGCAGGGAGCAGAGGGTTTCGGCATGGTGTTCCGTGTGGAAGGGCCTGCAGGGGCTGGTCCACGCGGAGCCGGCTGCGGCACATCAATCCAACGATGCCGAAAGCTGTGGTATGAGGGTGAGAAGCTGCGGGGAGACCTCGCCCCCCGGCTCTGCACTGCCCACACCCCCTTTCCTCAGTTCCTCGGGGCTGTTATTATTTTAGGGACTCTGTGACTACCTTCTGGGACTTTAAAGAAATCGCTAAGGCTCCTCCTCTGGTGTGGGGGGAGTCGCTGGGCGCCGGGTCTGTCCACCAGGCTCCACAGGAGACTCCAAGACGAGAGGCGCCTCCCTGGGCCGGGCTGGGCCCGGGGAACATCGTCCCGGAGCCGCGGGAGAAAATGTGGTCCCCTCACTCCCGCTGGCCGCCCCGCGGAGGGCTTTCACAGGTTCACGCAGCACCAACGGCTCTTCCAGGAAGTCCCCCAGCTTCTAGGATGACGCCCCCTCTGGTCTGCTGTAATGGGGAACCTGGCTTGCCAGTGGCTTTTCGGGTGGACACTCGGTCACAGGCTTTGGAGGAACACAAGCCTGTGACCCGCAGCCCTGCCACAGGACTTCTGCGCGCACATCTCACCCCTCCGTCCTCTCTGCCCAGCATGGACCCACACCTCCTCCCCACAGAAGCCCTCCTCAAGGGGCAGGCCCGCTTCACCCTATGGGGAACGAGGGAGGGCAGGGAGCCGGCCGCCGTCGGGGAGCCTCGCCTGGGGACTGCTGGGTCTTGTCCTGCTGGACACCCGCTCCTTCCCCGGGGTCACCCTGGCCCCCTGGCCGAGCGGGAGAGCCTAGCAGCGGGGCTGGGGCACTGCCCGCTGCTCAGCCGTGGGGGAAGCCAGCCGGGCCCCTGGACGGTGTCCTGGAGCGGCAGCTTCTGGGCCCACCACGCCCTTGGGCACCCAGCCCAGCCCCCGGCGGGAGCACCGAGCCCACTGCAGGACACGTGTGCCCTGGCCAGCGGGACACGCCCACCCAGGGAAGGGGCAGAGCAGGCCGCGCGGGCCAGCGCCCCTCCAGCCCTGCCAAGCCTGTGGGTGCCTGGGGGCCACAGAGGGCTTCAGCAGCTGGCTGCTGGGCTGGCCTCGGCTCTTTCACACCTCGGGGCTCATCCACAAGGCACAATGGCTGCCCGCTCGACAGACGGGGAAACTGAGGCTCGGCAAGTCCTCCCTCCTGGCCTCGTGCAGTAGATTCAGACGCCCCAAGGGAGAGTTTTAGGGGGACCAAGAATAGCCCCTGGCTGTGTCCCTCCATGCGAGGAGCTGTTTGATGAGCAGCTGCCCCGGCCCTTGCCCATGGCCTAAAGCAGGAACCCTGCCCGTGAAAGCAGGGCCACCAGGGCCTGCCATGGCCCCCAGCCCCAAAGCCTCAGCACGGACTCTACCCGGAAGAGGCCGTCAACGACGCGGCCAGTTAAGGCGAGCACCTGCTGAATAAGCACAACAGGGTCGGACAGACACTCAGATGCCACAGGAAGGCCCTGGGATGGCGGAGGCAGAGGCTGGGGTGTGGCACCCACAGGCCAAGGAAGCACGGGTGCTGGGAATCCAGAAGCAGAAGCAGCCAGGAGTGGCCCTGAGCCCTGGGAGGGGCGGCCCTGCCCATGCCTGGCCTTCAGGAGGAGAATGCACCCCATTTCCTACGTCCCCCGTCCGTGATGCTGTGTCCCGCGGCCCAGGACACCGAGGCAGCTGCATTCCCCGTCATCCATCCCAGCCCCAAGGCTGCCCGGAGGTTCCGGGGCTGGGGACTGCATTCAAGGCACAGGAGCTGTGTCCGCCGTGCGGGGCCGGGCATCACATGGTGTCCCCGGGAAAGGCGCAGCAGCCCGGCGGGCGGCCCGCCCCACGACCTGCGCACACGCCCTTGGCACGCATCGAGGAGCACGCGGAGCAGGCCCGCCCCACTCCCACGGCGTGCACGCTGCGGCTGCTGCCTGGACAGCCCCGTGGACACAGCCCAGGGAAGGGCCGCGGTTCAGAGGGCACAGCAGCTCTGTGGACTCACTAACGAGCTCGCACCGCGCTTGGGGACGGGCTGCGGCTGACCACGGCCACGCTCTCAGGCCCCTGCTGTCTGTGTGGTCACGGGCTGTGGGCTGCCCTCACGGGGTCGGAGGCAGGGGCACTGGCGGCACCTGCACGGCCTGCACAGCCTGAGGACCCGCCATCGGACTGGAGGGCACGTCCCCCTGTCAGAGCCACGCTGGGCCATCCACCGGCTGGGGGTCCAGGCGCCCTGGCATGCCCCCAGGAGCCTCGCGTCTCGCAGGAGAGCGGCTACCAGTGGGGGAGGGGCCTGCTCAGTCCCCCGCCTGCCTCCCTCGGACACACCGCAGGGCGGCCTGGGGCCTGGGTTCCATTCTCGGGGTGAGAGTCTGTATTTCGCTCTTTGCCCCCACTGGAGATTATCAGTAGTGTATCCCATGTTATCATCTGAGCACTGATCTATCAAACTACACACAACACTCTACCAAATGGTGACATAAACCTTTGCTCACTGTTCCCAGAACGTGTTCAGGCGTTAGGTTTTCTTCATCTATTCGAGGATAATTTACTTCTTTGGGAAATGGAATCACGGGGTCAAAGCAGAAGGGCTTCCAGGACACCAGATTACTTTCCCAAAAGTTTAGCGTCCTCTAGCTTGCCACCAGCAGCACGTGTTTGTAATTCTTCAATCAGAAAGAGCATTTTGTCGAACTCTTTAGATGCTCTAAACATTTTCACCGGTGGAATAAGTCACCTCTGCACAGGCGACCGCACGTTCCACGGCCACAGCCTGAGCCGCGGCGGTGCCCACCCCTCACTGCGCAGCTGGGCGCTTTCCTGCGTTGCTACGAGTGCTTTATAAACGTCACATTTGAGTGCTGCAAACATAAATTTCCATCCTGTGGCTGGACAATTTATTCCTCCACCGTTCGTCAGAACTTACCGAGTGTCTACGAAACTCCACGCACCGGGAGCTGAGCTCGCCTGGTGCATCGCTGTTACGGCCCTCGCAGGGCCACTGGGCAGGGGCCCCTCCACGGGGGCCTGGGGCCCGGGGCACGTCCCGTGGGCTGCCCGGGGGTTAGAGGACAGGGCACGGGCCCCAGCTTGGGCAGGGCTCAGCAAAGCCTCCTGGAGGGCGCAGCCAGGCTGGCAGATGGACACACAGAGGCCACTGCTCAGGGTGGCCAGGGGCAAAGCCCTGGAAGGGCACGAGGGTGACCATGTGACCAACCCCACGGGCAGGTCAGGGCTGTGGAGGGAGTGAGGAAGCTGGCGGGAGGGGCTTTCGGGCCAGGCCAGGGCTTGTCTGCGCAGCCGGACAGGAGGCCTGCTGAGGGGCTCTGGCTGCAGAGGGCAGGCAGGGAGGGTTTACATTTAGGTGATGGGTTCTAGCGCCCACCTGGCAGAGGGTTTGAGGGGAGCAGCCCCTGCGGGGTCAGAGGGCAGCCCAGCCCAGTGGGAAGTGAAGTGGGCACCATGTGGTGGGGATGGCCTGGTGGACAGTGGAGGGGGCGGCCTGGCGGACAGAGGTGGTCTGCCGACTCGATGTCAGCCTCTCCCCCTCGCCAACGGGATCCCCTCTGCGCCGCGCCCACCCTGCGGCTGGCAGTCAGGCCCCTCATTCCCTGGAAGGAAATGGCGACTGGCAGAGGGTCTCTCTTACTTCCATCTGGAGCACTGAGGGTCACACGTGGTGGGAGCTCCCCAAGAACAGCCGACAGTAGCAGGGAGTGGAGCGGCGAGGACTGGTGCAGCCCTGCCTGACGCCTGCACCCAGCCCTGCCCCGGGAGCCCCAGCGGCCCGGGCAGCACCCCGGGTTCTGACGACGCGCACTGCAGAGCCCCAAGTGTGGCTTGAAGAGGGGTGCGCTGGGGTGACCGGGGCGGGGCGGCGGGTCAGCGGGCCAGGTGAAGGGTGGGCGGGCTGCGGAGCGTCTGGGTGTCAGGGGACGGGGGCGCCCACGTGAAGAGAGCTGGGGGTGGGCAGGTGGAATCACGCCCGGCAGGACGTGTCCAGGTCCTAAGGCTGGTCCGGCGTGTGGGTCTCGGGTGTCAACGGGTCTTGGGCGCCCCGCTGGACGAGGTGGAAGTGGGTCGGGTGGGCCCTCACCCCGCAGGACGACACTTACGAGCAGGGGAGCGCGGGCTCGGGGGCAAGGGGCAGCAGAGCAGCAGAAGCAGACGGCCGCGGGGCGAGGCAGCACTGCTAACAACAATCGCCCCAGGGAGCTGGGCAGCTGGGAGATGGCTGGAGACCCCGAGGCGGACCCTGCAGCCCGGGACCATGGGGCGCAGCTCAGTAGCCCTGCAGGCGGGTGGGCAGGCGCTCGTTTCCCCAGGGGTCCGTGGGACGCGGCAGAGGGTGGCTCGAACCACAGACGACAGGACCGAGCAGGTGCAGACAGGAGTGGGCAGGGAGCACCAGTGATGCAGTAGGCAGAGAAGGGAGCTGGGCGGGCAGCATCCCTGAGCCGGGAAGAATGTCAGCAGGGATGAGTGAGGGCCAGGGCTCTTCCTGGGTGCTGCTTGGAGGCACTGGGGCACTTTGTGAGAGCAAGGGGCTCAAGCCCCAGCTCACCCTGCTGAGCCAGGTGCCCAGGGGCACCCAGGTGCCCAGGGTTGTTCCAGATGCCCGGGTTGTTTCAGGTGCTCAGGGGTGCCAAGGTGCCCAGGGGTGGCCCATGTGCCCAGGTAGCCCAGGTGTCTTCTCTTGTGTCTCCAGCCGCCCCACTGCTCAGCCCTGCCTGATGGCACCATGTGCACCCACCAGGCAGAGGCCAATATTTATGGCCATCTGTTCAACCCCCAGCACTCAGCAGGCACCTCCTGTGGGACGCATGGGCACATGCCCGTTGGGGCTCTGTGCATGGCTGCCCTGGCGCCCGCAGGTGCATCTTGATGCCACACACAGACAGAGCCTCCGGCGCCTGGAAACGAGTGGGTCATGCCCAGCGTTGGATGGAGCCCCATACTCACCGGCCAGGCCTGCCCCCATTAGGCCCCCATGCCGGACCTGCCCCTCCCTCTGGCTGCTTCCACGTGACCGGAGCCTCTGCCTCCCCCTGACTGCCCCAACCCCACAATGCTGCAAAGCCTTAAGGCATTTCAGTGACAACACAAGTGCCTACAAAATCAGCTACAGCACAAGAGCCCATCAGAGTCAGCTACAGACGTGGTCTGCTCTGAAATAATTCTCTCTGGCTACTGACCTGTGAAACTCAGAGCACATGATCTGCTGCAAATACGTAAAGGAGAAACAGACATAGGACACATGTTCTCATAGCCATAGGAGAAATCGAAAGGAAAAAAGGGGTCACTGGACCCAAGAGTTCCAAAAACCCACAGGGCAATCTCCACTGAATAACATAACAGCTTCCTGCAGGCACAAGGGGCCTCAGGAAAGTAACATAAGAGGGAAGAAGAAAGGACAGGAAAAGGGACAATAGCCAACACGGCTGGACGCTTGGCCAACATCAGTTTCCCCATCTTCTTTGTTAGCAGAACCACAACTTGTTTGGGAAGGAAATGAGTTCAGCTAAAGCGATGCATCTGTGGGCTCCCTTGCAGCCACGGGTGTCAGTAAGACTTAAGGGGAATTAACTGCAGGGAGGTTTCTGGGAAATGACGCCTAAAAGCACAGATTCAGACGGCGTAAGTGTCTTTTGCCTTGATCCATACTCCTTCCCTCCTTCTCCTACGCAGATCTAGGGCTCAGAGCCTGGGGTGGAGCAGCCATCATGTGACCCTGAGGTTGAATGCCACACAGTACAAACAGGGACTCAGGCTCATCAGGTCTCCTACCAGCTCTCTGGTTTCACATCACAGGACACACAGCAGGCACTATGCGGCTAAGCCGTTTGGTTCAGTTTCTGAAACCTGCAGCTGACTCTGGTCTTCGCCAATACAGGACGGAATCGCGTGGAGCCCAGCCCCTCAGGGACTCTCAGTTCTCTAACCTGGAGAAGCACAGGGTCAGTGGAAGAACGAGAGGCCACTGCCCAGGGAGGTCAGAGGCTCCCCATCAGCTCCTACGGCCAAAAACCCGACAGGAAGCAGCCGGCACTGCCAGCCGTCGAGAAGGGCCTCCTAAATTTCTCTGCACCCCCAGAGTCATCTCACACTTGGCCAAGACCCTCTTCTAGCTCACAATACCTGGGGTGTGTGGGCGGCTGCGATTCTTCAACTTGGAAGGAAGCAAGGCTTTCAGGCTCGCTTTGAGTCAGTGATTTCCATCTGTCACAGCAACTTAGGCCAATATTCAGAGAGAAGAAATGTCTGAACGGGCAGGATGCTGGGTGCGAGCCAATCTGAGAGGAAGAGGCAAAGCAGAGGAGCCGCCGGTAGGAGGAAGGGGGCTGGACTCACAGCAAGGTCGAGTGGGGACAAGGGACGCAGTGGGAGGGTTGGCCTGGGAACAGCCAGGAACAGCTTAACCCACAACGTAAAGTTCCAGCCTAGCCGAGCGCCAGCCATTCAGGACACACATCCTCCTGGACAGTCAGACACACGCCCTCCCAGACACGGTCTCCAGGTCACACGTCCTCCCAGACACAGTCTCCAGGTCACACGCCCTCCCAGACACGGTCTCCAGGTCACACGCCCTCCCAGACACGGTCTCCAGGTCACACGTCCTCCCAGACACTGTCTCCAGGTCACACGCCCTCCCAGACACGGTCTCCAGGTCACACACCCTCCCGGATACTGTCTCCAGGTCACACACCCTCCTGGGACACCGTCTCCAGGTCACACGCCCTCCAGGTCACAGTCTCCAGGTCACACATCCTTCCAGACACTGTTTCCAGGTCACACGCCCTCCCGGATACTGTCTCCAGGTCACACACCCTCCTGGGACACCGTCTCCAGGTCACACGCCCTCCAGGTCACAGTCTCCAGGTCACACATCCTTCTGGACACTGTCTGCAGGTCACACGTCCTCCCAGACACTGTCTGCAGGTCACACGTCCTCCCGGACACTGTCTCCAGGTCACACGCCCTCCCGGACATGGTCTCCAGGTCACATGCCCTCCCGGACATGGTCTCCAGGTCACACGCCCTCCCGGACATGGTCTCCAGGTCACATGCCCTCCCGGACATGGTCTCCAGGTCACACGACCTCCCGGATACTGTCTCCAGGTCACACGCCCTCCAGGTCATAGTCTCCAGGTCACACGTCCTTCCAGACACTGTTTCCAGGTCACACGCCCTCCCGGATACTGTCTCCAGGTCACACGCCCTCCTGGGACACCGTCTCCAGGTCACACGCCCTCCAGGTCACAGTCTCCAGGTCACACATCCTTCTGGACACTGTCTCCAGGTCACACAACCTCCCAGATACTGTCTCCAGGTCACACGCCCTCCAGGTCACACGTCCTTCCAGACACTGTCTCCCGGTCACACGCCCTCCTGGATACTGTCTCCAGGTCACACGCCCTCCAGGTCACAGTCTCCAGGTCACACGACCTTCCGGACACTGTCTCCAGATCACACGTCCTCCCGGACACTGTCTCCAGGTCACACGTTCTCATAGACACTGTCTCCAGGTCACAGTCTCCAGGTCGCACGTCCTCCCAGATACTGTCTGCAGGTCACACGTCCTCCCAGACACTGTCTGCAGGTCACACGTCCTCCCGGACACTGTCTCCAGGTCACACGCCCTCCCGGACATGGTCTCCAGGTCACATGCCCTCCCGGACATGGTCTCCAGGTCACACGACCTCCCGGATACTGTCTCCAGGTCACACGCCCTCCAGGTCATAGTCTCCAGGTCACACGTCCTTCCAGACACTGTTTCCAGGTCACACGCCCTCCCGGATACTGTCTCCAGGTCACACGCCCTCCTGGGACACCGTCTCCAGGTCACACGCCCTCCAGGTCACAGTCTCCAGGTCACACATCCTTCTGGACACTGTCTGCAGGTCACACGTCCTCCCAGACACTGTCTGCAGGTCACACGTCCTCCCGGACACTGTCTCCAGGTCACACGCCCTCCTGGGACACCGTCTCCAGGTCACACGCCCTCCAGGTCACAGTCTCCAGGTCACACATCCTTCTGGACACTGTCTGCAGGTCACACGTCCTCCCAGACACTGTCTGCAGGTCACACACCCTCCCAGACACTGTCTCCAGGTCACACAACCTCCCAGATACTGTCTCCAGGTCACACGCCCTCCAGGTCACACGTCCTTCCAGACACTGTCTCCCGGTCACACGCCCTCCTGGATACTGTCTCCAGGTCACACGCCCTCGCGGGGCACCGTCTCCAGGTCACACGCCCTCCAGGTCACAGTCTCCAGGTCACACGACCTTCTGGACACTGTCTCCAGATCACACGTCCTCCCGGACACTGTCTCCAGGTCACACGTTCTCATAGACACTGTCTCCAGGTCACAGTCTCCAGGTCGCACGCCTCCCAGATACTGTCTCCAGGTCACACGCCCTCACGGACACCAATTCCAGGTCACACGCACTCCCAGACACTGTCTCCAGATCACACGCCCTCCCGGTCACAGTCTCCAGGTCACACGTCTTTCCAGACACTGTCTCCAGGTCACACACTCTCCAGGTCACAGTCTACAGGTCACATGTCCTTCCGGACACTGTCTCCAGGTCACACGCCCTCCCGGACACAGTCTCCAGGTCACATGTCCTCATAGACACTGTCTCCAGGTCACAAGTCCTCCCAGACACCGACTTCAGGTCACACGCGTACCCAGACACCATCTCCAGGTCACACGCCCTCCCGAACACCGTCTCCAGGTCACATGCCCTACTGGACACCGTCTCCAGATCACATGTCCACCCAGACACCGTCTCCAGGTCACACGCCCTCCCGGACACAGTTTCCAGGTCACAGTATCCAGGTCACACGTCCTCCCAGACACTGTCTCCAGGTCACACGTCCTCCCGGACACTGTCTCCAGGTCACACGCCCTCCGGGGGCACCGTCTCCAGGTCTCACGTCCTCCCAGACACTGTCTCCAGGTCACACGCCCTCCCGGGGCACCGTCTCCATGTCACACGCCCTCCCGGGGCACCGTCTCCAGGTCTCACGTCCTCCCAGACACTGTCTGCAGGTCACACGCCCTTCCGGGCACAGTCTCCAGGTCACATGCCCTCCCAGACACCGTCTCCAGGTCACACACCCTCCTTGACACCGTCTCCAGGTCACACACACTCCCAGATACCGTCTCCAGGTCACACGCCCTCCTAGACACTGTCTCCAGGTCACACACCCTCCAGGACACGGTTTCCAGGTCACACGCCCTCCCAGACACTGTCTCCAGGTCTCACGTCCTCCCAGACACCGTCTCCAGGTCACACGCACTCCCGGACACCGTCTCCAGGTCACACACCCTCCTGGACACCGTCTCCAGGTCACACACACTCCCAGACACCGTCTCCAGGTCACACGCCCTCCTGGACACTGTCTCCAGGTCACACGCCCTCCAGGACACGGTTTCCAGGTCACACGCCCTCCCAGACACTGTCTCCAGGTCACACACCCTCCCAGGGCACCGTCCCCAGGTCTCACGTCCTCCCGGACACGGTCTCCATGTCATACGCCCTCCCGGGGCACTGTCTCCAGGTCTCACGTCCTCCCAGACACTGTCTGCAGGTCACACGCCCTCCCGGACACTGTCTCCATGTCACACGCCCTCCCAGGGCACTGTCTCCAGGTCACACGCCCTCCCAGACACTGTCTCCAGGTCACACACCCTCCCAGGGCACCGTCTCCAGGTCTCACGTCCTCCCGGACACTGTCTCCATGTCACACGCCCTCCCAGGGCACTGTCTCCAGGTCACACACCCTCCCGGACACTGTCTCCAGATCACACGCCCTCCCAGTCACAGTCTCCAGGTCACATGTCCTCCCAGACACTGTCTCCAGGTCACATGCCCTCCTGGGGCACTGTCTCACAGGACAGCCCTACACCCTGGTGACATGCCCCTGGTATCCATGCAGAGGGGTCAGCCACAGCATAGGCTGCATTAGTCAGAGCTCCCCAGCACCCGCTGAAAACAACAAGAACGTTCAATTAAACCACATCAACTTAGAGAAAGCAATAAATAACTACAATGGCAGGTAACTGGGAGGATTAAAGTGAGGGGAAAATGGGATTCCAGAAACAGAGAGCATTCAAATTGCTTTTTCCCCAGGGGGCATTCTCTCTGCCACAGATTTGAAATTTCAAACGCAGAGCAAATAAATCAAAGAAGCCAACTAGGAATCATTCCTTCCAAAAGTGGGGGCTCCAAAGGGGTGCGTCCTCAGGAAGTGGGAACCCCTGGGCCACACGTGTGTGTTCGTGCCATCCTGGCCTGCCCGAGTCACCCTCCAGCCTTGCACGTGGATTCACTCGGACTCCACTGACAAGACCCAGCCTGCGAGAAGCCAATGCGAGTCCTCTCAGGAAAGTATTTCATCCTGAGCCTTGAATTACGCCCACAAGCTAGTGACAATGACAATGACCAGCACACAGTCGAAGATACCACAAACAGACGAGGCCCAGGGAACGAGAACCAACAGAAACACAGCAGGGCTGGCAGCTGGGTGCTGCTGTAGGGGGGTGTGCGCTCCCTGTGCCTGGATATCAAGCTCTCCTCGGTCTCCCATCACTGCCTTCTTGGCAGGCGGGACTCACTCCACCTGCAGCAGAGAAGCACTCCAGCATGGTGTCCCCATGTGCCATGACCTTGGCTTTCCCCATCACGAGGCGAACAGGCCAGATGGAACCATGGACATAGCATCAAGCTGCCACGAGCTTCCGCATCTCTTTCTTTATAAAAATTTAGACAAATTTAACATGTCTGTCCATTAATTTTAATGGTTACAAAGTGGAGATAAAAATAAGAGGCCCTGACTCCCCTTTGTACATAATATCTCTCTCTTCCCACTTCAGTTTTAACCACTTTCTCCAAATACAACAGCTAATTGCACTGCAGACAGGTTTTGTAAGAATCCTGAGGGACCAGAGCTAATACCATGTTGTCAATAGTGAAAAGAAGGACCCCCCTTCTGAAGGTGGGAAGTCATGAATATCTGTCGGCCATGGCAATACCTGTAAAATATATTCTCACTGAAACTAATATAGTGCTTGATAAATCTGCACACATAATCACTGTCCACTGTGTTCAACTGCTATGAAAGTGCTGGGGCCAACGCCAGGGAGATAACGCATGACTGGAAATATCTGGTGAAACACATTTCCCGCTCCTTTCTCTCACTTTGTAAAATGAACGTGGGCTGTGGGCTGTCATGCAGCCTGCTCCTTGCAGCAGTAAATGCCAACCTGCCCCAGATTTGGGTCTAACTATTGCTGGGGAGCACGGATGGGTCATGTGGGAGCCCCGTCCACTGCCATGGGGCCTGTCCATCCCCAGCTCTGTCCTCTGATGCAGGACCTCCCTGGTTCCACTAGGTTCAGCTGTCTGCTCAGAGGCAGACTCTGGACTCTCCTGGGAAGTGCTTGTCCTGGGGGAGCACTGGCCTATTCATAGACTAGCAGCACTGAGCTTTTTCAATCCCCAAGGTGAAAGGGCTCAGCTCAGCCCCGGAACTCACGGAAGTCCTATACCTTGGGAAGAGAAGTGGGGACGTGGGCCCTGTCATCAGGGAGCCCACAGTGGGTGGGGTCCAATGACCGGCCCTCCCTTCGGGTGCTTGCTAGGGTCACTGTTGAAGTCCTGGTGATAATTAATAATCGGTGCCCAATCATTGCTCATTGGATGGATGAATGCGTGAACTAACGGGGAGCCCCGACCTCCTAGAGAAGGAATGAGGTTAACGGTAGTGTTCCCCAGAGCCCCCCAAAGTGTGCGTATCGTTACAAGCCCACCATCAACTCCCTCTGCCTAGGGTGGGACCAGGGGGGGAGCTGCAGGTGCGGGTGGGCAGGCGCCTGCCAGGCTCCACCCCCCTGACCCAGCGCAGCCAGGCTGGAGCAAGGTAGCTGAGGCCAGCAGCGCCCACTCAGCACACCCATGGGCAGCGGCCATGGGCTCTTCACCCCTCACCCAGGGGCGCCCCTGAGGAAACCACGGGCCCCCCACCTCCATGGGAGCTTCCCTTGAGTGCCCAGACCCCTTCTGCGGTGGGTTTGGGAGCTGCAGGGCTGCTCCTCAGCCTTGCGGGCCTGAGGGGTGAGGAGAGTATGTGAGCATCACTGACAGGCCTCCCAGTCGGGATTGACCCGGAACAGGTGCCAATGGGGTCCCTGCTTCTCGGGTCCTGAGCCCAAAGTGCCCTGGCATGGAACTGGATTCTGGGCCATCCCAGAGGTGGGAGGGCCCTCGGGAGAAGGAAACGCGGAGAGCCTGGAGCTCAGGCACTTGCCCTGTCTTTTCTCCTGATCTCTGGACAGCTGCTCTAGGTCTCCACCCAACAGCTGCCAGGGAGACAGAAAGGAACCTGATGAGCTCTGCAGCCCAGGAGGGAGGGCGTGCCCCACAGCTGTCTTCTCAAGGGCAGCGTCTGTGTCTCATGCCTCTGATGCCAAGTGGCTGCCCTTCAGCCGGGCCCCTAAACCAGGATGAGGCCCACAGCCCCATCCATGCCAGATGGCTGGGGGAAGGTCTGCTGGTGCCCACCTCCACGTGTGGCACTGGGCCCCATCTGGCTTCCAAGCCTTATCTCCTATCCAGACATTCCCGATCCATCTTCCTTTGCTCAGTGGTTTGCTTTGCTCACTTTATCTTGGCTGGCATTAACTGCCTCCCATATTCATCCATAGAACCATCCACCCAACCATTCATCCACCCATAAACCCGTCCACCCATCCACCCACCCACCCACCCACCCATCCACCCATCCACTCACCCAACACTCATCCATCCGCCCACCCACCCGCCCACCCACCCATCCATCCATCCACCCATCCATCCACACATAAACCCGCCCACCCGTCCACTCACCCAACACTCATCCATCCATCCAACACACCCACCCACCCATCCACCACACCCACCCACCCATACATACACACCCATCCATCCATCCACACATCAATCCAGCCACCCATCCACTCACCCAACACTCATCCATCCGCCCACCCACCCACCCACCCACCCATCCATCCATCCACCCATCCATCCACACATCAACCCACCCACCCATCCGCCCACCCACCCACTCACCCATCCATCCACCCATCCATAAACCACCCCCACCTATCCACCCATCCATACATACACACACATATGTCCGTCTACCAGTCCATCCATCCATTCGTCCATCCCTCCATAAACCCATCCATCCATCCACCCACCCACTCATCCACCCACCAGCCCACCCACCCATCCATATAGCTGACAGATACTTATTGCATCTCTACTATGTGACAAGCATCATGCTATCTGTTCAAATCACACCCCTTTGCAACTCTTTTCTTTCCTTCTGTCTTTGCTAGCATTTCTGAGGACCAACTGTGTGTTGGGCCAGGGACTGCCCACGCATGATCTTGTTTCATCTCAACAACCCTATCGTGGGAAGACAGCCATTCTTCACACATCACAGCCATGGAACCAGGGCTCACAGAGGTGCAGTGATGTGCCCAAGGTCACCTGGTGGGGACGTGGAGTCTCATCTGTCTTCTGTGCAGCTCAAACTCCTCTTCTTCCCTGAAGCCCTCCTGACCTGCCAATTGAAGCAGTCGTCCCCCTGTGCTCTTCTGAGTTTCCTGCATCACAGGTGGCGGGCTGCCTTCAGTGGCAGATCATCCTGGGTGGCTGCCCCCGCCGGACCATGAGCTCTCAGAGGAGTGGGTCTCCACACAGCACAGAGGCCCTTCTAGAATAAGCTGTGCATCGGAATCTGCCATCTCCTGGTCACCCCCAGCCCCGCCGTCCCACGGCAGCCTGCAGTCCACACACTCGTCTCATTTCCCGCAGGGCTGGGCAGGTGGACCGCGGATGGCAGGGAGGAAGACCAGCACGGAAGGAAACAGGAGCGGAGGCGTCTCGGGGTCAGCCCGGGCACTGTGTCTGCACGCACCTGTGCCAGGCATTGCTCCAAGCGCCACCTGCTCCTCATCGAACGCTCACCACAAGCTGGGAGGCAAGTGCGATTATCTCCTTTTCAGGGAGGCCGAGACTGAGGCAGGAGGCGAGTGAAGCGAGCACAGCGACCCCGGAAGGGGTGGCTGGGCTCAGGCCTGGCCTTTCTCCAGAACGTGCTTCTCCTGCCACTGCGAGGGGCTCGCCCATGTCCCCAGGGGCCACCAGCAAAGACCAGCACATGAACGCTTAACAGGCATTTTCATGGTTTTCTCAAAATACTGTGAAAATAGTCCTTCGCTAAACCTGGCCTCTTTCTGTGGTTTTCTTACTCGGAGATAAGATCGAGGCTTGCTGGTTTTCAGATTGGAGCTACACGCAGAGCAGATCTGGCTGAAATATTCGGTCCTTTTCACTGTCAGAGATGGGAGAGAGAGCGACCTGACCCCTGCCTGGAGATGCCCGGGTGCAATCCCAGCTGTGCCCTGGCCTGACAGGCCTCACCCTGCCCTGGCCCTGGCTGGTAAAACGAGGCTGCTGTGGGGACTGGCGCATCCCCGCCACAGGGCAATCTGCTCTGGGGCATGCACCGCGAGGCTGGGCGGGCAGGGCTGGAGACACGTGCTGACGGCGGCGAGGGCAGGCGCCTTCCCCGGGTGCCTGTGCCCCACACCCCACCCGCAATGCGCCCCAAGTCCCCCACGCTTTCCGCCTGCTGCGCCTGGTGTGCATGTCAGCCTCCTTCCTCAGCGCCCCTCCCCCTCCTCGGGCCCAGCCCCCCCAGCCGCCGGCCCTCCCCACGCGGCTCCCAGGCTCTGCACCCCTCCCCAGCCCCCAGGCCCACTGTGGAGGGGGTGGGTCAGGGCCCTGAACACTGACCGGCCGCGACTCATTTTACAGCACACATTCGGAAACAGCCCCATTCTGGAAAGAAACACGGATGGCCCGTAGCCACACCTATGATTTCTTAAGGTCCGCAAAACGGGGAGTAAAAAGAAAGCCAAGTGCCATCCTCCGTTCCAGGGACGGTCGGTTTCCTGCTCCCCTGAGGAAGTGGACGACAGGACAGGACATTCCAGGATGTTCCAGGACGTTCTGTCCCCCTCACCCCTTCAGCACACAGCCCGAAGCCGCGGGGCGCTGTCCACGGTGCTGACCCCCTCCCTCCTCTCCTTCCTCTCCCCACTCCCCGCTCCGCACGCCCGCCGCCTACGAACTCGCCGCCCTTTTCCCATCTTACAAGTAACACCCTCTCCTACCCCACCACCCACCACTGACCCTCCTTTCAATGTCCCCCTGACCACTTTTAGTTGGTCGTAACTAGTACCAAGAGGTGGAGGCCACAGACACTGCTAAAACCCTACAATGCACAGGCCAGGGGAGTTGTCCAGCCCAAATGTCCCATCCTGCTTTACAGCAGAGCTCCTGCAAGGAACTGCCTGGCCGGTGGTCTCTCTTCTCTTGGCCCCAAGCCCTCTTCCTAGACAATGCCACACTGTGGTAGCCAACGCCAGACCCAGCCCTCAACGGACCAGACCCACCAGAGGCTGTGAGCAGGGCAGGCCGCTGGTCTCCCTGTTCCTACAGAAGGGCCCAGGACCCTGTCCTTTCTGTGACCACTCACTCTCCAGGCCAGGTAGTGCCACAAAGCCTCGGGACTCCCAGCAGCCAGCGTGAGTCAGCAACTGCTGAATGGACACAATTCCCAAATGGACACAATTCCCAAATGGACACAAGACCCAAATGGACACAATTCCCAAATGGATACAATTCCCAAATGGATACAAGACCCAAATGGACACAATTCCCAAATGGATACAAGACCCAAATGGACACAATTCCCGAATGGACACAAGACCCAAATGGACATAATTCCCAAATGGACACAATTCCCAAATGGATACAAGACCCAAATGGACATAATTCCCGAATGGACACAAGACCCAAATGGACATAATTCCCGAATGGACACAACTCCCGAACAGACACAACTCCTGGATGGATGGAACACCCTAATGGACAGAACCCCCGAACAGACGCAACTCCTGGATGGATGGAACACCCTAATGGACAGAACCCCCGAACAGACGCAACTCCCGGATGGATGGAACCCCCAAACGGAAGCAATTCCCAAAGGACAAAACTCCTCGACACAACTCCCGAGTGGACGCAGCTCTTGAACTCCCGAATGGATGGAGCTCCCAAATGGATGGGGGTCCTGGATGGATGGACTTGTGAATGGACGGAGCTCCTGAAAGGACGTGTCCAGCAGAATCCCAGGCCCAGGCTGCACCCCGGCCGCTGGCTCCTCACACTGTCAGGCTGGGGGTGGGGGAGGACCCTTGTCCCTCCAGCTCAGACCAAGCCCCAAGACCGCCCCCCCCAGGATCCTTTTGTCACACTCCACGTCTGGTCATCACGACTCTGGCCGCTTTGTCTTCACAGCACCTGACCACGTCCAGCACCCCGGCCAGCCCTGGCCCCTGCCTGTGCCGCTCTTTTTCTGGATTACGGCCTCCATGGAGGAGGCGAGTTGAGCAGGGGCCTCACCCAGAGGCACTCTGAAAGGTCCCCGAAGCTCACTGATGAAGGAGAACAGTCTCTCAGTGCAATGTTTAGAAAATGAAATCAAGGCAAAAAGTCCACAATGAACAAGTATCGAAACTGCGAGGGGGGACGGGATCCAGGAGCTTTGAGAGGCGCCGCCCTGGGCCGGGAGGAGGCAGCCGCGCCCCTCGGGGGGCTCGCTGAGCAGGCACTTGTGATTCTTTAATAGCTATTCCTTCTAGAACAATAAGGCAGCCCAAAAATATTCAAACTCAGGCACACTAAAGCTCAAACGTTATTTTAATTTTAAATATTTTATTTATCCCCCAAAGAGAGTTTATTCTAATTTTGCTTTCTAGGCTTTGATAGAAGCAAATTCATATTTCTTTCCACTACTTTAATGTTCCAGAAAAAAATTAACCATTAATAAGTAGCTAAAAACACCCACTTTCTGTCCTGCCTGGGCCCGCGCAGGCGGCCCCCTGCCCAGTGCCTGACCCTCCTGCTGCTCCTGCCAGGGCCGGGGGGGTCCACGTCACGCGTCCGGCCCGCATGCTGCCCGGCCCCGTGGCTTCCACCCTGTCCACGCAGCCCCCCAGGCCTGCGGCCTCCACCCTGTCCACGCAGCCCCCCAGGCCTGCGGCCTCCACCCTGTCCACGCAGCCCCCCCAGGCCCGCACCCTCCCTGGCTTTAGGTCTCTCCTTCCTGCCGCCTCTCGGGCCCTCGGCAGAGGGTGGGCACCTCCAGTGACACTGTCTCCTGACCCACTGTCTTCTGTGGCTGTCATCGTCAGATACTCTGTGTCTTTTGCTTATTGCAGCCGGCAGAATAACGCCCGAGACACCCACGCCCCAGGGCCTGTGAGCATATGGCCTCATGGGGCAAAAGGGCTGCGGCTGCTCCGCCGACTCAGGAGACAGAGGAGACCCTGGGCAGGTGCGTCAGGGAAGACGTGCATGTGGAGATGGTACAGAGGAAGCAGGCCTGCTGTGGGAAGAGGTGGGGGCCCGGGCAGAGGCAGGCAGGTGGCCTCCACACCCTCCCCAGAGCCCCAGGTGGAGCTACCCTTGGACCGTGTCCGGGCCCCGTGAGCCCTGGAAGGAGGAGCCTCCAGGGTCGCCAGATGGAGGTGTGTCTGCGGCGTGGGCAACTCATGAACACAGCAGCCGCCAGCTCTTCATGCACCCTGAACACAATGCCTCATGGGTTTCCCAAGACTGCTACAAAGATGAATTTTCGACAAATCCAGTTTGTTTTAAAACAGCAAAGAAAACTTCCTTTGCCTTGCAAAGGCAAAGGGTTTGAGTGCAGAGCCTGTCCTCACAGGCTGCCCCACGAGAAAGTCACGCGGTGCCCCACATCGCGTGCCAGCACTGGCCCCGCAGTGCTCACAGCCTCCTCTCAGGGCTGACGCCAGGCTCGGGGTTACGCCCGTGTCTCTAGCGATACCCCCACCAGGGGCCTCCAAGGAGGGGTAACGGGGCCACTGGCCGAGCCGCACTCTGAGCCCCTGGACATCACCTCCGGACGCCTGCCCGGAACACCAGCATTTCCACACCTTCCACGAACCCTGGAGGGGCAGGAGGCAACCAGCCAGGTGACCGGAGAGTGCCCAGGGCTGGGGGCAGCAGGGGGAGGGGTCTCTGTAGAACTGCCCCCTCCTGGGGCGCTTTCTTTGCCTGGCATGAGGCCCGCGCCCAGGACAGCATTTTTAAAGAACTATTGTATGCGGCTTATTTATGTGAGAACAAGATGCTGACAGTTCAGCCGCTAAGTGGGGCCATCTGCACAGCCCCGAGGGTCCCTCCCTCCAGGTCAGGTGGCAGCTGGTGCACGGGGCTGGCCAGAGGCAGGGGACCTGGCCCAGAAGAGAGGCAAGGGGGGCAGATGGGGCTTCAGCCTGTTCTCAGAGCTGGGGGCAAGGCCCAGGGAGACCCCCCCACTCTCTCCTGGTCCAGCCCTGACCTCAGACCATCAAGGATGTGAGCTGGATACCGACGTGCAGCAGCCGCACCCTGCCCACACATGAACGGGTCTCCAGATGACCAGCTTGAGGCCGTGCCGGTGGAGCCTGGCCGCGTGAGGATTTCAGGCTCACCCAACCTCCGGGCTGGCCTGGGGGGCCGAGGCCAGTCACCCCTCAAGACTGCATGCGAGTGGCTCAGGGCAGCCACCCCCAATTCTGTCCAGACATCCCCAGTGACCGTGCAGCTGTGGGGCAGGCCCCTGTCCAGCCCCCTGCGATGGGCAGGCCTCCTTCCAACGTGCCTGGCACCTCTGAAGTGACCCTGGCCCTCCCTGGCTCGTACGGGAGCAGACGGCAGAGCCAATGGGGCCGCAAACCTCAGGAGCTGCCCGTCTGGGCTTCTGGCCTGAGACCTGCTGTCTGTCACCGAAGCCAGCTGGGCAAACTTTCTTGGTTTTGTTTACTTTTCTGCCAGACTCTGTGATCTGCAGCCACACACCCCATCGCCCAGCACCGCGCCCCTGCCACGCGGGATCCGTGGCCCCTGGAGAACAGGACGCGGCCCCAAGGCCCACGCTCCATTTCCCCGTGTCCTCAGAAGACCTTCTGTGCTCCAGTCCCAGCACCTTGTCCTCGCTTGGGGGTGAAAATGGAGACTGGGGAGACAGGCAGGCAACCTGGGGCAGGAGGACTCTCCGACGACGCAGCGGCACGGGCCCAGGGCTCCTCCTGCAGGCCCGATGGCAGCGCAAAGCTGAAAACCGAGGGTGTGGCTGAAACGGGGGCGGCAGGCCTGCTCCTGCCCAAGGCCGCCTGGAGAAGCCGCGCCAAGCCGCCCCGAGCAGGCCGCCTCACTGCTGCGCTGTTCTCTCCGTGTCATCAGACGGAGCGCACTGCCCTGCGCGGAGAGAGCCCAGACCATCCTCCGCGGATTCCTTGAGCCCACGGGCAGCAGGTCACGAACCCTGATCCTCAGCAGCTCCCTTTAAATGGACTCACTTTCAAAATGAAACTCCGTAGGTACTGGTGTGGGAGAAGAGGTGCAGTCTGCAGACGCGTGGGCGGCACAGGCGAGGGGGGCCCCGGGGAGGGGCCGCGGGGAGGGGCGTAGGGAAGGGCGCGGGAAGGAGAGCGGGAGAGGCCGCAGGGAAGGGCCGAGGGGAGGGGCATGGGGATGGGGCATGGGGAAGGGCCGCGGGGAGGGGCGTAGGGAAGGGCGTGGGGAGGAGAGCCGGAGAGGCCGCAGGGAAGGGCCGAGGGGAGGGGCATGGGGATGGGGCATGGGGAAGGGCCGCGGGGAGGGGCGTAGGGAAGGGCGTGGGGAGGAGAGCGGGAGAGGCCGCGGGGAAGGGCCGAGGGGAGGGGCGTGGGGAGGGGCGCAGGGCCGGGCCCTCACCCACCTAAAGGTAGGTCGAGGGCAGTGCTGAGGGCACGTGGGCGTCAGTCAGGACTTTCTTCTTGGAATCACCGGAAAGACAGCAGGAAGCAGCCCCGGGCGCCATCCACCGTGCTTGGCCTGCGCACCCCTAGCAGTCTCGCGTCCTGCAGCCATGCCGGGGCAGGCGTTCCAAATGCACCCTGCGCCCCACGCACCAGGCCTGGACCCTCATCACCCTCGCCAACCCCTTCCACCGTCACAAGAACCCTCAGAGCTCCGTCCGCCCGTCCCTGCTCTATGGATGAGGAAACCGAGGCTCAGAGAGGACCTGGGCCTCGCCAGGGCCTCTGGTGCGTGCTGGGGCCAAGCTGGGACAGCAGCCGCGCTCCTGGCACCCAGGGGGCAGGGCCAGCGATGCAGCCAAACCCCGCCACCACGCTGCACGTGCTCAGAGCAAAGGGTCAGCAGCCCGCGCTGGGTTGAGGCTGGGAGGGTTGGGCCCTGGCGTCGCTCAGCTTATTGGCTTCTCCCCTCATTAGCCGTCGTCTGGAACAGGAGACCCAAGTGGAACTGCAGGTGCGACGTAAGGACTGACCAGCCAGGGAGAAAACACCTGACTATTCCTATGGAAAGGTGGTTGAGGAGGTCCTGGGTGACGCCCTTCCCGCACCTGCCCCCACCCTGCCTGCCTGGAGACGTCCTTTGCCCCCACACCCTACCCAGGCCTGCCCGCTCATGCCTGGGCCTGCGACCTCGTGGCCACTGCACTCATGCTGGGGCTCCCCGTCCTGCCTGGGCCCTTGTCCCCCCATCCTCTTGGGGCCTGATCCTCCTGCACGTCCAGCCTGGGGGAGGCTCCTTGTCTGACTTGGGGCCATCAAGCCCTTGGCACAGACGCAGGGACCTCGGGAGTGGCCCCACGGGATGCGACACGGCTTGAGGGACAGGCAAACCCCTCCCCAGTGAGCCCGCGGGAAACGGACGCGGAGTTCACGTCGCGTGCAGTGGCCTGGGGGTACCAGGCTGCCCGGGCCACACTGTGAGGCCCGGTCCAGCCACAATGCAGACAGGAGCGTCTGCTTCCTGCAGACGGCAGCTGGGGGGACGTGTCAGCCGTGCCCACATGCTACTCCCCAGGTCCAGGGGCTGAACAGACTCAGCCCTGGGGCAAAGCCGGTCGCGTTGGGGCCCGGGACAGGCTGGCTGCAGGGGCTACCCCTCCGCCCAAGACCTGCCCAGGCTCCCTCCCCACCTGCCCGGGCCCTCCCCACCTGCCCGGGCCCCCCTCCTACCTGCCCGGACCCTCCCCACCTGCCCGGGCCCCCCTCCTACCTGCCTGGACCCTCCCCACCTGCCCGGGTCTCCCTCTTACCTGCCCGGACCCTCCCCACTTGCCCGGGCCCTTCCCACCTACCCGGGCCCTTCCCACTTGCCCGGGCCCCCCTCCTACCTGCCTGGACCCTCCCCACCTGCCCGGGCCCTCCCCACCTGCCCGGGCCCCCCTCCTACCTGCCTGGGCCCTCCCCACCTGCCCGGGCCCCCCTCCTACCTGCCTGGGCCCTCCCCACCTGCCCGGGACCCCTCCTACCTGCCTGGGCCCTCCCCACCTGCCCGGGTCCCCCTCTTACCTGCCTGGACCCTCTCCACCTGCCTGGGCCCTCCCCACCTGCCCGGGCCCCCCTCCTACCTGACTGGACCCTCCCCAACTGCCCAGGCCCTCCCCACCTGCCTGGGTCCCCCTCTTACCTGACTGGACCCTCCCCACCTGCCCAGGCCCTTCCCACCTGCCCAGGCCCCCCTCCTACCTGCCCGGACCCTCCCCACCTGCCCGGGCCCCCTCCTGGGGGTGGAGCCTAGAAGGTGGCTCGGCCAATCGCCTGGAGCCACCCTGGAGGCCTGCGGAGGGACTGCTGAGGTAGAAATTTAGAGAGACTTATTTTGTCAAGTTTCCAGCCAATGAAGGGTAAACTGTCCTTTCAGCTGAGCTGGACGTGCAATCACTCGCCTGCACGCTGTGCCTCGGCGCGTGCAGCAGTCGTTCCTAGAAGTGCAGGCCAGCACTGCAGCAGGTGTGGAGCTGCCCAGTGTGGGCGGCTGTGGCCGCTCCCCACCCGGGTCTGCGTGCTGGCCTGAGTCCAGGCAGTGCCCACCGCCCTGCAGGCCCATGGACGGCGGGCACAGGGGAGGAGGGACACGCAGGCCCAGGGGCCGCCCACAGGCTCTGGGCGAGTGACGGGGCAGCCACGTGCGCCTGGCCCGGGGCCGAGGGTGTGGGGACCATGCAAGCAGCGCACACCGGGACTTGTCTCTGGCCACGGCCACTTTGACCGCACAGAAGGGACGGTGTCGCTCAGAGGGCTGAGGGCGGAGGAGCTGAAGCAGCAGCGCCTCGGAACCAGGGGCCAGCTTGAAATGTGATTGTACTGCGCTTGCGGGCGGCAGTCACGTCACTGACAAGGAGGCCTTAGGGATCACCTGCCTAGAAGCCCCTCCTCAGGGAGCCCTCCTGGGTGCGTCGGGGAGACCCGAAGGAGCGCACTGGGACAGGGCGGGCGCGATGGACAGCTGGACGCCTTTCCGGCCCTGAGAACCTCAGGCCCTCCGCTGTCCCCATGGCCGAGACGGCTGTCCCCATGGGGGAGCTGCCAGGGGCTGCAGAGCACTCTGGTGGGCTTTGACCTCCCGGCCGGCTCTCCGCTGTGATGTCCGCCTCCCACCGGGCAAACAGCCTCACCTAGGCCCATTGGTGGGGGGTCCTGGACACCCCCCCCATAGCCAGAGGGACGAAGCACAGTAGGGGCACGCCCTGGCATCCTTGCTGCTTTCCTCCCATCTCCATCTTCTGGCCGTGCCACCCGGGACGGGCCAAGGTCTTTGTAACCCGGGGCCGAGACCGCGGCTTGCATCCTGTGTCCGGCGAGAGCCCCGGGGTGCCCAGGTGGGGGAAGGCCCAGGAGCGCAGCCCTGCCCGCCGCGTGACCGTCCCTCCACCCCTCCCTCAGGGCCCCCACACAGCCTCAGAGCCTGGGCAGGCCTGTGTCCCAGCAGAGCAGAGGCTGGGGTGGCCCCAGAGGGCGCTGTCCACTCAGGCTGCAGGAGCCCTCGGGCTCCTGACCCCAGGGGAAGGTAGGAGGTAGCGCTGGCGTGGGGCCCTCTCAGCCGCCTCCCTTCGGGAGCGAGGAAGGAGCAGGCCTCGGGCTCAGAGCTTTCCGGTGAAATTTAATAAGGATCACTTTGTCTTCCCGGCGCTTACCTGTATGGTCACCTTCGATTTGTGGGTGCCGTGGTGACATACAGCCTTCCTTTAAAATGCATTTATTTAAGCAAAAACAACGCATTTTTACAGAAAAATCCACTTCACCCATGTCACAAACATGCACGGAACGCTACGCATGCCCCAGGCTCGGGACAGAGACACACTCCCCACCCTCAGAGTCGCGACAGCACCAGCCTCGTGCACAACCAGGAATCATCACGTTACGCAAACTTCTGAAGTGCTCAGAGCCGGCCGTCCCTGGGGAGGGGACCCCACCACTGCACCTTCTTAGACGTGAGGCTTCGACACGCATAGCCACGGTGTACCCCAGACACGCGTCGTGTCCACTGTCCTCTGTCCTCCATCCTCCGTCCTCCGTCCTCTGTCCTCTGTCCTCCATCCCCTGTCCTCTGTCCTCTGTCCCCTGTCCTCCGTCCTCTGTCCTCCATCCCCTGTCCTCCGTCCTCTGTCCTCCGTCCTCTGTCCTCCGCCCCCTGTCCTCCGTCTTCCGTCCTCTGTCCTCCGTCCTCTGTCCTCCGTCCCCTGTCCTCCGTCTTCCGTCCTCCGTCCCCTGTCCTCCGTCCTCCGTCCTCCGTCCCCTGTTCTCCGTCCTCCGTCCTCCATCCCCTGTCCTCCGTCCTCTGTCCTCCGTCCCCTGTCCCCTGTCCTCCGTCCTCCGTCCTCCGTCCTCCGTCCCCTGTCCTCCGTCCTCCGTCCTCCGTCCTCCATCCCCTGTCCTCTGTCCTCCATCTTCTGTCCTCTGTCTGCCATCCTTTGAGCACGTGTGCTGCCCACTGCCCACTCTCCGCTGTCCGCTGTCCACTGCTGCCACCACTAACCTCACTCAGGCCTCGCGGGCTCCCACCGCCCACCGTGGGCCTGCTGGGGGTCAGCAGGGTTCTGCCCTCGGGTCTTCCTCGGGGATCCGGGCTCCCAGGGCTTCGCCTGGGAGGGGATGGGACTTAGCGGCAGCCCGGCGGCTCTGAAGCAGCTCTAGGGGCCTGGCCGCAGCGAGGAGACGCGGCCAGCAGTTGCTGAACTGGACAGAGGGAAAGGCCTCGGCGGCGGGGCACAGCGGGCTCCTGTAGCCGCTTCCCCAACACGGGGCCCTCGGGAGTCTTCCTAAGGCAGAAGCTTGGCTGCCCGGTCGCCTGCGTGGAGATGCTTCTTTTCTCTCTCTGAATCAGGCTTAGAGGTTCTCGAACTTAGGGCTTCTAAATAAGACTGTGCCAGCCGCATGGACAAAGCTATGCATGTTGCATTTGTGCAATTTAAGAGATTTTCAGAAGGAAGAGTTTCTCTGCGAACACTGTTTTTGCCTTGACCACTGAGTTGAGGAGCTAACGCTCAGGGCCTAGAGGATGTGCCGAAGATGAGAGTCCTGAGAACATTCACTCTAGGCTCCTTTCCCCCGGGTCCCGGGTTTGAGCCCACAATATACACACACACTTAGGACTTCTTTGCCAAGGGGACAGACGTCCCCAGTGAAGGTCCTGCTGCAGGCGGGATGTGGGGAAAGGGTCCTGCTTCGGGCCCTGCTCCCCTCCCAGGGGACGCCGGGCCTCTCTCCCAGGACAACCCCTCCCCCCCGCCAGGCTCCTTCAAAGCAGAATAATCCGATATTTCCAGGAAACAGTCACGGCAGAGAAAACCCAGTGACAAATCGATGTAGTTTCAGACTTCTCCCTCTTCTTTCTTAACTCAGTTGGATTTGTATCTGGAGGAGGCTCCCAGGAATCAATTCCACATTTCTTGGGTCTAAGACAGACCGTGATGAAAGTAGCAGCTTCCAGGCTCTTCTGGCAGAGACGCCATAGCAAACTCGGGAGGGGTGAGGTTTCAGGGGCTCCACGTGAACTAACCACCAGAGCCCCGCGCCCTCCTGGGACAGCCTGGGGTGACCCTTAGAAACCTGTTCCTCTTGTCACTTCCAGGAACAAACACTGAATGGTCACTGGGGTTCAGACACTGCCTAAGGCACGGGTCCCATGGGAAGGGATGGCACAGGGGAGCACCTCATCAGAAGAGGGCAAAGGAGAGGGAGAGACACAGAGAGAGAGGATGGGGGGGGGGACAGGAAGGACAGAGAGAGAGGACAGACAGATGGTATAGAGAGATGAGATGCAAAGATACCAGGAAAGATGGGGGCAGCAGCTGGAGGAAGAGACAGGAACGAGGGTGAATGGGGGAGGAGGGTGTTGGTGGGGGGCAGGGAAACAGGAAAGCAGAGCAGAGGAAAGGGAGAGGGGAAGGGGCAGAGAAGAGGAGAATGGAGAGAGGAGGATGACACCGCGAGAAAGGGGAGGAGAGAAGAGCGAGGGAAGGTGGGGGAGGCCAGCAGTGGGATGGGTCCCCTTTCCCGAAGCCCCCCACGTCTCCCCCCCAGTTCTGGGAAGGTGCGCCAACTCCTGGCCTTCAGGCACCAGAGGTCGGTGCTGCCCACCCCGGGGTGAGGAGGGACAGGGCTCAGGGGCGCTGCCTGCCTCCGTGCCGCCGCCAAACGCATGGCCACGAGTGTTTGTGCCAGGACGGGGCAGGTGCCGGCTGCAGGGGACGCAACTCCAGAATGGCCAAGGGCCTGCGTGAACGAACTTTACTCCCCTCCTAGCTTCAGCTGGATAGAAAGGATCAGAAAAGCCGTGAAGCTCAGCAGAACGTCTCCGAGGAGAGTGGGAATGCCGTGGGCGATCACAAGGTGCTTGGGCACCCGGTGACGGCCTCTGACAGTGAGCAAGGCTGCAGATGGCCAGTGCCCAGAGCAGCCCAGCCACGGGTCACTTGGCCTCCCGGGCGAGGGGGCGGCTGTGGGCCCTCACCTGCAGGCACCCCACACCCACAGGCCCCACCAGTTGGCACTTCACACCTGCAGGTACTCCACACCTGCAAGCACTTCTCACCTGTAGGCACCCAACACCTGCAGGCACCCCCACAACTGCAGACACCTCCATACCTGTGGGCACCCACACCTGCGGGCACCTACACCTGAGGGCACCCTCACCTGCAGGCACCTCACACCTGCCGGCACCTACACCTGCAGGCACCTCCACACCTGCAGGCACCCCACACCTGCGGGCACCCTATAACTGCAGGCACCCCACACCTGCGGGCACCCTATACCTGCAGGCACCCTACACCTGCGGGCACCTCCACACCTGAGGGCACCCACACCTGCGGGCACTCTCACCTGCAGGCACCTCCACACCTGCAGACACTCTCACCTGCAGGCACCTCCACACCTGCAGGCACCCCACACCTGCGGGCACCCTATACCTGCAGGCACCCTACACCTGCGGGCACCTCCACACCTGAGGGCACCCACACCTGCGGGCACTCTCACCTGCAGGTACCTCCACACCTGCGGGCACCTCCACACCTGCAGACACTCTCACCTGCAGGCACCTCCACACCTGCGGGCACCTCCACACCTGCTGGCACCCACACCTGCAGGCACCCACACCTACGGGCACCCAAACACACACACCAGGCAGGCAAGATGCAGATGGGCGGCCTGTGTGGTCCCGCTCGCAGACGTCTCCTCCTGGGCCTGTGACTGACCCTCCCTGCGGAGGTGAGCGGTGCTGCTGGTGCAGAGCAGAAGAAAAGCCCACTCGTGGGGACATGCAAAGTTTTCTCTCTCCGTGGAGCCAGCCTAGGAAGTGGCTACTTACTCTGTCTTGCCGCATCCCGAGGTGTGAAAGCACCCATTCCCGCCAGCCGCGCCCTGGCCCTGCCCTGCTGCGACACGGATTCTGGCCCTCACCAGCTCGGACGAAGCAAAGCCCTCCCCACGTGGAGCTGGGCTTTCTGCAGGTACTTTTGGGGACACCAAGGCTCCTCAGCACCACCACCCGAGAGCCCATCTGGGGAGCACCTGCCGAGCACCTGTCTGCCTCCTCCACTGCATTTGACGTACATCACTGGCAGCTTCAAGCTTCTCCATGCCAGAACTTCCTGAAGCAAGCCCTGAGATTCCCTGGGGCAGGGATCTGCCCAGGCCACGAGAAGTCAAGGATGCTGCCCGGGGACCTTCGAAGGGCTGCAAACTCCCCTTCCTCTTCCATTTCTCCGAGGACAGAGAGGAAGAGGAAGGCATCATGTCCTACCGAGCTGGAAACCTTGGCTTGCCTCCCTCACTCTCAGACCTGGGCATGGACTGCTCCTCAGAAGTTCTCTCAAGGGTTTTCCGGGGGTAATTCTGGATCATCGTGTGTGTTTGGGGACAGGGGCAAGTGTCCACTGGCGAGTGGACGATTGAATGGTCACCCTGGCCAGAGCCCTCAGCTAAAAGGAGCTCCCCAAAAGCTCCTCTCTTGTCTACCTATCCCCTGCTCCATTTCCTCCCAAAGTAACACAGAGCAAGCCTCCAGCCCAGCCCAAGTGGGCCCACCATGCCCCCGGGACACACGGCGTCCAGCCGAAGGGCGGGCTGCGCTGCCCAGCGCCCTCCTCTGTGGCCCCTCTGTCCCCAGCAGGTCGCTTCTGGCCTCACCATTCAGCTGGTTGTAGACCACCTCCTCCAGGTGGTCCAGGCGCCGCAGGATGGCGTCGCGGTCCACCAGCGCGCCCACCTTGGCGTGGCGGCTGCGCGCGCGGCGGTCAGCGCTGCGCAGCATCTGCACCAGTTCCTGGGAGCGGTCGTGCAGGCGGCAGTAGGCGGAGAAGAGGATGATACCCACGAACACCAGGATGTTGACGGTCAGCAAAGTTTTGATCTTCCTGGCCAGCGCCATGAACGCGGCTGGGAGCGGGGCTGCCTCACCCGCGGGGCCTGCCGTGCGCCCGGGGACTGCAGGAGCCTCGGCCGGTGCGGCCTGGCGGCGGGAGCGGTGGGGCGGGGAGCCGGGGGAGCTGTCCCCTTCAGCACCAGCCCGCGCGCCGCGCGCCCTCAGCGCGCCCCGCCGCCGCCGCCGCCGCCGCCTCTGCCCGCGCGCGGGGGTGCCCGGGGCTGCGGGTGCAGGGGGCGGCCGGCATCCTCCGCAGAGGCGGGGGGCGCCGCCACGCAGCTCTCGGGGAGCCGGCGAGCGTGGGTCTGCCGGAGCCGGGAGCGCGCGGCGCCTCGGAAACGGCAAGGGAGGTGCCGGGCTGCGGGCCGGGGCTCCGCTGCCGCTGCCCGCTCCAGCCCGCCCCGCAGCCACGGCGCCGGTGCGGAGTGACGCGGCCTCCAAACTCATCAGCATGCACACGGCGGCCACCTTCGCGCCCCCGCCCCCGGGGCCGCCCCGCCGCGCAGCCCCGCCCCGCCCCGCCCTCGGGGGCGCGGGGCTCGCGGGGCGCTGGCTCCCAGGTGGCCCCCCGCGGGGCCGGGGGCGGGCCGGGGCGGGGCCGCGGCGGGGAAAACCTGCGCGGGCGCGCCGGGCCGAGCCAAGACCAAGGACGCGTGGACGCGGCTGGGTCCCAGCGCCAGCCGGCCCTCCGCTGGCCCCTGCCCTGACCGCGGGCGCGGGAGCTCCCAGGAGGGCCAGGCCCGTCCGAGTAGAGCCAGACGTCGCCGGAGGGAAGAGGGGCCTCTGGGGAATGGCTGGTCAAGGCTGTGCTGTTGGTGCCAACTGGGCAGGGGGTCAGGAGTTGCAGGGCCAAGTCGGGTCACCTGGTGGTCTCCTGCCCCTGCCTTCCTTCAGCCAAACTGTCAACTCCCAGCCTCCCACTCTTCTTTCTCACTGGAAAAAGCGGGGTCCAGGGCCAGGTGGGATGGATTTGGGGGTTCAACCCAACCTTAGGGCTCCGTCAGGCCGAGCTGGAAAGACCCAGCTGGAGAGGGAGAGGCTTGCAAGGCAGGGTTCTCCAAACCACCGATTCTCAGACCTTTGTGAGATGTAAGGCTTAAAAATCCCTGGCTGCACCCCTAGGCTCTCATCTCCCCCAAAAAGGCATGTCACAGGGAGACTACTGGTGGTCAGGCAGGGACAGGGCTGCTCCAAGGTCCCACGGCTGCAACCATGGGTGTCCATGCCAGGAAGAGAGGAGTCTCTGTCTAGAGCATTCCTGTGGTCCAGTGTCAGAAACACCCACCGCTCCGCTGATGCCTCTTACACAGTCTGAATGAATAAGTGAGCCCTTACTGAGCACTCACTCTGTACCAGGTCTTCAATATTCAGAGACGAGTTAGATGAGGCTTCTTGGGCTTCAAGGAGCACTGGACTGAGGGTGTTTGGCTGCAGGGGACTGGGGTGGCCTGGATCCCAGACCAGGACTCTTATCCAAACCTGCTTTTCTTGACCGCAGGGCACACCTATCCAGGCTGGAGGTCCTCGGCCTCCCGGCAGATGCCCCCGAGAGTTGGAAGACGCAGTCCTCTTCACCCACTTCCTTGTTAAGTCTTTCTTTTCTTCCACAGGAATTTGTCTCAAGAAGTTCCGAGAACCCCCCCCCCCAGGAGGGATCCAGCCATGGGGACTGCAGGCCAGCTGTCTACAGGGAGCTTTGCTGTAAGAACTGCTTGTTCTGGGTCAGGGCTGGAAACACCACTTGTAATCCTCGCTTTGGGTGATTCTCGGGATGCAGCAAGGCTGGCAGACACTGGTCTATTTTTGATGAAGAAACAGCCATTCCCATGTCTCTCCTTAGGAAGGATTGTATTTTTTCTGTTTATAAAATGACTGGTTATAAGATGCTTACATGTACAATGTAAATTGTACAGGATTGCTTTAAAATGGTAACACAAATGGCTGACACACATGCCGTGTGCATCTTCCAAGCTCTGCTCCATGCCCTGTGGTGAGGGATGGGCTATGTCTTCCCAATTTTACGTCTGCAGAAACTGAGGCACACAGAGGGCGAGTGCCGTACTCAGGGTCACCAGATGAGAAGGCCTGGGTCTGGGATTCAAGCCCAGACAATTTGGCTCCACAATCAAATTTATTAGCCACTGTTTTTCAAGGGGGAAAAAAAACAAGCACTTTTCATTATATGTTTATTGAAAGTGATGTGAAAATGGCTTTGCAGCAGAAAACCTTATTTTGTTCATGTAAATACAATGTACTGCATTCTAAAATCCAGTAGGAAATGATACATCCTAATTATATGCATCAGTGTTTGGCTAGATTTCATTTGAAATATAAGCACATTGGACATGGGGAGATTTGGGGACACTTTCAGGGGAGGGAAAGGCATCTGATAATGCAGCCAGCTTGCACTGACTTGATGTTTACAATACACCGAATGCTCGGTTCTGAGTTGCTCTATGTGCTAAAATAATGTGGGACACGAGACCGCACCCATGGGCGGAGCAGCCCTACTGGGATAGCAGGTTTGGGAACAGCTGTACAAACACGCGCCTGCCCGCCATGCTGCCCACGACCCCCCTGGGGGTGCCCACTCTGCCTAGAGAGGGCGTAAATAAAGCCCCGGCCTCAGTGCTCCACAGCCAGGCTCTCCTTCAGGAAGGTGGGCCAGACGGTGGTCCAGGGCACCGATCTGCTGGCGAGTGCAAGAGCCCTGCCAGTATGGCGGGCACCACCTGGGAGGCACGGGGACGTCCTGGTGCGGCCACAGGGTCACTCACGGAAGCCTGAGCTGGGCAGGGCTCTTGGATGGCTGCAGGCTGCAGGGGACAGAGCAGCAGTCATACAAAACAATGCCCGTTATGGTGAAGCTTTTCCATGTCAATGAAGTCAAACTCTGGTGGGAGCTCTGCCTTGACACGGCACAGATCTGAGTGGGGCTGTTCTTTGTTCCTGAACCGCAAATTGAAACTACAGAGTCACTGAAATAGTCTTTTCTCCATCGTGAAAAGACATTTCTTATCCACAATTCAGCTTGGTCATATGGTATGCCATGTTCCAGCTTCTATGTGTATCAGTCAGGATAGGCTAGTGTATGCTGTGGTAACAAGCAGCCCCAGATCTCAGGGCTTAAACCACACAGGGTTATTCCTTACAGATGCTGCATGTCCACGGAGTGTCACCTTGGGACCCAGCCTCATCAGCAGCCCTGACTTGAGCACTGTGGATTGCTATGCTAGGAAAAGAGCACTCAGAGGCTCTCACGCTGGCCGTGAGTGCTGGCCCGGAAAGGACCCTTACTATTTCCACCCATTACTTATTGCAGAAAAAGTGACACAGATACCAATCACAACAGGGATAGGAAACAACGCACCGCCGTGAGCTGGGGAGAGGGGAGGCTCGAAGTATTTGAGGGATCAGCACTCACGGGTGCCACAAAACTTCAGCAAGTCAGGATTTTATTCCAGCTCACCCCACAGCCCCACGTACCGTGCCTCCCAAGGCAGCAAGGCATGATGCCTAGTAATTTGTTTTAATTTTATTAAGTTCTAGGATTAAATTTTTTTAGTGAGGAGCACTTCACATCGCATCAAACTAACCATTTCACTGTGGTCAGTTCAGTGGCATTTAGTGCATTCAAACGCTGTGCAGCCACCACTGCACCCTGTACCCAACACTGGCTTCGCCGAAAGGAAACCCAGGGCCCGAGCAGTGCCCCGGCCCCTGCCAGCCACCGCCTGCACTCCGTGTGGACGCACCTGTTCTGGACGGGTCGTGAAGTCGGATCACAGAGTGTGTGCCCTTTGGTGAGCCCGCAGGTCCAGCCCCAGGGAATGCAGAAAGAGCTGTGATCTGCCCCTAGAGCGGAATGTTTCCACTCAGGGACATGCCACCAGTGGGCGCCCGTCAGCATGGGCAGGAGACGCCGACACGAAAGCCGGCCTGATATGCTCCACACTAGAATTTAACGCATGTTGCAGCAGAGAAGACTACAGGGAAAATGACGAAGAGGCAAATTCTGGATTAGACAGAATGCAACGATGAGTCTGGGCCTCAGGCACTTGCTTCACTCCATGGAGCTGAGACCCCTGAGGATTCAAGCGTGAGCCTTCCCCAGCTGGAGGAGCAGAGCCAAGGGCGTGGACAGCGCACCGTGTCAGCTGAGGCTGAGTCACGGAACCCCCAAGCAGCTCCCGCTCCTGCAGGAGACCCCGGCACTCCAGCCCCAACCCACCATCCTCTAACTCACCCGCACGTGGGAAAGGGGCCTTTGAAGAGGCAGCGATTTATCCTTCAGCCAGATTCACCCCATGGGGCCCCCCAAGTGGCAGTTGGTGGTGCCGAGCCCAGTAGCTGTGCAGACGAGCACGTCCCCTGAGGCAGAAGAGGGCTGCGCAGAACGCGGGAGGCAGGGAGGCTGTGCTCCAGGAGCTGCAGGCCAAGGCGGCCCCTGTCCCAGCCAGGCAGCGGACGGTGGGGCTGGGGAGGGATGAGGGTGTGGGTGGGAGATGGAGGGAGAAGGAAAAACAGAGAAGGGGAGAGAGAATCTGGTGGGGTGGGGTTCAGGAAGTGTTAATTAAAATGGAAGACTTTGGGTAACGTTTTCTGCTGACTTTTCTCCCCAAAACCTTCTCAAGTGGTCACGGAATTAGTCTCCTTGTGGCCCAGCTGCAAATGTCACTCGGGTCCTGGGGTGGGCCCCGCTGTGTAGCTGCGATGGGTCTGGGTTGAACGGTAGCCCCTCAAATCTGTGCCCCTGGAACCCCGGGATGCGTCCTTGTTTGGAAATAGGGACTTCGTAGATGGAGCCAAGTTAAGATGAAGCCACTCTGGGTCTTCGTGAAGCAAAGGCGGGGCTGGGCCTCGGGAGGCAGCCACGTAGTGCCTGATACATGATGCCACAGGACACAGTGAGACACCGTGAGTGTGATGCTGTGATGCATGATGCTATGTGATGCAGTGACAGTGACACGGTGTGACACTGTGATGCGTGTGATACCACAAGATGCAGTGTGGCACTGCTGCATGATGCTGCATGATGCCACATGACACCATGTGATGCCATTCGACACCATGTGACAACACATGGCACAGTATGACAGTGATGCTGTGTGACACTGTGATGCCGTGTGATGCTGTATGATGCCACATAACACCATGTGACACCATGTGATGCCGTGTGACACTGTGGTGCCACGTGACGCCATGTGACGCCATGCGATGCAGTGTGACACTGCTGTGGATGCTGTGCGATGCTGCTTGACGCCATGTGATACCACGTGACTCTGTGTGGCGCAGAGGCAGAGACCACAGTGACGTGGCCCTCGCTGAGGACCGCCTGGAAGAGCCTCAGTGCGAGTACGTCCTGCCCCGATGCTGGGGCCCCTGCCTCCGGCCTGCGGACAGCAGGTGTCCATGTTCCTGACCCCATCTGGGCCCTATGTTGGGGACTCTGGAGATGCTGAGGCCCCCATGTCACCACCAGCCCTGTAAGAGCCCGGCAGGTGTGCAGCCGCTCAGGGCTGGCCTCAGGGTGGCTTTGCCTTGACCTCTGAGCTACTCACCAATGCCTGGCGGTGTGACCCAGTGCCCAGGGCCGGCCAAGCACTTCACAGCCATATGCCCGGCCCCTGATGCCATGAGGGCGAGGGAACGTCACGCAGCCCACCAGAGCACCGCGGGGGATGGCGCTGGGGCTCCCCACCGGGCCCCGCGTTCAGTTCCACTCCCCGCTGCCCAGCCACACAACATGCAGCTGCTTTCATCATGCCCAAGACCAAGTCTGCTTCCTGCCGGCACAGCAGCAGACCGCTAACTCACAGCGCGCCATTCCCGCTGGACAGGCCCCGCCGTGCCCCCGGGCCTCAAAAAGTGTCACTCACCTGCGCATCCGCGGGCGACATCAGAAACCAGCACGCAGCCAGGTCCCAAGAACACGAGCCCCGGGCAGTACCGGGGCGTCGCCTCTCTGGCCTGGGTGCTGATAGCACGTGTGCTTTAACGTGCTGCCCCCGGCCCGGAGCAGCTGAGTCTTACCCAGAAAACCCAATCAGTCCCAATGCAGCAGATACCGTCACGTGCCACCTGACAGCGTTCCCTTTCCTGGTTCGTCCAGATGGCAACAGATGGTCCTTGACCAGGCAGAAAATCTTGGGTCTAAGCATGGCCATAGTGTCCAGCTGTGGTCAACAGGTTCTGAGCAGAAGGTGGTAGGATGGGCTTATGGAAGACATTTTCCTCCCTGATACAGGGCTGATGCCACTGATCTGGCCATGTTTCCCTTTGCTCTTTCCCTCTGTCCTTCTGGAACTCAGATGTGATGCCTGGAGTTCTGCAGCCATTTGGTAGCCATGAAGCCATAGCATGAGGATGGAAGTCAACGAGTTAAGAAAAGGAGGTAAGGCAGGCAGCAGGGAAAAGTCCCTGCAGCCTTGCCAAGTGGGTCCCAGCCCTGGGCTGCTGCCTCTGCAGTCGTGTTAGGTGAGACAAATGAACTGCTCTGGGTTTGAGCTGCAGTTAACCAGGTTTCTGTGCTGTATTCCTAATTGATACACCAAGCAAGCTGTTCCACGGTGAGGGCCAGGCTGAGCCACGCAATCATCTGACACAGCATGGCTTCCAGTCCCTTGGACTTGTTTAGCTGCACTGAGCTCCACCATCCTAGCTACTTCCTGCCCATGGGGGCTGACAAGAGGCTTTTAGTGACTGTCACTAAAAAACCGCTGCTGGTCCGACATGAGTCCCGCACTTATGCGTGGGTCCGGCAGGGAGCCTTCACGGGCCTCTCCTCACTGGGCAGCTCAGCCAGCAACAGCCCCACAGGCCGGCGCCCAGGGGAGCGGGGCTGCAAAGGCAGGTGGCCTCACGACAGGGAGGGGTAGAGAGGGACATCCCTGAGCGGCCGTCGTTCCCGCACAATGCGCTGCTTGGCTGAGGGGTCTGCGCACCCGCGTGGAAGGATGCTCTGGACTTCACAGGCCCTACCCTAGACCACCCCAGGCAAGGCAGCACACGCTCCCGAGGCGTGCCCCAGGCCAACCCCTCCACCCCCGCCTGCTGCGCTGTCAGCCTGGTCAGACCAAACCATCTCTCTCCACCCGGCCCCTCCCGCCGGCTCCCACGCCTAGCATGGCAGAGACCCTGGGCTGGCCCTACATGGGGTCCGGCCTTCCTCAGCTGCTGCTGGGGTGGTGCAGGACGCTCCTGTCTGCCCTCCCCCTGGCCCTTTACGGGTCAGCTTCCGGAGACAGCTGTCTTCACGCACTGACTCCAACCCCCATCCCTGACTCAGGGTGCTGCAATCACTGGCACTTTTCTGCCAAAACCATTCCCAGAAGACCATCTCCTGGCTGCCAATGCAATGGCTCTGCTCACACCTCAGGCCTCTCCACTGGGCACTGGCCAAGGGTCAACAACCGGCTCCCCAAGGGAAAAAACTGTTTGTAGGCTTTGGTGATTGCTGCCGTGTAACTGCTCCCATCATAGCTGGTGTCGCGCTGACAACGGGACCGACAAGAACGCGAGCTGGAGGAGTGCGTCCAAAGGCCTCAGAGCCAGGGGGAGCATGCCCGAAGGCCTCAGAGCCGGGGGGAGCACACCCAAAGGCCTCAGAGCCAGGGGGAGCACGCCCAAAGGCCTCAGAGCCAGGGGGAGCATGTCCAAAGGCCTCAGAGCTGGGGGGAGCATGCCCAAAGGCTTCAGAGCCAGGGGGAGCAAGCCCGAAGTCCTCAGAGCTGGGGGGAGCACACCCAAAGGCCTCAGAGCCAGGGGGAGCACGCCCGAAGGCCTCAGAGCCGGGGGGAGCATGCCCAAAGGCCTCAGAGCCAGGGGGAGCACGCCCGAAGACCTCAGAGCTGGGGGGAGCACACCCAAAGGTCTCAGAGCCAGGGAGAGCATGCCCGAAGGCCTCAGAGCCAGGGGGAGCAAGCCCGAAGACCTCAGAGCTGGGGGGAGCACACCCAAAGGCGTCAGAGCCAGGGGGAGCACGCCCGAAGGCCTCAGAGCCGGGGGGAGCACGCCCAAAGGCCTCAGAGCCAGGGGGAGCACGCCCAAAGGCCTCAGAGCCAGGGAGAGCATGTCCAAAGGCCTCAGAGCTGGGGGGAGCATGCCCAAAGGCTTCAGAGCCAGGGGGAGCATGCCCAAAGGCCTCGGAGCCAGGGGGGGAGCAAGCCCGAAGACCTCAGAGCCGGGGGGAGCACTCCCTAAGGTCTTGAGCTGGGGGGAGCACGCCCTAAGGCCTCGGAGCCGGGGGGAGCACATCAGAAGGCCTTGGAGCTGGGGGGAGCACGCCCTAAGGCCTCGGAGCCGGGGGGAGCATGTCCAAAGGCCTCAGAGCTGGGGGGAGCATACCCTAAGGTCTCAGAGCCAGGGGGAGCACATCAGAAGGCTTTGGAGCTGGGGGGAGCATGCCCTAAGGTCTCGGAGCTGGGGGGAGCATGTCCCACGGCCCTGCCCCGAGCCCTGTCTGCAGCACCGACACCTTGGAGCTCTCTTTCTGGGGGAATCTCTCTGTTCCAGCTTTTGCGTGGCCAGCCTCCCTGGGCTTTCCTCCCAACTCCCTGCCCAGACGTCCTGTCTTACTCTCTTCCTTCAAGGCCCTCTGGCCTGTCTGCACCCACGCCCAGCATGACCCAGATCAGTTCCAGCTTTCTGTCTAGGATTGCTAAGGCCTGGGTTGACAGGACAAAGATCAGCGGGACAGAAGATAACGACGGTCTCTAAGTGCTCTGGGCACAAGGGCAAGGTTGCAGAGCTGACCCCATAATGGTCAGGTCTGACCCCAGCCATGTCAGGGCTTTGCTGGTCTCGCTCCGTGACCTACATGTCGGACGTGGAGATGGAAACGAGAGCTCTCCCTGCACTGAGCACAAGCTGCAGCCAGCAGCGGGGAGCCATGTGGGGGAGGCCATGCTGCCCTTTTAGAGATGTGACCAAAAACTGGATATTTCACCTCCGTTTCACATCCTGCTGGACAGACAGGTTCCGTGGCAGCCTGGACATAAGGAAATCGGGAAACTGTGGGCTTTAGCTGGACTGCCATGTGTCAAGTGAAAGGTCTGCTGCCAGTGGGAAGGAGGGTGGCTTCTCCTTTGCTAGGCTCGTCCAGCTGGACCTTTGCTGTTGGGCCTGGCTCAGGGACACTCCCCCACCATGCCCAGGGTCCGGCTGTTTCTTAACTCCCAGGACGATCTCAGGGTGGGCCACTTGTGACCTGCACTCTTCCTGTCAACTGGGGATGGTCCGAGGGGCAGGGAGCGACCTGAGCAGGGGACTCAGGGCCCACCACGGCATGTAGGGATGGCCCTCGGTGGGAGAGCACCTGGCCCTGACTGGTCCTTAGGGCACCAAATCCCTGGCCGCTGGAGAGAGCCTGAGGCAGTCACGGGCGGCGACAGCCCAATTGGGCATGCCCTGGCCTTCTGCCCGAGGCCACCTCCTGCGGGCGTTCCACGAGCCACCAACGAAGTCCTGTCGCCCTGTAAGCTGGGTCGCGTCAGGTTTTGTCACTCGCGCCTGGAAGAGTCTCCACATCTCCACTTGGCGTCCCCGTCCTGCGCCAGGACAGACGCATCATCCTGGGGAACCCCCACCTGTGCTGGTTTCCTGGGCCGCACGGCAGGGAGCCACTGCACACGGGGAGCCAGGAGTCTAGACCCGAGCTGTCGCCGCGGCCGCGCTCCCTCTGGTGTGTGCAGGCCCCCCCACGACCCCCGCGCTGCTGGTGGCCCGCCCCACTGCCTGCCCTGCCGCATCTCACAGCCCCTGGTCTGCCTGTTCTCATCAGGAACCAGTTAGCACAGGCACCTCCCCACTCCAACAGACTCGAGCTGCCTGAGTCCTTCCGTGACCCCGTATTTCCAGGTCAGGTCACGTGCACAGGAATGGGGCTCAGCACTTCTGCTGCCTTTAGTGGGGACACAATCAACCCATGACCTCCCTTTCCTATCTGGCAGCTGCTGATGGAGCTTCACCGCGGCCGCGCATCCCCTCACTCACCTTGCACCCCCAGGGCCATCTCCTGCAGCCCACCTGGTCCCCATGACCGTCAGGGAAGGGCGAGCTTAGTTGTTTCCTAAACATCCGACCCTCCTCCAGGAACTGGCAGCACAGGGATCCCAGTCTTGCCGACAGCACGGACGTGGGGGTGTGGAGTCGTCAGCCAGGCCACGCGGCCCGTGAGCGTGCAGGAGGTCTGCAGCACTGAGCGTTCTACCCCTGCCGATGGCTCTGCCAGCTCCCACGCACACCTCAGATCCCAGGATACCTGCTGCCCGGGGCCTGTCCACACCAGCCTGGGGTGCAGCAGGCTCAGAGGGCCCACATGGGTGCCGGGAAGGGGGCTCGGCTGGGCCTGGTGCCGGGGAGGACCAGGATGAGGGTGCGTGGTCGGACCGGGCAGGACGAGGCCAGAGGACACCAGATGTCTGTGCGGGAGAAGGGCGACCAGGACCCTGTGGGGAGAGGCTTGGTGTCCCCTTCCGCTGGAAGGGATCAGCCCAAACTCGCGGGGACAAGCTGCTTCTGGACGCGCTTTCTCCCATCACAGGGGCAGCCAGGGACATCTTCTCCACTCCCTTGAGGGCCAGGCCTGGGACGCCTTCAGAGCCAGCCTCGCTGCCCTCACCCGGCTGCCTGGAGGCCCCACAGCCTGGCGAGCTTTGCCAACGGCCTCCCCATGGATGGATCGCTCGCTCCCTGCGGTCCCTGACCAAGGGAGAACACGGCACCTTGGGGGAAGCCAGATGAGGCCACTGTGAGGGGGCAGGAACGAAGCCCCAGGACCCCACCCCACACCCCGTGAGTCCCGCCCTGACCCGGTTGGAGCCCGTGAGTGCTGGTGTCTGCAGCGCCCAAGTCGGGGGTGGATGGGGGCCCCACCACACTACCCCAGGCCGGAGGTTTAAACCTGGGTGGCTGCAGGTGCGCTGAGCTCTAGGCACAGGAATGCACGCTGGGCGGCAGCCGAACACGGGCCACAGGCCACAGAGAGCCAGCAGCCTGGGGGAACACGGGATGTCCTGAAAGGGACACAGCTCGAGGGGAACATCCTGCCGGAACGAGCTGGGCAGCCGGGAGTGCACATGGCAGGTGCCGGGACACAGGGCTGAGCTGGGAAACAGGTGCAGGGAGCGAGGCCAGCTGCTGGTTCACACACACGGGGGTGCCCGCTGACCGCACGCCCACCGGCTCTGCCCTCTGGCCGCCCGTCTCCCTCTCCCTGCTTTCCCTCCTGGCACCACTCCCACCTCCGGTCGGGCAATCAGAGCGCCACTGCATGGCTGCTGGGATGGCTGAGCCAAGCCAATCAAAGCTGACGAAAGCTAACTGCTTGAGGGACTGGAGAGAGGTGTGGGCCTCAGCAGCCACCCTGGGCCCTGCTTAGGACCGGCCGGCCCAGCAGACGAGGACCTCAGCGGGGGCTGCTCACAGGCAGGTGCCTGGACCAACCCTGCCCTGAAGCTGTGCACACACCGTGTTAGTTCAGTGCCATAACGGGGTCGGATGTGCAAGAGTTAATCAGGGAAATCCTGCAAAGGGCCCAGGGGTGGGCAGGGGTGAAAGAGGGAGGGCAGGGGGCAGGGGGCAAGCGGAGGAGGGCAGGGGGGCAGAGGAGGGCAGGTGGCCCTCCGCCACAGCACAAGGTGGGCCCTGTGAATGGAAAGGGGTGGAGCATTGGACAGTGGCCAGCCAGGGGCCCTGGAGCCAAAGCTGAGCAGGGACTCACTCCCTTGTCCTGCAGGAATGGGCAGCTCCAGAAGTGGCGACTTACAAAAGGAGCAATGCACATGGCCAACACATGATAAGAAATGATGAATCTCCCTGGCAGCCAAGGAGATCCGGGAGAAAACACGAATCAGCCTCGTTTGCACCCCTGGTGGAGCAGGATGAAAGGCTGAAGAGAAGCCCGGGTGAGGGGCCCGGGCCCGGGTGCACGTGGGCAGATTGCAGGGGGCCCTGCGCGTCCCAGCTGGCGATTTACCCGCCCGAAGCAGCGGAAGGAAGCCAGGTGGCGAGGGGGCACATTCACGTGTGTTGCGCTGCAGGCCACCCGAGGAGCCCCCGATGTGTCTGGCCAGGAGTGGACAGCACTGCTGCGAGTGATGCTGTGCCACGGAAGCCGCGAGACAGTAGGCAGCCATGCCCAGGCGGTGGGCAGCAGCTGCAGGAAGTGTGCTTGTTTCTGGGGTGGCCACGTGAGGAAAGCATCCTCGGGAGGGAAGGAGGGACCCCTGCCTAGGCCACGGGAAGGGGGAGGCACAAGGGCAGATGCCCAGGGCGGTGGGGAGCTCCCAGCCTCATGCCCAGAGCCTCGTGCCCTCCTCCCCACTCAGGCCCAGATCCACGGAGGGCGAGGCCTGCGGCCCCTGCCTACCCCACAGCACCCCCAGGCCCTGGTGAGGGTGGACGGGTCACTGCATGCCCCAGAGACACCCGCTGTCAGGGCAAGGGATGCGGGAGATGGCATGTGCCCAGAGTCCCAGGCCCCAGGCCCTGCCCAGAGCCTGGCTGTCCCCGCAGCTCCCAGCAGCTGTCCAGCACCGCCCACCCGCTGACCTGGCCGAGCTGCAGGGTCTCGACCCCAGAGACGAGGGCACGGGCCGGCAGCCCTGGGGAGGGCCCCAGGAAGCGCACTGGGGCAGGTGAGGGAGAAGGGAGCAGCCCAGAGGTGCGCAGCCAGCGCTTCCGGGGCCGCGGGGGCCAGGCCTGCAGGGATGCCCTGGGGCCACGCAAACGCCTCAGAACCGCCGCTGGGGGGCCGAAGCCGGGCTCCTTTTCCACCGACCGCCCCCTCCCGGATGAAGGTGGGCCCAGGGCAGCCCCCCGGCACATCCAGGGATGGGCAGGAGGCAGGGGACCTCGAGCGCGAGCTGAGATCCCGCCGGAGCAGGACGTGCTTGCCACAGGTGCCCCCACGCAGCTGCCCTGAGCCAGGTGGGGGCGAGCGGCAGCCCCGGGCCCCAGAAGGGGTGGAGGCCCTGGGAGGGCCGGGCCCCTCACGGCCATGGAGCACCAGGTAGACGTGTCCAGTCACTGCACCCGGAAGACAACCTTGGTCAGGGTGTCCCCCTCTGGCCGGAAGCAGGGCTGGACGGGTGGGTTTCTGGGACAGGGGAGGGGTGAGGGTCACCCACTGATGGCTCAGTAGAGAGGACTTGGGGGAGCTTTCGGCACTGGACTAGGGCTCGGGCCCCTGCACCCTCTGGTCACACCTGCGCAGGCACGCCTGGGCCTGGACTCGGCGGCCACTGATGGGGCAGGGCCCCACCTCCCGGACCTCACGGGCCCCAGTGGGCAGTCAGATGACAAAGAAACCGAAGCTCGGTGCATGGGGCGTCAGAGCTTTCGAGGCGGGTGTTCTAGTCTGCTAGCTCCCGGAATGCAATATACCAGAAACGGAATGGCTTTTAAAAAGGGGAATTTAGTAAGTTGCTAATTTACAGTTCTAAGGCTGAGAAAATGTCCCAATTAAAACAAATCTATAGAAATGTCCAACCTAAGGTATCCAGGGAAAGATACCTTGGTTCAAGAAGGCCGATGAAGTTCAGGGTTTCTCTCTCAAGTGAAAAGGCACATGGCGAACACAGTCAGGGTTTCTCTCTCATCTGGAAGGGCACATGGCGAACACGGCATCATCTGCTAGCTTTTCTCCTGGCTTCCTGTTTCATGAAGCTCCCTGGGAGACATTTTCCATCTTCATCTCCAAAGGTTGCTGGCTTGTGGGCTCTGCTTCTCGAGGCTATGTTGTTCTGCTCTGCTCTCTCTGAATCTCTCATTCTCCAAAATGTTTCCTCTTTTATAGGACTCCAGAAACTAATCAGTACCCACCCAAATGGGCAGAGACACATCTCCCCCAGTCCAGCTTAACAAACACTCTTGATTGTGTTACATCTCCAGGCGGGTGATCTGATTACAGATTCAAACATACAGTGTTGAATAGGGATTATTCTGCCTTTACAAAATGGGATTTAGATTAAAACATGGCTTTTCTAGGGGACACACATCCTTTCAAACCAGCACAGTGGGTCAGTGGGATTCGCCGGGGCTGGACGTGAGCAGTGGGGGCCTGCTTGCCCCAAGGGTGACCCTGACAGGAGCAGGGCAGAGACGGCAGCTTTTGCTTTTTGATGGGGAGGAGGTCGGGCGTCCAGCTGAAACAAGTCAATGTAAGATGCCATCAGAGGCCCGGGACTCCGCTGCCCGGTACATCCCCCAAGGACTGCGCAGGGGCTCGAGCAGATGGCGTGCCCGTGTTCTCAGCGGCACTGTTCAGTCGCCTAAAACTGGAAGCAGCTGCATGCCGCTCGCCCGGGAATGGTAACCGGAGAAGTGCTCAGCGAGGGGAGGAGCAGGGTCAATGCACCCGCGACAATGCAGGGGACCGGAAAACAGGCCAGACCGAAGGACAGGTGCCAGAGGGTTCCGTGAGTAGGAAATATCTGCAAAGAGCAACTCATGGAGAGAGACAGAGGGTGCCAGGGCTGGGGAGGGGGCAGGGGACTCCTGCTGCCTGGGGAAAGAGTTTCTGCTTGGGGCGATGAGGTTTGGAAACACGGTGATGGTCGCACTGCGCTGCAAATGTAACTGATGCCATCGAATGGGCACATTGGAATGGTTCGATGTTAGGCTGGATGCGCTTCACCTCAATTTTTAAAAGTGCCTAAAAGGAAGAACTCAGAGAAAAGCCTGGAGCTCACTGTGTGGAGGGCGAACCGGGGGGCAGGGGAGAAGCAGGGAGGGCGCCGAGGCTGGACTCGTCCAGGGAGTGACCAGGGCAGGACCGGGCGGGGTGAGAAGTGGACACTGCATACAGAGCCGCAGCATCTGCAGCCAGGCTGAAGTGAGAGCCAAGTTTATCACCCAGCAGCAGCAGGACAGAGCTGTCATTCCCTGACAGGGCCGAGCTGAGCAAGGAGGCCTGGCCGGGGGTCAGAGCTACATTTGGGCTGTGTGAGACCCGCGTGGCTGCCCTCCCACAAGGAGACGGGACGCGCCTGCCGTCCTGGACCCACCCCCACTCCCCTTCCCTTGACGTCCAGCACTGCCCGTTCCTCGCCCACCTCCAGCCCACGTGTCTCCAGCAGCCGAGACTGCCCTCCTCCTGGGAGCTGGGGCCCTGAGAGGCCAAGATCCGAGCCTGAGGCCCTGGCAGCAGTTCTGGAGACAGCCTGCCTGACCCCACGCCCACCCAGAGGAAGGGAGGCCTGAAGAAAGGAGGGGAGGGGGAGATGGAAACGACCAAGAGAGGGAGAGGAGGAGGGCGGGGGCAGGGGACGGAGGGGTAATGACATCATCGAGGACCCTGGATCCAGCACTGCCTGAAGCCCTTGTTTCGTCTCCCAACTCCCAGTTCTGTACGGCAGGATATTTCCCATTTGTTGAAGTATTTGGGGTTGGGATCTGTTAATTTTCTTAACAATGTGACAAAATTTTCCTTACTGACATAAGTGCAAACCGACCAGGATGCCAGGGGTGATCTCTTTGTTCTAAGAAGGGGTCTTTCCGAGGACTTTTGTAGCCTGCAGCCTCAGGGGGTACCAGGGAGGCAGAGTGCTCCAGAGCTGTTCATCACGGCCGGCTGTCTCCACGTCCTCTCCACCAAGCAGCAGCCCCCAGACCCCACAAGCCCCGGTCCTCTTTCTCTGTGAATCGGCCACGCTGGACGCGTCTCGTAACTCACACACCCTGTTCCCTTGCATCTGCCTTATTTCACAAGGATGACGGCAGGTGGTGACAGTCCCTCCAGGACACAGGGGACCTCCCCCCCCCCCAGACCCACGGCAGCACAGCCACTGACCGCGTGGGACCCTCGACGGTAAAGGAGAGCCTGGACAGGGCAGTCAGGCCGGTCTGCAAGGGCACATACGGCACCCTTTGCTCAAATCATGGTCCCAAAATGACATCTGCGGGCCTGGGGACAGACCCGAGGAGGACGGGGGCACCACACAGGGGCAGGGTGGGGTCTGGGGCTGTGACCACACCCCTCCCTGCAGGCATCCCCCATCCCTCTGGGGTTCCTCAGAGCTGTCACCTGCACACTGTTTAAAACAAGCCATCTGCAGGAACCTGCCACCACCTCACTAAAAACAAAAAACCCTGTGCGCCGGCTTCAGGGCTTCCGGCGCAGAGAGTGTGGGCTTTTCAATTCTGCAAGCCCTGGCCTGGTCCTTTGCCAACACTCACCGCTATGTAATTTAATCTAATTGATCAATTAAATCGAAATAATTTTTAAACAAGCTGTAATAACAGATATATAATTTCAGTACTACGTATAATTTTCTTAACAATGCTATCACAGGAAACTGCTCATGAGGATTTGCCGTCTGCCTCTTGGAAACCATAACGTCGGCCGCTGAGACCAACGAGGCTCACGGACACCTGCCCTCAGAGACTCCCGGCTGGGCACGGGTGCCACGTGGGAGGAGGCAGCTTCCCACAGCCTGACCTCACTGGCCCCTGAGCCACACCTTTCAGTGTGGGTCTTACCTGGCCTCGTGGGGGTTGCACTTCTTTATCTCTTATTTGGTTCAACTATAAAATGACAACCTGAACAGGTCAAATTATGTATCAGTTACTTTTTGCCACAGCTGTGCCAGCTAAGAAGCAACCACACAAAGCTTCTGGGGCATGCAATCAGCATTTGCTTTTGCTCCTGGTCAGCTGTGCCAGCTGCTCTGGCTGGGGCTGGGCCCACCCTTGAGTCTGGGGGCCACTTGGCCCCAGTGGCCAGCTCAGCTGGGATGGCCAGCTCCCCACCAGCAGGCTGGCTGGCCACGTGGAGGACAAGGGAGCTGGGAAAACGGCCACACACTGATTCAAACCTCTGCTGCACTAGGCGGTGTCCTCTGGCCAAAGGAAGTGGCGGCGTCGGCATGGAGGGAGCTGTGAATGGCCAGGGCGAGGGGTGCAGAGGGCGGTGGGCCACGAATGCACTCCCTCTGCCAGCAGCTGACTCACAGTAAATAAATTCCCAATAAATAAAAATCCCCAAATAAATCCCTTTCCAACTTCGGCTGGAAAGGGATTTACTGGAAGACAAGGAGCAAATGGGAAGAGGAAAGGAAGAAGGAGCTTGGGGAACCAGCTGGTAAGGAAAATGGCATCGGCTGGGACGGGGGTCTCATGGCGGCACCCCCTGGCTGGGCGAACAGCAGCCCCTAGGGCTCTGCTCACTCTGCTCAGAACCCAGATGCCAAGGCGAGAGAGTACCTGGCTTCTTCCCGAGAGCAGGGCGTCTTCTCCGAGTCTGCACAATGAGGGAGCAGAGAGCCCCAAAGGAAATGGGGGTGCAGCTACCAGGGAGGGCGAGGCAGCACACGGCTTGCAGGCAGCCCTGTGCCCGCAGCCAGGCCAGGCTCCGCGGGAAGCTCTGGCTCTGGCCACGGGGAGTCCCCTCCCCGGCATGCTGGTGTCACCACGGCGGGCAGCTCGTTCCACCCTCACACCTGCTCCGACGCACTGCGCGCATCCTTTACTCCCGCAGCACAGGGAGAGGCCGGAGGGGCAGAGAGGGGACCAGTGTGGCGGGGCAACACAGCTGGGGTGCCCTGTGGGCTGCTCTCAGCCCTGCGCCGACTGCCCACCTTCCCACAGCAGGTGGGCTGAGTGGCTGCAGGAAACCCTCCTGGCGGCTGTGCCGGGCCCCAGCCACGGTCTCGGCACGCAGGAGCCCTGGGAAGGCCGGGCCAGGCCGCCAGGTGGGGTGTGGGGCAGGCCAGGGCCCGGCTCTCCTTCCAGAGCAGGGGGCTCTTCCCGACGAGGGGCTGGAGCTGGTGACCAAGCGAGGGCCAGGGCGAGGCGCCAAGCCGCTGTGCAGACATGTGTGACCAGAGCAGGTGGGCGCGTGGGCAAGCGCAGGGCGGGCGCCGGGGACTGTGAACCCTTGCCCACCTCCCAGGGTGGGGCTCGGGGACCAGGGACAGTGAACCCCTGCCCACCTCCCAGGGTGGGGCTCGGGGACCGGGGACGGTGAGCCCCTGCCCGCCTACCATGGTGGGGCTCGGGGACCGGGGACGGTGAGCCCCTGCCCGCCTACCATGGTGGGACTTGGGGACCAGCGGGCCCCCGAGGCAGGAGCGATGCTCAGAGTGGGACCACCAGAGCAAGGGCGCGTGAGGGGCACAGGAGACTCCTGTGTCCTCACCTCCTGTGCCTCGAACTCGACCCTCCTCCCCCTAGGGGAGGATGGAGGCCCCACCTCGTGGGGCTGATGCAGCAGTCGGTGCCGGGGCTAGGTGAGGCTCGCCGAGAGGAACCCCAACCGGGCCAAGCCCCTGAGCCCATAGGATGGCCTGGTGGTGTGGCCCTCGTCCCCACTGCAATGGGGGCAGCGAAGACCCAACGCTGCCTGTGGGACAGCGCCTCTACCTGAGAGCTTTCACCTCGGCAAGTCATGGGCTCTGGGCCTCCCTTTCACAATGCAAACACCGGGACTGCTGTCTACCTGTTCATGTGAGGAACAAGGCGAGGGGACGGCCGGCACAGGGCCACACGGACTCAGCGAGGGGAGGGGACGGCTGGCACAGGGCCACACACAGACTTGGCGAGGGGAGGGGAGGGGATGGCCAGCACGGGGCCACCACAGGGACATGGTGAGAGGACGGCCGGCACGGGGCCACCGCAGGGACTTGGTGAGGGTACAGCTGGCATGGAGCCACCACAGGGACTTGGTGAGGGGACAGCCGGCATGGGGCCACCACAGGGACTTGGTGACACTCGCGAGGGCTCCCCAGCAGGACCGTGGTGCCCCTTGCAGCTCCTGCTCTCTCCAGCCCCTCCTGGCCCCACGTCCTTGCCCGAGAGGGGCTCTTCCCGCTCCAGGCCCAGCAGTGGGGAGCATCCTCTCAGGTCTGACTCCTGGATGCCCATGGAGAGTGGGGTGGGCTCAGACCCGTCAGGACAGCCCAAGGTCTCCCCTGACACGCAGGGAGAATGCGTCCATTGTTCTCTGTAAGCACAGATGTTCCCATCTCCCATTACCGGCTTCTGCGGGACGCGTTTTCCCAAATGAACCTGTTTCCATTTGACTATGGAGCGCTTTCTCCAGCAGGGCCCCCTCCCCAGCTGGGCCTGCACCCAGGCCTCTGGACCCTGCGCTCCTCCCCCAGCCCGCTCCCGCCTGCCTTCCTAAGCGGACCAGCTGTCTGCTGCGTCAGGAGCACGTCCGGCCTTGGAAACAAGCGGAGGTGATGTGGGGGGCGGGAAGGTCCCTGGGGGAAGGAGTGTCACCGTGGTGCAGGAGCTGGGGTGTGAGGGGCAGGCCCTGCGCCAGGGGCTTTCCACTCTGTCTCCACCTCCCTTTACGAGAGAGTTCTTGGCATTTCCCAGCAGATGTGCTCTACTCGGCCTACCCACACTTCTTCAAAAACATGACTCATTTGCCAACCTTTATAAATCGGGATGTTTTACATGTGTCATGAGATATTGGGGAATGGGCTCCATAGAGCTCCTGTGTTCTTTTTTTTTTTTTTTTTTTTTAAAGACAGAGAGAAGGAAGGAAGGATAGAAGGAAGGAAGGGAGGAAGAAAGGGAAACATCTTTAAACATTTTCTTGTTTTATTATATTTTGTTTTGTTTGTTTGTTTTTACATGGGCTGGGGCCGGGAATCGAACCGGGGTCCTCCGGCATGGCAGGCAAGCACTCTTGCCCGCTGAGCCACCGCGGCCCGCCCAAGCTCCTGTGTTCTTGCCGTGAGAATGGACGCGCCCTTGGAGCCCAGGTGGTCACCGTCACCACCAGCCCTGTCCTCTACCCCAGGTGGACGGTAAGTGCGAGTCCACTTGGAAAGAGCACCCTGACCCCTCCAGTCTGCTACTCCAACAGAACACCACCATGTCCGCCACCCTCACCCCAGCCTCACCCCCACCCCCACCCCCTCCACCCCCATCTCCACCACCCCACCCCACCCTCACCACCCCCACCCCCTCCACCCCATCACCCCCACCCCACCCCACCCCACCCCACCCCCACCCCCTCCACCCCATCACCCCCACCTCCACCCTCACTGCACCCTACCCCACCCCCACTCCCACCCCCACCACCGCCCATATTACCCGCCATCACCACTATCTCCATTGGGTGGGTTTACAAGCTGCCAAAATGTGATACACCGGAACTGGAATGGCTTTTTTTTTTGGTTATTTTTTTTTATTATTAATACAACAATGTACAAGCACATACATTCTTAACATACGAACATTCCATGCTTGGTGGACAAGCAATGGCTCACAATATCATCACATACTGTGTTTTCATACCCATGATCATGTTTTAGAACATTTGCATCACTCCAGAAAAAGAAATAAAAAGAAAAAAATCATACATACCAACCCCTTACCCCTCCCTCTCATTGACCACTAGTATTTCTATCTGTCCAATATATATATTTTTAAATTTTAACATTTGTTCCCCGTTATTTATTTATTTTTAATCCATATGTTTTACTCATCTGTCCATGTTGTAGATAAAAGAAGCATCAAACACAAGATTTTTACAATCACACAGTCACATTGCAAAAGCTTTATCATTGTACAATCATTTTTAAGAAACATGGCTACTGGAATGCAGCTCTACATTTTCAGGCACTTCCCTCTAGCCTAATATATTTTAACTTAAAAAGGTGATATCTATATAATGTGTAAGAATAACCTCCAGGATAACCTCTTGACTCTGTTTGAAATCTCTCAGCCAGTGACACTTTATTTTGTCTCATTTCATGCTTCCCCCTTTTGGCCAAGAAGGTTTTCTCAATCCCTTGATGCTGGGTCTCAGCTCATTCTATGATTTCTGTCCCACATTGCCAGGAAGGTCCACACCCCTGGGAGTCATGTTCCATGTAGACAGGGGGAGGCCAGTGAGTTTGCTTGTGTTGGCTGAGAGAGAGGCCATGTGTTAGTTAGATTCAGTTGTCAACTTGGCCAGGTGAGCATACCTAGTTCTGTTGCTGCAGACACAAGCCAATGGTACGTGAACCTCATCTGTTGTTAATTACATCTGCAGCCGGCTAGGAGGCGTGTCTGCTGCAATGAGTGACGTTTTACTTAACTGGCTGGTGCTTAAATGAGAGAGCGCAATGTTGCACAGCGAAGCAGCTCGGCATTCCTCATCTCAGCACTAGCAGCTCAGCCCAGGCCTTTGGAGATGCAGAAAGAAGTCACCCCGGGGAAAGTTGTTGGAACCCAGGAGCCTGGAGAGAAGACCAGCAGAGACCATCTTGTGCCTTCCACGTAAGAAAGAACCTCAGTGGAAAGTTCGCTGCCTTTCCTCTGAAGAACCAACAAAATAAATCCCCTTTTATTAAAAGCCAATCCATTTCTGGTGTGTTGCATTCTGGCAGCTAGCAAACTAGAACAGGCCACATCTGAGCAACAAAAGAGGTTCTCTGGGGGTGACTCTTAGGCTTAATTTCAAGGCTTAGCCTATCCTTCGTGGGGAAAACTTTCATAGGAACAAACCCCAAGATTAAGGGCTCAGCCTATTGATTTGGTTGTCCCCACTGCTTGCGAGAATATCAGGAGTTCTCCAAATTGGGAAGTTGAATTTCCCCCTTTCTCGCCATTCCCCCAAGGGGACTTTGCAAATACTTTTTTATTCACTGTTCAAATCACTATGGGATTATCAGGACATCACTCTGGGATTTATGCAGGCATCCTTCTGGACAAACCTACAAAATCTCATGCCTTATTCAAGGTTCCATGTACTTATGGTGTTCAATTAAACTGCCCATATAAATTATATTAGGAGATGCACTAGTCAAAATATAAATTCTGTACGAAATAAACATTTTTTGCTTTAGTCTCACACATTAATTGAAGTTATAAAATATGAATTACCATCTATTTTCAACACCCTGCAATATTGACATTCCTTTGTTCTTCCTCATGCAAAATATTTTTTAATTTGTACATTCAGTCATTATCATTGTACACTCTAGGCATTCCTAGATTACACCATCTCAGTCTTTATCGTCTATCTTTCCTTCTGGTTTCATTTGTGCTCCCCAGCCCTCCTCCCTCTATCATTCTCACATTCAGCTTCATTCAGTGTTCTAACATTACTGTATTACAACTAGGTAGTATTGTACTATCCATTTCTGAATTTTTACACTCAGTCCCGTTGCACAATCTGTATTCCTTCAGCCCAATTACCCAATATCTACCCTATTTCTCTCTCCTGATCGTCTCTGTTCTTAACTGAAATTCTCCACGTTCATTCACTAATGTTAGTTCATATCAGTGAGACCATACAGTATTTGTCCTTTTGTTTCTGGCTAATCTCACTCAGCATGATGTCCTTAAGGTCCATCCATGTTGTTACATACTTCATAACTTTATTCTGTCTTACAGCTGCATAATATTCCATGTTATGTATAACCACAGCTTGTTTAGCTACTCATCTGTTGATGGACATTTTGGCTCTTTCCATCTCTTGGCAATTGTAAATAATGCTGCTATAAACATTAGTGTGCAAATATCCATTTGTGTCCTTGCCCCCATGACCTCTGAAGTAGATACCTAGCAATGGTATTGCTGGGTCATATGGCAATTCTATACTTAGCTTCCTGAGGACCCGCCAAACTGCCTTCCACAGTGGTTGCACCATTTGACATTCCCACCAACAGTGGATAAGTGTCCCTCTTTCTCCGCATCCTCTCCAGCACTTGTAGTTTTCTGTTTCATTGATAATGACCATTCTGGTGGGTGTGAGATGATATCTCATTGTGGTTTTGATTTCCATTTCCCTAATAGCCAGGGAAGCTGAGCATTTTTTCATGTGCCTTTTAGCCATTTGTATTTCCTCTGTTGAGAAGTGTATGTTCATGTCTTTTGCCCATCTTGTAATTGGGTTGTTTGTCTTTTTTGTTATTGAGTTGAATAATTTCTTTAAATTTTCTGGATACTAGGCCCTCATCTGACATATTGTTTCCAAATATTGACTCCCATTGTGTGGGCTCTTTTTATTTTCTTGACAAAATTCTTTGATGCACAACAGTGTTTAATTTTGAGGAGCTCCCATTTATCTATTTCTTTCTTTAGTGCTCATGCTTTGGGTGTAAGATCTAGGAAACCGCCTCCTATTAAATATCCTATAAGATATTTCCCTACATTTTCTTCTAAAAATTCTATGGTCTTAGATCTAATGTTTAGGTCTTTGATCTATTTAGAGTTAATTTTGGTATAGAGTGTTATATATGGATCCTTTTTCCTTCTTTTGCATATGGATATCCAGTTCTCCAAGTGCCATTTATTGAAGAGACTGTTCTGTCCCAGGTGAGCTGGCTTGACTGCCTTATCAAAGATCAATTGTCCAGGGTGGGCCACAGTGACTCAGCAGGCAAGAACACTTGCCTGCCATGCCAGAGGACCCGGGTTCAATCCCCGGTGCCTGACCATGTTAAAAAAGAAAAAAAGATCAATTGTCCATAGATGAGAGGGTCTATATCTGAGCACTCTATTCGATTCCATTGGTCAATATATCTATCTTTATGCCAGTACCATGCTGTTTTGACCACTGTAGCTTCATAATACGCCTTAAAGTCAGGTAGCATGAGACCTCCAACTTCATTTTTCTTTCTCAGGATATTTCTAGCTATCTGAAGCACCATGCCCTTCCAGATAAATTTGGTTATTGGTTTTTCTATTTCAAAAAGTAAGTTTTTGATGTTTTTGTATGAGGAAGAACAAAGGAATGTCACTACTGCAGGATGTTGAAAATAGATGGTAATTAATATTTTAAAATTTTAACTTGTGTGAGACTAAAGCAAAAAATGTTTATTTGGTGCAAAATTCATATTTTGGCTAGTGCAGTTCCTAATATAACTTATGCGGGCAGCTTAATTGAACACCGTAAGTACATGGAAGCTTGAGTAGAGCATAAGATTTTGTAGGTTTGTTCAGAGTGATGCCCTGAGAAATCCCAAAGTGGTTTGAACAATGAATAAAAAAAGATTTGCAAAGAATAGTGAGAAAGGGGGGAAATTTAACTTCCCCAAGTGGAGAATTCTTGATATTCCCACAAGCAGTGGGGACAACCAAAGCAATAGGCTAAGCCCCCAATCTTGGGGGTTGTTCATATGAAACTTAAAGGATAGGCTAGGCCTACTTAAAATTAGGCCTAAGAGTCACCCCCAAGAAAACCTCTTTTGTTGCTCAGATGTGTCCTCTCTCTCTCAGCCAACATGACAAGCAAGCTCACCCTCTCTATGTGGGACATGACTCCCAGGGGTGTGGACCATCCTGGCAATGTGGGACAGAAATCCTAGAATGAGCTGAGACTCAGCATCAAGGGATTGAGAAAGCCTTCTCAACTGAAAGGGGGAAGAGAGAAATGAGACAAAATAAAGTGTCAATGCCTAAGAGATTCCAAACAGAGTGGAGAGGTTATCCTGGAGGTTATTCTTATGCATTAAGTAGATAGTACCTTGTTATTCAAGATGTAATGGAGAACATCAAGAGACTGCGAGAAACTTCTCAACCAAAAGGGGGAAGAGTAAAATGAGACAAAGTGTCAATGGCTGAGAGATTCCAAACAGAGTCAAGAGGTTATCCTGGAGGTTATTCTTACGCATTAAGTAGATATCACCTTGTTGTTCAAGATGTAATGGAGAGGCTGGAGGGAACTGCCTGAAAATGTAGTGCTGTGTTCCAGTAGCCATGTTTCTTGAAGATGATTGAACAATGATATAGTTTTCACAATGAGACTCTGTGAATGTGAAAACCTTATGTCTGATGCTCCTTTTTTTTTTTTTAGATGCATGATCATCATTTCTTAGTACATTTGCATCGGTTTAGAAGAACTAGCAACACAACAGAAAAAGATATAGAATATTAATATAGAGAAAAAATAAAAGTAATAATAATAGTAAAAAAAAAAAACCTATAGCTCAGATGCAGCTTCATTCAGTGTTTTAACATGATTACTTTACAATTAGGTATTATTGTGCTGTCCATTTTTGAGTTTTTGTATCTAGTCCTGTTGCACAGTCTGTATCCCTTCAGCTCCAATTACCCATTATCTTACCCTGTTTCTAACTCCTGCTGGACTCTGTTACTAATGACATATTCCAAGTTTATTCTCGAATGTCGGTTCACGTCAGTGGGACCATACAGTATTTGTCCTTTAGTTTTTGGCTAGACTCACTCAGCATAATGTTCTCTAGGTCCATCCATGTTATTACATGCTTCATAAGTTTATCCTGTCTTAAAGCTGCATAATATTCCATCGTATGTATATACCACAGTTGTGTAGCCACTCTTCTGTTGATGGACATTTTGGTTGTTTCCATCTCTTTGCAATTGTAAATAACGCTGCTATAAACATTGGTGTACAAATGTCCGTTTGTGTCTTTGCCCTTAAGTCCTTTGAGTAGATACCCAGCAATGGTATTTCTATATTCAGCTTTTTGAGGAACCGCCAAACTGCCTTCCACAGTGGTTGCACCATTTGACATTCCCACCGACAGTGGATAAGCGTGCCTCTTCCTCCGCATCCTCTCCAGTACCTGTCATGTTCCGTTTTGTTGATAATGGCCATTCTGGTGGGCGTGAGATGACATCCCACTGTGGTCCCGATTTGCATTTCTCTAATGGCCAGGGACACTGAGCATCTCTTCATGTGCCTTTTGGCCATTTGTATTTCCTCTTCTGGTAAGTGTCTGTTCAAGTCTTTTTCCCACTTTGTAATTGGGTTGGCTGTCTTTTTTATGTTGAGTTGAACAATCTCTTTATAAAATCTGGATACTAGACCTTTATCTGATATGTCATTTCCAAATATTGTCTCCCATTGTGTAGGCTGTCTTTCTACTTTCTTGATGAAGTTCTTTGATGCGCAAAAGTGTTTAATTTTGAGGAGCTCCGATTTATTTATTTCCTTCTTCAGTGCTCTTGCTTTACATTTAAGGTCCATAAAACCGCCTCCAATTGTAAGTTTCATAAGATATCTCCCTACATTTTCCTCTAACTGTTTTATGGTCTTAGACCTAATGTTTAGATCTTTGATCCATTTTGAGTTAACTTTTGTATAGGGTGTGAGAGATGGGTCTTCTTTCATTCTTTTGCATATGGATATCCAATTCTCTAGGCACCATTTATTGAAGAGACTGTTCTGTCCCAGGTGAGTTGGCTTGACTGCCTTATCAAGGATCAAATGTCCATAGATGAGAGGGTCTATATCTGAGCACTCTATTCGATTCCATTGGTCAATATATCTATCTTTATGCCAATACCATGCTGTTTTGACCACTGTGGCTTCATAATATGCCTTAAAGTCAGGCAGCGCGAGACCTCCAGCTTCGTTTTTTTTCCTCAAGATGTTTTTAGCAATTCGGGGCACCCTGCCCTTCCAGATAAATTTGCTTATTGGTTTTTCTATTTCTGAAAAATAAGTTGTTGGGATTTTGATTGGAATTGCATTGCATCTGTAAATCAGTTTAGGTAGGATTGACATCTTAACTACATTTAGTCTTCCAATCCATGAACACGGTATGCCTTTCCATCTATTTAGGTCTTCTGTGATTTCTTTTAACAGTTTTTTGTAGTTTTCTTTATATAGGTTTTTTGTCTCTTTAGTTAAATTTATTCCTAGGTATTTTATTCTTTTAGTTGCAATTGTAAATGGGATTCGTTTCTTGATTTCCCCCTCAGCTTATTCATTACTAGTGTATAGAAATGCTACAGATTTTTGAATGTTGATCTTGTAACCTGCTACTTTGCTGTACTCATTTATTAGCTCTAGTAGTTTTGTTGTGGATTTTTCCGGGTTTTCGATGTATAGTATCATATCGTCTGCAAACAGTGATAGTTTTACTTCTTCCTTTCCAATTTTGATGCCTTGTATTTCTTTTTCTTGTCTAATTGCTCTGGCTAGAACCTCCAACGCAATGTTGAATAATAGTAGTGATAATGGACATCCTTGTCTTGTTCCTGATCTTAGGGGGAAAGTTTTCAATTTTTCCCCATTGAGGATGATATTAGCTGTGGGTTTTTCATATATTCCCTCTATCATTTTAAGGAAGTTCCCTTGTATTCCTATGTTTTGAAGTGTTTTCAACAGGAATGGATGTTGAATCTTGTCAAATGCCTTCTCAGCATCAATTGAGATGATCATGTGATTTTTCTGCTTTGATTTGTTGATATGGTGTATTACATTAATTGATTTTCTTATGTTGAACCATCCTTGCATACCTGGGATGAATCCTACTTGGTCATGATGTATAATTCTTTTAATGTGTTGTTGGATACGATTTGCTAGAATTTTATTGAGGATTTTTGCATCTATATTTATTAGAGAGATTGGTCTGTAGTTTTCTTTTTTTGTAATATCTTTGCCTGGTTTTGGTATGAGGGTGATGTTGGCTTCATAGAATGAATTAGATAGTTTTCCCTCCACTTCGATTTTTTTGAAGAGTTTGAGGAGAGTTGGTACTAATTCTTTCTGGAATGTTTGGTAGAATTCACATGTGAAGCCGTCTGGTCCTGGACTTTTCTTTTTAGGAAGCTTTTGGATGACTAATTCAATTTCTTTACTTGTGATTGGTTTGTTGAGGTCATCTATTTCTTCTTGAGTCAAAGTTGGTTGTTCATGTCTTTCCAGGAACCCGTCCATTTCATCTAAATTGTTGTATTTATTAGTGTAAAGTTGTTCATAGTATCCTGTTATTACCTCCTTTATTTCTGTGAGGTCAGTAGTTATGTCTCCTCTTCCATTTCTGATCTTATTTATTTGCATCCTCTCTCTTCTTCTTTTTGTCAATCCTGCTAAGGGCCCACAAATCTTATTGATTTTCTCATAGAACCAACTTCTGGTCTTACTGATTTTCTCTATTGTTTTCATGTTTTCAATTTCATTTATTTCTGCTCTAATCTTTGTTATTTCTTTCCTTTTGCTTGCTTTGGGATTAGTTTGCTGTTCTTTCTCCAGTTCTTCCAATTGAACAGTTAATTCCTGCATTTTTGCCTTTTCTTCTTTTCTGATATAGGCATTTAGGGCAATAAATTTCCCTCTTAGCACTGCCTTTGCTGCGTCCCATAAGTTTTGATATTTTGTGTTTTCATTTTCATTCACCTCGAGGTATTTACTAATTTCTCTCGCAATTTCTTCTTTGACCCACTTGTTGTTTAAGAGAGTGTTGTTGAGCCTCCACGTATTTATGAATTTTCTGGCACTCCACTTATTATTGATTTCCAACTTCATTCCTTTATGATCCAAGAAAGTGTTGTGTATGATTTCAATCTTTTTAAATTTGTTAAGATTTGCTTTGTGACCCAGCATATGGTCTATCTTTGAGAATGATCCATGAGCACTTGAGAAAAGGTGTATCCTGCTGTTGTGGGATGTAATGTCCTATAAATGTCTTGTTAAGTCTAGCTCATTTATCGTAATATTCAGATTCTCTATTTCTGTATTGATCCTCTGTCTAGATGTTCTGTCCATTGATGAGAGTGGTGAATTGAGGTCTCCAACTATTATGGTATATGTGTCTATTTCCCTTTTCAGTGTTTGCAGTGTATTCCTCACATATTTTGGGGCATTCTGGTTCGGTGCGTAAATATTTATGATTGTTATGTCTTCTTGTTTAATTTTTCCTTTTATTAGTAGATAGTGTCCTTCTTTGTCTCTTTTAACTGTTTTACATTTGAAGTCTAATTTGTTGGATATTAGTATAGCCACTCCTGCTCTTTACATTTGAAGTCTAATTTGTTGGATATTAGTATAGCCACTCCTGCTCTTTTCTGGTTGTTATTTGCATGAAATATCTTTTCCCAACCTTTCACTTTCAACCTATGTTTATCTTTGGATCTAAGATGTGTTTCCTGTAGACAGCATATAGAAGGATCCTGTTTTTTAATCCATTCTGCCAGTCTATGTCTTTTGATTGGGGAATTCAGTCCATTAACATTTAGTGTTATTACTGTTTGGGTAATACTTTCCTCTACCATTTTGCCTTTTGTATTATATATATCATATCTGACTTTCCTTCTTTCTACACTCTTCTCCATACCTCTCTCTTCTGTCTTTTCGTATCTGACTCTAGTGCTCCCTTTAGTATTTGTTGCAGAGCTGGTCTCTTGGTCACAAATTCTCTCAGTGATTTTTTGTCTGAAAATGTTTTAATTTCTCCCTCATTTTTGAAGGACAATTTTGCTGGATATAGGAGTCTTGGTTGGCAGTTTTTCTCTTTTAGTAATTTAAATATATCATCCCACTGTCTTCTAGCTTCCATGGTTTCTGCTGAGAAATCTACACATAGTCTTATTGGGTTTCCCTTGTATGTGATGGATTGTTTTTCTCTTGCTTCTTTCAAGATCCTCTCTTTCTCTTTGACCTCTGACATTCTAACTAGTAAGTGTCTTGGAGCACCTATTTGGGTCTAATCTCTTTGGGGTGTGCTGCACTTCTTGGATCTGTAATTTTAGGTCTTTCATAAGAGTTGGGAAATTTTCAGTGATAATTTCTTCCATTAGTTTTTCTCCTCCTTTTCCCTTCTCTTCTCCTTCTGGGACACCCACAGCACGTATATTTGTGCGGTTCAGATTGTCCTTGAGTTCCCTGATACCCTGTTCAAATTTTTCCATTCTTTTCCCGATAGTTTCTGTTTCTTTTTGGAATTCAGATGTTCCATCCTCCAAACACTAATTCTATTGATGCTCCTTTTAGCTACTATATCAACAGAAGAGTAGAACATATGGAATAAAAATAAATAATAGGGGGAACAAATGTTAAAATAAATTCAGTTTGAAATAGTGGTAAATGAAAGCGAGGGGTAAGGGGTATGGTACGTATGTTGTTTTTTTTTTTCTCTATTATCATTTTATTTCTTTTTCTGTTGTCTTTTTATTTCTTTTTCTAAATCGATGCAAATGTACTAAGAAATGATGAATATGCAACTATGTGATGATATTAAGAATTACTGATTATATATGTAGAATGGAATGATTTCTAAATGTTTTGTTTAATTTTTTTTAAATAATAAAAAAAGTTAAAAAAAAAAAAAAAGATGTAATGGAGAAACTGGAGGGAACTGCCTGAAAATGTGGAGCTGTGTTCCAGTAGCCATGTTTCTTGAAGATGATTGTATAATGATACAGCTTTCACAATGTGACAGTGTGATTGTGAAAACCTTGTGTCTAATGCTCCTTTTATCTACATTGTCAACAGACAAGTAGAACATATGGAATAAAAATAAATAATGGGGGGACAAATGTTAAAATAAATTTAGTTTGAAATGCTAGTGATCAATGAAAGGGAGGGGTAAGGGGTACGGTATGTATAAATTTTTTTCTGTTTTCATTTTATTTCTTTTTCTGAGTAGATGCAAATGTTCCAAGAAATGATCATGATGATGAATGTGCAACTATGTGACGATATTTTGAATTACTGATTATATATGTAGAACAGAACGATCAAAATAGGAATGTTTGTGTTTGTTTGGTGTTTTTGGTATTTAAAAAAATAAAATTTAAAAATTAAAAATAAAAAGATGTAATGGAGAGGCTGGAGGGAAGTGCCTGAAAATGTAGAGCTATGTTCCAGTAGCCATGTTTGTTGAAGATGATTGTACAATGATACAGCTTTCACAATGTGACTGTGTGATTGTAAAAACCTTGTGTCTGATGCTCCTTTTATCTACCTCATCGACAGATGAGTAAAACATATGGAATAAAAATAAATAATAGGGGGAACAAATGTTAAAATAAATTTAGTAGATTGAAATGCTAAGAATCAATGAAAGGGAGGAGTAAGGAAGATGGTATGTATGCATTTTTTTCTGTTTTCTTTTTATTTCTTTTTCTGAATTGATGCAAATGTTCTAAGAAATTATCATGATGATGAATATATAACTATGTAACAATTTTGTGAATTATTGATTATGTAGAACAGAATGATCATACGTTAAGAATATTTGTGTTTGTGTTATATTTTTTAAAAATTAAAAAAATTAATTTAAAAAAGTAAGTTTTGGGGGTTTTAATTGGTATTGAATTGAATCTATAAATCAATTTAGGTAGAACTGACATCTTAACTATATTTAGTTTTCCAATCCATGAACATGGTATACCCTTCTATTTATTTAGGTCTTCTGTGATTTCTTTTAGCAATTTCTTATAGTTTTCTTTGTATGGGTCTTTTGTATCCTAGTTAAATTTATTCCTAAATATTTTATTCCTTTGGATGCATTTGTAAATGGAATTTTTTTCTTGATTTCCCCTTCAGATTGCTCATTACTAGTGTATAGAGACACTACAGATTTTTGAGTCTTGATCTTGTAACCTGCCACTTTGCTGTACTCATTTATTAGCTCTAGTAGTTTTGCTGTGCATTTTTCGGGGTTTTCAACATATAGTATTATATCATCTGCAAACAGAGTTTTGCTTCTTCCTTTCCAGTTTTGATGCCTTGTATTTCTTTTTCTTGTCTAATGGCTCTGGCTAGATCTTCTAACACAATGTTGAATAACAATGGTAATAGTGGACATCCTTGTCTTGTTCCTGATCTTAGGGGTAAAGTTTTCAGTTTTTCCCTATTGAGGATGATGTTATCTGTGGGTTTTTCATATCTTCCCTTTATCATGTTGAGGAAGTTCCCCTTTATTCTTATCCTTTGAAGTGTTTTGAACAAAAATGATGTTTAATTTTGTCAAATGTCTTTTCTGCATTGATCAAGATGATCATGTGGTTTTTCTGCTCTGATTTGTCAATATGGTGCATTACATTAATTCATTTTCTAATGTTGAACCATCCTTGCATACCTGGGATGAACCCTACTTGGTCATGGTGTATAATTCTTTCAATGTGCTGCTGGATTCGATTTGCCAAGAATTTTATTAGAGATTTCTGCATCTATATTCATTAGAGAGAATAGTCTGTAGTTTTCTTGTAGTATTTTTGTCTAGCTTTGGTATAAGGGTGATGTTGGCTTCATAGAATGAGTTAGGTAGCCTTCCCTCTTCCTCAATTTTTTCGACGACGTTGTACAGGATTATTACTAATTCTTTCTTGAATGTTTGGTAGAATTCACATGTGATGCCATCTTGTCCTGGACTTTTCTTTTTGGTGAACTTCTTAATAAGTAATTCAATTTCTTTACTTGTGATTGGTTTGTTGAGGTCTTCAATTTCTTCTCAAATCAGTATTGGTTGTTCATGCCTTTCTAGGAAGTTGTCCACTTTGTTGTCTAGTTTATTAACATAAAGTTGTTTCATAGTATCCTTTCATTACCTCCTTTATTTCTGCAGGGTCAAAAGTTATGTCTCCTCTTTCATTTCTGATTTTATTTATTTGCATCCTCTCTCTTCTCTTTGTCAGCCTTGCAAAGGGTCCATCAACCTTACTGATTTTCTCATAGGAGCAACTTCTAATTTTATAGATTTTCTCCATTGTTTTCATGTTCTCAACTTCATTTATTTCTGCTCTGATCTTTATTATTTCTTTCTTTTTGCTTGCTTTGGGGTTAGCTTGCTGTTCTTTCTCCAGTTCTTCCAAGTGAACAGTTAATTCCTCGATTTTTGCTCTTTCTTCTAGTTGTTTTTTTTTTTTTTTTTTTTGCATGGGCAGGCACCAGGAATCGAACCCAGGTCTCTGGCATGACAGGCGAGAACTCTGACTGCTGAGCCACCATGGCCCACCCTCTTTCTTCTTCTTTGACACAGGCATTTAGGGCAATAAATTTCCCTTTTAGCACTGTCTTTGCTGCATCCCATAAATTTTGATGTGTCATGTTTTCATTTTCATTTGCCTCGAGATATTTACTGATTTGTCTTGTAATTTCTTCCTTAACCCACTGGTTGTTTAAGAGTGTGTTGTTGGGCCATGGTTGCTCAGTGGCAGAGTTCTCACCTGCCATGCCAGAGACCTGGGTTCACTTCCTGGTGCCTGCCCATGCGAAAAAAAAAAGAGAGAGTGTGTCGTTGAGCCTCCATATATTTGTGAATTTTCTGGCACTCTGCCTATTATTTATTAATTTCCCACCTCATTCCTTTATGTTCTGAGAAAGTGTTTTGTATGATTTCAATCTTCTTATATTTATTGAGACTTGCTTTGTGACCCAGCACGTGGTCTATCCTTGAGAATGATCCATGAGCACTTTAGAAAAAGGTGTATCCTGCTGTTGTGGGGTGTAATGTTCTATAAATGTCTGTTATGTCTAGTTTTTTATTGTATTATTCAAATTCTCTGTTTCTTTATTGATCCTCTGTCTAGATGGTCTGTCCATTGATGAAAGTGGGGAATTAAAGTCTCCAACTATTATGGTAGATGTGTCTTTCTCTCTTTTCAGTGTTTTCAGTGTTTGTTTCATGTATTTTGGAGCACTCTGGCTTGGTGCATAAATATTTATGATTATTATGTCTTCCTGTTGAATTGAATAATTCTTTGTCTCTTTTAATTGTTTTACATGTGATGTCTAACTTGTTGGATATTAGTATAGCTATTCCTGCTCTTTTCTGATTGTTGTTTGCATGAAATATCTTTTCCCAATCTTTCACTTTCAACCTATGTTCACTCTTGGGTCTAAGATGCATCTCGTGTAGACAGCATATAGATGGGTACTGTTTTTTAATCCATTCTGCCAGTCTATGTCTTTTGATTGGGGATTTTAATCCATTAACATTTAGTGTTATTACTTTAAGGGCAGTACTTTCTTCTACCATTTTGCCTTTTGGGTTTTACATGTCATATCTAATTTTTCTTCTTTTTACCTTTACTGATAGTCTTCATTTCTACACTCTTCTCCATACCTCTCTCTCCCATCTTTTCCTATCTGTCTCTAGTGCTCCCTTTAGTATTTCTTGCAGAGCTGGTCTCTTGGTCACAAATTCTCTTAGTGAGTGATTTTTTGCCTGAAAATGTTTTAATTTTCCCCTTATTTTTGAAGGACAATTTTGCTGGTTATAGAATTATTGGTTGGCAGTTTGTCTCTTTTAGAATCTTAAATATATCATACCAGTGTCATCTTGCCTTCATGGTTTCTACTGAGAAATCTATACATGGTCTTATTGGGTTGCCCTTGTATGTGATGGATTGCTTTTCTCTTGCTGCTTTCAAAATTCTCTTTGATATCTGAAATTCTGATTAGTAAGTGTCTTGGAGTACGTCTATTTGGATCTATTCTGTTTGGGGTATGTTGCACTTCTTCAATCTGTAATTTTAAATCTTTCATAAAAGTTGGGAAATTTTCAGTGATAATTTCCTCCATTAATTTTTCTCCTCCTTTTCCCTTCTCTTCTCCTTCTGGACACCCACAACATGTATATTCATGTGCTTCATGTTGTTATTCAATTCCCTGAGTCCTTGCTCATATTTTTCCATTCTTTTCTCCATATTTTCTTTTGCTTGTCAGATTTCAGATGTTCTGTCCTGCAGTTCACTAATCCTATCTTCCACTTCTTGAAATCTAACACTGTAGGTTTCTGTTCTAGTTTTCTAGCTGCCAAAATGCAATATACCAGAAACGGAATAGCTTTTAAAAAGGGGAATTTAATAAGTTGCTAGTTTACAGTTCTGAGGCTGAGAAAATATCCCAACTACAACAAGTCTATAGAAATTTCCAATCAAAGGCATCCAGGAAAAGATATCTTGGTTCAAGAAGGCCAATGAAGTTCAGGGTTTCTTTCTCAAGTGAGAAGGCACATGGCAAACACAGTCACAGTTTCTCTCTTGGCTGGAAGGACACATGGTGAGCAAGGCATCATCTGCTAGCTCTCTTCTCCTGGCTTCCTGTATCATGAAGCTCCTTGGGAGGCATTTTCTTTCTTCATCTCCAAAGGTCGCTGGCTGGTGGACTCTCTGCTTTGTGGTACTGCAGCATTCTCTGCTCTCTCTGAATCTCTTTCATTCTCCAAAATGTTTCCTCTTTTATAGGACTCCAGAAACTTATCAAGACCCGCTCAAATGGGTGGAGACATGTTGTCACCTAATCCAGCTTAACAACCACTCTGGATTAAATCACATCTCCAGGGAGATGATCTAATTACAGTTTCAAACATATAGTATTGAATAGGGATTATTCTACCTTTATGAAATGGGATTAGATTGAAACATGGCTTTTCTAGGGGACATACATCCTTTCAAACCAGCACAGTTTCCACTGTTTTCCTCATCTCTTCTACTGTGCCTTTCATTCCCATAAATTCTCTGATATATTTTTTCAGACTTTCATTTTCTTCTTTTTGTTCATCCCTTGCTTTCTTTATATCCTTCATCAATTCATTGATTTGATTTTTGATGAAATTTTCCATGTCTGTTCAAAAATTCTGAATTAATTGTTTTAACTTCCGTATCTCATTTGAATTGTTGGTTTGTTCCTTTGACTTAGCCATATCTTCAATTTTCCTAGTACGATTCATTATTTTTTGCTGGCATCTAGACATTCAATTTCCTTAATTAGTTTATTCTGGAGATTTGTTTTCACTTTTTTACCTAGGATTTTCTTGCTGGATGACTTTGTTGTCTATCTGTTCTTTGACATTCAGTTCAGCTTATTGTAAACTTCTAGCATAGGTTTTGTTTAACAGAGCAGAACTTTTCAGTTCTTGTTTTCTTGTTTCTTGACCTGCCTGTATGGTGCCGTTTTTTTTTTTTCATCCTTGGAAGGGTCTTCTTAGATATTATAGTCCCTAGTCATATTTTCCCAGACCAGACTGGCCTCCTCTCAGGAGGAAAGACTCAAATGCGTCAGTTTTCCCTAAGGGTGAGACCCAGCAGGTTAAAAGACTTTTCTGTGAAGCCTCTGGACTCTGCGCTTTTCCTGTCCTGCCCAGTACGTGGCTTTGTCTGTCTGCAGGTTCCACCAGCATAAGGTGATACGATACCTTTAACTTCAGCAGACTCTCCCTGCTGGGGCATGATGGAGACAGAGGAGAGCTTATAGGCTGGCTTTAATTGCTTCAGTTTTCCAGTCCCTGGGGTCTGAATTCCTTGAGGGAGGGAATCCACCTGTGCCTTCCCCACCCCTCTCCTAGGGAAGGCACAGGCTCCAGGGAACTACCTCCTTTTACCTGACCAGCCTCTTTGTCTCTCAGAAAGCTTAATCCCACCCTTGCCTGGGGCAGCTGGAGCCTAAGAAGCCTTACAGCTGTATCCAAAGAGTAGCCAAGCCATAGAAACAGCCACACACACACACAAAATCCTTTTCAGAGCAGGACCCCTGTTCCTTGGGTTTACCAATCAAGTTTAAGTTGGTATGTTGCTTTGTGTCTCTCAAGGTCCTATGTGTCCCCTCTTTTCCTTCAGGGCCCAGACCCTTTCAAGTATCTTGTGCTGTCTGAGCCAAAAAAAAATCTGTGATTTTTTTTCTTTTTCCACCATCCCTGTCCCCTCTGCACCAGAGCAAAAACCAGCAACCTCAGGTTTTACTCAAGGCTCAGCAGAGCTGGAGGTCTCTTTTTAGTAGTCAGAATTTGTTAATTAATTCCACAATTGGAGCTTGGTTGAGCTCAGCCCCTTGCTGCTGGTAAAGCTCCTTTCCTTTCCCCTCCAGGAACCAGCCTGTGGGGGAGGGGCACCGGCCACTGGGGCTTGGGGAACTCATGTTTCTGGGTGGGATCACAGCTGGTCCAGCTTGTCCAGACTGGTGGGAGCCCACGTGGGCAGCTGGTCCCACGTGTGTCTGGCCGTGTGTCTGGTCACTGATGTGGCCCCAGCAGTTGTTCTGTACTGTTCCCGGCTATTCACTCACTGCTCTGGAGGATGAACTAAATCCCATGCCTCACTAAGCTGCCATCTTGGACCAAGACTGGAATGGCTTTTTTTTTTTTTTTTTGCATTGGCAGGCACCAGGAAACTGAGCCACCATGGCCAATCCTGGAATGGCTTTTAGAAGGGGGAATTTAATAAGTTACAGGTTTACAGCCCTAAGGAAGTAGAAGTGTTCAAATAAAAGCACCAAGAAAGGCCAATGGGTCAGGAGCACCTCTGTCAGCTGGGCAGTCCCATGGCTGGCATCTGCTGGTCCCCTGCTCCTGGGCTCCGTTGCTTTCAGTCTCTCTTCCTGTGGGGTTCCACATTTTACTTCTCCAGGGCTGGCTTTCATCTCTTGGCTTCCCTTGGCTCTCTCCAGGTTCTGGCTTGATTAACATCTCATGGTGATGTCTGCTGGGCTCCAAGCATCTCTAAATATCCATGTCTGTGTTCTCTGAAGCAACTGTTTTGTCTGTCCTCTCTGTCAGTTCTGAGGCTACTGTCATTTCTATCATTTCTCCAAAACGTTTCCCCTTTTAAACACTCTAGTAATCTAATCAAGGCCAACCTACAATCTCCATCTAATCAAAAGATTACACCCACAATTGGGTACATCACATGCCTGTGGGATAATCTAATCAAGTTTCTGCCCTGCAGTGTTGAATCAGGAAGAGAAGAAACAGCTGCCTGCACAAGACTGAGTCAGAAGTAAAACATGCCTTTTCTGGGGCACATGATACTTTCAAACAGGCATGTCCACCACCCCCTCCCCCATCATCATCGCCCACATCACTGCCTCAGCACCACCTCTGCACCCCCTCCCCCATCATCATCGCCCACACCACTGCCTCAGCACCACCTCTGCACCCCCTCCACCATCATCATCGCCCACATCACTGCCTCAGCACCACCTCTGCACCCCCTCCACCATCATCATCGCCCACATCACTGCCTCAGCACCACCTCTGCACCCCCTCCACCATCATCATCGCCCACATCACTGCCTCAGCACCACCTCTGCACCCCCTCCACCATCATCATCGCCCACATCACTGCCTCAGCACCACCTCTGCACCCCCTCCCCCATCATCATCGCCCACATCACTGCCTCAGCACCACCTCTGCACCACCTCCCCCATCATTACCACATACACACAGACCCTTCCCCTCACACACACACACCCACACACACACTCCCACAAATCTCCCCTCCTGTCTTGCTTCCCTTCATGTTTTTCAGAGATCTGTGGCTCAGGGAGAAGCTGCAGCAGGCAGGTGGGAAAGCCAGCGGACATAAACGAGCACAGAAGTCAGTGGGATGGGGAGAAACCACAGCAACCGACTTAAACAGATACATAAGCTTTCTTGCCCCCCAGTCAATCTCCTGCATCTGATAACTCCCTGTACTCTACAAATGCTGCATCCTGGGGGATTTACCATTCCAGGGAAAGCTGGAGACAGGTGGGGCATGCTTCTGACTGTCTGCTGTGCACAGCACAAGGCAGGAGGATCTGCCTAAGGAGGCAGGGAGAGGGTGGTGTTAACTCGGGTGTCAGCCGCCATCACACCTCTCGCCCAAGGGAATATCGCCAAAGCAAAGCTGGGCTGATGGGTGAGGGCTCCAGCCCCTGCTTGGTCTCGGCAGCTGGGAAGGGCAGCGCAGGCTCTGCGTGGCGAGCTGCAACACCTGCCCACCCACCTCTCACCAGTTCTCTTGTGCACTTGTGACCCTGTAGGGGCTCTCAAAGCTCCCGGAGTTGCTAGTCTGTTCAAGCTCAAGATGGTGCAACTGGCCCAAAGCTGGGGAGGGGTCTTGAGGGAGAGGGGGAGGCGCTATGCTGAGATGACCCACCTTGTGTGGTCCTGGAGGAAATGAGCCCACGCGGGCAGCTGGTCCCACGTCTAGTTGAGGAAGGGTCCTCGTGCTTCTTGTTTTTACAGATTCCATTACTTGACTCGGCCAACACCCAACTTTTCCCTCCTGTAACTGCTCTCCAAGCCTTGTGTTGTTTCTTCGAGGTACACCTGTACTAGACACCAACCTCCGGACTGCGGACCCCTCTCAGCTCCAGAGGTGGGGAAAGACGCATCTGCTCAACCAGCCTCTTCGAGGCTCTCATCCTCATGTACTGGTTCTGGAGGAGGCACGTGCCCAGGCCAGGCCAAGGTGGCAATTCCTGGGCTTTTGGGGGGAAGGCTGGAAAATGCTCTCGTGGGGTCTGCACATCTCTCTGGATGCGAGTCAGGAGCTGTGGGAGTGAGTTTACAGACATCTGGGGAGCCAGAACGAGACCAAAGAGCTCAGCAAAGGGAGTGGAGCCAAGATTACAGATGGTGTGAGCTCCTGGGGCGGGGGGGGTCATTTGAACCCCTGTATCCAGTTTTGCCTGAATCCAGTTACATGAACCAGTCAATTCACACATCTTGCTGTGCCATTTTGAGCTGGGTTTCTGCCGCTTATAATCAAAATGGCGTTGGCATGCTCGTTTTCTTTCCAGGACTGCTTCTCGGGAAATGTTTCAGCCTGGCCTGGCTTCTACAGAGCTCAAGGACTTCACTTTATCCTCTCAGCTTCAATTTCCTTCTCCAAGAGACGAGCTAAGCACACCCACCTCACGGGATGATGAACCTGCTGCTGACCTCTGAGATTCCTCCTTCTCAAGCCTGAGAAGTGGACGCTCAGGGCTCGGGGCTCTGCTCTGCTGCAGCCCCTGCCCTCTGCTGTGCTTCCCTGGTTGGGGTCTCAGGCAGCAGCAGGGAGGCCCCTGCCCTCTCCTGGCTGTTCTGAGATGACTCAGCTATGCTCCTCAGATCCCAGACAGGCTGGGAATGGGCACTGGCTCCTTGAGAGCGGAGGCTGTGGAGTGGGCGGCCTCCCCACGATCCTGGCTCAGCCCTGAAGCAGACAGGGCACTGCCATGGGACTGTCCCTGCCCCTCTGCCCTGGAGAGTCCTATGCAAACTCAGAGGCTGCTGGACCTGGCTGCAGAAGGCCTCGAGTGGCTGAGGGTCAGGGCTTCCGGGGGCTGGTGCTCCCAGCCCACCCCCTTTCCCTCTGCCAAGGAGCTCTCCCTGATCACGTTTCTCCCATAAATCGCCAACTTATCATCTCAAGATGGTCTTAGTCTCCCGTGCATTGCTCTGACTATTGCTTCAAAATGCCTGTCCCAGATCTATCACTCGCTGGCTGGGTCACCTTGGACAGGATGCAGAGATGGAGAGAGGTGAAAGGGAGGAGAGAGGGAGGGAAAAGGAGACGGAAAAAGGAACAGAGACGAGAAGAGGAGGAGGAGGAAGACAGGAGAGAGACAGGGAGTGGAAGAGGGAGGGAGGCTTTGGGGTGGGCTGCACCCCACGACGAGGACAGGGATGCACACATTTCCACAGAGTCAAATGGATTTCTGGGGACCTGGACCTGGCAGTGGGGCAGGTCCCGGGAAGCCAGGGCTGGACAGAGCTGCCATAAGCAGTCAGGGGCACTGCACCCCTGAAGGCACTTCCATGGGGGCCACCAGCAGTGTCTGAGAGAGACCACCAAACCTCCGTGACTCCCTGGGGGCCCAGGTCGGCCCGACTCACCCCGCTCCCTGGTGTTGACCTTGGAGAGGTCAGAAGTGCAGCTTCTGAGTGGAGCAGGCTCTGGCAGGGCAGAGAGGAGAGGGCAGCCACCTCTTTCTGGACGCAGGCAACATGGCACAGCCAGCAAGGGGAGACGCTCAGAACGGATAAAAGCTGAGAGCTTCACTTCTTACGCTGGCCTGGCCATTTTAATTTCAGATTAAAGGCCATTCTTGTGGCTAAAGGAACTGGAACAGCTGTCGGGCTGCTCAGACCTTCAGGAGGGAAAGCAGAAGCCGGGGACCTGAGGATGGTGGAGGGGCCACGGCACTTTGACTTCTCCTCCCCCACCCCAGGTGCCCTCTCAGGAGCCCTGACCCTGACCCCTGGTCACAGCACCGCCTCCATCTCCTTGGAGCTGGCTCCCCTGCAGAGGTCCCGACCGAGCAGCCCTTCTCTCAGTACCAAGGGCTTCCAGGAGACGGAACTACTGCTCTAGCCCTCCCCATATGGCTTTCTCCAGCCCTCCACTCTGGCCTCCCACGTGCCCCTTTCCCACCCCAGGGCAGCACACACCTCATAAACCCACCTGCTCCTGCCCACCCGATGCCCCCAGCCCCTGCCCCATATACCCTTACCCGCCTACCCTGAGTCCACTGCCCACCCCAGGGCCCTCCTCACGCCACTGCGGGGGCACAGAGATGGAAGGAGGACAGAGGCGTGCATCACACTCACACCCTACAGTGTTACACGCTCAGAGACACTCACACACTCCCATACAATGTCACACACACACACTCATACACTCACCATCACACACGCGTACACACACAGCCACACAGACAGTCAGGCCTGGTCTCTACTGGAACGCCCAACCATCTTCTGGGCAAGCTGGACTCAGCAGCAATCCCCAAAACTAAAGCCGGGCTGCATCTCTGAGCCCTCGGCATGCGGGACGAAGCTGCTTCTCGTAACCGGCAGGAATCACTCCTAGGGCTGGAACACAGGCTTGCGCCATATGCAGTTTCTCCCCCCTGGGAAACCCAGAGGCCCCTTTCCCTTTTGCTGGGTCAGTTCAGACTCGCCAAGCGCCACCCTGGAGTAGGCTCTGGGCTGTGTGGCCACACCCTGCCCCAGCCCTGCCCTAAGGCAACCCATGTGGCCACTGTGCCACCCGGGGCCCCAACCTTCCCACTTCACCTCACCCCACCCCACCCCACCGTGCTGGCTATAGGTTCGAGCTACACAAAAGCCACAGCAACACGGGCTCTGTGTGTGCGGCGGGCTCAGGCAGGCTTCCTGCACTTCCTGCTGCCTCTGACGCCCTGGGTGCTCTGGAAGGGGGTCGCAGAGGCTCACAGGTGGGCTGGCTCCCCCAGGGGTCCACACCGTTAACATAGGCGTGGGGAAGAGCCCCCAGCCTGGGCCACCCACGGGCATCGCTGCTATCTAGGCCCTGCCCACCGTCCACAGGGCCCAGGCCCGGGGCTGTCCATCCTGCCTTCCTCTCCCTTTCCATTTCACCCACGGGCACCCACAGGCCCGGCCCTCCATCCTTCCGTCCTCTCCCCATCCATTTCACCCACGGGCGCCCTGCAGGCCCGGCCCTCCATCCTGCCTTCCTCTCCCCGTCCATTTCACCCACGGGCACCCACAGGCCCGGGGCTGTCCATCCTGCCTTCCTCTCCCCGTCCATTTCACCCATGGGCACCCACAGGCCCGGCCCTCCATCCTGCCTTCCTCTCCCCATCCATTTCACCCACGGGCGCCCTGCAGGCCCGGCTCTCCATCCTGCCTTCCTCTCCCCGTCCATTTCACCCACGGGCACCCACAGGCCCGGCCCTCCATCCTGCCTTCCTCTCCCCGTCCATTTCACCCACGGGCACCCACAGGCCCGGGGCTGTCCATCCTGCCTTCCTCTCCCTGTCCATTTCACCCACGGGCGCCCACAGGCCCGGCCCTCCATCCTGCCTTCCTCTCCCCGTCCATTTCACCTATGGGCACCCTGCAGGCCCGGCTCTCCATCCTGCCTTCCTCTCCCCGTCCATTTCACCCACGGGCGCCCACAGGCCCGGCCCTCCATCCTGCCTTCCTCTCCCCGTCCATTTCACCTATGGGCACCCTGCAGGCCCGGCTCTCCATCCTGCCTTCCTCTCCCCGTCCATTTCACCCACGGGCACCCACAGGCCCGGCCCTCCATCCTGCCGTCCTCTCCCCATCCATTTCACCCACGGGTACCCACAGGCCCGGCTCTCCATCCTGCCTTCCTCTCCCCGTCCATTTCACCTATGGGCGCCCTGCAGGCCCGGCTCTCCATCCTGCCTTCCTCTCCCCGTCCATTTCACCCATGGGCACCTGCAAGCCTGGCCCTCCATCCTGTACCCTGTTCCCCGCCTGCCTCCTGTGCACGCCCCCACCAACTGCGGCATTCCTGGCAGGGACACATGCTAGGCAGGAGCGGGCTGTGCTGACTGAACAAGAACCATATGCTCCCCCCAGGGAAGCTGCTTCTCCAGGGGGTGAATTTAACTCCCCCCTTCCTGCCAACGCTCAGACACGTCACACTTTCAGGGCCGCAGGCCCCACACTTCCTTTCCTGCCTCCTGCCTCTCCCCCGAACACAGGAAGGAAGAAAGAGCAAGGGCAGAAATAGAAAGAAAAGAAGAGGGAGAAGAAACCAGGACCACAGAGTTGGGGCAGCATCTCCCGTTCCCTCCGATTTCATCCTTTCACGTGCCAAGATGAGTCTGGGAAGGGAAGGACAGCTGAGAACGGGCTGTGGGCCAGCTTCCCTGAGAAGGCCTGCGGCTCTGCTGGATAAGCAGGACCAAAAAGTTTATCCTGCACTGCCATCGGGCAGCAGCCACCCTCAGGAAGTACTGCTTGCTGAGCTCCCATCCCGGCTCCAGTGCAGCCACCACTGCCCCAGACGAGGTCAAGGGGACTGCCCCTGCTTTGCGCTTACACACCTGGTCTGCACGCTTTCTGGGGGGCGGGCTGTCCTCCGGAGAGCGCAGCAGGAGGTCTCTCAGAGCCTACGCCCTGCCCCATCCTCCTGGGGGGTCTCGGCATACCGAGGGGAGGGCTGGCCTGCCAGCTCAGACCCAGGGAGGAGAGGAGGCCGGCAGGGGAGGGGGAGGGGTCCCACTGGAGGCACTTTCCACCTCCACCTTAGACCCACGAGATTGTGCGGGGCAGCCTCTCTGCTACCTGGGGACACACCGGGGCTACGTTTCCCAGACTCCCTTGCTGCTAGGTGTAGCCACTCACCTCTGAGTTCTGACCAGCGGGCAGACGTCCAGGCGTCCCCACTAGGAAAGATCACAACAAGCTTCCCCACCTGGCCCCCTCTCTGTGTCCGCAGCTGCCAGCAGAGCCACGAGCTGGGACGAGGAGCCTGGGCCACCGAGGGGCTGCCTGGACCGGGCTCAGGCCCCCAGCCCTGGCCGCCCCACTGAGGCAGGCACCGCAGTACCACGTGGGCTTTTCAATACAGACCAGAACGCTTTTTTACGTAACGGCACTGAGATTCGGGAGTTGTGTCTGTGCCAGCAGCTGGCATGTTTTACATTAGCTGACATAATACTCCATGCCTGTATCAGGTGGCTCGGCAGGACTTTTTCTGTGAAAAGGGCACAAGTTTCAAAGGACTTGAGCAGAAAACATGGACGCACAGGCCTGGAGCTGGGAAGGCCCAGCCTGGGCCAGGGCTCCAGAAACATCCGCAGGAGCCCACTGGTCTGTCCTGCTGGGCTGGCTGAGGTGGGACGGGAAGGGCGGGCCCAGCCAGCCAGGGGTGGCAGCTCCCCGCGAACGCACAGAAAGGTAGATGGCCGCCACAGGCCCTGGGGCGTCAGGTCCCCAGGGGCTCGGGGTGAGGGGTCAGCCTGGGGCCCAGGCCCCCTCCACACTGCTGCAAGTCAGAGAGCAGTGACGCCAGCTGGGGTGTACAGCTGCACACTCGCTCACACAAGGCTGCGGAGATCCTGCCGGCCTGAGCCAAGGCCAGCTGCTCTTCTGGCGGGCAGTGGCTTTGGGGTGATGCAAGAAGGGCCCAGGACTCGAGGGGTCGTGAGGCAGGGCCCAAACTGCTCACGAGCACACACCTCCCTGTGTGTCCCGCCCCAGCCACTGAGGCCACTCAAGACCCCGCAGCCTCCGGACCCTCCTGTCGGACCCAACCCCCCTTTTCTGATATTCTCCAGGAAGGGCCGAGCAACAAGCTCACAGTGTACGGGTGGCCAAGGCGCATGAGCCATCCTCCTGCCTGCAGAAGCCAGGGCAGCCGCCCCTGGACAGCCTTGCCTCCTCCTCCGAGTGACCTCCCCAGCCCTCCCCAGCGCCCCAGGGAGAAACGCTGGGCCTGTGTGGGCTCCCACTCCCCCACATCGCTGGACTCCAGGAAACAGCGGAGACCAGGACGGAGTACAGAGGTGAGTGGCCGGGCCTCTGAGCTGGCTCTAGCTGTCGAGGCTGCCATCCGGGGGCCTGGGCAGCACCATCTCTGGGTCCCGAGGCGGGGTCAGCTGAGTATGGAAACGCGGGCTCCTTCCATACATGCCAGGGACACAGTAGCTTGCATGAGGTCCTCTAAAACACACAGACTAAAAAAAGAAAGGAAAAAGTCCTTGCCAAGCCCTCCCTCCCTCCCGAGAAGTCCCTGGAGGTTCTGGCAGAAGAGAAGGTGCTACGTGAGGCCACAGGCGGGAGTGGTCTCAAGGATGCTGGGCTGCTGTAGAGACAGTGGCAGCTGCAGGCACACACGAGAGACAGGACCACACTAGAGCCGCTGCCTGCTCCTCGGGCCCCTGAGGCCAGAGGAGTGTGGCATGGCGGGTTGGGTGACAGGGGGGTGAAGGCAGGCCGGGCAGCAGCATGCCAGGTGACAGGTGGTGGTGGGCCAGGTGATGGCAGGCCAAGTGGCAAGAGCTGGGTGGTGGGGGCCGGGTGACGAGGGGATGGGCATCAGGGGTCAGGTTACAGGGGGCCGGGTGATGGGGTGGTGGGGTCCAGGTGGCAGGAGCCAGGTGATGGAGGCTCAGATGACGGGGGGCCAGGTGCAAGGGGCTCGGTGGGAGGGGCTGGGTGATGGGGGTCAGGGTGATGGGCTGGGGGGGGCAGGTGGCAGGAGCCAGGTGGTGGGGGCTGGGTGATGAGGGGCTGGGTTACAGGTGGTGGGGGCCAGGGGATGCAGGTTGGGTGGCAGTGGCCAGGTAATGGGGGCCGGGCGTCAGGGGCCGGGTGATGGGGTCTGGGTGACAGGTAGCAGTGGCCGGGTGATGGGGGCCGGGTGTCAGGGGCTGGGTGATGGGGGCTGGGTGATGAGGGCTGGGTGACAGATGGCAGTGGCCGGGTGATGGGGACCGGGTGTCAGGGGCCAGGAGATGGGGGCTGGGTGATGGGGGCTCGGTGACAGGGCCCAGGTAATGGGGGGCTGGGTGACGGGGTGGTGGGGGCCGGGTGGCGGGTACTGAGTGACGGGGGTCGGGTGACAGGGTGGCGGGGGGCCGGGTGGCAAGAGCCAGGTGGCGCGGGCTGGGCGACGGTGACCGGGTAGCACGGCGGGCAGAACGACCCTTAGTGCTGCATGGAAAACGGGCTCCTGGCTCCCTGTGTGAGCAGGGGGTGTGGGGGCTCCTGGCCAAGGCTCTGGGCGGTAAGAACCACCGAGAACTGGCTTAACCAAAAGAAGGCATCAATCAGCTTGTACAATCAAACTGTGGGCGGGTTATAGGGGAGCAGAGTCTCGGGGTGATGGCAGCCAGAGGCAGGGCCCCGCCACAGCCTGCCCCAGCTCGCATCGCACGTCCCTGTCCCCAGCATCCTTCTCTCCGTGCCAGGTGACAGGAACATGGCTGCAGGGGCCGGCTAGACCCACCCCCGGGCCAATTCCCAAGCGGTCCAGGGGTCCCCTCCAGTAACTGTCCCCTCACCCTCCCAAACGGGCCCGACCGGGCACACAGCTGTCCAGAAGGAGACGCACTTCCCAGCCACGCTCTGGGCATCTCGGGAGCACACCGGTTTAGAGAAAATCACGGATGTGATTCCATGGTGGTCTGTCCTTCCCGCCGAGCCCACTGCTGTGTCTCGGGAACAAAGGAGGGAGTGAAGGCAAGGGGACATGCCCAGACCAGCCCCAGTGACGTCCACTGCCTCTGGGGCTTCCCCAGCAAACGGTCGCGGCCTCCCGTACACGCCTCTCCATGACTGCACAGGGCACGCAAGTATTTCAATGCAATCCAAACACCCACGTGGACGAGCCAGGGAGCTCGGCTTCCTGGGAGGACCCTCCAGTAGGCAGCCTTTGTGGCACCAGGGCCAGGCACTGTAATTGTCTCCATTCTCTCTGCTTTTATTATCCTGACTACGTAATTAAGACCCGGCGCCTTCAGGAATTCACTGTCAGCCTCAGCACAGCCAAGAGCCCAGCTGCCAAGAAGGAGAGACACCATGTCCTTCCATGCCCCGCCTTCCGTTCTCACTGCTTCCCTCCCGGGTGGCAGGAGGCCAGGACTCAGGGGGAGCACAGGGCTTCGGGGGGCAGTGCAGGCCCGAGCCCCTGGTGCCGCGTGCAGCACTTAGCTCACCTGACACACAGAGAGCCTGGCCCCGGCCCCAGCTGGCCGGGGTGGAAAGAAGAGTCAGCTTGCAGGGTCTCGGCCACCTGGTATCTGCTCGTGGAGGTGAGAAATCCCTTCTCTGTCCAAACACAGGTTGGGGGTCATGGCGGCCATCAGCAGCACAGCCACCTGGTCGTCACACACCTGCCCTCCTCCAGCTGGGTGAGCGCTGGCCACACCCTGAACTCATTAAGAGGCCGACTCAGAATTCAGGGCCCTTCAGCTCCGGGAGCACCCCAACTTCCCCTGGGGGCATGTCTCAGCTTGCCCACAGCACTGGCAAACACCACCCTGGCTGGCTGGACGGCGGGAGCGCTTTGGCTTATGGCTGGCAGCTCTGCCCTGGCATGGACTACCCACCTCCCTGGCTTTCCCTGGCAGACGGCGTCTGAATGTCCTTCATGTGTATGGTTCTCGTCCTCTGGATCTGACCACCTGAAGGGACCGGTCAAGAGCCTGGGCACAACGAGTCACACCAACTAACAGTCACACAAATTAACACCCACAAAGGCTGCTACAGACACCGTGCTTCATCACGGCTCGGCTTCAGCCGGCCTTCTGGGGACACGAGCCACCCCCCAGCAGGGCATCTCCGGCTCTGGGTGTGGCCCGCCCGGCCAGCATGCTCCACCCCCACCCCCAGCCCAGCACCTAGCACATGGGAACATGGTCATGACCTGGCCAGGCCAGACCACAGCCGGTCGGGGACAGCTGTGCCCCTGCTGGGAGAGCGGAAAGGCCAGCCCCAGGAGCAGAGCGGGGGACGGAGAAAGGAGAGCCTGCCAACAGGGCTCGCACACCTGCAGAAAGCTGCACTGGAGCTCTGCCGACCCTTGACTCTTCAGGCACACGAGTCCACACTGGATTAGGCCAGTCTGAACTGCATTTGTCGACTGTCATGAAAGAGGGTTCACTATGGCTGCAGAAAGCCCAGTTCATGCCTCTGGAACCTCTCCCACCCAATCGGACACCACCGTGGGGCAGAAGGCTGGGAGCACCCAAAGGAGCAGTCCCGTTTCTAAAGGCCAGACAGACAGACGGCCAAGCACCGTGGTTTCCGCTGGGGCCGCAGGGTGACACGTGCCCGCAGCTTGTCTGCAGCCCGAGGAGGCCAGGAGGTGCCGATGGGCCTGTCCCGGGCTGAGTGGTGGCCTCAAAAGGTATGTCCATGTCCTGGTCTCCAGGACCTGCGAAGGCCACCTTATCTGGGAAAAGCGTCTTGCATGTGGAATGGAGTTGAGGGTCTCAAGAGGAGGTCATCCTGGGTCACCGAGTGGACCCTGGACCCAAGGGGAAGTGTCCTGAGAGGCCCGGGAGGAGAAGGCTGCGTGGCGGCAGCGGGGGATGTGTTGGGTGCCCGAGAACCCCCAGAAGCGGGGAGGGGCGAGGACACTGTCCCCCCAGACTGCGCAGAGAGAACGGCCCTGCCAACACCTAAATTCCTGGCTCTGGTCTCCAGGCCTGAGAGACAACGTGTCATTTTCAGGCACCCATCTGGGGCGCTCTGCCACGTCGGCCCCAAGAGACCGAAACAGGCTCTGAGTTGCCATCTTTTCACTTCCACTCTCGCCCGCCACTCGGCCCCAAGCCACGGCACCCCGCTAGTTCTGAAGGAAGCGGAGATGCCCTCCCCAGCCACCCACTGGCTGCGAAGAGCCCCCTCCCCTGGTATCCGAGTTTCAGATCACTGCCCCAGTGTCCTCCCTGCAGCTGAGCTCCTGGGAACTTGCTATCACTTACTCGGGACCCTCCAAATTCACCAGAGAGGCTGCGTTAGTTGTCTCCTGCTACATAACAAACCACCCCAAGCACCAACACTCCTTTATACTGTTCACAAATCAGCTATCTGGGCCTGGCCCGGTGGTAGGGACAGGGTCTCTTCTCCCCACGGGGCCGGCCTGGGCTGGAGGAAGTGGCCTGCAGGAGCCCACTCCCACAGCTGTGAGCTGGTGCTGGGAGCGCGTTCCAAGGCCCCCCCAGTGGGACCCTCCTCGGGCTGCCGGGCTTCCTCGCAGCATGGTGGCTGGGTTCCCAGGCCAAGCCCCGCACAGGGATCCCGGAGACACCTCCTCCACGCTTGAGGCTTAGGCACCACCGTGACCTCTCAGCACTTCCACATCACCACAAAACACTGGGACTCAGAGGCAGCAGAGGAGGGCAGAGAACGCTGGGAGAGGCGTGCACGGGACGGGAGACACACACAGCCATCTTCCGGAACGCCTTCTGCCACAGGCTGCCTCTCAAGACACACGGAGACTCCGTGAGATGGTGGCCCGGAGGCAACAGGGTGGTGTGCCCCCTCAGAATCTTTGAACAACCAACACAAACTGGCAGGTCGTTTTTCCCAGAACTCTGGAAAATACTGGGCCAGGGCCGGATCAAGAGCGCAGCTTTAAGAACAGTCAAGGAGGGGCCCTTGGCACTCTTGCTGACCCTCCCCTGCCCCAGGCATCCCATCCCAGGGCTCGCACCCCACCCTGGCCCAGCTGGGTCTGGAGGGAGCACACACGGGCACCAGTACATCGGGGCCAGGCCTGGTGGTGGCAGCCTGAAGGAGAGAACCAGGACTTGTCCTGCAGGCAGAAGCAGCTACAGACCCTAAATCAGTGTAAGAAACAATTAAGACAAAGGGGCCTGGGGCAAAGGATCCCTGACTTTCAGATACACAATGGCGCCCCCTGGAAGGGGGAAGTCTACCTTGTAGGTAGTGGGGGGCATTTGGGTTCCTGCAGGAGGGGGATTCCTAAGGCCCAGTACGAGCCCCAGCCAGGACGGGAGGCAGGCTCAGAAAACACAAAGGGCACAGCACTGAGTTTTTGCATTGGAGGGATAAACCATGAAGGAAAGCACCAGCCAGCCCACCTGTGAAAGGCTGTGTTCCCTAGTGCATAAGTTAGGGTTCTCTAAAGAAACAGAATCAACAGGAAACATTCATAAATATAAAATTTATAAAAGTGTCTCACATAACTGTGGGAACGCAGAGTCCAAAATTGATAGGGCAGGCTGTGAAGCTGATGATTCAGATGGAGGGTCTGGACGAACTCCACAGGAGAGGGTCGCCAGCTGAAGCAGGAAGAGAGCCTGTCTCTTCTGAATCCTCCTTAAAAGTCTTCCCATGATTAGATTAAGCATCACTCATTGCAGAAGATACTCCCTTTGGCTGATTACACATGGAATCAGCTGTGGATGCAGCTGATGTGATCATGATCTAATTCTATGAAATGTCCTCATCATAAGAGACAGGCCAGCACTTGCCCGACCAGACAGACAGGTCCCACCACCTGGCCAAGTTGATACATGAACCTGACCATGACAGTCGATTCCTTGCCTTGCCAACTTGGTAGTATACACTTCACCTTAAACCATACCTAATTTCTAAACAAAATACAATAAAACACACATTTTTCCTTTCACCTAACAATACTCAACTGTCCTACATATAACTGGAAACGCATTAAATCTCTCCAGAATAGGGTGCAAGTCCTTAGGTAATATTCACTCTTAAACTTGGTATCTTACAACGTAAATAGTATAACATGAACAAAACAGCATTACACTTCTCATTTCTGTAACTGATCACGTGGTCGTAGTTCATATTTATCACTACCTTCTTCCATTACCCATTCCATGTTTCCTTTACCCTCAGCAAGCACTTCAGCTGGCCGTGGTTCTTTGCCAGGTGGGGTGACCCAAACCTTCATTCCTGAAGTTTCAGAGCCATTAGTAGTCCTGCCTGGATTGTGTTGTTGCAGTTTTCCATTGATTTTAATCACAGGGCATGGTAGTCCTAACAGACGCCCCAGGGGATCTCCTATATTCCAGGAAAAGTCTTCTTTACCTCCATTATGTAGTTGCAGTCCTATTTCTCCCTGATAGTCAGGGTCAATCACCCCAGCCGGTAGTGTAATCCCCTTCTTGGCTTGTTGATCCAGAGGCATGAGTAGTCCAAAGTGACCAGGTGACAGTCTCAGATTCCAGTTCAATGGAATCAATGTTGTTTCTCTGGGTGGAAGCACTCCCCCTTTGGGAACTAAAACCTGTAGACCAGCAGAGCTCAGGGTTGCAGGGTCAGGGAGCAGAAATTTTCCTAATAGATCACTAGGGGTAATAGTGAGTGGTACCACACCCATTTCCACCCCTTGGTTCCTGGACCCATGGATCCTGGCTATGGGAGAAACAGCACCATACAGCGGACGCTGATTCAGAGCATACACAGCTTCCTGGAGAACATTACCCCAGTCCTTCAAAGTATTGCCACCTAGTTGGCACCATAACTGAGTTTTCAAAAGGCCATTCCACCGTTCTATCAATCCAGCTGCTTCTGGATGATGGGGAACATGGTAAGACCAGAGAATTCCATGAGCATGTGCCCATTCCCACACTTCATTTGCTGTGAAGTGTGTTCCTTGATCAGAAGCAATGCTTTATGGAATACCATGACGATGGATAAGGCATTCTATAAGCACACGGATAGTAGTTTTGGCAGAAGCATTGTGTTCAGAGAAGACAAACCCATATCCACAGTATGTGTCTGTTCCAGTTAGAACAAATCGCTGCCCCTTCCATGAAGGGAGTGGTCCAATGTAATCAACCTGCCACCATGTAGCTGGCTGGTCACCTCGGGGAATGGTGCCATATCGGGGGCTGAGTGTGGGTCTCTGCTGCTGGCAGATTGGGCACTCAGCAGTGGCTGTAGCCAGGTCAGCCTTGGTGAGTGGCAGTCCATGTTGCTGAGCCCATGCATAACCTCCATCCCTACCACCATAGCCACTTTGTTCATGAGCCCATTGGGCAATGACAGGAGTTTCTGGGGAAAGAGGCTGAGTGGTATCCACAGAACAGGTCATCTTATCCACTTGATTATTAAAACCTTCCTCTGCTGAAGTCACCCGTTGGTGTGCATTCACATGGGACACAAATGTCTTCATGTTTTTAGCCCACTCAGAAAGGTCTATCCACATACTTCTTCCCCAGACCTCTTTGTCACCAATTTTCCAATTATGGTCTTTCCAAGTCCCTGACCATCCAGCCAAACTATTAGCAATGGCCCATGAGTCAGTATACAAATGGACCTCTGGCCAGTTCTCCTTCCAAGCAAAATAAACAACCAGGTGCACTGCTCAAAGTTCTGCCCACAGGGAGGATTTCCTCTCACCACTGTCCTTCAAGGACACCCCAGAAAGGGGTTGTAATACTGCTGCTATCCACTTTCGGGTGGTACCTGCATATCATGCTAAACCATCTGTAAACCAGGCCTGAGTTTTTTCTTCCTCAGTCAATTCACTGTAAGGAATTCCCCAAGAGGCCATAGCTCTGGTCTGGGAAAGAGAAGGTAATGTGGCAGGAGTGGAGACCATGGGCATTTGGGCCACTTCCTCATGTAACTTACTTGTGCCTTCAGGACCTGCTCTGGCTCTATCTTGTATATACCATTTCCATTTTACAATAGAGTGCTGCTGTGCACACCCAACTTTATGGCTTGGTGGGTCAGACAACACCCAAGTCATGATAGGCAACTCAGGTCTCATGGTAACTTGGTGGCCCATGGTTAAGTGTTCAGTCTCTACTAAGGCCCAGTAGCAGGCAAAAACTGTTTCTCAAAAGGAGAGTAGTCAAGAGTTCCGGGGAAAGATGGCGGCTTAACAACATGCGCATTTTAGTTCGTCCTCCAGAACAACTACTAAATAACCAGAAACAGTACAGAACAGCTCCCGGAGCCACGATAGTGACCGGACACAGAACGTACCCCAGTCTGAACCAGCTGGACTAGCTGCAAGCACCCCCCAGAACCGTGAGTTCCCGAAACTGCGGCGGCCAGCACCCCTCCCCCACAGGCTGCTTCCCAGAGGGGAAAGGAAAGGACTTTACCAGCAGCAGGGACTGGGCACAATCAAATACCAATTGTGAAACTAATTAACAAATTTTGACTACTAAAAATAGGCCCCCAGCTTAGATGAACCTGATCAAAGCGGAGGTTGCTCATTTTTGCCCCGGCACCAAGGGGGCAGGACTGACAGAAAAAGGGGGGAAAAAAAAAGGAGTTTTTGTGGCTGTGTATCTACAAAGGCTTGACTGCCTCTGGACACAGCGGTAGGACTTTTCAGGCTGCAACTGCCCCAGGCATAGGCAGAAGTGAGCTCTTTGGGGGGCTTATCTGGAGCTTGTGCTTTCCCCAGGAGAGGGGTGAAGCCCCACCCAGGTGGAATCCCTCCATCAAGGAATTCAGACACCAGGGCTTGGTAATTTGAAGCCATTAAAACCAGCCTACAACCTCTCCTCTGTCTCCACCACCCCCCAGCAGGGAGAGTCTGCCACAGTTAAAGGTACCACATCATCTTATGCTGGTAGGACTTGCAGTCAGACAAGCGCCACATACTGGGCAGGATAAGAAAAACAGTCCAGAGACTTCACAGGAAAGTCTTTCAACCTGCTGGGTCTCACCCTCAGGGAAAACCAACGCAGGGGACTCTTTCCTCTTGATAGGAGGCCAGTTTGGTCTGGGAAAATCTGGCTGGGGTCTATAATATCTAAGTAGACCCTCCTAAGTGTGTGGGGGGGAAAGGTACCACACAAGCAGGGCAAGAAACAAGAAAACAAGAACTGAAAAATTCTCCTCTGTTAAACAAAACTTAAGCTAAAGGTCCAGATAACGGAATGTCAAAGAACAGATAGACAACAAATTCATCCAGCAAGAAAACCCTAGATAAAAGAAGTGAAAGCAATCTCCAGAATAAACTAATTAAGGTAATTAAATGCCTAGGTGCCAGCAAAAAAAATAAATCACACCAGGAAAATTGAAGCTATGGCCCAGTCAAAGGAACAGACCAACAATTCAAATGATGTATAGGAGCTGAAACAACTAATTCAGAATGTACAAACAGACATGGAAAACCTCATCAAAAACCAAATCGATGAATTGAGGGAGGATATAAAGAAGGCAAGGAAAGAACAAAAAGAAGAAACTGAAAGTCTGAAAAAACAAATCACAGAACTTATGGGAATGAAAGACACAGTAGAAGAGATGAAAAAAACAATGGAAACCTACAATGGTAGATTTCGAGAGACAGAACATAGGATTTCTGAACTGGAGGATGGAACATCTGAAATCCAACAAGAAACAGAAACTATAGGGAAAAAAATGGAAAAATATGAGCAGGGACTCAGGGAATTGAAAGACAACATGAAGTGCATGAATATACATGTTGTGGGAGAAGAGAAGGGAAAAGGAGGAGAAAAACTAATGGAGGAAATTATCACTGAAAATTTCCCAACTCTTATGAAAGACTTAAAATTACAGATCCAAGAAGTGCAGCGTACCCCAATGAGAATAGATCCAAATAGACATACTCCAAGACATTTAATAATAAGAATGTCAGAGGTCAAAGAGAAAGAGAGGATCTTGAAAGCAGCAAGAGAAAAGCAATCCATCACATACAAGAGAAGCCCAATAAGACTATGCGCAGATCTCTCAGCAGAAACCATGGAGGTGAGAAGACAGTGGGATAATATATTTAAATTATTAAAAGAGAAAAACTGCCAACCAAGAATTCTATATCCAGCAAAATTGTCCTTCAAAAAATGAGGGAGAAATTAAAACATTTTCAGACAAAAAATCACTGAGAGAATTTGTGACCAAGAGACCAGCTCTGCAAGAAATATTTAAGGGAACACTAGAGACAGATACGAAGACAGAAGAGACAGTTGTAGAGAAGAGTGTAGAAAGGAAGACTATGAGTAAAGGTAAAAAGAAGGAAAATTAGATATGACATATAAAATCCAAAACGCAAAATAGTAGAAGAAAATACTACCCACGCAGTAATAACACTGAATGTTAATGGATTAAGCTCTCCAATCAAAAGACATCGTCTGGCAGAATGGATTAAAAAACAGGACCCATCTATATGCTGTCTCTACTCAAAGGACACGAGGCCAAGGACACAAATGGACATTTACACACCAATGTTTATAGCAGCATTATTAACAATTACCAAGAGGTGGAAATAGCCAAAATGTCCATCAACAGACAGTGGGCTAAACAAACTGTGACATTTACATAAGATGGAATATTATGCAGCTGTAAGACAGAATAAAGTTATGAAGTATGTAACAACATGAATGGACCTTAAGGACATTATGCTGAGTGTGATTAGCCAGAAACAAAAGAACAAATACTGTATGGTCTCACTGATATGAACTGACATTAGTGAATAAACTTTTATTTCCTTGGTAACAGAGACCATCAGGAGATAGAAATAGGGTAAGATATTGGGTAATTGGAGCTGAAGGGATACAGATTGTGCAACAGGACTGAATATAAAAACTCAGAAATGGACAGCACAATATTACCTAACTGTAATACAATTATGTGAAAACACTGAATGAAGCTGCATATGAGAATGATAGAGGGAGGAGGGCTGGGGCATAAATGAAATCACAAAGAAAGATAGACAATAAAGATTGAGATGGTGTAATCTAGGAATGCCTAGAGTATATAATGATAGTGACTAAATGTACAAATTTAAAAAATGTTTTTGAATGAGGAAGAACAAAGGAATGTCATTACTGCAGTGTGCTGAAAATAGATGGTACTTAATAGTTTAAAATTTCAACTAATGTGTGAGACTAAAGCAAAAAATGTTTATTTGGTACAAATCTATACTTTGACTAGTGCATCTCCTAATATAACTTATGTAGACAGTTGATTGAACACCTTAAGTACATGGAACTTTGTATAGGACATGAGATTTTGTTGGTTTGTCCAGGTGATGCCCTGATGAATCCCAGAGTGATGTGATCAGTGAGTGGAAAAGTATTTGCAAAGCCCCCTTCGGGGAATGGTGAGAACGGGGGAAAACTCAACTTCCCCAAGTTGAATTCTTGATATTCTCACAAGCAGTGTGGACAACCAAAGCTATAGGCTGAGCCCCCAGTCTTGGGGTTTATTCATATGAAACTTAACCCCACAGGGGATAGGTCAAGCCTACTTAAAATTAAGCCTAAGAGTCACCCCCAAGAGAACCTCTTTTGTTGCTCCGATGTGGCCTCTCTCTCCAGCCAACACAGCAAGCAGACTCACCACCCTCCCCCTGTCTACGTGGGGCATGACTCCCAGGGGTGTGGATCTTCCTGGCAGCGTGGGACAGAAATCCCAGAATGAGCTGAGATTCAGCATCAAGGGATTGAGAAAAACTCTAGAATGAGCTGAGACCCAGCGTCAAGGGATTGAGAAAACCTTCTCGACCAAAAAGGGGAAGAGTGAAATGAGACAAAGTTTCAGTGGCTGAGAGATTCCAAACAGAGTCGAGAGGTTATCCTGGAGGTTATTCTTATGCATTAAGTAGATATCACCTTGTTATCCAAGATGTAGTGGAGAGGCTGGAGGGAACTGCCTGAAAATGTAGAGCTGTGTTCCAGTAGCCATGTTTCTTGATGATGACTGTATAATGATATAGCTTTCACAATGTGACTGTGTGATTGTGAATACCTTGTGTCTGATGCTCCTTTTATCTACCTTGTCAACAGATGAGAGGAATATATGGAATAAAAATAAGTAATAGGGGGAACAAATGTTAAAATAGATTTAGTTTGAAATGCTAGTGATCAATGAAAGGGATCAGTAAGGGGTATGGCCTGTAAAATTTTTTTTTCATTTTTTCTGTTTGTTATATTTTTCTGTTGTCTTTTTATTTCTTTTTCTGAATTGATGCTAATGTTCTGGGAAATGATCATGATGATGAATATGTAACTATGTGATGATATTGTGAATTGCTGAATGTATCTGTTGGGAATGTTTGTTTCTTGTAATGTTTTTTAATTAATAAAAAAAAAAAAAGGAGAGTAGTTATCTGCAGCAGATGGTAAGGCTTTGCTCCAAAATCCTAAGGGTCTGCGTTGTGATTCTCCTATAGGGGTCTGCCAAAGGCTCTAGACAGCATCTCTATTTGCCACTGACACTTCCAGCACCATTGGATCTGCTGGATCAAATGGCCCAAGTGGCAGAGCAGCTTGTACAGCAGCCTGGACCTGTCGCAGAGCCTCCTCTTGTTCAGGTCCCCACTCAAAATTAGCAGCTTTTCTGGTCACTCAATAAATGGGCCAGAGTAGCACACCCAAATGAGGTATATGTTGTGGTCAAAATCCAAAGAGACCAACTAGGCATTGTGCCTCTTTTTTGGTCATAAGAGGGACCAGATGCAGCAACTTATCCTTCACCTTAGAAGGGATATCTCAACATGCCCCACACCACTGGACACCTAGAAATGTCACTGAGGTGGAAGGCCCCTGTATTTTTATTGGATTTATCTCCCATCCTCTGACACACAAATGCCCTACCAGTAAGTCTAGAGTAGTTGCTACTTCTTGCTCACTAGGGCCAATCAATGATATCATCAATATAATGGACCAGTGTGATGTCTTGTGGGAGGGAGAAACAATCAAGGTCCCTGAGGACAAGATTATGACATAGGGCTGGAGAGTTGTTATACCCATGAGGTAGGACAGTGAAAGTATATTGCTGACCTTGCCAGCTGAATGCAAACTGTTTCTGGTAGACCTTACTAACAGCTATTGAGAAAAAAGCATTTTTCAGACCAATAGCTGTATATCAGGTACCAGGGGATGTACTGATTTGCTCAAGCAATGATACCACATCTGGAACAGCACTGCAAGTGGAATTACCACCTGATCAAGCTTATGATGATCCACTATCATCCTCCAAGACCCATCTGTCTTCTGCACAGGCCAAATAGGAGAGTTGAATAGGGATGTGGTGGAAATCACCACCCCTGCATCCTTCAAGTCCTTAAGAGTGGCAGTAATCTCTGCAATCCCTCGAGGCATCCAGTATTGCTTCTGATTTACTATTTTGCTAGGTAGGGACAGTTCTAGTGGCTTCCACTTGGCCTTTCCCACCATAATAGCCCTCACTGCACGAGCTAGAGAGCCAATGTGGGGATTCTGCCAGTTGCTCAGTATGTCTATACCAATTATACATTCTGGAACTGGGGAAATAACTACAGAATGGCTCTGGGGGCCCACTGGACCCTCTGTAAGACAGACCTGAGCTAAAACTCCATTGATCACCTGGCCTCCATAAGCCCTCACTCTGACTGGTGGTCCAGAGTGACGTGTTGGGTCGCCTGGAATTAATGTCACTTCTGAACCAGTGTCTAATAATCCCCGAAATATCTGATCATTTCCTTTTCCCCAATGCACAGTTACCCTGGTAAAAGGCCGTCGGTCTCCTTGGGGAAGCCTTGGAGGAAGATTAACAGTATAGATTTGTGGCAGTGTAACAGGGTTCCTCCTCAAAGGGACTTAGCCTCCCCTTCATTATCAGTCTATAAACTGTCCCAAGTCTGGAAATTGATTAAGGGGCTGTGACTCTGTGTTTTTGTAACTCAAGTTAGACTTCTGCTCACTTGACCTAGAACTCTTTTGTTTATACAGCTCAAACAAGAATTTAGCAGACTGCCCATCTATTGTATTTTTAGGCACCCCATGATTTACTAGCTAACGCCACAAAGCTCTGCAAGTCAGATTATTTTGACGCCTGCTTTGAGTTTTCTGTCTATTATAATAGCCATGTCCACCCTGTCTTTGGCGACTAAGTGCTGCCACCTGGCTTCTGCCAACTTGGGATCTTGTCATCCATACTGTGTTTAAGGATTCCGGCTCAGTGACAGCGGTTCCCACAGTAATAGCTGCCCTACAGAGAAATGCAACTACAGAGCTCTCCAGGGATGATGGCGCTAGTCTCACAAATTTATTTCTCACTGTTCTGGTAAAAGGTGCATCCTCCGGACATTCCTGGGGTGTAAAAGCAGGCTTTGCATGATAAATCCACTCTAACATTCCAATCTCTCTAAGCCTCTGGATCCCCTCATCTACATTATACCAGGGCAGTTCTGGCATTTCAACCTCAGGTAATGTCGGCCACCTTTTGATCCATGTTTCAACCATCCATCCAAACAAACTGTTAATGCCTTTTCCAACCCCTTGAACTATAACATTGAATGCAGAATCTCTGCTTATTGGGCCCATATCAATAAATTCAGCCTGATCCAGCCTTATATTCCTCCCACCATTATCCCACACCCTTAAAATCCATTGCCACACATATTCCCCTGATTTCTGTCTATATAAACTGGAAAACTCACACAGTTCTTTTGGAGTATAACGTACCTCCTCATGTGTGATACTCTGTACCTCACCTTTAGGAGCCTGTTGGGACTTTAGTCTAGTTATAGGTCTGGAAGAAATGAGGGGTGGTGGGGGTGGGTCATGGAAAGAATTAGAAATATTTTCCAAGACATTTGCTTCAGGGCCTTCATTTGCAGTTTCATCTGGTGAAACAGGATTAATTACTCTAGGGCTAATCCCTTCAGGAGGAGGTTGGGTGGCCAATTCCTCAAGGCAGGCTGGAGGTGGGGTGGCTATGTCCTCAGGACAGACTATTACAGGGTTTTCTAGAGAAAACTCAGCATGACCTCTGAAACCCTATATATCCATATATCATCATCCCAGTTTTCAGGGCCCCACTCCTTTCCAATCAATCCCCTCACTTTAATGGCAGACACCATGCAAGATTGAGATTTCAGTTTACATTGGAAAGTTGCTACTCTAACAATAAGATTCTGAGTCTGATTTTCAGACATCTCAAGTCTATGGCTACAGGAAACAAGATTTTCCTTCAGGATACTCATAGAAACGTTTACATCTGTCAGACGGTGCTTAAGCTTCTCGTTTGTTAATGTATCCAGTGTATGTAACAACAACCAGCCAAAATCACTATACCTCTTATTTCCACAAAACTCCATAAAGGTGTCAAAAAACATCATCCCCCAGGTCCTGGCTTCATACAAGCGAAGCATTAGAAGAATCGATTGGTAATATTTTGACTCTTTTGCCAACTCACTCCATGGATTGGGAGTGTCATTCTGATTATGGGAACCAGAGTCCTTAGTGCCTTTGAGTCCAGTCAGTTTAGAAAACCATTCATAAAAACCCATTTTTAAGATTCTGTTTCTTAAGAACTACTCTTGGTACCAAGTTATATTACTTAACTAATTTCTAGAGAAACAGAATCAATAGGAAATATTCATAAGTGTAAAATTTATAAAAATGTCTCATGTAACCATGGGAACGCAGGGTCCAAAATCCACAGGGCAGGCTGTGAAGCTGACAATTCTGATGGAGGGTCTGGATGAACTCCATAGGAGAGGCTTGCTGGCCTGTCTCTTCTGAATTCTCCTTTTTAAAAGCTTCCAGTGATTAGGTTAAGCATCATTCATTGCAGAAGACACTCCACTTGGCTGATTACAAATGGAATCAGCTGTGGATGTAGCCAATGTGATCATGATTTATTTCTATGAAATGTCCTCATTGAACAGATAGGCCAGCACTTGCCCAACCAGACAAACAGGTACCACCACCTGGCCAAGTTGACACATGAACCTGACTATGACATAGCCCATGACAAACTCTGGGACCTGTCTTGTAACTACTTGTTGAAGAGCGCTTTGAAATTATTGCTTTTTTCTGTATGTGCCTTGTATATACGCTATATTATAAAATTTTTAAAAGTTAAAGGAAACCACACCGAGATGCCATTTTACACCCACTAGAATGGCTACTATTTTTAAAAAAACTGAAAATGACAAGTATTGAAGTGGCTGTGGAGAAATAAGCACACTCGTTTATTGCTGAAATGAATGCAATGTTGAGTAAGTTTCCTTCTATTCCTAGTTTTCTGAGTATTATCAAAATGGTGCATATGCTGTGGAAAATAGTTTGACCGTTCCTCAGAAAGTTAATTTACCATATGACCCAGCAATCCCACTACTAGGCATCTACCCAAAAACATTGAAAGCGGGGACTTGAACATATATTTCTCCACCAACTACTGCGAGTTTGAAACTCCGCTGAGCAGACGCTTGTTATACAATGTCAGGTAGAGTAGCGCTGGCCTGCTAGAGCAAAGAGTAGTCTTTCCTGGAAGGCGAAGGCTGCAGGTCTCTGCAGGCCTGGCCTCGGTGGGCCCTTGGTCTGGACCTGGGATGCACTCTGAGCAGTCACGTGGCTGCCTAGGGGATGTGCCTGGCCACATACCTCCAGGACCACCGCTGCCCCTCCCCTCCCCTCCTTCTCCCCCCAGCACTGCACCTTCCATATTCTCCAACAACTGGGGTGTTTTGTGCAATGAGACGAGACAGCATATCAGTCTAAGATGTTTTTGCAAATTGCAAGGCAAATACATAATTATTTCCCCCCCCAAATTAAGGGTAATTACACCTGGACTAAGTGTAATAATTGTAGACAAAGCGCTGTTGATACAATCACCAGGTACACCGTTTGCTCAGCAAAGCCTGCCCTGCCTCTGAGAACAAACAGGGATGTGGAAGCAGCTACAAGAAGGAACTGCATCAGAAGTATTTTCCCGTCCCCAGTCTCGGCAGGAGAGAGCGGGCTGTAACATCTCTCTGTTCAGAGGCGCTTGTGGGTGCCTGAGGCGCTCTTCTGGCAGTGCTCCTGCAGCCGGCCCCTGCAGAGAGGGTCTCGGGGCCCACACCAGCCAGCGCCCTCTGCAGCCCCGGCCCCACCCCGGACAGCTGCTGCTCTGGCCCTCTCCCTCCCCTATGTCGCCCATCCCTCACCCACCCCCAGAGTGAGTTTCAATCCTTTTTGCTCTCCAGACAGCACTGAGCACAGCGAAGCATTCTGGCTCTGGAAGTCGTTCAGCCCTGAACTCAAACTCTGGCTTTGCTCCTCGAGAGCTGGGAGACCTGGGGTAGTTTAGCTAGTATCTCGGTTCCTCGATTTCCCTTTTTTGTAAAGTAGGTGTAATGATATCATCTTCCTTGTGTGTCTGGCTTAAGTAAACAGTACTTGAGCAGGACATTCTGGGGCAGTGTTACTATTTCGTGACACTGTAATCATGGATCCGTCACATCACACGTTCATCCCACCCACTGAGCCAGCAACGCGGAGAGCGGACCCAGGGCTAACATCATGTACCCCGCTGGCCCATCAACCCACAAACATCCCAAAGCAATGCAAGGTGACAACGGTGAGGCGAGGGCGTACATGAGGATGGCCTGCACTGCCTCTGCAGTATTCTGTTAACCTAAGGGTGCTCTAAAAAAATCTATTAATTTTTAAATGACCCTCCCAATATACCCATTTTTACTTACAATTGTTGCTGATTCTGATCTCCCAGCTTAGTCTCAGGCCCCTCCTGCCCACTCCTCTTGGTGCACAGCTTGGTTCCGTGGCCCACCTGACTCTTTGGTTTCTCCCGAGTGCGCTGGAGGACTACAGCAGTCAGCTGTCTACTTCATTTTGGTCTGGGATGGTGAGGGGGCTCACACTCTAATGGAGGTCGTTTACAAGTTTAACCTCAGTATTATTATATAACTTTATGAATTTATGTATATCACCTCAGTATTATTGCTGTATAACTTTATGAATTTGTGTATCACTTTACGCATTTATGCATATCACTCTGTGTATTTGTGTGCATGACTCTATAAATTTACGCATTCATAAAGGTATATAAATGTAAGCTTCCTCGAAGGAAGAAAAGCAGAATGTCTGCCGAGCTGTAAATCATGTCTAGGCTTACTCAAACATGTTCGAAAATATCAGGTGCAAATGGGGAGGCTGCCAGGCCTGTTTCTTGTTATTTCCAGGAGCTGCCCTTATTCCGGACAAAAGAGTTCAGCTAAGAGCCAGATAGTAACTCCTACCCTGCAAGTTCTGTCTCTGTACTTTTCCAGTGTTTACAGCCCGTTCATTTAGTAACTCCTGCCTTGCTCACTAGCCTATATAATTTACAAACAAAGAATATGCGGGGCTCAGACTTTGGACAATAGTCCTCTGAGCCTGCTGGCAATAAAAGTTTTGTCCACTTCTCAGAGGCTCAGGTGCTTTCTTGGGTGATCGGAGTTTTCCCTACTTCATAATGCCTGCAGGGAGGAGAGAACATGTAACAGAGTTCAGGCCAACCAGAAGTCTCCTTGGGATTTCTGGGAAAGCACTGCTCTCTTGATTTAGATGCTACTCCTTCCTGCTTAGAACGTGATGTGATGCTGGCAGTGCAGCAGCCACCTTGCAGCCATGAGGTCAAAAGGCACACATGTAGTCACCGTGGAAGAGAATGTGAGAGAGGGTCTGAGTTCTTGCTGACATTCTGAGCAGTCCTTCCAGCCCTGCTCAGCCGGCAGACTTGCTGGCCTGTCTGTCTGAGCTGCTGTAGGTGGTTTCTGCTAGAAGTAGTTGAGCACAGCCCTAAGTATTGTGTGCTGTCCCCCCTCGGGGCCATGCACCCCAGCACCCAGGCACATGACCTTGCACACGTGCCTTGGACTGACTCTTCCTGCCCCGACCAGCAACTCTGACAGCTCAGACTTCCAACTACATAAGGAGAAGTGCCTCGTCGTCAGGAAGCAACAGAAGAGAAAGGTCCAGGACAGGCTTTCTTCAGCGCAGAAAGGGAGGGAGCCCAGAAATTTCCCCTGCTGTGCGAGGGGAGGGAGGCTGGAGAGGTGCAGCCCTGAGCCAAGGAGCGCCAGGCGCCCCAGAAGCTGGAAGAGGCAGGGAAGGCAGCCCCGGGGCCTGCAGAGCCCCCAGCCCCCAGCCTGGAGCATGGAGGGTCTCATGCCACTGAGTTTGTAGGACGTTGTCACAGCTGCCTCAGTAGACTAGGATAAGGCACCTTAAAGAATGCGCGGGATTGCTGCAAAAGGGGGAAAGATGTCATGACCAAGTAGCTGCCCCGGGGAGTCAACCTCTGGACCCGCTTAGCCTACTGAGGGCCCCACTTCTCGATTCCCATATGATGTCCACAAAAGTCAGGGGGGCAGGACAAGGTTAATAGACTCACAGAGCTCGGGTGCTCAAGGAGCTCTTGAAAAACTCGAGCTCAAGGACCATAAACCCAACGTGCCAGGCTGGAAGAGGAAACCCAAGGAGGACAGAGGTCTTTATTTTGCTCACTGATGGGTTTCCAGAACTGCAGCAGTGCCTGAATGTAGGAGGGCTCAAGAAATAGCTGTGGAGTGAATGAAGGAGGGGGGCAGCACAGGTGTCATGGACATCAGCTGACACCCAGACAGCTGGCAGGGCAATATGGAGTGGTGGGGACTGCGGCAAAGCAGACTGCACACGCCCCACCTAGAGGCAGGCCTGCCACCGAGCTCCAGTGGCTGTTGTCAACACACCCAACAGTGTCAGAAGTCCTGTTTTTTAAAGAAATACTGGAAACTCTAATTTAAATATACTTACTACTAACATTTCTAAAAAGCACCTGAGGACAAAGATATAAAATCTGCTCGGTGGCCCCAGTTTGGTCTGCAATAGCCATTTTGCACCTTCTAGTGTGTGCAGCCTCTGCCCAGCAAACTGGGAGCCTAATGCTCTTCAAACCCAGCCCACGCTTCAGATCATCAGGCCAGCAGCCCTCGTCCCACCCCCAGCGAGTCACCAGAGCAGCCTTCAAACCAGGCTTGTCATCCATTCCAGAAACTCGAGGGTCCGGAGCAGTTTCAACTAAAGAAGTTCTGTGCAAAAGCACCTGTGAGAGCCTCCAGACGGCTGCCGCCCACCACCTAAAGCTCCAGCACGGGTGCCTCAATTAAAGCACTGCCGAGAAGGACAGCAATTCTCACCTTTCAGAAACCAGTCCTGGAAACGGATGGAAGGAGGTCCCTCCAAGCTGCTTCCCAAGACAGAAGAGCGGATGCGGGGGCCCAGGACGCTGACCTTTCAGGCAGTGACGGCTGCCGTGGACGGAGGGTGAAGACTGCAGCTGAGACGCTCTGACCCTGTAGCCGTCAGGACGCTTTTCGGCAATGACGGAAAACCCAGCTGAGAAGCAGGTGAAGTGTCAAGGACTGGCGATCTCTGTGGTGTGGGGGGCCAGCGCTGGAAGGCAGCACCCCCCACAGCAGCAGGGCAGCCTCTAGGCACCACCCGAGGCCCAGAAGAGCCAAGGCTTCTCGAGCCCCTTTGAAGCAGGAGGGTAGTTTCTCAGCAGCCGCAAGGCTGGCTCACAGCTCACCTGTGACTGGCCCTGGGGCTAGAACCCCAGATAGGCTGGGGAGGGGCCACCTGCCCGAGCTCCTGCCTCTGCCTGGAATCTGAAAAGACAGTGGGCGCTGTCAGCCAGAAGAGCTTGCCTAGGCAGCACAGTGGAGCCACCTTCTCCTTCCACTGCTGCTTGGACACAGCCTCCAAGTCAGGGAAAGGAGGGGGCAGGGCTGCACCCCAGGAGCCTTCCCAGGCACGCAGGGCTCGTGCCCACCTGTCACTACTCACTCCTCTTTCCCAGACAGCCAGAACCCAGCCAGCACCCCAAGGCGGTGGTCTCTGACCACACACCCCCCCAGCCCAGCAAGGGGTCCAGGGTTGCGGCCTCTGCCCCACCCCTCTGGGCCTGGCGTGACCCTCAAGGCATCGTCCGGGCATCCCTGGTGGGTTCCAGAGTAGCAGACTACTGCCCTGAGAGCAAGGCTGAACATCACAAACCACAACCGATGACAATTACTCAGTAGGGCAGCCCCGGAGAAATACCCTTCACGTTGTGATCACTACCCCGATACCAAAATAAATGATGTTTAAGAGAGAAGACTGGTGAGGGAGCAACACGCTGAGCATTTTCACAAACATACCCAAGCGCGAGTGGAGCAGAGTGGGAGCACTTACATGTCTTTCACTTCAGGAAAATGGCTGCCAGGAACAAACACTGCAGTCGGGACGTGGGACAGGGAGTGTAGCTCCCTGAAGGAAGCGAAGGCTGCTGACTGCACACAGGCCCCAGAGCCCCCGATCTCTCCGCGTTCCCTTCAATTAGGCAGAGGGAAGCCTGTGGGCATTTGCGCGGCTGCAGCTGCAAGGGGCCGGAAGCTGGCTGCGGTGGCTGGACCCCTGTTAGAGTGGGGCCCCACAATGGCAGCATCAGAGCTTCTTCAACACGCAGGATCTCAGCCACCCACCCCCAGAGCAGCCGGACCGGGGTATTCACACCTACAAACATCCCCGGGGTATTCACACCTACAAACGTCCCGGGGTATTCACACCTACAAACGTCCCAGGGTATTCACACCTACAAACACCCAGGGTATTCACACCTACAAACGTCCCGGGGTATTCACACCTACAAATGTCCCGGGGTATTCACACCTACAAACGGGGCGAGGGACACAGATGTGTGGACAGCAAGGCACAGCATGTACTACATCACACGTGCTTCCAAAGAGCGCACGGTCCTTCCCAAACAGGCTTTCTCCCCACAGCAGGTCCAGCTTCCAAACCACAGTGCAGAGGAGAAAGCAAACCCGTGAGACGCCCCCTTGACTCCGAGGATCGGGAAGCCTGGACATGATGTCCAAACACATGACCGAAGGAAGGGGCAGGCGGGAGAGAGAACAGAAGAGGACAGAAAAGGTGCCCAGGTCAGGCCGAGGACACTACCAGAGAAGAAAAAAAAAGAAAACCCAACGTTGGGATTGAAGGAAGTTTCTCACACTTTTTTCATGCTAAAACACCTTAATAACATGAATTCAGTAAAAATCACAGTTTAAGATAAGGTGGTAAAATAACAAATTGATAAAAAAAAAAAAATACAGATTGCAGATCTAAGGAAACACTGAAGACCAAAACAGTACCATCTCAGAACTAATGGCCAGTCATGAGGGAAATAATGCCATTACTGAAACTCATTTTTCACAGAATTTCACTTACTAGTATTTGCGAAATAATTCTTCATCCTTCCAGAAGCAGTCAATGTGCACTGTAGAATGTTAGAAAAGGCAAAAGGAGAAACCTGAAACTCCCAATTCCCATCACCAGAACTCTCCGCCTTTTTCATCCAGTTTATCCTTCCAGATCTTTCCTTACACAACACGAGTGTGTGCATGTGCATTATTCTGTCAAAATAAGGCCATGGGTGCCTCTTCCCTGCTGTCTGCTTCAATCCATCAGGGGCCTTCCCTTCCCATTCACTGTGTTTCGTCCCACTTTACACGCAGACCATTTTAAATTCCCTGAACTGACCTAAAACTTGTCCTGCTCAGCTGGTCTTCTGGAACGAGGACTGGCCGAGACGTACGAGTCGCCCAGGCCAATTAATCCAGCGCGGCCTCTCTCCACGACACTCCGGTGAGCAGATTCCAGGGCCTCTTCTGCGGAGTGCCAGGGCCTGTCCGTCTGGCGGCCCCTGCAGTGTCGGGCAGCATGTCCTGCTGTCTCCCGCATCACCTGTGAAGTATGAGGCCCATGAGTTCAGACAGAACATCTGGTGGCCCTGCAAATGGCCCTGCTGGGCACTCCCGCTGCTGCACAAACCAGGCCCAGCACCTGAGGTGGAGCCCCCTCAGCAATGCTGAAAAGACCCTGGATTCGGGCGGGGGCATGGGGTCCTGCCACCCCCTTATCCCTCCCCCTCCCTGCAACCAGAAAGCACCCTCTCTGGTGCCACGTTTGTCCTCTGTAGATATCCAGTCCTCCATCAACCCTTCACTGGGCACTTTAACACCTATTTATAATCCCTGCCTGTATTTAGAATTTCATTACAATTTGCCAAATTATATCTTCCTGTTATTATTTCTATATGGGTAATCTTACATTAAAATAAAATGATTTCCATAGATAAAGGCTTGAGACAAGCAGAGTAAATGCAGATGAAAAAGACAATTATGAAGGGAGCCAATCAAGACGGAAGACTTACAAAGAAAATTCCACTAAAGGAAAATTGATTTCCCTGAAGTCAATACCCCAACAAATGGAAGAGATAATGTATTCAAAGATATATCTCAAGAAATTTCCCTGAAATCATATTTTCAAACTCTTGTCTGGTAAATCTAAAGGGTACAGTTTTTCCAGGGAATTCTGACACCTTATATGCAAGAGTGAGCAGTACCTTTGTTAAGCTAATGAACACTGAGGGTAAAACAAATCCTTACGCTGTAGGAAATACACCATTGATAGAAAAAACAACCAGGCTAACCTCATGTGTTCCCATCAACCTCTAGAGCTGGAAGACCAGAGGAAATAAATATCCAGGCATGGGGTGAAAGACTGACTCAGGGACCCAAAACCAGCCAAGGTTGCGTCCCAGTCTAAGATGGGCTGGGGGCGGGGTATGCTCCAGCATGAAGGAACTGGAGCCCCCTGAGCCCCTCTGGAAGAGCCAGCACCACACGGCAGTGAAATCAGAGGTGGGTCAAATTCCAGGGATAGAAAAGCTTTTCTCTGCTGAATCCTGTGGAAGACGGCCAATCCCAAGCAGTGCAGGAACTACCACTATGGAAATCAGGACAACAGAAAATAGCTACAGCCAACAGGAGTCGGAAGGAGACAGGAAGGAGGCAGGCAAAGGGCTGAGCTCAGTAACCACTCCTGTTTTACAGCCCCATCTAAAATCAAATCGCGTTTTTAAAAGAGGATGCAAAGCTTTTAATGTGCTTCATAAACTTTTTTCCTAAACTACACTTACACAGATCTTTTGGGAAATAATAGATCCTAGAGAAAGATTTTATTTGCATTTCAAAAAGTCCCCTATTTTCTTTCTCTCCTCTGAAATTCAAGTAAATGAAATTTAACTCCTTCATTGAAAATCGCATCTATAGTGCAGTCACATTTTTACAATAGTATTTCTATTCATCCACCACTCTCTGCATTATTTATCTGGAATAATGATCACTGAATATGAATGACCATTTTTCATAGGACTATGAACAAGGTTCTGCATTGTTATCTTTGTACTTTTGTGCACTGATTAAATTCTTTGTGATGAGCACATTAAAAAAAATAAAAATAAAAACAATAGAGTATTTTTTCTCCAAAGGAAAAATATCGGGACTAAAAGAAACATGCCAAGATTTTAGCAAAAGCTAATTCTAGGCCGTGGCAATATAAAATTTTGTACTATTCTGCTTTTTAATTTAAAGAGAGGAAAAATGCATCTCCATCCCTCAGACTGCTAGAGCTGGTTACTTCTCCCTGTTGCTTTCTCGGAGTGAGTGACACATCCCACCCCGAGACTGAGACGCAGGAGCTCACCCCTCAGGAGACCCGTCAGTCTGCAGCTGGCCACCCTTCCAGGTGCAGCCAAGCCTATTTCCATGGCCTCAGGTGTGTGGCACCCGTGCACCTGCGTGGCCAGGTGGAGTCAGGACGGGCCAGCAAGACTGCCATCCTCCATGGGGTCTGCTCTGCCCACCCCCCACCCCTGGAAGAAGGGAATCCTGTCTGGGCTAGCGGATTCAATTTCAGCTGGTCCTGGGGAACGACCCCAAATTGGGGTTTGGAGGGTGTGATAGAGGGTGGAATTGAGGGGGAGGTCAGGTACTGCATCCAGGAGCCCCCTGAGGCAACCTGCCTCTGCAAGCACCGCCCCAGCACAGCAAGCTGCAATGTCAACTGGAGTATTACTCCTGGTGATGCAGTATGTTGTTTCTCTCTCCCCCTTCCTTCCTCTTAGCCTCCCTTCCTTTCTCTCCTTTTCTTTCTCTGCAGCCCACTCACTTTCACATTTATAATAAGCCTGTGGTCCACTGAGACCCCAGGCCCCCCTCCGCAGCCCTGCGCAATCTGATTGGCCTCAGGCTCCCAGATGCAGCACCCTCCCTCCATCCCTGCCCTGCTGCAGCAGTTTAGTTTGAGCACTTGTCCCAGATTTCTCAGCTTTGCCTCCACCAGCTCTTATAGCTCTATCTGCCTGAAAATCTGGTCTGCAGAACTGAGGACATGCATATTCTCACCAGGGCCTGGGCTTGTTTGGGTTCGGCCCGGGTCTAGTTTACATTTTCCCTCTACTTGAAATGCCCATAGTTTCTGTGTGAGGTCAGCAACTCACAGCAGAGCAGAGGAGGGGCTTCACCTGGGGCTGGCACGGACACTTCGCTGCAGTGGTCTTCGGCTTCCACCTGGGGAAGGGGCGCCGGAGTGTCAAAATGGCAGCCAGTCAGCCTGCCTGACCTATGGCTAGCAGAGCCCCCTTCCTGGACGAGGGTGTGAGGCCAGAGAGGAGATTTATGCACAACCACCAAGTGCTCCAGGGGGTCACGTTTCCGACGGGAGGGAAAGATGAGAAGAATTCACTGCCAGGTCCCCTTGCTCCTGCTAGTTCCCACCAGCCACCCACCAACTGCCCCTGGAATACAACTGAGGGATGAGCAGTGACCAGGGTGCAGGCTGGCAGAGGACACGGTGCCAGGCCCCTTGGGTCAGCCTGTACATGGGGCTGTGCCTCAGCCAGAGCCCGGGCCACGATGCCTGCCCGCCCAGACTTCAGGCTGGGCCCGAAGCCGGACAGTCAGGGGTCCTCACCTGGGGCCACTGCGGAGGGGGCTGCAATCAGAGCCACTGTCCAGCATCTTGCCAGCAGCTGACTTCCTGCTGCCAAGCGAGTTGTCATCCACAGATTCTGCATTTGGGAACTTTTCCATTAGCTAAAATGTACTTGCAACTAAACTCGAAAGCCAGTGTTCACGGCCCTTTTGTGCTTGTTCATGGACATGCACAGAGCAGTGAAAACCCGAGATGCCGAGAGCCACGTGCCGGGGAGGTGGAACCGTGCGGCACGCTCTGCTTCTGCTTTCGACTCTCGTCAGGTGTCCTTCCCACCGTGCAATCATGGCCACAGCTGTTTAAAACGGCCCCAGCGTGGTGTGACGTGCTGGCGAGCGTTCCCAGGGGAAAAAGGCTGAACGTCCGTGCCGGACAAGCTCGTGCCAGTACCATCGGCTCAGCAGTGGTGATGGTGTCTGTTAAACGAGGGTCTTCAGGCAGAGCACATGCGGAGCCAGGCTGCGTGTGACCACCCACGAGACAGCCATGAGCAGAGGCCCACCCCTGTGCTCCCTGGGCCACGGCTCAGAGTCTACCGACCCCGGGTCCATAGAATGTAAATGCTGTGTGTGACAAGGGCCAATTCTTTACCCATCCCATATACAGACTCCCAACCCAAGTGACAGTAAAGCTTGCTCATTCATTCCACACACTTTCTCGAGCACCTACTACATGCTCTGTGCCAGGACACAGCTCAGGCAAAGCATGCTCAGTCCCTCCTTTATCCTCCTAGTTGGGAGAAAGCCTGTAGTAAGTCAGCAAATAACCCTGTGGCTGTCAGAGAGCCATGAGTCTCTAAGGAAACAGGAGAGTGAAGCAGAGATTGGTGGACAGTTCTGCTTAAATCAGGTAGTCAGGCCTTGTCTCTCTGAGGGAACAGCATTTGAGCTTCCATCTGAAAGATGGGAAAGAATCAGCCATAGGAAGATCGGGGCAAGAAGTTCAGACAGATGGCAGAGCACAGGTAAAGCCCCTGGAGCTGATCAAACTTGATGTGCTGGAAAAGGGAAAGGAAGGCCAGTGTGGCTAGAGCATGGGGCAGGTACAGGCACAGGGGCAGATGCAGGGGCTGTTGTGGGGCAGGTGCATGAGACAGACACATGGGGCAGGAGTAGGCACAGGTGCAGGCACAGGGGTAGGTGCATGCAGCAGGAGCAGGCACAGGGGCAGGTGCATGCAGCAGGAGCAGGCACAGGAGCAGGTGCATGCGGCAGGAGCAGGCACAGTGGCAGGAGTACACACAGGAGCAAACACAGGGGTAGGTGCATGGGGCAGGAGCAGGCACAGGGGCAGGAGCACGCACAGGAGCAGACACAGGGACAGGTGCTTGGGGCAGGAGCAGGCACAGGGGCAGGAGCACACACAGGGGCAGACACAGGGACAAGTATATGGAGAAGGAGCAGGCACAGGGGCAGGTGCATGGGGCAGTGGCAGGCACAGGGGCAGGTGCATGGGGCAGGTGCAGGGGCAGATGCAGGGACAGGTGCATGGAGCAGGTGCTTGGGGCAGGGGCAGACACATGGGACAGTTGCAGGTGCAGGGGCAAGTGCATGGGGCAGGGGCAGAGGCGAGGGACCATCTGAGAGGCTGTCCTGGTGGCCAGCGCCTGGATGTCACCCTCCTTGCAGCCTGGCCATGAGAATGGGGACCCTGCCCGCCCCGCCAGCAGCACCTACATCGCTCCCTGCTGAGGGGGCAGGGGAAGGAGTGGGCTCTGGCAGGGGCCCCAGCTGCTCCTGAGACACTGCTGATTAGGCTTTGTAGCCACAGACAACTGAACTCCAGAAACAAAGCCAGAGACACGCTTTCTAAAACTATCAGAAGGCGCAAGGAGCCACACGGATGCGACACAATGCCTTCAAATGAGGCTCCCAGAAATCCGGCTCCACGAATAAAGGACAATAACGAAACACTCCAAAGCCCCAAATTACACATTGTGCGCTCAGCAGTTTTGCATGAAAAATTGTTCTCAAGTTTTGTGTCTGTGTGCAGGTGGCCACGGAGCTGGAGTGGCATCGGCCGAGCTGCCGAGTTGCTCCTAGGAGACGAGCTTCCTCCACTGCACATCCCTGCCCCGTCGTGCTGCAAAACCAGCGATAACTGCAATAACTGCTTCCCAATGGACTGCGTGTGGATACATGAAAACAACTGGCAATTCGGGCAACTGTACTCTGTCCATAAGCTGAGACTTGATGACTTCTTTATCACTAAATTAAATTCCTTCTCTTGCTTGCCTCATCACATTAAATCTCTACAAATCTTAATAGACTGTGGTTTCCCTCGGTGACTTGGGCCACTGATAACTGGGCCTCGGTGTACAGGCCAGAGACCGGGGACAGGTCTGTGAAGGGACCGAGGGCAAATGCAGGGGGCGCCTGGGGCTCCTGGGTGGGACGGCTGATGGGGAGGGGGCTGACAGAGCAGCCACAGCCTGGGTCCTGCAGGCTTCCCCAGCGGAGATGCCGGCACCCTCCTACCCCGCCTCCCAGGCCCAACGTCTGCAGAGCTCCCTGGACACAGCACGAGCCCCACCCGCCCAGCTGCATCCTGACAGGCAGAAGCACGTCTCCTTCCTCCTCGCGCTCAGGGGTCGCTGGCGTCCGTGGAGCCACAAATGCGGTCTCACCACCCAGGCAGAGCCGCTGGCCTCCAGGCTCCCGCACAGATTGCATCTGATGACCAAGCAACAACCGGGAGGCGACTGCTAGGACAATCGTGCATCTTCCTTCATCTCTGTGAAATTAAGTTTAGTCCACAGCTGCCCATGGATGTCCCACAGCCTCGAGGGGAAAGTCTCTCGGAGAAGGAGGCCAGCCCAGAGGGGAAACAGAAGTGGGAGTAAGCGAGGGAGAGAGAAAGACTAGCACAGGGAGCAGGAAAGAGCCTGGGAGCCACCCTTGGCTTGTCAGTTACAGTAACCTTCAAATTTCCTTTGGGGCTTTTAGCGACTTTGAGATGGGTTCCCAACACCTGCAAACAAGCACCCTAACCTACACTGGTGCTAAGAAGCTCCAGAGGCTGGCTGGCTGGAAACGGGGTGCTGCCAGGGGCTCCGGCGGGGCTGGAGGATGGACACGGCTCCTTGCCCGGCACAGCTCCTCTCACGCACCCACAACAAGGGCTCCTGCTGCAGCTTCGGGAACAAGGAAGGCTGGGATGTGGCTTCCAACTGGTGGGAAGGAAACCAGCCCGTGCCAGCACGCTGCCTCTGGGTGGGAAAGCGGCAAGGGCAGCAGAGCACCAGAATCGGGTTTCCATGCACGCGTGACCTGGTATCCACGCACGTGTGTATTCACACGTAACTGAGTGTGCTCAGGGGAACACATTCTCTCCCCACAGGACCAAGAGAGAAGAATCTGCACCGCCTCTCCCCAGCTGAGCCCAGACATGCCACACTTGAAACAAGAAGGCAGGGAAGGCCACAAGCACGTGCGCTTCTGATGGGCAGAGATGAAAGTTATCTTTGATAGGTATATTTTCCCCTTTCCTTTTCCTGGCCGTTGTTCTCTCTGAATATATTTTAGACTCTTCTTTTCCACAAAGTAGGTCAGGAAAAAACGATCCTTGTGGGAGAATGGAAAAGCCTGCGGGCGGCCAATGCAGATCATTGTGGAAATGCACAGCCCTCCTAACAGAGCAGACTCTAGGCCAGGGGACGCTGGAAGCAGGAGGTGGGAGGGCCTGGAGGTGGGGGCACAGTGTCTCTCGGGAGGGACTCACTCCCTTGCTCTTCAGACCAGCAGCTACTGGCTGGAAACGGGGTGCTGCCTACTCTGGGAACACAACAGCTAACAGAACAGTGTCATCCAGCTCTTTGTTGCTTACAGCCCAGAGGAGGGAAATACGGAGACATTCTAATGCAAACTGAAACGTGTTCTCTGCATGGGTCTCGATGTGGGGCTGGACAAGGTTTTGCTGAAGAGCTCACACCTGGGCTGCAGTCAGAGGGACAAGTTTCTGTGACATACAAGGCTAGCCCCGGCACAAGGTCAGGCCCAGAGCTACCTCATGGCATTGAGTGAGGTCAGGGGCAGAGCTGGCGTATGGCAGAGAGGTCAGGAGCAGAGCTGGCCCACCACACAGTGAGGTCAGGGGCAGAGCTGACCCATGGCTCAGCGAGGTCAGGGGCAGAGCTGGCCCACGGCAAAGAGAGGTCGGGGGCAGAGCTGGCCCACGGCAGAGGGGTCAGGGGCAGAGTTGGCCCATGGCTCAGCGAAGTCAGGGGCAGAGCTAGCCTATGACAAAGGTGAGGTCAGTGGCACTGCTGGCCCATGGCAGCGAGATCAGGGGCAGAGCTAGCCTATGACAAAGGTGAGGTCAGAGGCAGAGCTGGCCCACGGCAGAGAGGTCAGGGGCAGAGCTAGCCCACTTGCAGCTGGAACCACCCCTCGCACTCAACCCTCTGGTTCTCAGGTCAGGCCTCCCATATCATGCTGGCTGTCTGAATACAAAACTAGGCCAGTAACAAAACACTTTTTCTCCAGTGTCCGCTTGGATTTACTGTTCATGCAGTATTGATTTTTAGAAATATTTCTCCCTCTTGTGGATTTTCTGAGATACTTAGGTTAAAGAATTTGTGATTTTTTTTAAGTCTCATTAAATTCTTCCTTTCCAGTTTCATGGACTCCTGGGCTTTGATTCTATTTAGGCAGATTTCTCAGGCTTTCTTTTCATAAAGACCAGTGTATACCACGTACCCCAACCTCCTCCTACACAGACACCTCCAGGCAGAAGAAAGGGCTTACCCTGTGCCTCCCGAGAGCTCCCCCAGCCCTAGGCTGCACAAGCCAGGATTGAGCTGCAAGAACTTGTAAGCGTATGAGGATGCCCCCTGGTGCCCTACCTTCTCCTTGAAAGTGGGCATTTGGGTGGTGGGCACCCCAAGGAGCTCGACTCCAGGGCAGTGATGAGGAAGCCCCGCCTGAACTGTGCGCCTACACCCAGCAAATGCGTGCTGACGTGAGGGGTCTCCTATGGCTCCAGGGAAGAAAATTCCTATCAACCTATGGACACTACTCCCGGCCTAGGCTTGCTCTCCCAACACTCCTGAGCAGAGCAGGCCCTCCCCCGCCAACAGCCAGCCGGTGGTCATCGCCTCGGCACAGGCGCTTCCCTCTGCTGCGCTGCCTGCAGGGACCTCCCGCCCAGGCACCCTCCACTCACCAGGCAGAGCCCATTCCCGGCCAAGTCCCACCCGGGTTGCAGAGCTCTGGCTGCTGGCCTCGGCCATTCTGAGGGGGTGTCCCTGCAGTGCGTGCCCCAGCTCCGCTGCCCCCACCCCTTCCAAGCTCGAGTCTGGGGCAGTGGAGCATGTCTCTGTGCCGGACGCCACCAGGAGGGGCTGGGGGTGTCCCGAAGGCCAGGTGTGTGCCCAGGGCCCAGAACACGTTTCCTGCCCAGAAGTGCCTGTCCCCACCCCTGTTGGGCCACACCTCAAACAGGTGACGAGGGTGCCCTGCAAGTTGTGCAGCCGCCCCATGGCACCCCCGAACAGGCTCGAGGGCTTCTCCTCTGGACATCCAGCAGCCTGATGAGTCCAGTGACAACCAGTCAAGGCACCTGACCTTGCATACTTGTTCACCGAAAAGGAAACTGAGGCAGGGTGAGGCTTGTTTGCAGCTTCCTTATCCAATTCCAGAGCAGAAACCATCCGGCTCTCCTAAAGCAGACAGGGGTGTGTCCGGGGGAGGCCTTCTTGCTGGCCTCTCTGCCTCACGGCCCTTGCAGTGCCTCTAGGGCGAGTCTCCCTGTCTTGCCCCCATACACAGGAGCCCCCAAGGATCACTTCCCACAGACACCTCGGCTCCAGACCCCTGTAGCAGCCTCAGGCCCTGCCGGCCAGGCCCATTCCCTCCCTCCCAACCTCCCCATATGTCTGCGGGTGTCTCCCCTACCTGGCCTTCCTCAGCCTGCGCCCCCCTCCCCTCCTAGCTCCTCCCCCACCCCTGCGTCCTCCTCTCCGACCTCCTCCCCTGCGCAGCCCCGTGCCCCTCCCCCGTCCTGGAGGTCACCCGTGCCCCACGTGCTGGGACTTCCCCTGACCGGTTCTAGGCCCCACTCTCGGGGCCTCTCCCCGTGCGCCCCCCTCAGTCCCTCCGTCCCACTGGCGATGTGCCCCTCTCCCCAGTGGTTGATACACTGAGTGGGGGTGGCCTGTCCCCTTTGTCGAAGCCACACGGCTGGCCAGCCAGGCCTCCACACCTTGGGCGGGAAGCTGGGCGGGGACAAGCCCCGGGCCTCTCGCAGCACCAGGCCGCCCTGCCGCGCATCGCCTCAGCCGGGGTTGGGTCTGAGCGACCCCGGACGCCTCGGGTACTCAACTGGGCGCTGGGCCCCGTCACCTCCCCGGGCCACCCTGCTCCTCGCGCAACCGGCGCCGGCGGGTCACGTGGCTGGGCTCGCAGACCACGTGGTGGCAGGCGGGTCACGTGACCCAGCTCTCCAGCGCCTGGAATGCCCGAGGCTGCCCCGCCCAGCCGCTAGGGCTCCTTCAGCGACCAGGGGTGAGGGGCTGGCGGGATGGGGGCCCCTCAAATGTGGGGCCGCTGGTGTGGCTCCGCTCTAGGGCTGCCATGTAGCTCCCGGGGCTGGGGAGGGGCTGGGGAGGGGGTGCAGAGGGGCTGGAGAGGAGGTGGGGAGGGGCCCCCCTCCCAGGCTGCGTGCAGGCAGGGCCTCCTGGGGCCATCCCGGGCGCTGTCACCAGCCGCGTCCCCTCTGCGGGTCCACATTTGCTCTCCTAAGGACTCTGGTCACATGGGATGAGCGCCTCACCTCAACTGAGCACATCTCCAAGGACCCCATCTCCAAACAGGTGCACCTTCAGCCCTGGGGTTAGGACTGAGCATGCCCTTTGTGGGGCGGGGGCCGGGTTGGGCCCCCCTGCGCAGGTAGATTTTACGGTGGGCAGCGCTGGGGGAGGCGGCTGGGCTTGGGGGAAACCCCAGTTCTTACCAGGGTTGTGGCCCCCAGCTGCCCACTGACCCTCCAAGAGCCTTGCTTCCTGCGCCTTGGTTTCCACACCTGCTCCTGGCGCTCGGGGCGTCCCCTCGGGTGCGCGACGCCCCTTTGGAGCCCGCGTGGGCGTGGGAGGCGGGTGAAGGTGTGCCGGCCCCTCCTGATGGGGGGCACAGTACACGACCCTGATTCCAGGGTCCCCAGGGAGCTGGAGGAGCTCCTGTGCTCGGGAAGGTGGGGGGGGGGGCGCAGTCCCAGCGTCTCTCTCCCCACTGAACCCCACAGAGGCTGCTAGGAAGCTCCTGGAGCCTGAGTGCAGGGTCCTACTGGGGGGCTGGCCACCTGGCCCACGTACAGCACAGCCCTGCCCAGACTCCCTCGCTGCACAGCCCTGGGTCAAGCAGGTCAGCCTGACCAGGAGGATGCCACCCCACCCCCGTGAGCCCCCCTCTTTGTAATGTGTGGGGTGTGGGTCCCCAGGCCGACAGGGTTAACCCTTTGCTGCTCAGCTGAGGTGTTGTTGCTGGAGGTTAAGGGGCTGGGAGAGCCATTTCCCCCACCCCATCCCCCACCCATCCCCCATCGTATCCATCCCCCACCCATCCTCCATCCCCTATCCCCCATCCATCCCCCACCCCCATCCCCATCCATCCCCCACCCATCTCCCACCCCCATCCTCCATCCATCCCCCATCCCCCCATCCATTCCATAGCCACCAGCTGGACCTCTGGTGGGCCCTGCAGAGGTGGCAGGACGCCCCATGCAGGCCGGGCTGGGGGTAGGCATGCATCTGCCTTCACTGCCCCCTGGCTTGCTGCAGACAAGTCCCTAGCTCCGTGCAGGCCAGATTCAGTCCCCACCTTCCCGCAGAGGTGGGGCTGAGCCCGCCCACTTCTACTGCAGGAAGCAGGGCGTCCATCAGCCACCTCCAGGCCGTCCCGGGCCCGGCAGAGCTGATCCCAATGGGATCAGTCACCGGACAGAAACCCCCTCCGCAGGCACGGGGTTGGCCTGGCCCCAGGAACAGGGAGAGGGAAGGGGCCAGAGATCGCAGGCAGCCACAGCTCCCACGGGAACGCGGAGGCCGAGGATGCTCGTTCCAGAAGGTCGTGTCCCAGGCAAAGAGTGGCCAGGACGCAGTGTGGGAGCTCCAGCCTGTGGGGGCTGGTCCCAGAGAGGACCCCCACTGCCCGGTGGTCCAGGCGGGCCTTGTGGGCCCCCTTGCCACCGGCCTCCCTGGTCGCTCCACACCCCAGCCCTGCTTGCTGGACTCAGCCAGTGTCATGAAGAAGAGCATGTTGGGGACAGCGGCCCGCCGACCTGGGCTGTGAAACAAGTGGCCCATAAACTCAGGGCTTGTGACAAGCTCCTTGTGTCCACCTCAGTCTGGGGATGCAGACCTCGAGCTCCACATGGCATCAGCTGTGGTCACTTTGATGGCGGGCTACCCGCGAGGGTCCCACAAGGCCCCACCTCTGCATCCTTTGTGGTGATGGGACGGCTAGCTCTGCCAGGCCCGGGGCGGCCTGGAGGTGGCTGATGGACGCCCTGCTTACCTCCCCACATGCCTGCTCAGGGCCGCACCTGAGTCAGGACACAGGAGAGCGGCCCGGTGGGTCTCAGGGTCAGGTGATGGCATCACTGCACACAGGGACGGAGGGAGGTGGCCGCCAGCTGCCCCCACGAGCGGCTAAGCAGGGGCACCACCAGGCACTGGTTGGACATCATAACACCACTGCACGTGCTAGAGGTGCATGTCCCCTGTGCCTCCGTCCTGACTGCAGGCTCTCAGCAGCCCTGCTGGGCCTGGGAGGCTTGTGATGACGGGCTGCAAAGGAGGAGCCTCTCGGCCCCCAGCCTTGGCCTTGCCGCTGCTGAGTCACGGGGTGCTCTAAGCCAGGGTTTGAGGTGCAGGGACAGTGGGCGCCCCACCCCCAGCTCCGCATGAGCACCTGCTATGGCAGGTGACTGAACCTCCTCCCTCCCCTGCCAAACGGGGGCTCCTCAGGTTTTACTGCAAAGCACCCCTTCCTCTGAGGACAGGTCTGTTTCCTCAGGGATTCCCCATCCCTGCTGTGGCAGGTCAGATGGGACACCTGACCACACCACCTCAGGGTGGGCTCAGGGTAAGGCACAATGCCACTGGGAATGGCGCATCATGGGGTTGGGACTCCGGCCCTGGGAGAGAGGGAACGCTCCTGCCCCTTCCTCCTCCCTGCCCCCTGCCTATTCCTGCCCCAGTCTTGGAGCCTCCAGTGGCTGGGATGGAGCGTGTGCTTCTCTGAAGTGGGCACCATGCACAGGCGGTGGCGCCCGAGGTGTCCAGGGCAGCGCAGGTGCCTGGCCAACTCCCTGGGACTCCAGGAGCAATCGCTGGGATGTAGAGAACGCTGCGTGGCCGCCCGGCACCCACCTGCGGGGCAGGCCCAGGCCTGTGCCCCAGTCTGAGTCCCCTGAACCCCTGGTTCCTTGGGCATCGGCTCAGCCCACCTCTGCCGTGCCAGGCCCAGGAGGATCGTGTCCTTGGACGTGGGCGACAGCAGTGGAGCCAAGGCTGCAGCCTCAGGGAGCACCAGGTGGGAGGGGCGGGGGGGGAGTGCCAGGCCCGTGCTCCCCAGCCCTCAGGGGTGTCCCCACCACACGAGGGTGCCCGGGCCCCTGCCTCTCAAATCCATGCCTGCAACACCGTCAGCCCCTGAGAGCCACGTGCTGCCTGGGCGCATCTGGAACGCACCCCCACTTCACCTCCTCCTCCTGCATTCCCCCATAGCCCTGCACCCTATGAGCAGAGCCCTCTCCCCACTGCTGCTCAAACCCGAAACCAGGGAGATGATGTCCATAAGTGCCGTGGGCAGGGTCCGGCCCCAGTGCTGGGTGCCAGCGCCGCTCCAGAGCTGCTTACCGGGAGCATGAGCCCAAGCCCGGCCCTAAGCCCCACGCTCCCACCGCCGCACCGCCCAGGCCCAGTGGCCTCCAGCTGCCCCCGACCCAAGCCACCCCTCTCCACCCCTCATAGCCCCTGCCACGTGGACCTTCTGCAAACGCAGCCACCGAGGCACGCCCCTGAGGCCCTCGGCCTCGCCCGCCTCCCCCCAGGCTGTGTGTGGCCCCCCGGCCTTGCCTGGCCCTGCGCCAGATCACATCCTGTCCCGCTATCACCCTCTCCCCACGGGTCGCCTCAGGACTCCCTCAGGGTGGCTGTATTAGCCAGCAGTCACCACGGCACAGCCGTGGACACACAGCTCCCAGCGCCATGGCTCACAGCCTGCCGTCGCCGAGGGCCGGCTGGGGCCTGGCGTTGGCTGCTGCTCCTCTCGTGGCAGATGGACAGCGGGAGAAACAAGCCCTGTAAGGCCCCTGCCCGCATCATGCCATGTATTTGCCCACGCCCAAGCAAATGGGACAGGCACGGGTGGGTACCCCCACTCCTGGGGAGCAAAGAGGCCTCCTGGGGGCACGCTGGTGAAACTCCAGTCTTCCCAGAACGTTTCCCAAGCCCTCTGCTCAACCCTCACTGTAGGTCCCCATTGCTCTGTGCATCATTGTTTCTGTGGCCCCAGTGCCCTTGTTATTCCTTACAGGATACCCGCTTCCCTGGACTTCAGGGTCTGCGAAGGCAGCGGCTCTCAGCCATGCCTGGGTCAGGCCAGTGCACACAGGCAGCGTGCATGAATGCACAGGCTGAATGAATGCACATGGACAGGCTGAATAAATGCACGGGCTGAATGAATGCACATGGGCGGGCTGAATGAATGCACATGGGCGGGCTGAATGAATGCACACGGGCGGGCTGAATTAATGTACACAGATGGGCTGAATGAATGCACAGGCTGAATTAATGTGCATGGACAGGCTGAATTAACGCACATAGGCTGGATTAATGCACAGGCTGAATTAGTGGATATGGACAGGCTGCATTAATGTACACGAATGGGCTGAAGTAGTGCACACAGATGGGCTTAATTAATGCATGTGTGGGGGCTGAATTAATTTATGTATATATTCTTTCACTCCTCCTTTATCCTCCTTCTCCATCTGTATGTAGCAAGCACAGACTTGCGGGTGGCTGGGGCAAGGTGATAGCTACTCCTGACTCAGGATCTAACACTGTGTCTGTCCTGTGGAGCATGCTCTATGCCTGTACGACAGCGCAGCGAGTCCCAGCCTCCTCGCACAGCCCCAGGCCTTCTCCTCCCCACCCCGGGCTCACCCTCCCTCGGTCCATGCCACACTCCCCTGCAGCCTGGCCCTGATGCGTGTGCCCCACCCTCTGCCTGCAAAAGTGGCGCTCACTGAAACATTTATTAATGAGCAATTATCCTGCAATTACAATGCAATTAGGCCAATTACTAGGACCTGCTGATGAGCCCGTTAGCTTCCACGTGGAATTAGCCCCCACAGACTGAGAGGAAGCAAATGGCTGGGAGACTCACTGCAGGCCAGGGTGGGGATGCAGTGGAAGCCCCCACAGCTGGCAGCTCCCCGCTCCGGACCTCCCTTCAGCCCAGAACACAGGAGACACACCATGTCCGAAAGAGGCCTCAGACTGCACTGCCTCTCCTCCCACGCTATGCCCCCACCCACCTTGGGCTGGACCCCCCCTCCCAGCCCCCTCCCCCACCCATCCTGACCCCTTCTCCTCCCTGCCAGGTAGAAAAGCAGAGAAGGGCAGAGGCCACCCCAGGCGCCCCTGCTTCGGGCCTCTGCCTGAAGGCTCCTCCTTTGACCGCAGGTCTGGCCCCTGCAGACCTCGCCCCTGACAGGCCCAGGGGGTCTGGGGGGCCTGATGGGGCTCCGAGGCGTCCAGGCCGCAGTTCTGGGAGCCACAGAGGGTTAAACAGCTATCCATGAGTGCCGGCCGCATGCAAGTCTCGGGTCGCCCTATGGGCCAGGCGGCCAGCAAGCCCGTGGCCGGGCACCTGGGCCTCAGCTAAGAGGTGAACAAACCTGTGGCTTAAAGTTACGACTTAGTCGCATCCCTTTGGGGTCCACGGGTCTCAGTTGGGGTCTGTCACGCAGGTGGGTGAGGCACCCACCTCGGCCGGGGCTGGGGCAGCCGGTGGCTCTCGGGCCTGGCCTTCTTCAGCGTGGAGGGGCCAGGCAGGGGCGGCAGGTGGCCAGCACCCCCCACCCCACCCCAGGTCCAACAAGGCCGGCCGGACACAAGCGTGGAATGCAGGGGCCAGCCCTGGGTGTGGCCCAAGAGGCTGTCCTGGGAGCTGGACACTGGCACCTGGACCTGCCACCTGGAAGGCACTGCCCCTGGAACCCCCAGAGCCCCTGGAGCCCCTGGAGCCCCGGAGCCCCTGGAGCCTCTCAAGGGAAACATCAGAAGTTCTTGCGTTTCCCAGACGAGCTTATGTTGCACCCAACAACGTAAGTGCCATGGTGCCTGGGGTGGCCAGCCCACGGAGGCTCCAGGGGTGCCCCTGCCCACGTTCCCCCAGCGAGACCACTCTAGACTCACAGGTCAGCTTGGGGTGGGGAGCAGGGCTCCGGCCTTCTCCCCTTCCAGCTGCCCCTCTGAATGCCCCCTGAGGAACCCCCACGCCCAGCCCCCAACAAGCATCACTGCACGGAGGACGAGCAGCCTGACCCTGGGCACAGCTGTGCCTGGGCCTCCTTTCTAGCAAAATCTGGCTCCACCCCAAATTTCTGGAATCATGAGCCCTTTGCCCACCAAACCCATCAGTCCAGGGGCAGAGCCCTCACCTCCTTCTAGGGCCCTGTCACAGGCAGAGGAGACAGCACTCACCCCCTTTCACAGCTGTCACCACCCAGGCTGGGCCAACACAGCCAGGCTCGACGCTTGGTTTCCTGCCCACTCAGTGCCACAGAGCTGGTCACTGCCACATGCTTTTCCTGCAGTTGGGTTGGAAAGAGGAAGAGAAGCCTCTGCTTGAATCTCAGCTCCACGAGGCTGGCGCTGAGTGGGATCGGGCATGCGTGTAACCTCCATTTCCTCATCCGGGGGGTGTGCACTGCCCAGCCGCCCGCTGGCTAAAAGCCTCAGGGAGATGGCACGGATGCCTAGGAGTCTGCCTGGCAAACAGCCAGCACGTGGGAGCTGCTGCGGACATTATTCCCAGACGGCCATCTCAGCGCTAAACATGTCCACCTGGGATGAGGTCAGCGTGGGGTGAGGGGAAGTCTGTGTCTAGGAAACCCAGAATCCTCTCCTTCAGGAGATTGACCAGGACCTACCAGCAAACCCTGGTGGGTGGGCCTGGGCAGCAAAGACAGGTGCATCCGAATGCAACCACCAAAAGGAACCAGAGGAAGGCCTGTGGTCGGGAGTACACGGGTGGGTGGATGGACGGATGGACAGATGGGTGGGGGATGGATGGATGGGCAGGTGGGTGAGAGGATGGTTGGATGGGCGATGGATGGGTGAGTGGATGAGTGGGGGAAATGGATGTGCGGGTGGGTGGATGGGCGAGTGAGTGCATGGATGGGTGAGGGATGGGTGGGTGGGTGAATGGGTGGGGGATGGATGTGTGGGCCTTCAGAGCCTATCGTCCTATGTAGCTCCTCTGAGTGCCAGTGTCTCCCCCTGAGCTTGCCGCATGGCCCTGCACCCATGTGCACCCCTAGGGGCATTGTCCCAGGGGTTCTAAAAGCTGGAGAGACTCAGCCCAGGCCAGGCAGTGGCTGCCATCCCTGTTTTTAACTTGAATTTGATGACACTTCAAAATCCGGAAATTTCCCATTAAAAAGTTCAGCTTTCTGGCTACCTGTAGAAACACCAGAGCATCTGGCTCCGTGGACGATTTCTATGCCCCCAAGGTGGGCTCTGTGGCTAGAGCCATTCCTCTGGGTGGGGTTGTGCCCTCGGCCCGCCCCAGGTGCCCCTCACCTGCATGCCTGCAGGGACCTTGGGCACGTGTGCTTGAGAGCCCGGGTAGAACCCTGCCAGGCGGCAACCCCAGGCCAGGCGACATCAGCAGGGGCAGCCAGTCGGGTTGGCAGCTCAGCAGCCGGTGGTTGGGTGGAGGGCGGGCGTGCTTGAGAGGGACTCGGGAGGGCGTGGAACGTCACGCGGGGGACTGTGTAGGGTCCCCAAAATCGATAGCCACCAGAAGCTCAGAAACTCGCCTTATTTGGAAATGGGGTCTTTTAAGATGGAAGAGAGGACAGGGGATTGGAACACGGGGACACAGGAGAGGGGAGCCAGGTGCTGACGGACCAGAGGTGGAGGGACGCGCCTTGGCCAGGGCAGGCCCACTCCCACGAGCGAGCGGGTTTCATAGCCTTCAGCCGGGACCCTGCACGTTCCTCACGGCAGCCACAGGAGAGGCGGCTGTCGTGCTGCCTGGAGGCACCCCGCATTGGGCTCTCCCAGCCCTCACCTGTGCACCCTGCCTCAGGACGCGGGGATCCCAGCCCTCACGACAAGATGTGATGGCCTCTGGATGGCAGCTTCCTCGAGGGGCTCCGGCCTGCCCGGCGCTCAGCCCCCGCTCATGGCCACAGGGGGGACACAGCCCATCCGCTCTCCACGAGCCCCGACTCTGTGTTGCGGTGCAAGGGCCAGCACAGCCCTGGGCACTCGGCTGCACGAGCTCTGGGGGAGGCGGCGGGGACATGGGCACCGTGCTCATGGGGGGCGGGGGGGGGCCCGAGAAGGCACTGGGAAGGCAGAGGACGGAGAGGCCCCTCCCCACGCCTGGAGCTGGGTCTGGGCGGGAGCGCTTCCTGTGTCCCCCTGGATGCCCCAAGGCCCCCGATTGGGCAGCCCTGGGTGGTGTCCGTGTGGGAGCCGGTTGGCCCCCAGCCACCCGCCGCAGCTCTGTCGGGCCCCCCACGACCTGGGCTTCCCCCCCCACCCCCAGGCAGGGACCTAGAGGAGCTGGGCAGCCTGGGGACCGACCTGCGGGGCAGAAGGGGCAGGGGGCCACGGCAGCAGGGCCCGCCCTGGTTTCCCGTGCCCCGTGGGGTCCCCTCACCAGCGGGACTCGCGCCCCAGGGGCAGCAGGCCGGCTTCCTGGGGTGTTGGCCTCCGGCCGGGCCTTGGGGTCCTGGGCGTCCCCTGCCCCGCTACTCCAAGGGCCTCTCGGGGGCCTTCAGACCCGCCCTGAGTGCTGGGCCCCACCTCAACCCAGGGAGCTCAGCCGGCGGAGGGGCGGCTTTCCTGGGTCGCTCTCCCAGCGCTGCTCAGCAGGCAAGCCCGGCCTTGTTTACCGCCACCAGCAGCGGCCACCCCGGGTGGGACCGGCCTGCACGACCCGGCAGGGTCTGGGCCGCATGCAACGGGCCCACCCCCCACTGGACTCCCGCCCTTGGACCCGCTGCCCTGCCCCCTTCCCCCTCAGGGCCAGGCTGTTGCGAGCCCCCCACCCCAGCAGGATGGCTTCGCTGACTGGGCGGGATGGCTGCACAGCCCCTCTGTGTCCACCACCTGAACGGCAGGCCGTGGAGCCTGGCGGGAGGCAGAGGCCCGCGGGGAAGGGGCCCGACGTCCCAGGCACCCCGAGGGCAGCATCCCCAGCCCCTGCCAACGAAGCAGCTCTTCCCAGAAGCCTGGGCAGCAGGTGGCCACTCCCTGGTGCTCTTCGTGTGTGTGGTGTCACCAGGAGGCCCCTTCCTTTAGCCCTGGGCCCCGCCCACCCCAGTCACCCCCTGAGCTCACCCTTCCTGCTGGGCGCCCCCCACCTCGGTGTGAGACAGCTTCCCTGCTCCCATGGGAAGGCCCCAAGCTCCCCCGGCCAGGCAGGCAGCTGCTGCAGGGTGTATGAGGGGAGGCTCCGCAGGGCGGGGCTCCAGCGCCCAGGGCTGCCCCTGACTCCCTCGGGCAAGGCCCTGGGCCAGGATGCGGGAGGCAGGGGGACCAGTCGACACAAGCCCCTGCCCCATGGAGCAGCGTCGAGGAGGAAGAGCCACCAACCGGGCAGCGTGTGTATGTCCTGTGGGCAGACGAGCCCTGGAGAAAAGCAGAGCGGGGGCAGCCGCGGACAAGCACCGGGCAGCGTGGTCGTTGGTCTGGGAGCCGAGACCTGAGAGGGGACCATGTACATGTCTGGGGGAGACAGTCCCAGCGGGTGGGCCCAGAGGAGGAGCAGGAGTGCTCGGGGGTAGGCTTTGCGGGGCGTGGGGAGCCTGGCAGGTGTGCTGGGCCCCTTGCAGCTCGCTCGGCTGCTGGGCCAGGCAGGGCCGTGGGAGCAGGAACACAAGGAGGGGCTCCTGCGGTCACCCAGGCCAGGGCTGCCCTTCCGGAGCCCTGGGAAGCACGTGCGGACGGGGGTGGGGTCTGAGGGAAGGAGAGGGGAGGGGTTGCATGGCCCGGGGGCTCTGAGCACTGGGCAGGACATAGCCCCATTGGCCAAGCAGGGCAGGCCTGGGGAGATGTGCCCACCCCTGGACGACAGTGCAGGCAGGAGGCCAGAGCTCAGGGAGAGGCCCTGGGTGGGAGGCAAGGCAGGCTAGGGCCCACCCACCCCCGAGTACCCCCCCGCCTCTTGCCCCTGACCCTACATCTCCCCCTGAGCAACCCCTGCCCCCACACCTGCACCAAGTACAGCCCTCACCCCATAAATTTTTTTTTAACATTTTTTATTGTGAAATAAACATACACAAAAAAGCAAAAGTTTCAAAGTACTTTGTAATAAGTAGTTACAGAACAGATTTCAGAGTTTCCTGTGGGCTGCAGTTTCACCATTTCAGGTGTTTCCTTCTAGCTGCTTTAAGACAGTAGAGACTAAAATAAACATCAATATGATTCAGCAATCACTCATTTGTTAAAATCTATCTTCTGCTATAACTCCTCCTTTGGTCCTTCTCCCAATCTTTAAGGGTGTTTGGGCTGTGCCTTTTCTAACTTTTTGATGTTGGAAAGGGGTGTTGATAATATGGGTTACAGGGTGGAACTAGTTGATGTTCTGGAGAGGCTGGCCCCTCTGGGTTTCAGGACTTATCTGGCCTAGGAACCCTCTGGGTATGCTGCTTTTAATGCAAATAAAAGAACATCCTTCTAACAGCAGCTTAAATGGTAGACTTGCATTATTTCTCCTAACAGGACATCTCAAGGGGGCCTGGTCTAGGCTGGTTTCCAAGTTCCAGATTTTCCATCTTTCTGCCCCATGGTTTTAGGACATTGGTTTTTTCTTTATTCTTTCAATGATAAAAAGAAATCATTGATAGTGCAATGGCTAAAGCTGTTGCAGACCCCATCTCTTTACTTCTCAACAACCAGGGGAGCCTTTTAAAAATTTTTTTTATTGACAAATCTTCACACGTTCGTCAATACATGGTGTACAATCAATGGCTCACAATATTATCACATAGCTTAGCATATTGGTTCTTCTCCATGAAGCTCATTGCTTCATGGGCACAAAATGGCTGCAACAGCTCCAGGCAATGCGACAGCATACAAATGCAGGGAGGGATGACAAAAGACTTTTTCATGTAACTCCTTGTCTATATCAGAAAACAGTATCTATCCTGGAAGTCTTCACCAGACTTTACCTTACATCTCATTGGCCCAGCACTGGCCCATCACTGGCAAAGACAAATGTGGCTGCCATGGCTAGGGCCATCGTGACTCCCTTCCTTGGGCTTGGTACACTGCCCTGGTGCTGGGTTATCAGCCCCAGTCCTTCCCCCCTCCTAGCCACACCGTCCTGTGACCTGTTCCCCCTAGAGAGGTGCATTTCTCCATCCCTTCACCCTGGGCTGTGGACTCAGCCAGCACACATGGACTGAAGAGGTGTGCTCATTCAGAACCTGCAGCGGCCACATGGGCTTCTGTTTGCCCGCTGGGCTTGTGCCACTGCCAGAAGCTCGTGTGCCACAGGTCTGCTGACCAGAGAGAGTGACGGGCACACAGCAAACCCAGGCTCAGCTTGGAGCCACCCACCGAAGCCCGAAGGACCTGCGGGAGGGAGAACAAAATAAATGCTTCATGGGGGCCAAGGAGACTGCGTGGTGGTTGTCACACGGCCACAACTGGCTGCTACAGCACCCAGACGTGTCCTGGGGGTCTCCTTGCAGGACAGCAATAGGGAGGGCTGGGGGTGAGGGACCTGCAGTGTCACGAGCAGCTGGAAAGGCGCCGAGGACTGCCGGGCTGAAGGTTAGGGTCAGCCGGACACGCGAGGAGAGCGGCTGGCGGGAGGGTGCCCAGGGTACAGCCCAAGTGTATGTCCCTGGAGGGATGCGGCGCAACCCACAGAGTGGGGACGCGGGAAGGGAAGGGACCCTGGAGCTGGGGAGACAGGGGACTTTGCTCAGTTTCCAGAGAAGATGCCTCTTTCCTGTGGCCTTGCCCAGAGGCTGAGATGGCCGCAGCCCTGCCCAGGACCCCAGGGCGTCTGAAGTCCGATGCTGGCAGCCGCCCTGAACCCTCCGCCCTGCCGGCACAGGAATGTGACCCGACCAGACCGACGGGTGGGGTCTGGCCCCGGGTGTGCTGCTGGCCTGCGGCCTCCGCATGGCAGGGGTCTGTGAGTGTGGTCCCCTGCTCCCGTCCCCACGCTGTGTGGCCTTGGGAGCAGGGAGGGGGGGCGCTCCCTTCATCGTGCCTCCTGCAGCACCCCTCGCGTCTTGCCCCCAACCCCACCGGAGCCACGGGTGAGCACCATCCCAGGCTGGCAGGGGCTCAGGAGCGGGGAGCAGGGACAGCGCAGGCCACGCACCCCATGTCCCTGTTAAAGCTCTGCAACAGGCATCTGACTGGATGCCAGTTCTCTGCAGCAGCGACCAGGGTCACCCGCTGCCATAAACAGGGCCGCAGTTCCCTGTTGTAGGGTCGCCCATCCAACCCCACCCCTACCCCAAGTGGAGGCCCCTCTGTCCTGCCCCCTGGACCTCGGGCTTGGCCACGGCTCGCTGGGGTTGGTGGGGTATGTGCAGACAGGGTGCAGATGTAGACTTTCAATGCATGAGTGGGGTGTGGAGAGAAAACGCCCAGCAGACCCCCTTTCTGCCCAAGTCCCAGAAAAGAGACATGGGGAGAGGCCTGCCCTGGCTCCACAACCTGAAGAGAGCCACCGGTCAGCACACAGTACCAGAAAGAAATGCTTGTTGTTAAGTCACTGGGATTTGGGGGCTGTTTATTATGCAGCATTACTGTATAGGCGCCAACTAATATCCCTACTCGTTTCTTGGCCAAGGAAGGAGGGCCCTTTGGAGTGCCGTCCCAGAAGACAGCACCCGTGGAACAGGCTCAGCTCCCAAAGCTCACCCAGCTACATCCTGAGATGTAGGAGGGAACCCACCGTGGAGCAAACAGTTGGTGCAAAGAAGTGGTAGTGGGGGCTTGTCCAGTAGAAACAGAACATGTTTTCTGCTGTCACGCTACCAGCAGAAGGCAGGTTTAACCCCCACAGATGCCGCTGGCTTGGGTTGGCTTCCAGGCCTGATGGGATCTGCTGGGGCAGGTGAGCTGTGGCTGCACTTTCACGGCAGTTCACCTCGCCCAGAGCCCTCAGAGTAGCAGTGACGGGCTCTCCAAAGCCAGCGCAGGAGGCCATGTGCCCCCTGGAGGCAGTCAGCTATTGGCAATGCCTCTCACAGCTGGACAGGGTGGGGAAATGGGGACAGCTGGAGCCTGGTGGTGGCCGCTGGAGGCCCTGTGGTGGCTGCTGGAGGCCCGGTGGTGGCCGCTGGAGAGCTGCGGTGGCAAGGAGCTGATGGGGCAGGCGAGGGGCTGGCCGAGTGGTTTCTGAGTCAGCAGGGCCCTGCACGAGGAGGAGGGTGCCCAGGGGAAGGGTCTGGCCTGGGACTGGGGCCAGGACCTGGACGCAGGCAGAGTGGGGTAAGCAGCCGGTGCAGTCAGGCCCTGCGCTGAAGGTGGGGTGGAGTGGGGGGCCACCTCCAGCCACTGGGCCCTGCCTGGGCCGCGGGGCCAGGTTCTTGCTTGTTGACACCAGCTGCTGACCAGCACTGGGCCAGGCACTGGGCCCAGGCATTCAGTCAGCAGTCCCTGCTTCCCCGGAAGCTTCCCAGGCGTCCCTGTGGCGCTGTCACAGACATCCCCACCCTGCCACGCTGAGGCCCCCAAGGCCTGGGCACCCCGACCTGCGTCTTCTAGCTCCTTGAGTCATCGAAACCCCTCCCGGCGAGCATCCTGGCCCCCAGCGCCCCACTTCACGGGGAGACTGAGGCATGAGCGGTTCTAGCCCTGCCCTCTCAGGTACGGTCACCCCTGCCACGTGCGGGTGCCCAAGTCCAGAATAAAATTAACACAGACCATGCAAAGGCCGCTCTCCAGTTGCCCCAGCTGCCCCAGCCACAGCTGAGGCAGCCACGGCAGCGTCCACCATGGACCCTCCGAGGCTGCCAGCGCTCTGGGCTGCTGTGTCCAGATGTGTGGTGGCAGAGGTCGTGCAGGCAGGTAGAGCTGGTTGGAGCCAACGGCACCCAGGCCCTCCGGCCCTCCCTGGGATACTCTCATCTTGTCACCCAGGTGCTTGCCGACTCTGCACTACAAACCGGAGTCCCGGGGTTTCCACCCCCTCGCCCACTTCAGACGTGCACTGGCCGAGATGAAGCAAAGCTCGGACCCAAAGCCCCTGGACAACCTTAGTCCAAGTGTCCCCTCCAGGGGCAGGTCAGCCAATGCAAGGTCTCCCTGCACAGCAGCGTCTGCTCTGCTCCCCAAGGCGGCTGGAGGCCCTCCTGGGGCACGCAGGGGAGCCCAGGCTGCGCAGAAGCAACACAGTGGGGGTCTCCAGGGAAGCACCCTCAGCAGGAAACCCAAGCGACTTCCGATGCCAGCTGAGCAAACAAACTGTATATTTAAGAACTTCAAAACCAGAACCTTAGCCCCTTCCTGTGGGGTGGGTGGTTCCAGGAAGGGCTGGGGCCGAGGGTATGGGTGTGGGACAGGAAGGCATCTGAGCTGTGCACCAGGCTGGGGGCAAGTCCTCTTGCAGCAGAACTCAAGTCTGGTCGAACACCAGGTGACCCCGAGATAGTACCCAGGGGTCTCCCCATCTTTGCTGGCTCTTCTCCTGGTCCTCATTGGAGAATGGGGACAGTAGGGATGCACACTAATGAAGGTCTTAAAAGAAGGCGGGCCACGGTGGCTCAGCAGGCAGAGTTCTCTCCTGCCATGCTGGAGACTGAATCCCCGGTGCATGCCCATGCCAAAAAAAAAAGAAGAATGGCACAAAACCGTTTTCATAACCAAAACTGGGATGGGGAAGGGAAGGAAGGGAGGAGGGGCCTGGAGGCCAGGAAGCCATGCAGCTTTGAGTCCCCAGCCCAGGAGCCTCAGAGTCCTCCTTGGCGGCCCCCAGGGCCAGCGCCTGCTCTCAGCCTGTCAGCACAGGCCGTACCCCTCCCCCTACACACAGGCACCCTGAGCCCCTCCTCCTGTTCCATTACGCAGTGCCTGGAAACAGAGGGTCAAATCAACCGACCACCTGAGGCTCTGGGGAAGACAGGCCATCCCTGGCCACCCCCGGCCGCAGCCCTGCCCACGCGGACGCCCCCACACGTGGATACCGCTCCGGCGAGTCCCCTACCTCGGCCGGCTACCCTGGCGGAGGAGGAAGGCACCCTCGGCTTCCCACCCTCCTGCTGCCCCTCCCAGCGCGGAGCTGCTGCACCCAGCCTGAGCCCGGAAGCCCCGCGGGCAGAGGGCGCCCCGCACGACGCACACGCCGGGCCCTGCGGGCTGTGGCCTGGGGAGGCTGCGGGTCGGACAGCCTGCAGGCGGGGACCCGACCGGGGGCGCGGCCGGGACGACGCCTCTGGCACGGGCGGGGCCTCCACGACCGGGACCGGCGGACCCCAGGGTGCGGGGTGGGCGCACGGCCTGCGTCCCCAGCCCCGAGCCCGGGCGCAGCGCGCGCGCCACACCCCACACCAGGTCCCGGGAAGGCGAGCACGGGGCCGCGCGACCGCTCGCCCTCGCGAGGCTGACCGCCCGGAGGCGGGGCCTGGCGCTGCCAGCGGAAAGGGCGGGGCAAGGCAGCGCTGGGGGCGGGGCGAGGCCCGGCAGGGGGCGGGGCCCCGTGCCGTCGCCTCCGAAGCGGCTCACTTCCTGTGGTCACACGGCTGGGCGGAAGTACGTCAGTTGTTATCTGCTCGGGCTGCCGCCGCTGCCACTGTCTCCTCACGAGTGCGCGGGCCCAAGCGTCCCGTCCGCCGCGCCAGCCTCCCCGGGCGGGCCCCACCGGCCCACCCGCCCGCTGCGCATGGGGCGGGCCCCCGGGCGGGCGGCCGAGGGCCGCTGAGCGCTGGCCCAGCCCCGCCGATGCGCCCGTCAGCCCGGCCCGGGGCTCACAGGCCGAGCCGGACCCGGGGCCGTCCGCAGGTCCCCGGCGCGTGAGTTTGCCCGCGTCCCGCCCCGCCCGGGCATGCCTAGTCCGGCCCCGCGCTCCCGCCGCCCGCCGCCCAGGGCCGGAGGCCGAGCCCGCGCGGGGCGCACGGAGCTCGGCGGCGTCGCGTAGCCCGAGGAGTCCGAGGAGGGGGCGGTCCGGCCCGCGGAGCCTGCGCGCCAAGGTCACCGGTGCCCCGGGCTCGCCTGCGGCCATGGAGGCCAAGACCCGCCAGAGCCGGCGCTCGCGCGCGCAGCGAGACCGCGTGAGGCGCCGGGAAGCGGCGGCTGCGGCCCGCGACGCCCGCAACCACAGCCCGTCGTCGGGCGACGAGCCCGAGCCGAGTCCCGGCAAGGAGAACACGAGCCACAACTGCGCGCCGGCTCGAACCGCCACCGCCCCGGCTCCCCGCGCCGCGCGCCCCCCGCGCCGCCGCCGCCGTGAGTCCAGCTCGCAGGAGGAGGAGCTCATCGACGGCTTCGCCATCGCCAGCTTCAGCACCCTGGAGGCCCTGGAGGTAGGCGCGCGGGGCTCCCGACGGGTCCCACGCCCACCCCACCAAGCAGGGGCTGCCCGGGGAGCTGAGCGCGGCTACCGGAGTTGGGCCGCGGGCCCTGGGCGCCCTGGAAATGCGAGTGTTGGCCTTGGCGGAGGGCGCCCGAGGGGGATCCCTGTCGTTCACGGACCCTCTGGCCTTGGCAAGGAACAGCGTCTGCCCAGCGTTAGCCTTATGTGGGATTCAACTTCGGGGCAGTTGTGTGTCTTGGTCTGTGGGGGAAAAAAACCTCTAAATTACACTGAGAAGTGGGCTGTCTGGCTTCACAGTTGACCTTTTTTGAGTTGTTTCTGTTGCGGAAATATCACTCTATTCGTCTTAGGATGTGCTAGAGAGATGGACAGTGCTGGATTTTGTCTGGAGGTGGTGATAAAAGGGATACTTCGGGATTCTCCACTGTTCCCCCCTCCCCAAGGTTTTTATTTATTCAGGGAGAAGGGGAGTTGGCTCTAAGACACCTCTTGTTCACTGCTGTTTGCTGTCTGTTTAATAGGTTAGCAAAAAATATTGCCTTTCTGGCTTAGTTATCACAGACAGTATTTACTGAGCAAATAAAGCCCTTCTTGCCCAAACCCGAGTGAGTAGAGAAGGAAATGAAATACAGCAAGAGAGTGGGCTTTTGGGGTGTGTGGGCCAGCCTTGCTGTGACTGTTGCTTTCCCAGGACCCGGCAGAGGTAGAAAAGCTGGCCAGGCCTTGCAAGGGCCTTGTGAGCCTTAGCCAGCCCCCCAGGAGCCTGGAGGCCTCCAACCGGGCACAGCACTTGATTTGGGGACCTGTGTCTAAGGGGCTCTAGGCCCCAAGGATCTGCCCACTTGTGGCCTCTCTCTTTTCCCAGGTCCCGGGGTCTCTGACCTGGACTCCCAGCCACAGGCTGAGCACTGGGAAAAGGGGAGAAAGGTCCCCGCAGCTCCTTGAAGTGGATCTCCTCAAGTTCACATCCACACTTTGGGGTCTGCCAGGGTCTGTAGAGAGCCTGAGGGTCCAGGGGGCTGGTGCCTAGACAGTGGCGTCTCCCCGAAACAGGTCAGCTGCCCTTTACCCTAGGCAGATGGAATGGTAGAGGCAGGGCATCTGGAAGCGGGGATGTAAGGTGGGTCTGAGATAGCACAGGGACCCCCAAGTAAGACTCTAAGATCACTGTATTGGAGGTGAACATCTTCAGGGCTGCTTTTCTGCTTAATAATGATGATAGTGGGTTTATGGAACATTTATTCCTGGCCAGGTTCTCTGCTTAGTGTCCTGCAGCTCACGAAGTTCCATGTCCCCCTTTCCAGATGGGGGACAGCCCTTAACTGGGGCCTCTAAGGCCTTGCTTGCCCCAGTCTGCCTGCTGTGCATAAGCATTCCTGTCCCCCCACCCCCACCCCTCTGTTCTAGCACATCAGCCAGCTGTACCTGCTGGTCCCTCTGCCTGGATCTTGCTTGGCCCATCAGGTCTCAGCACACATGCCACTTCCTCCAAAAAGCCCCCCATGATCCCTGTCTGAAGCGGGCCCTTTTCCTGTGGCTACCGTATTACTCCGTTCACTTTCCCACATGCCAGTTTCTGCTCTCTGAAATGCTTTTGTGTATTTTTCCATCTGTTTTGGTGCACGCCCTCACAGGAACTTGTCTGTCTTATGTATTCCTTGAGGGGACCCCCAGAGTTCCAGACCAAGTGTGGCAAGTAGGCAGTGTGCATAGATGTTTGCAGAGTGAATGAATGAGTGAGAGGAGAAACTGGTGTGCAGGGGCTAAGCCACATGACAGAGGTTGTCAGCTGGCAGTGGCGTAGCCAGAACTGGACCTCAGTTGTTGGGGTGTGCAACCTCTCCAGCGGGGTCACTGCTGGCTGAGCTGGAGGTGGCGGGCCTGAGTTGTGGGATCTCGAGCTGGGGCCTCGCCCAGAAAGTACAGCCTCACGTCTGGGGCACGCCCATGGGCTAAGCCCAGTCAGGGCCAAGTCCCAGGGAGACAGAGCGCCGCTCTGCTGCCGTGTCTTACCACGGCCCTTGCCCAGCCAGCTCCCCTTAGGCACACCATCCTGCGCTTGCAGTTCCTGCTTTGGAAAGTACCAGGCCTAGGGCCATCATCCTGTTCGGCCTCGTTCCTTGCTGAAGTGTTGTGTTTCACCAAGGTTCAGATAACTCATAATCATGTTGTAGTAATAACCAGTGTTTTTTAAATGCTTCTTCTCCACCGGGCATTGCTCTAAGCTGGCTGAAAGTGACCCCATTCTACAGATGGGGTTGCTGAGGCACCAGGCAGGGGCCTGCTGGTCATCTTCAAGGCCCCTCACATCTGAGAGAATACATATCCAGAGCTCTTGTCCTTGGGGAGGTGATGATCTTGTCGGAGAAACCCACTAAGCCCCTGCAGCCATTGGCACTAAGCAGTCAGACTCCAGACTTACAGATTGTGCATGATGTGTGTGTGTTGTGAAGACTGCAGGGTCGGAAGGATGGGGCGCAGGAGATGTGGATGTCCAGTGCACACGCTATCCTATGGCCTCTGCATAGGCTGTGACGTTGGCATGGCACCCATCTGCCTGAGCTCCTACCCCACCCTTGCAGCTCTGCCCACACTACCAGGCCCCGAGGTGTGCCCAGCCCCAGACTCTGCTCCTGGAAGGCTCTTCCGTGAGTTGCCTCTGGGATGGTCCTGCACAGAGTGCCCTGGCTGGACTCCTCCATGTCCTGCCCCAGAGATGGAAATTCCTGAGCTCCACTCTACCAGCTTCCTTTCTTCTAATTCTTTTTCCTGACATACCATCCTTGGTTTGGGGGGTCATATGTGCCCACAGATAGTCATTGAACTACAGGATGGGTGTTTTGGTATGTGTCTGATTGTTTTTGCTTTTGCCCATATAGAGTTTTCAAACAATTAAAATAGTTGCCAGTACTTAAAAGTTGTAAAATGATCTGCTTCTTTTGGGAAATCAAAGTAAGTGGTTGGACCTCATGCTTCTGGGTGGCAGTAGTGATCAGTGACTTGGCCAGCCAGCCCCACACACCGGTGCTATCACCCAGGAGAGCGGGCGCATGGCGAGGTATGTGGACTACGCTCTGCCAGCCTCCTTCCCACCAGGCGGGATGGCATAGGGTCTCTGTGGTTGTTGGAAGGCTGAGCAGCCGTGACGGACGGCCCTGAACCAGCAGCCTGTGGGGCCAAGCCGGGTGTCAGTGGCTGCCCAGGCCCTCTCCCATGAGCTATCTTCAGCTGGCCGCCCTCCTGGGCTGTGCCTGCTGGCTGGAGTTGGGCTGACTGTCCTGTCATCTGGTCAGGTGGAGCATTGGGTGTGCTCAGGTGTCCCCGTTCTTTTGACCCAGCAGCCGCCCCTGTTTCCTTGAGCTTCTGAGGGATACACAGCTGGAAGTTGGGGCCACACAAGCAAGTATGGACCGTGGTGACCCTTCCTCGTTCCTGGGAGCTGGTGAATTGCCTTTGGTTTAGTGAGCTCGGGAGGGCTAGTTGGGAAGTTGCATTCAGGTCTCCAGCTCCTGCTTCCAGGACCCAGCCCCCAGGTGAGAGCAGCTGGCTCCCAGTGGCCAAGCTCACAGCTGCTTCCCTGCCCCCAGACCTCCAGACAAGGGACTTCTTCAACCATCTGCTCTTGCCTTTACCTTTTATAAACTCAAACCCACGTCCCACTGAGACCAGCCCTATGGGAAGCGGCTCAGGCCCAGCCCCACCCTGACTGTATGATGCTTGTGTTCATGACAGAGTTTCACAGCAGCCTGGCAGGACACACAGTGCCAGGGACTTGGGGGAGGAGGGGCTTGCTCCTCTGCTGGGGGTGGAGGGAATTGGGGGCTGTGTGGCACTGAGGGAGGCCCTGACGAAAGTGTCCAGGACATGGCTCATCTCCTTGCAGGGGCTATTGCCAGAGCATGGGGGAAGAAGGCATGTCCAGCTGTGGCTCCCAAGAGACTGGGGTTCCCAACCTGCAACTGGCCAGAAGGGCCCATTGGAGGCTGCCCTCTCAGAAGCCCTGTGTGCGTAGGCTCAGGGGGATACCTGGTTTCCTAGTGGAGTCGAGACCAGTGCCCTGACCACCTGGTTGGGGCTGGAACTGAGCTCGGGCCCAGAACTGGGTTCTCATTTGCAAAGTGGGAGCATGGCTGTGCCCTCTTCTTGGGGTTTCTGCTAGCTTGTGACAGGCAGGACCCGATCTGGCATCTGTGTGAGGTTTTTTGTTGTTAGTTTACCTTTCTGAATAGCAAACTCTAAGGTGGTTCAAAAGTCTAGACCTGTGAAAAGTAATACGCTGAAAAGTTTCATGTCCACACTTTTCCCTTGTGCCTAGACCTCTCAACTTGTGCAGGTCGTTGATCTTTCTGGAGCGTGTTTGTGCAGGGAGAGCCCAAGGCAGGCGTGTGTGCTGGTGCCCCTGTTCTCACCCTGGAGGAGAGGCTCGTTGGCGCCTGTGTGTGCTCTGGGGCGTGTGCAGCTGTACAGGCAGGAGAAGGCCCAGCGTAGTGATGGCAGAGACAGGCAGCTCCTTTTTGTGGCTTTTGTCAGTTTTCTGTGTTTCCTCAAATCAACACGCATCGGTTCGATAATCCACAAAACCCACACCCAGAGCCCGATGTGCCCACCTCCACACATATGCCCTCCACAGTCACCTGGGACAAGCTGTGATTGAATAACTCAGGCGGATTTGAGCAGAAAGCAGCTGTGCTTTCCCCAGCAGCTGCCTGGGCCCTCTGGGGCTAGGCATATGTGCTTCAGGCTGCGGTGGTAGTGACAAGGGCGTGTGCAGGCCCATGGGCCACATCCAGGAGTTTGGCACAGGTCCTGCTGTCTCAGGACAGGCCTACTCGGGCCTGGGATGGTATTTGGCTGCCCAGGCTGTTTTGGCCCTTGTTTGCCCTCCTTCTGGGGTGGCAGCCAGTGTGTGGAAAGCAAAGCCGCCCTGGCTCCTTCGGCACCCTGGGCCACAGCAGCTTTGTGAATTGAAGGTGACGGTGGGGGGGGGGGGGGGCGAGTCCCCAGGAGTCCCCAGGAGTCCCCAGGCTGCATAAGGCCCTTGTGAGGGAGGTACTGCCACAGGCTTCATTTCCGGGCCCTCTCCCTTCCCTCCCCCTCGTCTGTTCTGGGGGCGAGGAGGCTGGGGCACAGCTTCCTGCAGGGCTGGGCCTCCCCCAGACCCCCGGCTCCTTCCCTGTCCCTCTCAAGGCCTCAGTACCTGGGTCACGAGACAGCACATTTTTGTCCACGTTCCAGCTCAGCCTTTTTGAACCCTTGCTGTTGAGCATTTCCCTTTAAAGTCCCTGAGGTCTTGGGGACGTCTGGTCAGAATGCCTTTTCCTGGCCGACAGCTTGGGGCCTGCCTGGGGACAGCACTTGTGCTCTGCCCCGCCCATGCTGCACAGCACATGCTGGTCTGCCGAGTCAGGTCCGGGACCTGCCTTGTCACCTCTGTCCCGGGTTGTGTGCAAGTGGCTAATGGTTCGTGGGCCTGGGGGCTGTGGTCTGTGTCTGCTGCCCGGTGGTTCTCTGGCTTCTGGGTTGCATAGCAGCTGAGGTCACTGCAGATATGCAGACAGACAGACTACCGAGTCTGCATCTCTGGGCTGCACTCCTGCCAGCACCTGTGCCCTGTGACCTAGGGTGTGCCCCTTCGGCCTGACACCCTTCGGCCTGGTCACATTTGTGGAACTGAACGGATTTCCTGTAGCCACCCTGGGCTCACATTTCAGGGTTTCTCTTTGTTTCCCAAATCTGTCAACTTTCCCCTCCCCAACTGCCCATGGCCAGTCAGTAGGCCCCAGGCTTGGAGTTTGGGGGCAGGCAGGGAGAGGGTCTGTGTCACCCAGACCACTACCTCTTCTGTACCTGTGGAAGGCAGGGTCTCAGCAGCGCGGCCTGCAAGTGGGTCTCCCTCTGTCAGTGTCATCCAGAGAGGGAGACCGGTCCATTAGCCCCTCCCCACCTGCCCCACCTGCAAAGGGGGCTCCCCCAGAGCCCGTGAGCCCATCTGGGTGGTCACTCCCACCCCCTTGTACTAGGCGCAGCGTGCCAAGTCGTTTCCTAGCATGGCTCTGTGCACCTTGCTGGTGCCGTCCAGTCGTCTCGCCCACCCCTGTCACAACTCATAATCCTGTCATGCCCAGGCGCCCTTGGCAGTTGTGGGAACGACCCTGCATGGCGGCTGCCCAGCGTGTCTATGTGGACTTACCCAGGGCCACCACCCACACAGGTGAACTCTGCCGCACTTCAGCATGGGCTCCTGTTGGCCCACACTTTTGGGAGAGCCCCGGAATGTGGGCCTGGCGCACACCCCATGCCTGCCTCCTGCTTCCCAGACCTCGGCCTCTGCCTCTGCATGCATGCCTCACCCTCTACATTAATCTGGTCATGTATAATCTGTGTCCAGCTCGGCGTGCTGCCGTGAGGGCACATTTGAGTGAGCTGATACCGGGATGTTTCCTGTAGTCAGCCCCACCCTTTCGCACCCCCCCAGGCCTGGCCCTGGGACCCACAGAGGCTGGGCGTGGGAGCAAGCAACGAGCAGGCAGGCGGTAGGGTTAGCAGCTGCACTGAATCAGGGAGCAGCCGGCCTGGGGATGGGCGTGGGGGGCTATGTCAAGCCTGTGGGCAGTAGTGCCACATGGGGAAGAGTCTGGGTGGCTGGTCTCATGCGTGTGCACACGTGTGTGCTCTGGCCTGGGCTTGTGTGTAAAGCACTGTGTCTGTGTATGTGCATAGGGGTTCTTTCCCTCTGTTTTTTTCTGTCCTTGTCCTGCCCTGCTGTGAACACACTCCTGGCAGCCTTGGGCCCCTCTTCAGCATCCCCAGCTCCTTCAGTGAAATCCCAGGTCTGTCCAGGCACCCTACAGCCCACACTCCCTACCCTCCTGACCACTCCGGTCTTGTCGCTTACATTCCCACTCCCCACAAAGGCGAAGCTGAGGCCTCTGCTTCCATTGACCTGGCAGGCTGTGCCGTTGCCCCTGCCATCCACGAGGGCACGGGCATGTCTGCCCAACCTGAGAGCACAGGCCTGTGCCCGCTCAGGGTGCTGGCATTTACGTGACAGGCACCCCAGAGAACAGCATAGCCACTGACCTGCTGTTGCCCTGCCGGGGAGACCGCCTCCCTGCTGGCTGCTGCTCCTTCACATCCTATCCTCTTCCACGTCCCTGTCACCAGCAGCAGCGTCATTTCCTTGCGTTTTCTCAGCAGTCATTGCTGCCTGTACAAGCAGTCTTTCCTGCCCTGTATTTGCATCCGGGTAATTGACTGTCCCCCTGGAACTCCCCACACAGGTGAGTCGAGGGAGCTGCTTGCTGTCTCTCTTTTCCTTCCTCAGGGCGCCCCTTGTCGCCTCAGCTGGCACGCCTGTTGGTGCCACACAGATGATCCTTGTCTTGACGGGAAGGCCCTCCAGGCCCAGTCTCAGAGCAGGCATTGGTGTCTCCCACTCGCCCGCACAGAGTGCATCTGTGCCCCTCGAGCACGCCGCCACCTAGAGGGTCTGCCCGGTGTGTGTTGTGCTGCCTGTGGATCCCTGGGGGGAGCCCCACTGTCCCCGCGGCACTTCACCCCACGGAGCTCCTCGGGTTGCGGCTGGGGTTCCTGGTGAGGCTGGTCTGCACTTGTCCAGTGTGTGCTGCTGCTGCATCTTGACTGGGGACCCTGGTCTCCTCTTGTGCTCTGGAATAATCAGACGACAAGAGAATCATCTCCTTCTCTGAAAGCTTGGGGTGGGCTCTGGTGTTCTGGTGTCATGGTCCACCTCACAGGTGGCTAGCCTGTGGCCCAGAATCCTTCCTCTCTGGGGCATGGGAGGTGGGTAGGAAGGAAAGCGTGGAGCCAGATGGACTCAGATGTAGCAGCCTTTGGGGTGTCTAGAGGGCCCCTGACCTGTCAGGGAGCTAGGGGAACCTGGCACATGTCTTGCTGCAGGGGAAGCAGCACCTGGAGGTGGGGGTGCACTCGTCTGCTTGGGGTCAGAGCCTGTGCAAGCAGAGCCCAGCCTCACGCCTGTCCCCAGGGCCTCCCCCACACCCCAAACTGGCCAGCCGTGACACACAAGGTGGGACCCTTCCTCTCCCCAGCCTCACATCCTGTCCTCTCTGTCCTGATCCTCACCATCAGCCTGTGGTGTCATGTCCAACATGTTCTGGACACCCTCAGGCCTAGGTCGCCTTTCCTTGTTCCTGGCCACCTACCTGTGCTGAGGTGGGTACCCGGTGGCCCCAGGCTGGAATTGTGGCCAGGCACTGGCCCAGTGAAATCTGAGTGGAGCCTTTCCCACACGGGCCCTCTGCGGTGTGCTCCCACACACATACTGCACACTCAGATGCCCACACATGCTGTCACGAGACCCCTGGGGACAGATGAGACCTCAGGGCCACTGGCAGCAGGGCCCAGAGCTGCAGGGCAGGCTCCTGGGGACTCGTCTACTGCCCACCCCTTGGTCTTGCCAGAGCCCACACAGGTGGGATGAGAGACTTACCATTGGCCGCTCAGCGTCCCTACCCTGTGCTGTGGGATGCACAGGGACGTGGCAGGCGGGAAGTCAGGGCATACCTGCAAGCAGGCACCTCTGCACAAACGTGTCCTGGGCCAGGCTGTTCTGGTCTCCCCATATGCCCAGGTATGGCCCTGCCACCGACTCCCCGACACACTGTGCATTAAACCCTGACCCAGGGGCTCTGCGGTCCCATGACAGCCCCTGCTTTGTGGTCTGCCTTTTGATCTCAGAGCGTCTGGAGAGGCCTATGTAATTGGGCGGGTGTGAGTTGCCCAGGTGGTCTGGACTTGTGGCCGAGGGTGGGGGTCGTTGTGTCCTGGGAGTTCTGGAGGTGGTTATTTGCTGAAGACCAAGGGGCCGGCTGCAGGGCAACCCCTCCCTCATGCTGTGGGACCCCCAGCAGCAAACCCTTCAGTGCCTTGCCCAGGCTCTGCTAGTGTTAGCAAGCCATACAGGTGGGCAGCTTGGGGCGCGTCATCCCAGGAGTGCCGCCTGCAGCTGGGAGCTGACCATGGGGCCTGTCCCGTGCCCACCCCTGCTCCATTGGGGAACCTTAGCGCCGTGCTTCCTGGGCCCCTCAGCTCAGAAACTATCCAGCAGATATGTGCTGCTGGAGGACACCACTCAGCTGCCCGCTCTCTGCCTGCAGTCTTTCTGCTATCACTTGGGAATTTGCCAGGCTAGGCCATGTGGTTGCGTGTAGCCTGGCCCACTCCTCCAGGGCTGCCGGTCATTCTTTCAGGAGCATGCAGGGACTCTGGCCCCTTTACCAGAGTTGGTGGGGAAGGTGCTGTCTTGGAATGTCCTGTCCAGTTGTCTGGACGTCCTGGGCGTTTGAAGAACAGAGGGATGCCGGAGTGGGGGGTCGTAAAAGGCAGGTGGGAGCTGGCTGCGGCACCTGGGACACAGGTCACAGGTCAGGGAAAGCCTTTCTCCTTGGTGGGCTTGGGGCACAGGTGGTGTTTAGTTTCAGCACAGTGTTTGGTTCTAGTACAGTTTGCCCAAGCAGCTCGAGAAGGACACAAGCCAACTAAGTGATCAGCCTCCCTCTGCTCGCTGGGGACTCTTTACCCACTTTCTGTCCCAAAGCCTGTATTTGGGCAGAGTTACTTTTGAGATCCTGGCTGTGAGGAGCACTGGGCGGTGTGGGCGGCTATGCCGGCCTCTCCCGGGCAGACAGCCAAGCGTCCTGTGTGTATCTGTGTGTGTACCTGTGCTTGTCTGGGGACCCTGAACAGAAAGTCCAGGGAGACCTGTGCTCTGAAAGTACCCTCTGTGTCCTGAGATCCTATGGGAATGGGCCCCATGTCCCGGCCAAGGGGTCCCACAGACGTGGCATGCCAGAATGTTTCATGCCCCGCCCTCTCCTTCCTAGGGCCATGAGGTTAGTGGGCACTGCCAGTCCAGCCAGTCGGGCTCATAGGAAAAGTGGAATCAGGACCTTGGAGGGGGTGGGTGTCAGCAGAGACCATATCCCATTCTAGAGAGGGGTTGGAAGTCAGAGGTTGAGTCCGGGTGCTTGGGCCCGCTGGGGTTCTGGCATGGGCAGTGACAGTGGCAGCAGTGGCACAGCTGTGCTCAGGCATTCCTCCCTGCCTGCAGACTGGCTCAAGGCACCCATCCGAGCCCATGTCTCATTTACAGGGTGAAGAGTTTGCACAGCACTTGGTGGCAGAGCAGGGTGAGACCTGGCCATGACCTCCCCTCACCCCAAATCTGGCACATGACAAGCAGCCCCTGCCTCCTGCAGCCTATCCTCAGTCCAGGGGTGTGGGTCCTGTTAATGAGTCCTTCTGGAACCACAGTGACCCCACCCACTGCTGCTGTCCTTCCTGCCTCTGCTCAGAGGCCTACTGCTTGCTGCTCCTATCCCTCCACCCCCACCCCGGTTTCTCCGTGCTGCTCCTTACAACCTGGATCAGCTCCATGTTACTGCTGATGAGCCTGCAGCCTGCCAGCTCTGCTCTGAGCATGCTGCCCAGGGCATGCACGTCCTCTTCCCGGCACCTTGGAAAGGTGCACTTCTGGGGTGATGCTGTCACAGGCTGAGACTTTCAGATGGTGGATGCTGAAGCCCCAAGAGGCCATGGCATTTCCCTAGGCCCCCCTGGTTCAGGACAGTGCCGGGGTGTGCCACGTTCTCTGGGGTTCCCGGACCAACAGGTGGAGAAGCAGGTGCTCCAGGGGCAGATGTGGATGGGGGGATTCCCCACTGGCCCTGGGCACTGGCGGGGCTGGGGCCAGTAGTGGCCTGGGCTGCCCCATTGTGGGTCCAGTCCCCTGGCAGGTGGGGGATGGTCTGGGGGAGGTGCTGCCCCTCCCTGAACCTGTCCCAGGGCCACATGCCTGTGCTCCCGGGACCACTAGGTAGAGTGGCAAGGAGGAGCCCAAGAGGTAATACCACATTCCCCGAGGTCAGCGTATCCACAGCTGGACCCACGGTGAGGGCAGGAGGTGGGTCCCCCCTCGCCTGGTCAGTCTGAGGGGCTTGTCGGAGCTAGTCTATGCAAGGAGCAGAAAGAGCAGCCCTCCTGCCAGGTCCTTGGGGTCATCCTGTCCCCACTAGTAAAGTCCATGTTTCCTCCTGGACCATCCAGTCCCCACAGGGCCCAGCTGCCCACTGCCACCCTCGCCTTGCTGCCTTGGGGCCTTCCCATCTGCTGTCCCTGCCCAGGCACCTGTCCCTGGCTCTTCTCCCTAGCTTTCTTCAGAGGGATTGCTGTGTGTCCTGTCTTCCTGCTCCATCCTTCTGTCCTGTTTTGGCTGTCTTCCATCTAACAGTGAAGGGCACGAGCAGTGCTGCCAGTGCTGGGTTAGAGTCCTGTCTCAACCTCTTTCTCCTTGCTGTGTGGCTCTGGAGCATACGTGTCTGCCAGGCCCTCAGTCTCCCCATCTGTGCAGGGGCCAACACTGAGAGAGTGTCAGCCTGGCAGCACCGTGAGGCCCCACCCAGACACACACAACCCTCCATCCTGTGTCTTTACTCTTGGACACCCTGGCTGCTGGCGCTGTCCCTTTTTTCCCCCTCAGATTGTGAGGGGGTGAAACTCGGGCAAGAGGGCATGGGTACTGGGGAGCAGCGAACAAGGAAAGGGTGCCCTTGGCTTGGGTCCCTTGTTCCCCCAAGGGCCAGGCTCTGGCTCCCCGGTGGCTTCCTGTGTGCTGCCGAGCAGCATCTGTGCAGGCCCCAGGGCTGGGGAAGGGCGGTGGGCCATGGACACAACTCAGGCTGTAAAGAGAGACGGAGGCTGCTCTTGACACACAGGTGACGCGGCATGCCCTTCCGGGTCCACATGCTCTGGGCACTTCCCCGGGTGTCAGCAGTTGACAGGTGGGAGGGGTCTCAGAAGGGCCAGAAGTTGGGCAGTGCTGGTGTCTGGGCAGCAGGAGTTGCGTGTGAGACCAGCCTGGCCTGGCGATGGCGGCAAAAGCAAGACAGAATGAAGCGACCCTTCTGCTGCCCCCAGATCAGCCTGTGGAGGGCCTCTGGAGGGAGGATGGGGCCGTGGATGAGCTCCCCAGCAGTGCTGTGTGCACAGGGGCCCCTGCCCTGGACGTGATCCCCTTATGCAGGTACACATGGCATTGTGCTGCGTCCTGCCGGAGGGAAGGCTCTGAGGGATGGGCACGTGTCATGCATGCTATTCTGAGACTGCCCCTTTCCATCATTGCCACCCAAGCCTGTTGGACAATCAGGAGCACCCTTGGTCTTGGGAGGGCGCCCACTGCAGGAGCAGAAGCAAAGATGCCCAGGTTTGAGGACACCGAGGAAGCTGAGGTCTCAGCTACCTTGTGTGGGGGCAGGAGGGGCATCTGAAGGCTCCCGGCTGACAGTGGGCTGTGGGGCAGCTGCTGTGGTGTGGCTGTCCTTTGGCCTACCCTGAGGCCTTCAGGGTCCTTGGAAGGTTGCTTGAAGAGCCCCCATCTCTTGTCCTGGCCATCCTTGCCCTTAGGCACAGCAGCAGGTGCCCACAGACTGTGCCTTCTCCCCTCCCAGGCCACACAGGCTAGTGCCCACCAGTTCCTGCAGGTGAGAAACCTTGGCGCCTCTGGCCACTTCTCCCTCCTGCCTGGCAAACAGTTGTACCCTGAGCACAGATTTGTACCAAGACAGGTGCAGACGGCCCTGCCAAGGCCTCACATTGTGTTTCCCACACAGCCCAGCTGAGTCAGTCAGATGAAGACACAGTTTGATGAGTGAAGTGCCAGGCCAGGTCTTGAGTGTTTCCCAGGGAAGCCCATGAGATCCCATCTATTGCCTTTTAATAAGTTGGAGCTTTAGGGAAGAAAGCATAGTTGGGCTCTGTGGCACCCAAGCGAAAATGGACTTAAAGCTTTTCTGCCAAACCGGTGGTCATGCACTCCAGATCCTGGTGCAGGCTTGAATCGATGGTGCATTGGTCAGTGCGGTCCCACTTGGCTGCTGTGGGCTGGGGTATGGTGTGGGCCAGTGTTCTAGTTTGCTAGCTGCTGGAATGCAATATACCAGAAATGGAATGGCTTTTAAAAAGGGGAATTTAATGAGTTGCTAGTTTACAGATCTAAGGCCAAGAAAATGTCCCAATTAAAACAAGTCTATAGAAATGTCCAACCTAAGGCCTCCAGGGAAAGATACCTTGGTTCAAGAAGGCCGATGAAGTTCAGGGTTTCTCTCTCAAGTGAGACGGCACATGGCGAACACAGTCAGGGCTTCTCTCTCAGCTGGAAGGGCACATGGCAAATATGGCGTCATCTGCTAGCTTTCTCTCCTGGCTTCCTATTTCATGAAGCTCCCTGGGAGGCATTTTCCTTCTTCATCTCCAAAGGTCACTGGCTGGTAGACTCTCTGCTTCGTGGTGCTGCAGCATTCTCTGCTCTCTCTGAATCTCTCATTCTCCAAAATGTTTCCTCTTTTATAGGATTTCAGAAACTAATCAAGACCCACTCACATGGGTGGAGACATGTCATCCCCTAATCCAGTTTAACAACCATTCTTAACTAAATCACATCAACCAGGGAGATGATCTCATTACAGTTTCAAATATACAGTATTGAATATGGATTATTCTACCTTTAAGAAATGGGATTTATATCAAAACATGGCTTTTCTTAGGGGGCATACTTCCTTTCAAACCAGCACAGCCAGTAACAGGAGGCTCAGCTCACACTCACATATGGTGTGTGCCAGTAACTGTGGCCTGCCTCTCTGGGCCACAGGCCTCGCCAGCTGGCACATTTCCTCGGATGCCACTGGCTCATCCTAGCCTCTCGCCTCCTCCCCCAGTCAGCACACCCTCTGCTCTGTGGCACCCACTCCCACCTGATGCCCAGTATGTAGACTCAGATGCAGGGCCCGTACCACAAGGGTTGGGGTTGTGTCTGCATTGTACCCAGGGAACTCTGTTCTGCCTGAACAGTTCCTGGACAGTGGTAGGAGCTCAGTAGCATTTGGCTGGGTGAGTGAGTCAGTGTGTGAAGAAGGGAGGGAGGAAGAGAGAGAATGAATGAATGATTGAGTGAGGGAATGACTGAGTGAGTAATAAGTGAGGAAGGGAATGAATGAATGAACGAGGGAGAGAGGAAATGAATGGGTGAGTGAGTGATTGACTGAGGGAAGCTCCCGGAGAGGGATCTCAACTCCAAAACCCTGAGGAGGTAGGAACTGAGCTCAGAGGGAACGAGCTGTGCAAAGGTCCTGGGGCGAAAGTTCCTGTGTCCTGGCGAGCAGTGAGGCTGCGTGAGCAGAGCTGTGGGGTCCCCACACAGGGGGGTCTGGATGTGACTGGCTAGTCTAGGCCAGTCTCAGTGCATAAGGCTTTTGCTTGAGTTTTTGAAAGCATGGGAATGTGTCCAGCCCAAAGGGCTGCCGGAGGAGTCTCTTCACAGGAGTGTTGCCATGTCTGCCCACAGCCTCCCAGCCCCAGTGGGGAGTGGATTCCTGGCCTACCCTTTGAGGTACTTTGCAGGGTGTGCAAACCTGGGACCCCTCAACTCAGGGCCTGGTTAAGGTGATCTTGGGGCCTGGTCCAGAAGTGGCCAAGCCACAGTGGGAGCTGGCAGCATCAGCCCTGGTTGGGGGAGATGGGGTTTGTGTGCGCTGAGTTGTAGGTGCTTTTAACTCCACGGTTGGCTTCCTGAAGCATGAGTAGGGATTTTGCGGGTGCTGCACGGCAGTGATGTTCAGGGAAGCTGGAAATACCCATGCACCAGCGTGCTGGTTAATCTAGTTAGGGATTTCACAGCAGTTGTTGCCCAGCCGTGTGAGGAGCAGGTCAGGTGTCTGAGGGCTCCTGAGGCTTTGACGCTGCCAGGGATGTGGCACAGTGGGACGTCTGCCGAGCACTGTGTATGTTCCGTAAGCAAGCAGATGCCTGTCAGGCGGCTGAGTGGTATCCTCCTGCAACCTGCTGTTCAGGCCACACCCTTCTCTACACAGCAGCACGCCAGGGTGCACAGGGTCTGGGGGCCACCCCTTTACCACATGGCGCTGCCCGGCCCCTTTCCCCTGGGGTGCGGCCCAGGCCCTGCCCACAGCCTGCACCCACCTCCACTCCAACTGGGTGCCAGCCTGTCCCTGCGGCAGCCTTTCTTTCCTTGGTGGGGGAGGCACACGCAGCCCTCTGGTGGTCTCAGTGCTGTGCCAACCAGAGGTCCCTGGGGAGGGGTCCTGCTATCCACTACCCTGGTGTCCCCTCTCCATCTGGCCCTGCCTAGCCCCTGCCCCTCCACTCCCCACTGCCCACGGGCAGGACTGCCTCAGCCTGAGGGAACAGCTGCTGTCCTCTGGCACGTCTGTTCATCTTGATGTCCTCTGCAGGTGCCAGGGACAGAGCAGGGAGCAGAACAGACGAGCGTTCCAGCGGGGAGACACACAGTTCTTAGGAAAGACACATGCTGTGGTTGGTGGTTACGAGTCCTGTGGGGAAATGAGTGGGGCAGGTGTGGAGGGATTGCTGGGGGTGGGAGACCACAGCAGGGCGGCCCCTCTGGGCAGAAGTCTGACTGGGGGGGTGGGGTGCGGTGCCACACTGGAAGAGCATTACGGCTGAGGGAACAGCCAATGCTAAGGTTTTGCAGTGGCCCGGGTGGGGCTGTCAGCAAGGAGGGGCTGATCAGGGATGTCACAGGAACTCTGCAGCCAAGGCAGAGACATGGCAGGTCGAGGTGGGCGGGCAGCACCCTGGCCATCAGGAGGTACCTGGGATTGGGTGAGGCTCCGAGGGCACCATCTTAGGGCGAGCGCTCACGCTTCTGGGTGGGGTCCTCCTCCACATCTGCCCCTTGTGCCCCCATGTAGGGTCCAGCCCCTGAAGTGGGAGCAGAGCAGCTGAGTGGCCTGAAAGGAGCAGGCAGAGGTTTCCTTTTGGGGTGGAGAGTGGGGTCTGCCTTGGGACATGCATCTCCTTGGACCCTGGAAGTGGGAAAGTACCAGCCCAAACTGGGACTGGAGACACTTGTCACAGGCCTCTCTGCCCCCGCCTGCACCCAGAAGGGCCTGACTCCAGGCAGTGGGCTCCTGCGAGTAGCAGTCAGGGTCCCCAGAAGTCCCCTGGCTGCTCTACTCTGTAGCTTCTCTAAGGATGTGCAGGGCCTGGGGAGAGGGTCTGCGAGACCCTGCCTGCTGTGTGGGAGCTGGACCCTGAGGTCCTGGGGGTAAGGCTTCCAGGAGACTTTTTTTCTTTAAGCAAAGAATCACCAGAATGGGTTTACAGGAGATGCAGTGGGTCTGAACCACTTGCAGTTCATAAACGAGCTCTTCTGGGGATACACGGGCCAGTAAGGAGCGATACTTCACTTAGTTGTTTGCGATTTGGGGCGCACACACCTGGGTGCACAGCTAGCACATTTAGTGGGTCCAGGCTGGGGAGAGCTCAGTGGGCACATTAGGAGGCAGCCGTAGAGGCCAGTCTCCAGTCCTGAGGAGGACTGGAAGTGGGGGAGCACATTCCTTCCACGGGTGAGCTGTGGGGGAGTTGCAGGGCCAGGGTGGAGCCAGGCCTGTGCAGAGACCCCAGGGACCTCACCTGGGCCCTCCCTGCCCAGACTTAGGGAGCAACTAGAAGAGAGTATGGGAGTACGAGTGTGAACCCACCGCCCCCTCAATGTGTTCTGCGATCTTCTCTGGTCCCCGTTGCTCTCTCGGGTCTTCCAGGGACCCTGCAAGCAAGAGGCAGCCTGGAGCCAGGGGCTCCTTGTCCAGTTCCCTGGTTGTGGCCTCTGACAGTGGTTCAGGGGCACTGAGACATGCGGCTGGCCTCCCAGGTAGGTGTCCTATAGCCAAGTGCCACCGGCTGGGTGGGCAGTGTAGTCTTAGGTGGGGGTAGGCTGTCAACAAGGAGGCCTTGGGGTGCTTCGGGCCTCAGGGAAGCATTCAGGGGCTCTGGGCCATGGGTGCTGGGGACAGCGCCTGACAGGAGACGGTAGGGAGGCAGGCATGGCCCCAGCATGGAGGGCCTGTGCACGGGGAAGGACACTGTTTCCCTGCCCTGGCAGCAGTGCTTCCCTGGAGAAGCCTACTCAGGCTGTGCCCAGGCAATCCCTGAGCCTGATGTTAGCCCAGAACTGCCCCCAGTGTGTCTCAACCGCAGGCCCTTTGCTCGGACCGCCCCACTGCCTGAGGCCCTTTCCCAGACCCCTCCATGGCCCGGCAGCCCTCTACAATCGCCTCCTACAAGGCTCAGCTCCATGCTGATTGCATATCACCTTGGCTGGCTGGCCCACTCCTCCTGTGGCACCTGCGCCCGTTGGTACCTGGGCAAGCCGCTGTCCTTCTCATGTACCGGGCCAGCCCCAGGGGCTATTGCTTTGGCTCTAGGGAGGGCTGACCCCTCATAAGCATCCTGCCAGGTATCCCCAGCCCTGCCTGCCCATCCCATCTCTCCTGCTGGGAGCAGCTGCCTCCCCTGCTGGAACATCCCACCAAGGTGGCTGGGCGGCCGTGGAGCTGTGCCACATCCCTTCCCCCGTGACTGGCCTGAGTCTGTCTGTGGTGATGCAGCCTGCTCACGAGGTCCGCTAGGGAGTGGGGTGCCCCCTCTGTTGCCCCCACAGGGCCTGGGGCTGTGCAGGCTTTGGAGCCCGCGGAGGTGCCTTGGGGGTGTGGTGGGCATTCCCCAGGTGGACGTGGGCATCCCCTGGGTGAGGACTATGTCATGGGGGGCAGCCACCTGCTCCTTCTTGCCCAGTCGGGGAGAGGGCATGGGGTGGAGGTGCTCTGGGAGTTCATGGCGGCTCATGGGTCTTCTGGTGGTCACCCTACCATGCCGGGGGCTTTGGGGTCTGCAGCCCCACCCAGCTGGGGCCTCAGTCTTTCCTGACATGTGCTGAGTGGACCCACTAAACACATGGGTGAATGCTGGGGACAGGCCACCTCACAGCTGCTGGCTAGGCCCCAGGAGGCCATGGGTGGAGAGGCACTGCCCTTACCCCTTGTGGTCTCTGGGGAGGGACCTGGTGGGGGGCTTTCCCGTCCTGCTCCCCACCGCTATTTGCCAGTCTCTCCTGGACCAAAGGTGCTTACCTGGCCAGGCAGGAGGGATGGCCATCAGAATCTGCTCTCAACCTGGGGTCAGCGGGGCTTTGGGTGTGTGCTAGCCAGGGTCCCTGGTGACCGCAGACCTGCTGAGCTGGGGCCACATCCCCAAGGTGGGCTTCCATGCTGAGCAAAGGCAGCCTTGGCCTCTGACCAGGAGGGCAGGTACCCAGGGTGGTGGTGCAGCCCCTGCTTCTTGCCAAAGCTGGACCAAGGCCTGGGATGTGGGTGTCAAACACCATACTGGGCCCCCAGGAAGAGCAGTGTCCCGAAAATTGGGGCTCCCTTCTGGTCCTGGTTGCACTTCCCCAGCATCCCCTCATGCATCCCCACCTGTCCGACCTGTTATCCCTCTATCTTAGATGGTCCCTGCCCCAGAGGTGGGCCTGCTCCCTGCACCAGAGTCACCGGAGGGCCAACAGGCAGAGCCGTGCGGCTGTGTTGACTGGCTCTTCCTTTCTCATCCCTACAGAAGGACATGGCCCTAAAACCACACGAGCGGAAGGAGAAATGGGAACGTCGCCTCATCAAGAAGCCGCGGGGGCCAGAAAACGGCCCGTCCGTGGAGCCAAGCGAGAACGGGAGGCCCCTGCAGGCGGGCGGCCCCGAGCAGGACGTGGAGCCCGCCTGCGACCGGGGGGAGAGGAAGGCCCCGCTGCAGCCCTCCAAGCAGGTGAGCCAGAGCCCCTCCCCACCCCTTGGCGCCAGTACCTGCACAGCGCCCGTGGCCTCGGAGCCTGCCTGACAGTGCCGTCCATCGTTGTCGGGCTTGAGGCACGGGGCACATGCAGCTTGGGGCCTGCAACAGCTGCCCTCGCTGGGCCTGAGGCTGGGGTAGGCAGGGAGGGGTGGGCAGGCTCCCGCCAGGGCAACAACTTGCCCCAGAGCCAGCCTTCCAGCGCAGCCCTCTGCTCAGCACAGCACAGAGGCAGCATGGGTGCTAGGCCGGCCCCGTCGCCCGTTGCGTCTGTCAGGCTCCGCCGAGTTTGGGGTATCTAGTGATCCGTACATAGCGCGTATTTCAGGCCGCGGCGGGGCCTTGTGCTGCACACCCGCGCCTCCCCTCCCCTTCCCTCAGGTGCCACTGTGTCCGGGCGTGGGGGGCTCGCAGTGCTGCTGTCAGGGCTTGGCCTGGTGGTCTCGGGACGTGTGTGACTCTGTTCAGATGGAGTGGCCCGGGAGCAGGGCTCAGCTGCCAGGCCTGGCGGGATGGCCTGTAGGTGCTGGAGCGGGGGGCCCAGGGCAGAAGCAGGTCGGGGACCAGCGGGGGGCGTTAGAGCAGCTAGCAGCGGGGGTTGGAGACTTGTTCCTTGTAGGCTTTCCCTCCTGGGGGGCTCAGAGGCACAGCTACTTTCCTCCTCTGGGACTTGGGTCCTTGCCTTCTTTTCAGAGAGGGTTTCTGCGCAGTGTCTTGAGACCCTGCCTGAAGCTCTGTTGGGAGTCAGGCTGCTGTTGTGGGGCAGCATGTCTCAGGGTGGAGCTGGGTGGCGGGCGGGGCGTGGGCACACCTGCCTGGGTGGACACGTGCTCTTTCTTCCATGCAGGTGTGCTCCCCAGAAGGGGGGCCTCTCCCAGCCAACCACTGGGACCAGGACAGCCCAGCCCAGCACCAGCAGCAGCTCCAGCCCAGCCAACCCCAAGGGTCACTCCCAGCCCCGTGTCAGCGCTGCCAGCCCCGTCGGGCACCCCCGGACCCCGGGCAGCCCTGCCAGCCCCAGCGGTCACTCCTGGGTCAGCGCAGCTGGCCCCAGCGGTCACTTCTTGGCCTGAGACAGCCGTGCCGGCCCCGGCGGTCACTTCTGGGCCCAGGTCAGCCCTCCAAGCCCCAGCAGCTGCTTCCAGCCCCAGGTCAGCTTTGCCGGCCCCAGCGGTCTATCCTGACCCAGCCTTGCCGGCCACATTGGGCACTCCCAGGCCCCCGGCAGCGCTGGCGGCGCCTGCGCTCGATCTTGGCCCCATGTCACCACTGCCGGCGCCTACACTCGATCCTGGCGCCGTGGCACCGCTGCCGGCCCCTGCGCTCCCTGCTGACCCCCTGTCCACTCTGCCGGCCTCTGCGCTCCCTGCTGGCCCTGTGGCATCGCTGCTGGCCCACACGGTCCTTGGAAATGCCATGTCTCTGCTGCCAGCCCAGCCGGGCACCCTCAGGACAGCGCTGCCGGCCCTTGCGGTCACTGTTAGGCCAGTGCCC